>NC_071466.1:89503603-90198603 GCF_028500815.1 Rissa tridactyla | reverse complement strand
TTAGCCTCTTAAAACACGCATACAGCGGAAGAAATTTCAACTAGAAAACATTGGTTTAGGCCACTTGTGCCTCTAACCAGCACTAACTAATTACGTCAAAATGTTGGAATGCTCAGTAGCAACTAATATACAAGATCAGAACAAAGATCCAATGACTCAGTGCAACATCACATCCTTACGCTGGCTAATGCAACCGAATTTTGGAAGAATGTGATAGAATGCAGAGGCAGCAGAAGGCAGAATAATCTCCTTACTGGATATCATCCACCCTCTCTAATAGCGCGAAACTGGATCAAAACCTGAATTTCTTAATATATTTTTGTTGATAACTAACACATCTGGACACTTCTATTACCCATATAAGTCTTGGTCTCTTTTTGCACTGGTACCGGCTTTAAATTTCTTACTGCAATATACTTTAGATTAACGGCATAGGTGAAAGGTTTGTTCTCCAACAGATTTGCTTTTCTTCCTTTTTAATTTTATGTGGTATCACCTGGTTCCTGTGTTAGGAGACTGTGAACTTCCAACTCATTTTTACCCACTTTTTAATGCTGTTCATTATCTGATCTTATATTCTTCAACAGTAACTTATCACTAATGCAAAAAATGTCTATCTTTTGATCAGTCTTTCTCTGACAATGCTGTTTCAAGTCCCTTGATTTTTAGTGACACTTACCCTTTGTGACTTTTTACATCTGCAGTACTGAATAAGGACCAAAATAATCTCATGTGGTAAATAAAACAGTGTTGTTCAGAGCGTTCACTTGATAGCCCCACCTCAACCCCTTGATTTTTTTTAATTTCTATGGAAGTAAGGATAATTTAAAGACTTTTAACAACCTGAAATGAACCTCAATCAAAGATTTCCTATTTTCTTTATGGAATCTTTCTCTTTCTCTTTGGTTGTATTATGTAAATTCTGGAAAACGTCAAGACTTCTAAATGTTAAACTCATTTTTTCCTCTTTTCCTAACAAAGAAACTGAAGTCCTTTGCTCCTTTGCCAGAATTTTACAACATGAAACAGAATCAGCTTCCTTTAATCTCGGAATCCAAGACAACCAGCTAGGGTGGAGCAGGCAGTCCTGAACTCTGGAAAACCAGACCATCTAGCTTAATGTGAGGTTTAAAAGCTTCTAACACTTTTCAGGCAGAGAGCCAAGTCCAAATGTGCAGAACCCAGAACTTCTCATGTCCTGAAAATACTTACTGCCTTAGAGTACCCCCAGAAGATGGCATGAAAGCCCACCTCCACCTCCACAGCATCAAATTCAGTCAGGTGAGAACCCATCAGCAGAAAAGCAGGCAGTTGTTTTTTGTTTCAGAAGGTTGGTTTTGTTTGTCTATTTTAATTTACCTGTATTCTGGCAGAAACATTCCAGCAAATTCTAGTTTGCTGACCAAATGCTTGTCAGCTGGAAAACTTCCAAACGCAGCAGCTGCATGGCATGCTCTCTTCACAGCAATGAGGATGCAGCTTAAATGCTGAGCAGGAAAAGCATAAAGTCCCCCTTAAACTAATAAACTAATTAAAAATTCCTGCTTAATCCTGCTACCTTTGAAAGGTAGAGCTGAGAGAGAGGCGAGCTTCATGAGAATCCTGCTCCACCACTGTCAAAGCTTTGTCCTAAATCACTCACCTCTGGCCTCAGAACAGCCTTCCTGCAGGCCTGGCACATAGGGCCACTCCGGGAAAAACTCAGAGGAAGTCGACGGGTTCGATTCTGGCAAGTTGGCTCCTCACATATTAACCAACCCTGCAGAAAGGGAGAACATAGAAGAAAATACATTTTTACCGTAAATTCAAGTTCTAGCTTCTTTTTACCCAACCTAAACAATGAATCATACCCAAGGAAGAAGAAAAAAAAAATCCCAACTTAAGCATCCTCTGTGAAGCTGATACTATAATATGTATAAAACGGTGAAGGTCCTTGTTTAAGGTAACACAATCAACGGTGGAGAACAAAGTTCAAGTCGCCTCTCTTCAAAATCCCACATTCTGCACATTGCAGTCATCCATTCCTTGAAATATGCTGAAACCCCTGCTCTTCTCCAGTTCAGACAATGTTAACATATAACAGAATTGTTTTATACAACTATGCAGACCAGACAGCAAGACACCCCAGAGACCCATAACAAATTAAGTTTTAAAGTAAAGTGCCATTTCCTTGCTTGTGCTTTAGAGGGGAAAAACAGCTTTAACTTTTAGGTTCTCTGATGACAGCCAGAAGCTTTCTTTTATTTTGTCCTTTTTTAAATAATTTTTTGATAGAAAGATGCTGAGACTTCAATGTAAACTGACTCATTTAGGAAAAACTAACATTTTGCTGAGTTAAAATGAAATAAAAATCTGAGACAGCTTGCTCTATATCAGATCACGGAGACAACGCAAAAGGCTTCTCTTAAGAGTATGAAAGAAAGAACGTTTCTGGGATTGGTAGGGTCTGAGACCTGTACCGGGTCCAACCATACATTAAACCAATGCCACACCTCATCTCTAAACCCCATCGAGAACATATACATAAGGAATAGCATAAGAAAAAGCACACAGTAGAAGTTAAGATTTTTCCAGTTTTTGGAAATGGCTCAAGGACCTCCTGAATGATGGTCTCTATATTTAGTGGTGATGGATGCATTACTACACCGAGCTCAATGAACTTCAAGCACTTTTCAAACCAACGTAAACTTTTAGCATCTACAACATGCTGCAGAACAACTACACGCTATATAAAAAAAAGTATCTTATTTTTCTTGAGTACACACACACAAAGATTTTCTTGTTAATGCCTTCTAGTTCTTGTATCAGGAAAGACTAGGAATAATCATTCCGCATTCTCTGCATTCACCTTTTGCATGCCACCCATGATTTTATAGACCTCCATCACATCATCTGCAATCAAACTCTTTTCCAAACCACAGTCCTAATTTACGTAGTTGTTCCTTGCATGGAAACCACTGCACATCTTTGTTGCCCTTCTCTGAAACTCTTCCAGGTCCTTTTTGAAATTAGAGGGTGGGGGCAAATGGGACAAAGGGAAGGAGATGAAACTAGTATTGCACACTGTATTCAGGATGCTGGACGAACATGGATTTATATAAATAAATTTACATATGCTCCTTTCTTTCCTCAAGTTCTGTTTGCCTGGAGCACTACTGAGCATTTGAGCACTGAGCAGGTATTTCAGGAAAGATATTATTATTATCCAAGAATTATAACTATTAAGTTAAGACACGCATTGTACGAAGATTGGGATTTAGCATCTGCACCACTTAACGTTACTTGGCAGAGGACTTAATCATTAACTGACAAGGCAACTTGGTATCACAAGGTCTTTCTGCAGCTCTTCTCACGCAGTTCCTGCTTTTACCACCCCTGAGCAGCTCAGCACAGTTAAATTCTGCAGTTCAGATCATCAGCTGTTGATGTCTCTGCTGGGAATGGTGACTGTTTATTTTTGCCTCTGTTTCCAAAATTTGTTTTTGTTGCTCCTGCAAAGAAATTTAATCTAACCATACTAGGTTTCCTGGTACTTTGACAGAAATGTTATGAATCAGAGGACAACTCAAAAAGTTGCTTGCTTCCTTTCTCACTGGCTCTTTAACAAGCTGTCCCAACATTATGCTCTGGCAATGACTTCTACCTGATTTCCACAGCAGCAACTCAGGTTTCCAATTACTATCATGTTCCTACCCTTTGAGTTCCCACAGCTCCACTCAGAGCACTACTGTCACTATCACCATCTTGGTTACAAGTCAATAACAAAAGTCGGCAACTATATACCTTTTCTGTCTTTCATTTCCTGGAGATTCTAAGTTGCTGGCAAAGCAAGTTTGTTAGTAAGACACAACTTATGTTTTCTTTCCTCACTGGTATGGCCAAAACTGCATCTGTATTTTGTACCTCAGCAATCCAGCATCCTGATTCGATACGACTATGTAGTAGTTTAGTTTAAAGTTAAATATTTGAGTTACTTTATTTCAAATGCCGTCAAACTTGTGTGGAAGAATACATAAACTTTAGTTTTCCATTTTCCAAAACCTTGTTAAAATGGGATTTGACTATGTCTACTCTTAAAAGTTTTGTTCTCTTTTTTTAAAAAAAAAAACAAAACCCAAAACTTTTATTTTTGTCTTTCCTATCATTTACTGGAGTATGCAGAGATTTGCTTGTTTGTTTTTGCCACTCATTCTCTAAAGGATCAGATAACCTCAACATGTTTCATGTTTGTCAGCTTTATCCCTCTCTTCAACTTAAAAATACATTCTTCTATAATCTTTTCAAAACTGCTAGAAGTCTGATTCAGTTTTTGTTTGTTTGCTTGCTTTTTAAGATGAAACCTCAAATCCTTTCCAAGCAATGTCATTTATTCCAGAGACTTCTCTTCTTTCACCATTTCTCCAGCCGTGTCATACCCTCAATATTATCCCACTCAGTGCCAAGCCCCTCAAAACACTTCCTGTTGCTCTTGCCGATAGGAGATTTTATGCCCACGTGGGCAGGCCAGAAAAACTTTGGGGGGCACTTCACGCCAACAGCAAGGTATATAGCACTACCTGAAATGTGTGCTCAAGTCTGAAACGCAGAAAGGAAAGAGTCTATTAAGATATGTAGTTAGGGTATATTTCACCCAACTCTGGATATCTAAAAGCCTGTAACCAGTCCAAGTTAGTCACCCTACGTGCCGTTTATAGTAAATGGAGGAAGAACAAAGCATCTCCAAAAAGCAATTCACCTAACAGATTTTCCGATGAGGCAAACCCTGTTCTATAATCCCTTAATAAAATAAGGGCACACCTAATGTCAGAGCATGCTTTTTGGAAACAGTACCATCACAGTATCAGATGATTATGTTTGAGTTTTATTGTTATGTAGATTAAAAATGTAAATCATTACATATTTAATAGTACGTGGTGAGAAAATGCCAAGAATTCAGAAATCTGTGGATTTAATTTTCATCTCTTGCACAACTGTTGCCCTAGCAGTCCTAGTACCACTCTCCTTGTCACATACGAATTATTTATGACAAATATTTCACAAGTGACATTGGAAGACAGACACTACTTCATCAGCAGATGCTTCACCATGAAAATTCCTAAATTAGGACCTGACCTAGCATAAACACCTGACCTGTGTCTTCTGGAGTCAGCAGACACAAATGAGCCTCAAGTGAAAAAGCTAGTCCTTAGCTTTGGTTTTGCAAATGAACCTAAGATTTATTTCTAAAAGAGGACGGTGTTAATCTGTTGCCTCACATTTTTTAAATAACTCAATTTTAATAGACATGGAATAGCTTTCTACCAAAAAAAGCTACTCAAGGATAGCATTGAGATCTTCAGGCATGCACTTATGTGAGTACTGAGAATATCATTAGAGACACTGCGGGGGGAAACACAAAAACATTTCTGGAAAGGAAAATGAATTGTCACAAATCTTCCATTAAGTTAATTCTTAGAGACAAACGCTATGCTCTGCGTGGAAAGTTCTTTATGCCATATTTGCTCATTATGTGGCATCTCTACCTTCCTATGAAACACCTGGTAGCAGTCTGACACAAACAGGGCCTTAAAATACAGATCCAGGCAGGGGGAGGTGGGGAGTATGTCCTCACCCATTGCAAAACCCTCCTGTTTAAGAGTATAATTGTTTCAGCTGTAACTATTAAAAGATTCTGTGTGCACAAAGAGAACACTCATGACTCAAAACATATTAAATGACTACATTTGAACTTTAAACCAATTTGTTATACTAGAAAAACAAAGCATGGAAACTGCCAGATAGTAAGGTATTTAGTTAGGGAATGCAAGTGCAACTGAAAAAACAAAGCCTGGAATGGGAGCAGCATCCCAACTTCAGCTGAGCAGAATACTCAAAAATAGACAACCATGAAAATAATGCATGATAAAAGTAACAGTGTGTTTTCTGATACCTATTGGGATTTTTAGCTAACAATTAAGAAAAACAAAGGACTACAACACTTGGAAGATACTGCTTCTATGGTTTTTATAAGTGAATGCACACAAACTACCATTGAATAATGACATTTGAAGCAAATTTCCTTACATGGTTGTTTCAGTCTAATACAGTCACTGTCGAAGAAAGCTTTGCTGGTTACAAAATACAGATGAAAAATCACTAAAAAACTCTGCTTAAACTAAAACCAATAGCTTTGGATAAAAATAAGCATTAAAATTCAACAGCTTACTATTATACTTGCTTTCAACTTCTAAGAAATAATGATCAAAACGTACAACTTCCACATATCTAAATAAACTGTATTTAAAAAACAGAGATCCAAGTTGTTGCCTACAATAAAAAAAAAAGTGTTATGTAGATACTAACTAAATGTCCCTTCAATTCATATAGAAAACCGTTAATGTCATTTGTATAGACTTCCTACCAGTTATAATTAACATTAAAGAGGTCTTTTCTTCTTTGTCACCTCTCTATTCAGGCCTTATTTGCGTTTGTTTGTACTTACTATCTGTTAAGCTCTCTTAACAAACGACAACAATAACTGTTGCTATTATGCATGGAAATTAAACATGTAGATAACTGTGTGAAGGGAGCTATTTTTGAAAAAAGCAGTATCAGAAACGTGTAGCTCTTCATGTCTCTTGTTTTGCTTTGATAATTAAGCCATAGCCTTGATTTGTTTTAAACAAAAAACTTTTCCATGGACATGCATGTTGCAATCAAATTCAATACATGCATTATGTTCTGATTCAATTTGTTCAAGCGCATTATTGTTAACCCTTATTTGATCCATGCTTGTCATCTTCACTGACCAAACAAAACCAATCCTTCATTTCCCAGCAGCTGTAGTCTGTAAATTAATTTGCAACAGATCAAACAAAATCATAATAGGAAACCTTCAGTTTTGTTCTACTTGGTACCTGCAACACTGTGGGAAATGAAATACAAGTTGATAGGAAAAAAAGAAAAGTAACTAGCATTTCCAAACATTCTGTCTACAAATGCCTAGTTAATTTTAAAATATAGAAAGTGTATGCAAAAAACCCATGAAGTAAATGCACAATATAAAAGGAAATCCCTGAAGAGTACTATGTCCACAAACCGTATCTAATGGGGAGAAATTTGCAAGTCAAAAGTAATTTTCTTTCTTTGTAAGTCTGTTCTTGAGAATTAGCCTCTCACATTCTAGTGATCAACAAGCATTATAAATATTACCCCAAAATACAGAGGCAAGTGGTTTATGGAACAGCTTTTCAAACAGAAGTTGCCGGAGTCAACAACATACATTTATTGAGCTTTATCTTAATAGTTTTTACAAATTACATTTCACAATGTAGCTTGGTTGCCTGCTACAGTAGAGGACTAAATGTGCTTTCTCTACGACACTTCAGTTTTGTATCTGTTCCTGCCTTCAGACAGTCTGGATGTTGAGGGACTACAATGCTTTAAAAGTTCATATGGAATGAAAAACTGTGGTAGTAAAAAGAAGAAACCTGCAAGCACTGAAAATTATTCAGAGGTCACTATCAGCCACTTTGGAGTTGAATTTAAAATGTAATTAGTGCTTGCTTCTCTACAATCTTGCTCTCCATTGAAGACAATCTTAGCATGGATTTTTGAAAATGGGATCTTGGTGGATGACGTCTAGTCTCCAAATGGCTGGGATACCTAACCTCAAGCACATTGGATCCAAAATCCATGGCTTCCTCACTGTAGAGCTGAAATCGTCACCTTAAACCATCAAACCCATCAGAGGGAAAGCGTAGGAACACAACTTGGATGTGCTTTCCTAGTCAACCAGCATAAGCTCGCTGTTCGTGTCACTGATCAGTAAACCAGCTTTTGGAAGGCTGAATGTGAGGGACAACACAATGAAAATTTTCTGAGTCAGGCATTGTTGTGCGTTACTGATCAAACCACTCTAACTTCAACCTGACCTCCCCTTTTAGACTACTCTTACAAAAGCATATTGTTTCCACTAATTACAAGGCAAGAAGCTTCAAACCCCATTTTCCTGCCAATGTCCACTATTATGAATAGCATTGCCTAACAGGGCAAATGTAGTCGAAGTGGTTTTAAATCCCCTGGAAGGACGAGGTTCCACTAATATTGCATTACTGGGTAAACTATCAAATCTACTGATACCCCCATGCAATGTTAAAAGATAGATGATTTTATGATTTTTTTTATATGAAGTATCTCGTGGCAACAACAGACTTGACTCAGTGACTTGAAAGTTACCAGTTCCCCTTGCAATAACTTATTCTACACTGCACGTGTGTTCTCCCTGTTCCATCTGTCTGTGTCTTCTGTAAATATCTGAATGTTTGGGGGAACAGATAGATAAATGTTCATTAGTAGTTTACAGCATCTCAGGAATTAGAACTTGAGCCAAAACCTCTGTTTGCACAATCTTTGACAAGTGTTTTGACTATTAGTAGTAGCTATATCTTTGGAGAATAACATCACAATTTTACACTGGAAACAGCAAAGGTGCTATCAATATCAACTTAAAGATGAGCTATTGCTGTGAAGTCAGGAAAGTTTTTCTGACGTGAACCAGAAACCAAAATACTTTTAAGCAATTTCAACTTCTAATCTGTTTTTTTGTCTGCTCAGGACAAAGAAATACTCTTAGTAATAATACCTGATCCAATGCATTTGCACCATCTTGGTGAGATCTCAGCAGCAATGAAAATCTGAATGACAGTGTGAGAACCAGTGTTATGCACTGGAATTTCAGCAGACAACACAGACCTGAGTGACACCTACCTGCCACTGCTACAATCCCAAGAAGAAATCCCCTCAGGTCAGGGATGCTATCATAAACAGTGAAATAAGATTTCCCGCGGGAAACTTTACCCGCTTAGCAATGTGAAGTCCAGCATAACACAGGTTTCTCAGGTAACATCCCAGTTTTTCAAGGGCAAACATACCTGACAAAAACCTGAGGAGACCTCTCTTATAAAGAAACCAATTCCACTGCTGCTAGACAAAAGAAAGGCATAGACTCATTCAGTTTTTTAAAAGGGTTTCTCAAGATGGAGGACTTGATAATGCTAGGATTGGCATAATCAGAAACACACTATTCTCATCTGCACGAAAAGTAACGCTGTGGTATATGAAGTAGGCAGGCACCAAGGTACTTTCTCTAGCTGCTTCATCCTAATCGTCCTTCCAGAGCAAGTACAAATGTACATCAGGTAGCGATGGTGATACCTTATCTGACTTGGTCAAGTCTATGAGTCTTCTAGATATCCTGAGCAGAGATGGCCATTCCTTTGGAGCTTGTACCTACTAATACAAACAACCGAGAGACTGAATTATCTGAACTTATAAAAGATTGGATCAACATATGAAAAGAATACCGCATGATGTCTAAAAACCTACCTCTTGGTCAACCACCCTGTTTGCACAGGGGAAAGAAAAGAAAATGAAAGTAAAAAAAAAAAGTGAAGTAAATTCTTCATCAAGGTGAAATCTGGAGATAATCTTGTCAGAAAGAAATTTGAAGGAAACCAAGAATAATATCTTGTCACAAAAGATCATTATATATGGAAAATGAGCCATCAGGCTTCCTTCCTTCCCCATTCCCTGGCAAAATTACCACCATCTGAAATGAAGCCTTTATAAAATCACGCAACCCCCAACTTCTCTGAGGAAAGAGACCTTTTTTTTAGCTCTATAAAAGACGAATATCAGAAGTTAGCTCTGGAAACAGAAGTTAGGCCTGCATCTACCTAGATGCCTGGAGCATCTTACTTATTTTGACATTTTTCCTATCAATGATGATCTCCTTGATAAGGAATGAGCAGACACACTCTGTTGACAAGAATCACACAAACCAACCCTAAAAACCAGAGTAATGGAGTTAGAAGCAATCAGTAATGCAGAATTCTGGGTCAGCAACTTTCCCAGGATCCTGCAAGGCTTGGTACTCCACAAGCAAACCAGATACCAAGCACTAATAATAATAATAAAAAAAATATGTATCTGTGAGACAATGAGAAGGATCTCATTTTATCTTTGAAAGAAATCTAGGGGACCTGCAAAGCCTCTTCAATGAATAGGCTAAGACATATTTAGATCTCAAAGTAGTATATGGATAGCCATTGTTACTGATATACTGATATGATTCCAACCTTCTTTTCCACTTTGTCAAAATTTTAACAAGAAAATACTGGAACAGCTCTCTCCACTTCTTTAAGATGTTACTACAAAGAGATCAAATTGTACTGAGTCAGAAGCCCTAATGTTAGGTTCAAGATCCCTTACTAGAGAAAAGATATGTCTGAATTTCACTTCAGAATTTCAAAATGTTCAAGATTTTCAAAATTAAGAGTGTGTGCAAGTTCTCTTGAACTGCCAGGCATAACTGAAATTTTAAAGTAAAAACTCTCTTAAAACTAAGTTATCTAACATATTTACACTCAAATTTGAGTATATAAAACAAAGACCATCTTTGAGTATGTTTTGTTTTAAGGCTTTATACTGCTGTCCTAACTGCAACATTTAATCATCACCCAATGATAATGATAATGATAATTTCCTTCGATATTTTCACAGACTTTTCAAATAAATTGTTTCATAAAAGGAGTTGGGTCAAGAGCCTATTATTGATGCTGGCTGACTTGTGCTTTTGACTTTTTACTTTAAGTGGGGTGGGTACCATGTTAAACATGCTGCCAAGCTTGTTGTAGCTGAAAGGAAAGATATTGCAGCATATACTTCGAATGGTGAAGCACCTTAGGTTTGCATGAATTCCTTCATAAATTTATCTTTCAACTTAAGCCCTTACACAGGGAATGCTTATTCTGTGTTCTCTGGTATCTTGTTAGGTGTTGCGTACATTTGGCTTTAAATTCCAAAAACAATGCAAATAGTTTTAGTAACTATTATAGTAACAATGAATAAAATTGGTTCCTGAAATTTATACATAAAGCTAACTACAGTGCAATAAAAGACCCGATCATAGATCCAGTGTGATATATGACTATTCAGATCGCATGTAAAGGTAAGGAACTATTTTATCAACTCACTCTTGGCCATTGACTTCACATTTATTTTTCTTTTTCTGTACAATAAATATTGTAGCTAGTTCCTCATCCAGAAAAAATAGGTTACATTTCCCAGTATGAGTATTTTTAGAGTCTGATGCTACCTGATCATCCAATTTAGGGAAAAAGTAAACAGGGACCACAGCATTTCACACTCCATTTCATGCTGCCTTACTTCAATGAAAGTTGAAGATATGATTTCAATTTCTTTTCGAAGCACTTCCTCATTTTCAGAGCTTCTTGAGTTTTGGCCTGTATAACTGATCTAAATTCAGCTGTGGTACGGAGTGGATAAAAAACTCTTATAAAGAAAGGAAATTCCTTTCCTGGATGGTTCATTTCGCTTCTCTTGAATTCAACATTATCCAGGCTGATTAATGGATAGATGTGATATTTCAGGAAAAATACCAAACTGTCTCTTAAATGAAAGAATAGTAACAAGGAGATATGGACTGCTTTTGAAAGTAAAATACTTGAAAGCAGTACAGATCCTGGAGATGGTTGGTTATAGATCCAGTATTATTATCGCAGGAACCACATTAAAGGATGTTATCAAATTGAAGCGTCTTAGCCAACAACTTCCTAGTGGAAGGCAAATGATCACTTTACAAGGATACCCTCTTCAAAATAATATCTACTGAAACCTCCCATTCTCACAGAGACTCGTATCTGTTGTTCCCCACTGGAAAGCTGCCAGCCCAAAGTGACTCAAAGGCAACTGGAATCATGGGAATGAGCATCTTTGAAGGATCAGATTGTGAAGGTCCAAAGCAACCAGACAAACTGTAATTGAGGGCTACATAGCCACACTGACTTGCTACCTTAAAGAAAGCATGAGAGAGGAAATAAATGCTACCTGAGTTTCTCAGAAGAACACAATGTGTCCTTCTATCCTGAAAACCCTTTGGGGGTTGGAGTAGATGATCTCCAGAGGTCCCTTCCAACCCCTACCATTCTGTGATTCTGTGAAAAAGATGATGATACTAGAACGACAGCAGCACCGATGTGGGTTCCAGGCGGCCATTATGGGAAGTGAAGCTCACCTTTTGCACCCAACTGCTGTGATCTGAAACACCCAAAGAGTCGTCCCCAGTCTAGGTCCCTTTGAATATTATGGAAAATGGACATAAAACTTGAGAGGATTTAGCCTACAACAAAATTCTGTCCCATAAGTGTACCTTTTAGGAGTTCTTTCAGTACTTGCGTACCTCAAGCTATCAGTAATACATTGCTCTTGGGAAGTCAGACACAAAACATCATATGCCTATTTCTAGAGTACTGAAAATTAAAGTTTGTAGATTTAAGAATGATATTTTGTGATTTAGATACTCCAAAATAATGGAATCTGAACTGCTTTCTTGTCCAGAACTGGAAAATTATTTGAAAGAAACCACCCAAGACTGAAAGAAAACATCATTAATCTCTAGAAAGTATTACTTCAGAAGTATCCGTCATATCAGTTTGACTGTTAAAAGTCTCAGGGGAAAAAAAAATAAAATGCAGGAGGTAATCGAAGAGGCAAGAAATGCACCCTACCCCCCAAAAAAAGAACCCAAATGCTTGAGCTAACGTAAAAAATGCTTTAAACAAAATTATCAAACAAGACAGAAGTGAAAAAATATCTTGTAGGTCAATGTAAGAGTTTTACATGTTATTAAAAATTGATTTTTTTTAAAAAGTAAGAAATCTTTAAATGTACAGTCACATATCATTTCATACAAGTTATTTGAAACTTATTGATCTCATTTGTGCAGACCAGGCTCTGTCATCAGCCTGCTGAAAGGATAATAGAGCACTCCAAACCCTTATGATAGGTTTGATGCAAACAGTGGCCCTCATTTAAACACATGTAATAGCACCACAAGTGGAAAAATTCCAACCTTAACAATTGTACATTATAAACTAAATTAGCAAGTATGTTCTGCTTTACTTCACATCAAAGCCAATACCTTGGTCGTCTTATCTTCCGTAAAATAAGGTTCTAGGCACCAAAATATGCTCTCCAAAACATTAATAAGTAGAGCACAAGCATTCATAGGCAAACATACCACTCACAAAGAGAACCAGCAATTGCCAACAATTTTATTTTCTTTAAAACAATCTGAAAATACCTAAACTGGATTTCAAGAAAGCAACTGGGAGAAGGTATACTTAAAATGACTACATATGGAAAACTACATTGAGAAAATGATCAGTGAAAGATGTTTTATGTATTTCTGTATGGAGAGCTAAAACCTCTGGAAGGATATTCAAGTCCATTCTGCAAAGTATTCTCCCTATTCAAACAACTCAAAGCAAGCCACATTCTCAGGCTATAATAGGTCACAACTAAGTACAGTACCTTGCTTCAGAAAAATTTCTGCTTTGTCTGTCAACTGTCAACAAAGCACAAAGAGCTCATACAACCCATCCATGTATTGCTTGTTAAAGAATCTAGCAACATATAAGCAGCAAGGACTCAAGATTTCTTAAAACCTGTGCCTCTGCTTTGGTTAGAAAGCTGAAAAACAGTCTATTCCCCCGTCCTTCTTCCACAATTCTGTCCTCTTCCCTCTCCTCAAACATTTGTACAGTCCTTGAATTTTTTCCTCTGTCACAAGACTTGTCTTGCAGGAAGTTCAATATGACATTAGATGTCATACAGAACACACAGAGATTTTACTCAGGTATGTGGCAGTAACAGCAAGGTTTGTCAACTCAAGAATACATTTCAAGTTGTTAAAGAGACAAACAGATTTTTAAGCAAAACATTTATCTTTGCAATATGGTTATAAACATCTCAAAATACTGAAGGAGTTAATGCAGTTCTGATAACTTCAGAAATAATAATGCACATACATACGTAGATACCTAAGTTTAGAGGAGCTCAACAGAGTGAAAGGTAATGGCAGAGACAGCAGTCTCAACAGTCTGGTCACCTTAAACTAGAAAAGTTTAAAGCATCACTAAGCAGTGTTTGTTCATTTAAGTTTAATTATTTTCTCCTTGAGAATGGCACTAATGAAACTGAATATCTTTCATGGTTTCGAAGAGCAGTCTGAATGGTCTGTAAACAGGACTGGGGGCAGACAAGAGAACTGGCTGAGCCGGGGGGTTGCTAGGTGATGCAGAATGTAAACCCACAAACTTGTTCAGGTTTACTTTGCTTTCATGCTGCTTTCACACAGGCTCTCCAAAGTTTTAAGAATTAATTTCCAGGTAGCTATTTAAAAACAAAAAATAGAATAATTAAAAAGAAAAACCCTTAATCCTCTTCATCTCTTCCCTCGCTCCCCCCAATAGGAAAAAATAGGAAAGAGGAAAGGAAATCCACAGAATTAAAGTGCAGGAAATCCATCATAGCGTTTTGAATATGAGGACAGGAAGAGGATCATTCCCTGTATGCATTTGTGTGTAATTGTTGAGGACTGGTGATTACGAAGAACTTTCAACCTTTTCAGATTAATTTTTACTTTTATAAATGTAAATAGAAATTATTTCTGGAGCAATACATTGGTCCTTTTAAAGTACTTAAACTGAAAACGAAGTAATATTTACTGATATTTCCACTGCAGATTACAGAAGCAAACTTTTCAGTATAGCCATGTGTTTCCATCCCCATTCTTTTCAGAGCTGTGGTTATTTTTTTTTTTTCTTTTATTTTTTTCTGAAGTATCTGATCAGAGATTGTCCGGTAAGAGCACTTTATTAGATCATCAGTCAGAGGGTTTTACAAGCACCAAGAGCTATGGGCTCAAATGCAGCACATCAGTTTTAATAGCCGAAGGTCTAATAGTAAACTGCAGATACTGCTGAGAACTTTCCATGCACTGAACTCTTGAAAAAGCACCATCTCTCAAGCTTAAATGCAGCTGCCTCTTTCAATGCCGCAAATGGGTAAATTTGACAAAAAAGCCACCATTAAGACTACATGAAAGGCTCAAGACAACATCCTTTCAATGCTTTGTACTTCAGTAATCAGATGTACTTACTCACCCCCTCCCCCAAACCCGATCAAGAACTATTTCTGAATGGTAGGAAATAATTCCACTTTGTACATCTTTTAGTTAATCAAGACTTTCTATTCAGCAATTTGACCTTTTGTTCAAAACAGGATTATCAGTTTTTTCGCCAGTTACCAAGGGCGACTCGCATGGTGAACATAATTGCAATAATTTGCAAAACACCATGGCAACCCACATTACAACTAGGTAAATACTGGTCTTTTGTGCTACATTGTTATTTTCAGAGATGCTGAAGTCAAAGAACGAATGACAAATGAACACAAAATTTATATTTGCTTTGTCTCAAAAGAGAAGAAAATTGATAACAAGAATTGGGGGGAAACCGACTACAGCTGTAATTTCTAACTTGATTAATTAGGATGGTAACAGTCCTTAACAGTATATTCAACAAACAGCCCTGACTTAGTCTCTCCACCCACCTCTCTCTTTCTACACTACTACCACTAACCCCCACCCCAGACAAATTTTTTCAGCTAGGAGAACAAACAACTCCATTTGCTCTTTTCTTCAACTTAATGGAATCCTTAATTACAGAATATTGTTCTCCTGCTCTTCATTACACTGAAAACTGAAAGTGAGAGAGAGAGAGAGAGAGGAGGAGGAAGACAGTGCGGAGCAGACAGGGTAGCTACAGTCATCTTATCTGCCTTTGCTTTTTTTGTCCATAGCGGACCTAAAGATGAGATGGCATTTTTGTAATTTATTTTTTTTTTAAATACTAGCAGCTGTTGTACAGCAGATAATTAAGTAAACTAGCGCCCAAGTTCTCTCACTGGCAGCATTAGCAAGACATGAAAGCTTAAGTCAAGTCATGATTAAAATCCAAAATAAGAGAGAAAGCAACTGCTTAAAGAAAAGAATTCTCTTAAATTATCAGATCGGGTGGTTTCTAACAGAATACCTACTGTATTAAAACATTTGCCTACGAATAGTATTATATACTTAATAAACTAATAATTTTAAACTTAACCTATTTTCTTTATAATTGTAAGGAACTTATTGTTACTGTATAGGCTTCTATTAAGATTTCAAGAAACCACATTAAAACCAATTATTTCAGAAATATGCGACAAATACAGAGAAATAATTTTGCTTAAGAAGAATACTGCTGAAAATAGTCTAATATATGTTACTAATTGACTTCACAATAAATTTGCTGTGTATTACTGGAGCATGAGTTCTGTGCTGAAACATTTATTATGCCATAAGGAACTGGCTGAATGATTGAGAGCTTAATTTTCATGACACCGTTAATAAAAACAAGTTATGTGTCTACACAGGCCAAATTCTGTCATCAGATGGTTACATATGGTTCCTATAAAATGCAATGGCACCCGTTAGCAATGGATGTTCACATACAGAGTATATGAAAAATACATTAAGCTGCAAGAAGCATGCAATCAGAAGCCAGAGTAACCCTCATTTCAGTCACCTGTACATACAAATCATGTGTCAATTTACAGTTAAAGGAACACATCTATATTTTAATTCTCATTAAAGGATCGGATTGCCATTAGGATAAAGCAGGCTTACAACGTGAACTGCTGCATCCCTATGTACTGTGAACACTGGAGATTATGTAGTAAAATGAAAGAAATGAAAACAAAGTGCTAAAGGCAACTGAATCTGGCCCCAGGGAGACGAAACGCGCTACTGCCTCTGCTACACAGCTTCTCCATGCTGCTGGGCAAGTCACTTCCAATTTATTGAAAGGACTCACAAGTAACAATCACCTGAGGAATCAGTCTGTTTTCAGTGAAATTTGAAGGTCGACGCTGCTAAGTTTGAGTAGACCCAACTATAAGCCGAAAGCTGCGCTTCAAAGTAGCGACACAATACTGCGCATGCTAAAAAATCAGGTCCTTTGCTTCACAAATTTGGCATCCAAACTTATGGACACATTTGATGTTCATTCCCCTGTGCCTCATTTCTCTGAGAAATAAAAATAATAATTTGTCCCCTCGTTTTACACAGCTCTTCTAAAGATGTTCTTTAAGAGCCATCTGATCCTACAGTGAAGCGTGCCACAGAAAACTCCATGAGAAAAATAAATAATTCTAGGCAAAGTTTCAGAGGGTGCACTCAGTAAGGTAAAGGGCATCCACTAAGCAATGGAGAGAAACAAATACAGCCTAGCTGCTCATTTAATCAGTGCTGTCCGACCTACAGGCCGCAACGTACTTAAAAAAAAGACAGAATGGGATAACATCAAACATAAATGACCTGGATTAAACTTAAGTAAGCAGTATTCATTCTAGGATTTTTTTCAAATTTCAAATGTCTAACTCTGCAGCACCAGGATCCCTTGTCTATTTTTAAATTAAAAATAAAATAAAATAAAAATTCCATCTTACTGCCCATTCTTCTTCAAAACAATGTTTAAAGGAATACACAGATTTTGCTGCTTGAAGAAAACAGAGTAACCCGTAATAACAGTGAATTTCCACCTTCTCTGCAAGCTACACATTTTGCCCAGTATTTGTCAATAGAAGAGGCAAGCAAAGACTTAGGAATTTCCTCACACTTTTCTTTTTTTATTAAACCAATCACACTCAAATATAATTGCTTGCTTCTCTTGCCTAAATTTTCACAGGCGATCTTCATCCATGCCTGCCTTCGCATGCTATTTCAAGCCTACCTGCCCAGCCAAGTGCTTACCCAGCAGATACCCTGTTTGAATATTCTAATTCAGCCAATTCTACTCAATTCATCCTTTTTTCTTTTAGTTTCCCCTACATCCACCCAGGTCCAGCTCCAGTCTCATGTGCCAGTTCTAGTCTCTTTATTCATCTTTACTCAATTCTTGCAATCATACTTGGTTTGTTGGGGTTTTTTTGGTTTTGGTTGTTTGTTCTTTTTTTTAAATTATGCCTAGCTCCTGCTCCATACTAAAAAATTTTCTTGGAGGTTTGTAAAACTATCAAATCTAGATGGATTTTCATAGGATGACAAAAGACAAACAGTAGAAAAGAGGAAGGACGGGTGAAATATATACTCTTCCTCACAGCCAAATGTTAAAGACTTCAAAGCCATAGCACCTGTATTTTAGGTATGGCAAGGTCACCTGAACAATTTTAACACGGCTTTTACCGCAATAAGCAAGTGATTATAATTCAAGAACTTTCACACGTGTGCACTTCAATTAAACCGATTTACATTACATCAGATTTTCTCCGTTTCCATTCATTCCTCCTCAGGTGATCACTACTGTGCATAAATGTAGTTGCTTGGTGGACCTCACTAGGCAGGTTCATATATCAAGATGTGTACACTTCAATTGCAACTTCTGGTTTTATAACACTTTATCTGTAGTATACTTTATTCTGAGATAAAAAACATATACTGCCCTACTTAACTCCATCTTAAATGACTCCATTTTCTTCCTGCTACTGTTAATTAAACTGAGCATCAAGCATGACACTCGATAGTCTCAAAAAACACTTTGGTGAGTGTCAACTACCCATCCATTTTTTCTAACTACTTTCAACACTTTCCCACAACTCTCTCCTGCAGTCCTCTTAGGTCTCTCAAACTTTCCCTTAGACCTGCCTGTTCTTTTTTGAAAACAGAGCTCTTGTTCTGCCTCCCCCCGGCCTTGACTTAATTTACCTTTCCCACTACAGTCAGACTGCATAGTTGTTCTTAGGGGAGACTGATTTCTTCAGCAACGTCTGCTACCCAAAGCCACATCAATCTCCGTGTTAATAACGAACATCTTTTGAGGGAAAACCTCCATATGCAGGACACTGTCCAGACGCAGACCAGAGAGTATGATGAGAGAGGTCAGAGGCAGATGGATTTTTGAGAGAGCGCGCTTATAGCCTTTTCTATTAATAATGAAATTTTTCAAGGGCTTATAAATTGGGCATATCTGCTACTTGCCATGAAGAACAGAAACAACAGCATCTTAGAAGAGCTGCTGTGGATTAGTTTAAGATAGAAACAATTTTCCTTAATGCTAATCCATTTTAGGTTAAAATTTCAGCTAGAACTCAGCTTTAGACAGATTTGGCATACAAAATGCCAGACACCTAAAAAGTGGCAATGTTTTAAAACTTAAATTTCCAAAACTTACACCAGTGTAATACATGGTAATTTTTATTAAAAACTGCTTTAAGGCTAGTAAGAAAAAAATTAGAAGGACAAGTGTCCAGGGAGAACAACAACAGAAAGTGGTTTTGTTTGTTTCTTTTTTTTTTTTTTTTTTAAAGAAGTAATAGTAGCCACAGTAGCAGCAGCAAAGAAAATACTAAGGACCAAGTCAGTGCAATCGACTGTCTGCCATTCTTGCCGAGCCTCAAACTGAAGGTCACACATAGACAGCCAACCCCCTCCCACCAATATATAACAACTTACATCAACTCATATGTATAGAAACAAATTATGTAAGACATAGGTTACTGAAAATATTTCCAAATGGACTGATGTGAAGCCAGCCAGTACTTAGCACAGAAGTGGACATGACTACTCAGGATGAATGGGGCCACGTTAAGGGCAAGAAAAAGGGCTGCACAAAATTAATCTGACTGCACCCACAGTGGTCATGCTTAGATAGGATGTAGAACCTCCATGAACAACCTGACCTAATATCAAGATTGGACCGGCTTTGAGTGGAATGGTTGGGCCAGAAGACATCCAGGAGTTTCTTCAGCCTAAACTATTCGAGACACCAACTAACATAATCAGATGGACCTTAAGCAATTGAAGCTCCTGTGTAAGCATTCAATAAAAATGCCAGCTCAACAGAAATACAGGCCTGTCACAAACTCATTGGACTAAAAAAAATCTGAGAATGGGGAAGACTGTTTTCTGTTGCTTTTACTGGCAAATAACACAGCAAAAAAAATTAACGGGACATTTTTGTTGCAAAGATTTTTTTTTTTTAACATAACACTAAAAATTTGTATTTAGTAAATCAAATTCAGGAAGAACAAACTGCATAAAAAAAGAGCAGGTAAAGTATAATCCTTCAAATACACTATCCTTCCTTTTTCCAAGGGTTACCTACTACTGAAACCTGCAAGGCCTTTAAAGCTAACAGCTTAATCAGTACGGCCCAAGAGAGCTTTCCAACTGTAACCTCTTGAGAGCAGAACAGGTTACTTGTTACTTCCCATCTGGTAGAAAAAAATTTGCTGTTATGTTGCTGCTTTGAGTTTGTGGTAGACGTACATGTTGTCCCAAGTCTCTAGAACTAGTATTTTCTAAACTCTAGAGAGAATACTTAATAAAAAAAAAAATAGTATTATGTGTCTGAAGCAAATTCTGAATTTCATTATGACAGGTAAAGAAAAATTAAATGACTAAAGTAGAAGACTACTACTACTTCGCAACCAGTACTATGACCTGATTATATTTTATATGGGTAAAAGAACAGTTCTAATCAACTTCAGAGTCCTTTTTCTTAAGGAAAGGAAAATTACAAGCAAATTTTAACTTCGTAGATATATAAAATAGATGTATAATAAATGGAGACTGAAAGCAGACAGCTGCTGACATGAATCGGAAGTTTTCTGAAGTAGAACACTAAATAAGAAAGACAGATATTAACTAAGAACATAGAACTGAGTCAATAACATGATGACAACAACAAAACAGTTTACAGCACAAAAACCCAGAAGTGTAACTTTGTCCTGTATTTTGGAAAAGCACAGTAACAGTCTATCAGCAAACAAAGATAAAAAACTCTCATTTGGTTTGTTAGCAATAAAATACTTAAAAGGCCTTCAAAATTCAGCGTATTCATAGAACAAATGCTTGAACTTAATAGTCGTATTAGAGCTAAGAAGATCTGTTACTTGCTGGTCTTCCCAACACTTGAAGGTACCTCAAAAGACTGAGACCCACATATCTACCAAAATGCCAATTTTCCTTGAAATAGTTATACAAGCAAACCAGAACGATCCACGTAACTATTTGTATGCATCAGTCTAACATTAACCTGAGGAAAAACAACAGAATACTGATGGAGACTTTAAATGACAGAGAATTTAAGAACAGGAGTGTAATTAACAACAGTCAATATGTTCTTATACAGAACAGCCTCAACCAAACACAACAGTTCATTTTTTCGTAAGATTACAAGTTTGGTTGAGAAAGGCAGATGTACTATAATTAATCTCTTGAACAGTATTTGATTTACTTCCAAAGGACACTGCAATAGAATTAGCATTGCACAGTGTTAATAAAGTACATGTGAAATGGATTAAGAGGTGCAAAGTTGAAGCATCTCAAAAAAAATCAATTGTCCACAAGACACAAAGTGATGACAGTTGAGTAAGCATCTGTCAATATAGGATAGAGAGAGATTTGGTGATGTATCACAAAGAAAAGGTTACACTTGCATTCTTCAACATTTACATCAGTGATTAGCAGAAGAGAGAAATCAATTCAGATAAAATTTACAGATGACAAAAGCAGAACAGCAAATAATGGTAAGCATGAGGAAATTGGTTTGGTAAACTGTGCTCATTCAAAACAAAATACATGGTAGTACAGCGAAACAAAAATGACACACTGGGAACAAAGACTACAGTTCACACCTACAGAATGGGGATACTGTATGCCAGAAATTACCAGCTGAAAAGGAGCGATGGTAGATAAGTTATTCAACATAAGCTTTCAAGGCAGACATAGCAAGATGTCTACTGAAGAACTGTGTATGAGTACTGAGGTGAATTTCTTCAAAGGTATTGGTGAGAATGATACTGGAGCGCACACAGTCCCGGTGATAAGAGTTGAAAACAAAACAAAACAAAACAAAACAAACCCCCCCCCCAACACTGGCATGCTGAAGAGCCATTAACAATGTTTCAAGGCCTCGAAAAAAATACCTAACAGCAACAGACCTTGAAGAGCAGTCTCTTACCATTAAAAGAGAAGACTGAGGGGTGACTCGATCAGAATGTGTAAGTACATTCGTGGGAGAAACGTGTAGGTGACACAGGGTTCTTAAATCTAGAGAAGAAAGGAGCAATATCAGCCAGTGGTTGGAAAAACACGGTGGATTGAAAACTGGCTTAATGTCCAGGCCTAGAGGGTAGTGATCAGTGGAGCAAAGTCTAGTTGGAGGCCTGTAAGCAGCAGCATAGCCCAGGGGTCCAGTTCTGTTCAACATCATTAATGATGTGGATGATGGGACAGAGTGTACCCTCACCAAGTTTGCTGATGACACAAAAGTGGTAGATGCCAAAGAGAACATGAGTCAGCAAAATGCCACCATGGCAAAGGCAGCCAATGGCATCCTGGGCTGCACGAGGCAGAGTGTTGCCAGCAAGTCAAGGGAACTGATCCTTTGCCTCTCCTCAGTAATAAGGTGGGAAGTGATAAGATCAATCTGCCAAAGCAGAAGAATAGCATCTTTTCCACCAGGCTTGCTAACCTAACAAGGAGGACTTTAAGCTAGGTCTTTTGGGGATGGTGACCAAAGCCTGGACAGAAGCTACGAGGAGCAATGAGGAAACACCCACGGGACAGCACGATGGGGAAGCTCCCACATTCCGCTTGAATGCAGCACAACTGAGAGCCCACCTCAAATGCCTCTACACAAAGACATGCAGCACAGGGAACAGACAGGAGGAATTAGAAGGCCATGCACAGTCTTAAAAACTGATGACCTCACAGTGACAGCAGAGATGTGACACCTGTGACAGCACATGTTGGAGTGCTGTGATGGACACATACAAGATCTGCAAGGAAGGCTAGGTCAAGGATGTGAGGGAAAACATGGCTGGACAAGGTCCTGAGCAACTCCAAAGCTAGATTTAACTTCAAAGATAGCCCTCCTTGAAGTGATGAACTGGACCAGGCAATGTTCTGAGGCTTCTTTCACGCAAATCCCTCTATAATTCTAGGATAATTTCTTTGGAAATTATCTTAGATGTGGAGAGGATGTAAGCCACAAGTTTTTCTTTTGATAGAAACTAAGCTAGACATTAAAATGAACGAATGGTGGCCATACTAGTTAGCTGAGATTGATATCAGCAAAAACCCCAATGTATTTCCCAACATTTATCCAATTCTCCACAGCCTTCAGATTTGACTGTAATTCATACTGAAGTAGTCAGAGCTCCTTGATGTTTGTTGCTTATAGTAAATCACTCTCAGGAGAGTTAGGGGGATAGTTATCTAGGAGATAGACAATGGAAATGAAATCTTTCCCTTGATGAATTTCAATGAATGTTAGTTGATTATGGCTTTTGCCACTGTAGAAGTCCAGTGCTGATGGATGCCCAGTGACCAGCTGCACGACAGCGGTACGTGTTGCCTGAGAAACACTGTATCCAGTCCTAAGAGTGGTGTCCACTTTTTTAGATATTAACTTATTACTATTTGAGATATTAATTTATGACTATTAACGTCACAGATTGGAACTAACAGAAGATAACGTGTGACACATCTTGAGAAACAAAGTTGATTAATATAACCAAAATGGTATACAACTCTCAGAAATTTGGGCCTGGGAGAAACAAAACCAAATCATTAAGGCTCCAAATGACAGCTGAAGATGTCCTTGGGAAACACGTTAATTTATTAAAAGAAAACATCACCCAATCCATAAGAGGGATGTATCGTCAGGGGATATGGTTGGGAGGTTGAAAACAAAAGCAAAACTACCAAAAAAGCCTCGACTGCAAATCATCTCTCTCTTGCCTCTCCTACCCCACCCCATATTATCAGCAGCAAGCCCTTTGGGCTGGTTGGCATGATTTTGTTTACAGGTGTAAAGCGGGGGAACATGGAGAAAGTTTTGGTAGAACTTCTTTTCTCATCCTGCATGACGAGAAATATCTAAGACCAAAGTCCACCTCAGGCCAATGCATTGCTTAAGTACTACAGGAAAAGACTGCTATACCATTCATATATGCTGATGTATGACTCAATGAAGACCATTATCTTTAGAAAGAGTAATCTGCAGCAAAACAAAGACATCTACAACAATCCCTTATCCTGTATTTTTAACCAGAATAAAGCACCTTGACTTCTCTAATTAGTTACCTCTGATCTTTATGAATTAAATCTTTCTCTCCTCAAATATCTATCTTAAACTAGATATGTCTGTTCTAAGCCAGGAACTTCTATAACATGTGACAATACTTTCACTCATGTTGCAGAGTTTTGAAGGTTTTTTTCTTTTAAATTAGCTTTAGCACAACTCAGGCACTATTAACTTATCAAAACTCGAGAAGACAGCAATGGAGACAAATGAGAGAGGTCAAAGGATGGGAAAGATGGGCAAGAAAATTAAAAGCAAACACTAGGAACAATTCAGATTATTTCCTCTATATTTTCAGGAAAAAAAATTCCAATCATTTCCCAGATTCCATCAGATACATAAGTGTTTTTTACATATATATATAAATATACACACACACACATATTTACAAATACAACACACATCCACACATATATATAAATTAAAATTTCCTTTTTTGAATTTCCTTTGACTGAAATTCAAGTCAGATCACACATCCATATAAAAACAAAGTGTCTGAAAGTTTAAGCTGTTTAATCTGATACTTCAAATAGTTTTGCTTCCTTTTTTCTCCTCTGGTTTTGAGTTTTGTGGGTTTTTTTTTAATGGAATAATGATCACACACAGACAATGTACTGGTATGGGCACTCAAGAAACCGGTGGCTTCTCAAAAAATCAGAGTTAAATTTTCTGGTGTAGTATGTGGAGAATATTTTATGTGTGTTTTAAAAACATTTAAAGAAATATACTAACCTAATAGGCTCCCTCTGTTACTATGGTAATAAGCATTTTGTAAAAGCATATAAATGTATGAAAGGTGTTTTTACTTCGTATTGATATTAATCTATTCTTCTACATTATAAAACACATGAAATAACAGAAACTGAAGAAATAAGCTAAGATTCTAGTATTTAATATGACTTCTTAGGAGAGACTTTTTGGAGACTGACAACAAACAATTTTCTATTTTGCTGTGAAGTTACTAATTTTTAAGGCAGAGATTGCATATAACCCATGCCTGAAAACATAATTCTGGGCAGGCAGCATATGAAAATATTATAGAAACAGTAAAACTAAAAGATGCAATATCTATGATATTATAAAGATCTTGGCCTAACTGGCAAACACAGCAATTAAAAAGTTCCCTGAAAGTAGTACGTGCAACGACAACACAACCACCCATAAATATAATTACTGATTAAACAAATATAAATATAATTTGAGAGGAAAGGACCCCAGAAAATAGAAAACGTGTATGTTTCAACCTTCAGACCAGACCACTCCTGTGAAGGGGTCTACTGGCCTCTGTATTCCCATGAAGTTCAGTGTAATCAATGGCAAGGTCACCCCTGTGCTAGTGGATTCCATTTGGAGACTAGTCCTTAATTTGCCACCAAGACAAGTTTACCCAGAGGATTCATCTCCTGCCTGTGGATCCAGAGCTTTTCTTTTTTTTTTAAAAAAAGAAATTTGGCTTTTTTTTTTTTTTTAAAAAAAGCCAAAAATCATAATGCATTTATTTTACAACTCTATCAACTATTCTAAAACCAGCAGCAAAACACAAAAAGCAGAGCCCCAGTTATGTATATAAACTTTGAGCGCTTCTTCACAAAAGAAAGATGGCACACTTAGGAGTTTTACCAGGCTCTAAAGCCTTGTACTGGATTTGATTTTTCTATTTTCATCCTTTCTTAAGGGATTAAAACCATGCTGCTCAGCTTCTTAATGAAATAGTTTTGTCTCTCCCCTCTATTTGCATGAAGAAAATATTCAAGACAAAAACTGCAAGATGACAAAATCTTAATATGCAGTTTGGTAAAGTTCTAGTCAGTCTTTGAACAACACGTTTATCTATCCAGTAAAGCTTGTGTTAATGCGATGTAAGAGTTTGGCAAATTCAACTCTAATGGAGCATAAAAGTGCTTTTGCTTGAAAGTGAGATCATTTTTAAAAATTCAAAGCATGATCACTTTTCCCTTTTTTTGCAGGAACAATCTGATACAAGCAGCAAAGCTTAAATAAACTAGAAACATTTCAAATGATCCATAAAGGATTAATAAGCACTGCAGGAAGTCCTATAGGCTCAGCGTATACATTTTCCATCTTTTTCTCCTGCGACAGGCATGACATGAAATTCTAAACAGAACCCAAGTTTCAAAGTCACTGAATGTTAAGGTCTGCAGCTTTGATACTAGGGTAGAGTGGGGTCACCATCTTGGAATATTTAATTTAAATAGATAACAAAATATTGATTTTATTAGCATAATAAAGCCCCCAAATTATGGCCCTTCACAAAATTTTTTTTTCCACTCACAAATAGACGAATGGACAAAAGCAAGGCGAAAGGGGTAGTAGTAAGCTACAGGCCACTAATATAACAAGAACAAAATGACAGCTATTATTTTGGCAGAGATAATCTATGCTGAAACACAAAACACACACGCACACAATTTCTTTCAATACAATTTTCTTGTCTTCCCACTGACTTCTATGATTACCACAGAAAGCAGGGTTCTAAACACATTTCTCAATTGAATCTTCAATCAATAACGGTAAAAATTTGAGAAGCGAAATATGGGAAAATGTATCATAGCATTAGTAAGTGTTTAGAAAACAGACTGAACTTATCAATATGCATAAAAGTTGAAGAGGAATAAAATAAAATAAAAATATATCACTAACCACGCACCACATACCTTTATTTTACTGAAATTGGTAAAAAAAAATTTAAAAAATCCACTCAAACTCCCAAATCCAACCAGTACCAGAAATTTCCCCAAGCCTGGTCCAACTGATCATATTATGTAGTCATACTTTCTTTTGTTTGTAGTACCACAGTTGTGAAGTAAAGAATAATTCTGAATTACCAAATGGTCTTTGGGATACGTGAACATTCATAGGTACTTTTTAAGTAGTGAAAAGAGTGATCATTTAAATAAATTTACAGAAAGTAACAAAGCTAAGCTAAATAGAGTCTACCTACTGGTATTAGTTTCACGTTATAAAAGAGAAATATTAGAACGCTAAGAATTAGATGCCTGCAAAAAATCCTCAAACAACGAAACTGGGATCTCAGATGGAGGTCAGCTTGACCCAAAGAAACTCAATTTGCTAGCAAGAATCCAGACGTACTTTAACACTGACGTAGGAGAAAAGACAAATAATTCATACCAGAATTGAGAGCTCCTCATGTTGGAAGATGGAAAAGTTCAGCCTCTGTTAAGCTTATGAGGCTGTTTACCACCCAGGCTTTCTGTTCAGAGCCAAAACAATCAACAGCAGAAACTGTTTATCTGACAGTTACATACAAATTGGAAGAAGTTCTTACAAGAGTGGGAAATAGGAAAGATTCAGAAATGCAACAGAAAAATACAAAGTTATAAAAAGCATAAATATAAAACCCAGCACGGATAATATTGGCCATATTGGGAAGGGAGGGAGGGAGGAGAGATGCGAGAATGATAAATGTTATCTCACAGTGAGAGACTGACGCTGAAAGGCAAAAATTATGCTAAAATAATATACTAATCAAAAGGAAAAGTGAATGAGAAGAAGCCGAGAAAAAACTGAACAAAGGACTAAAAGTAATAATTTCTCTGTATATAGGCAGCAGAGAGGCCTTGCTTGAAACGCTGCCTACAATCCTGTGCGTATCACTAAAACCAGATAGAAGAAACCAATGCAAAGAGCTGCAACAAACCCAGCTCCATGAATACAAGAAAAAAGTATGATACAATACAAATTTTTCAGGGGTTATAAACATATCAGATACAGTGAAATAACATCATTTTCTAGCAACATTTGAAAATAAAGAAGAGCAGCCTGAGAGGGGCCACAAGCATGTTATAAAAAGTATATACATGTATCACAAAAAAGATAAATTTTGACTAGTTGAAAGAAAGATTTTTATTACAAATTCTCAGGATTAACAGAACTTGACACATGTTTGATACGGTAGCTGCCGTAAGTTTGATCATCTGCAGTGCTAAAAAGTACATTAAGCAATTATACACTTGAATATTGAGAAATGTAGAAAATGAAAAGGATTTTGATAAATAGCTATAGCCTTTGAGTACCCGTCAAAACCACAGTTCACATCAGTGCCTGCTAATATTTAGTTTTGCCACCACTATCATGGCAAAAGAGGAATAAAAAGAATGCAAAAGACAGTGAATGAAAACAGAAGTTGACAAAAGAAAGCCTAGAAATGCAGACAATGAAGTATACAGATGATAAACTTGTTGTTTTGTTTACCTTTCTTTGCAATTCAAAATAGAATTGCAGTGAAGGTGAAAAGATGACAAAAACACAGCAGTGAAAAATAGAAATATTTTAAACGCTATCAAATAGCCTTTGGAACTCATTGCCACAAAGTGCCATACAGAAACTGTATCTGCAGTAGACTTGCACAGCCATACAGGTGAAAATGTTTCCAGTTTTATCAGAAAAGTCAGCCACTAACTAGGAACTTGCACCTCCTACAAAAAGTTTTATTGAAAAAATTTGTCTTTGAGGGAGTTCCTTGAATCATTAAGCATGCAGCTAATGTCAGAGACCAATACTACACTGGGCAAATCCCTTCATTAAATAAATCTCCTTTGTTCATAGGTTAATACTTAATCAGTCTATATTTTTGGGCTGCAATGAGCTAACAAGCACAGAAGACTGAACATTTTTCCCCTCAGTATTTAAACCAAACTTGAGTATTTGATTCCTCATGAGGTTTAAATTTGTTTCGTCTTCAGAATGTGTTATTTTATGATTGAGGCGGTGCTACAGAAAGCAAGTGGTACTGCTGAAATAAAGTTAGGGCTGCTGCACAGTTTGCAACAGGAGAGGACTGTACTTGCAAGAACAGAGACAAATTTCAGGCAAAACTACGAAATGCATTATAGATAGGTTTTTCTAACTGCAACCTCCCTCACCATTCCTGTCCAAATTAACTGTTTGTTCATACAACTTCACAACCCAATATAATAATACATATCTAGCAAAGAAAGTAAATTTGCATTTGCATGTTTTGTTTAATTGCATTTAACAATGGAACCTCATATTTCCTATTTCAGCTTTGTTTCTCTCCTTTCCTGCAAATTCCTCTGTCTTACATCCACATGACAGACCAAAAGGCACAGGTCAGTTTAAAAGGTACGTGGATGAGGGTGAAGGAAAGGGCAACAGAATTAAGGCGGGACAGACTGAGCACTTTTAAAAAATTAAAACGGGTTTCAAAGGATAACTATGAAACGTTAAGAGTGTCTCTTCTTCACCACATAGGACAAGAGACTGCAGGAGCTTCTATGCTCCTAGTACTACTTTATGAGAAAAAAAGTTATCTGTTAATGAATTTATTCATTTATTCAATGAATGAATGTTAATGAATTTATTCAATTTTTACTATGGAGCGTTCATACATAACTGTTGAGTGTACTCTTATTTTTCCAAACAGTATCCTTCCCACTACTCAGAAATAATTAGTAAGCAATTACGGAGGTGAGGTAGAAGAAAGATGGGAGAAAGGGATATCTTTTGTTTTTTCTAATAGCTGATCAATTTCGCTGTTGCATGTAACTAAAAAGGCAAAAATGTTAGGTGTTCAGAGCAGAAATGTGTTTTGCCAAAGGCATTATTAACAATTAATAATCATTACACAGTGCCTTGTTTACCTGACCTCGTGTAAATTTAGCAGCCTTGTAATTAGACCCATATTTTGCATATTTGTATATTTCCATGCATAGGATTTGACTCATTCATTCATCCATTAAAATTTGCTTGACAGACATAGATGGGTAATCAGGGTACAATTTGTATTTACTGGATTACAGAAAATTGCCCAAACTGTGAAGTTCAAGGAAAGCGCATTCTTGTCTTTCTCTTGCAAAAGATGTAAAAGCAATCAAATATCCGAGGATGGCCCCAGGGCTCTCCAAAGAAGTAGCAGAGCTTTCATAATCTGATAGCTTTAATATAATTTTGCTCTAAAAAAAATGGTTGCTGGATTAAAAAAAACAAGCCACAACAACAAAGAGAAACAACACTAGTGTCTACATTTTTCTTTAGGCAATGCAACAAAGTAATTCTTCAGTAAGAAACACCTCCTATAAAAGTTAACACCTTAGTATTACGCACAACTTCATAGAAGTAGACATCTTGTACTTTGGGAGAAAGGGAAGATTTTTCTCCCATTTAACTACTTTCCAGTAACTTCCTAACTTTCTCAGCAGTTGGAAGAATTATCTTACTACTTACCTGTTCAGAAAAAGTCTTAAAATTCAATTTTTTTAAGCATTAGCCATAATACTGTACTACAGAACAGGGAATATAGGAATTTGTTCACCTCTGTGTGTGCTGGTATCTCATAAAAGTGAGACCGCCTTGTCCAACAAGACAAGTATTTTACAGGTTTCTTCTGAAGAAACTGACTTTTGCCCAAAAGGTCAACTCAGGCATACTCATTAAATGTGTAATACTTTTATATTTTTTAACAACTTCTATAATCCAATGGGAGCCTTTGTGCAGCTCCTTTCCTACCTCATGTAGCTAATGTGTCAGAAAAAGCCATTTATTTGCTCCTATGAATCCACAACTCACAGTAGATTTTTGGTTTTTTAGGACCAAAAGTAAAATCTTTAAAATAATAAAGCAGTGGCAAGAGAGTGGAGCATATTTTTTTTTTGCTTTTTAAACTCTTAAGTTAGATTACTGTTTTGGCATCCCTTTTAAGATCACCTGCAAACAAAGAATCTGAACTATCTGCAATGTAATGAGCATTAAAGTAATGTTTTAGTAAAACATTAAAAGCTTCTCCAATAGTTTCTCCTCTGGTGGCTGGCACTTTTTTCTTTTTATTTCTGCCAATCAATCAGCCACAGTTATCTGTGGACTTAGTTTTCTGTGACCAAACAGACTGCAATGTAGTGATTCACTCACCTAACTTCAGGATTTTCATTCCTACCTACCATACACCTTGAAGGAAAAGGGAAGAAGAGAACTAAAGTAAAATTTCCTAAACTAGGAAATCTTAATTTGAATCTTAATAATTTTAACTCAGGTTTTAACTGCTCTCCTGATGTAAATGCAGGTGTTAAATTAAACAAGATGAGATCAAAAAAGTATCATCCACAGTTCCCAGGCTCATTTGTCCACCGCCCTGCCAAGGGGTGGAAGAGTTGACACTTCTTGTTGGTCCTCATCTCTTCACTGAAGGTGAACATACCAGTCCCGAACCAACAGTCACCTCTTCCCCCAAAAAATTCCCTGCTGCTGGAACAATTCAGACTGTCTTTCACTTTTGCATTCGGTGCTCTTTTCACAAGGACAACTGTAACAGAAGCTGAGAAAGCTTAGTACCAAGAGAAAACAGATCCCTACTGCACCATGATTTCAGTCTTACTATTTTAGTGCTCAGCAAGTTTCTCTGCTCCATCACTACTGAATGCCAACCTCTTTGCAGGTTGAATGGGGAAACACAAAGGCTGGGCCAGTTTTGCTTCCATTCCAGAAATCTGAGTGGAAGCTAACAGCCAGGACTTTATTTTCTCTGGGGAGGAAGGATGTTATATTAAATATTCATTATTTGAAGGTATGGATTATTCCAGATGGTATCTATTTTCATTGAGTCTTCTGGTCCAGATTGAAAATTGAAAATTGAAAATTAATACCAGCTACCAAAATTATCCCCCATACCATCATCTGAATTTTGTAAATACCAAAAGTTACAGGAACTACCTAAATATGGACAGATATTTAGCCTTAATGCTTCCAGCATCAAGACTAGATTCTTGCAGTCCTTTGTACACTGGCAGATTTCTCAGTCCTCAGTTTTTGGCAGACAGTCCTCAAGTGAGGGGCAAAACAGGGGGCACACTTCAAAGTTTATCAAGTTTCTAACTGCTAGGAATGACATTTTCCAAACATCCATTCCATCACCTTCTGTAAACAGGACAATGCTCCAACATACTATGCTCCCCTCCAAAGTTGAAGGGTACCCTTAGAGTTCCAAAACACTTAAGAGACAGGAAAAGCAGAACTCCTTAGATAACATTGCTATTTAGACATAGTTGGAATGCCCGAAAAGCATCTAATGAAGTCTGCTAGAAGAATTCATCTAAAGAAACTACCACAAACAGTGGGAGAGGTACATCTTGCATTTTCTTTCACTAACCTATTTATTTTAAGGATGTCACACTGCCTCTGTTTTTGATTCTGAAGGTCTTTCTTACTGAAACACTGTTTTTAACAGCTTCCTACTGCTATTATCACGTTTGATCCGTTCCAGAGAGTTTAGTCTCACTACTAGAAGATAAAGTGGAAAAATTTGTAGCTAAGGAGTTACCTGCAATTAAGATGAGAGTGGAGAGAAGGGGAGAGAAAAAGATCTGTCTAGATGCCTTTTATCTGGAAAAAGAACTGGTGTGTAATCACACCGACTCCATCAATAAGGGAGACTGAGCCTTGGTAGGATGCTGGCTTCTGATGCACAGATCTGTGTCTAGAAAGGCACTGGTTTATATAGAAACTAACTGCACTTCTCATTATGAAAACTTGTAATCGCTCCTAGATCATTTTCCTTATTTTCATTACAATCTCAGATTCTCCTCAAATAGGTATTTGTAAATTGCTGTATTTGCTACTCAATGACATCTGATTACCAAGTGGCATCTTGCCACTAACCTCATGCAGCACTTCACAAATGGACTCAGCAGAAAACATTGAAAATGAAACTTTGGAGTAATCCCTGACCATTTCTTGGCAGATAATATAGGCTTATTTTGTAATTCTAAGTCCTTAAGATGCCTGACTCACTCTTGTTGGGAAGTCTCCAAAGATAAATCAGGTAATATAGAATTTTAATTATGAATTCTCTACAAGTCTCTAAATTCTCTAAAAGTCTCTTTCATTTAAGGGGTTGGGGAGGGAGTAGGGGTGTTCGATCCTAAAACTACCTTATGTTTAATCTCCCAGGAAACTCTCTCAAGGACCATATCACAATTCAGTTTACTCCATTATTGCTACTTCACTGATTGGGTTAAAAAAAAAAATTAACAAAAACCTAACAAGGTGATCCCCAAAAGGTGCCGCATTAAATGAACAAGACAGTATAAATGCTGATCCCTTATCACAGAAAGAAAAAGAGAGGTAGAAAGCAGTAGGAGGGAGGGGAAATTTGATTAATTGCTGCCTTCAAACAAGCAGAACCACCACATGCAAATACTAAAGAATAGTGTGAAAAAGCATCACCAACGCTGCATGAACCACTGGAAGACAATCTGATATTTCTAAATAGATGTATTAATCTTAATGCCATTATTCATACACATCTATATATATAAAAAGAGAAATTCTACCAAATTCAAATTCTACATTCAATCTTTGTGCTTGATAGGTGGTCAATGGGTAGCCTGGTATCTGAAAGTTTTACTGCAAGATCATCCAGCATGAATTGCCTCGGGATGAGAACAAATATGTATTATCCAGTAAAAATTATGACAGCAATTACGAAGTTTTTGCAGAAATCTAATGTTACATTCTGGAACAGTATTCAGCATATGTCATTTTGTGTCTCTGTATTTTGGGGGGTAAGGGGGTTCTCTGTTTTTAAACAATTCTGGCCCCTTTGTAGTATAGTCGAATGTTGCTTTGGATATTAAATTGAGAATTTATCTTAAATGGAAACAAACAACTTCGCTAAAAATTAGACATTTATGACTTGCAAATTACAGATACTAATTATTTTCAGTATATACAATTATGATATTCTCAAGAGGTATTAATTTTGGGACAGATGTGCTTTCATCATGTAATTTGGAAATTAAGTTACACTCTCACGTATGGGAACTCAGAAGTCTGAATTTGTGTAAAGACAGGATTGATAGAGAGGAATTTTGTCTTGCTAATTTTCTCTCTCTCTCTCCCTCCCTCCTCCCCTTTCCTCTCTCTGATGAGAGTGTGGCCAGCAATCCTCACAGCTGGGTTGCCTTGCACTCAAAGGAATGGGGGCTGACTGCAGAGTTGATGAGGATACACTTCCACTTGACTCCACCTCCTATTTTGTCCTTTCAGATAATTCTTCCAAATCTAGTAACTTCTAAAAATTTAAACAATAATTAAGACATACCAACCGTAAAATATGCACAATGCTAAATACTTCACATTCATGGCAGAGTGCAGAAATTAAGTGTTGTTAATGCAAACATCTTTAGAAAGACATTAAAAATATACGTAATCCAAACTGAAGGCATTAATACAGAAAATTCCATCAAATGAGGATAAAAGGAAGAATATTGCTATGCTGGCCATATTTTCATTAGGAAAGGAAAGCATATTATTACAAAAATGCTCTCCAACATGTGCACGCCTATAATCTTCAAAGACAGGGTATGACAAGTGATAAAGGAAACACACGAAAAATACCACTGAAATATATCTCTGGGATGATATTGTTTTCAAGTAGGTGTATTAATTAAAGAAATCCATTTGGGAGTTCGTATTTTCTTGTTTTCCACATTTGAACTGTAGCCACCAATACAGAAAGGAAAAAGACAAGACAGAAAGAAATATTGCTTTCTGGCCCAGTATAGAAACAAACCAACCTTCAAACATCCACATTTTGTTTATACTGTTCCATTGGAGGTTGAAGATAAAGATGCAAGACATTCGGAGTATCTACTACAATTCTGAAACAGATTTTTTATTTTTAGACGGAACAAGTTCAGTCACTGCATAAACATTTCTATCTGGAGATCTTTACTGGTAGTCATGGATTTTTCATGCCTCTCTTGCAGATGCCACTTACAAAGGTAATTTTGTTCAGGAGAAAAGGGAAACATCTACTGCAGAGCCTTAATTTTCATGTAGAAACCTAGTACACTTTTGGAAAGACGCAGAAATTTTTCTCTCTCACAAATTTGTGGGCTCAAAGTCTAACACAATCTACTAGGCTGAAGATACTTGGATATCTGAATCTCTTCAGATGAAAGTAAGTGAAGAAGACTGTCATTTAGCTGCTCTAACAGTTTTAGTAGGACTACACAACGGAATAAGGTTCTGCACTCAAATCATTCTACCTCCTAAAGTAGGCATACAAAGCAGTTACTTTCTTAATGCCTGGGGATTTAAAAAAACAATCCATGTGCTTATATCCACTAAAGTAAATACTTTCACTCTGTAGAAAACAGAGACTGTGTAGCACTTAGAAGACCTTGACTTATGAACAAGACACAGCGAAGCAAATGCAAAACCCTTTTATTAAGCCGTGTCTAATGTAATGCTATTTTGCCATTTCTTCCTGCAGGTGGGACCATTCTCACTTAAAATGAAGTACCATCTCTTTTTAATCTCAGATGATCCAAAACTTCACTGGTTGTTAAAACTGTTTCTCTTAAATAAACCTGTAGTACAGGTTTCATGAGACAAGAGGAGTAACAAATGTCAACTCTAACACAGCACAGGCTGCTAGAATTGACCCTGGTGGGTCAACAGGATATAGGAAATAGGAATATAGGAAATCTTACAGAGAATTTGTTGCATTATCTCTGGTACTGCTTAGACTTTTCTGAGCCACTGTAAGAGAAAAACTAATAATTCCCTAGAAGTCTCATTCAGCTAGGGGGTTGCCTTCCCCAACCCTATGCACGTGAATGAAAACACAAAGGCAGAGGAGTTTAGCTAAATAGCCACTGCCTGGACTCACCGCTCTTATGTTTTCACATATATGGCTTACTTCCAGGAACTGAGCCTAAAGGTCTCAACTGGCCATTTGATCTGTTTGGTCCTTGAATGTTTATGCATTCATCTATTTTTCTCTTGCTGCACCAAATACTAAATAACATAAAGAACTAAACAGATGTTTAAATTAAGTTAAATATAAGTTTTTGAACTTCTAACTACAAAGCTTCTATATGATGAGATTTTGAATACTGGAATCACTTCTGTTGAGGTACACCTTACTTAATTTTTCTAAGAGTATTTTACCAAGAAACAGAGCAGTGAATAAACATTACTGGAAATATTTTTTGCAATTTTAACTGCTTTAAACCAGAAAATGAAAAAAATTCTTTTAACATCTAAGGGTAGGAAAATATAAACATTTACAAGACCCATTCCCACTATGTCAAGGAAAAGCACGCTGAGGAAAACACAGATGAAGTTTTTCATGTATGCCCTCTGTTGCCTCCAATGCATATGATTTTCTTATTCAATAATCTTCAGGAATGTGGACTATGAAAGACAGCAGCAAACAAAGATGTTTACAAAAGAAGGTAACTGTATCAAAAATATTCTAGTTTCCCAAATACTATAAAATTTATTTCAGGCTTTCTTTTAAGGCTGAAGGCAGGTTCGTAATAAAGACTAAGAAACTTTAGGATAGGTAACTTAGATTTCTTACAATTATTACAAAACATTCCATATTTTGTTCTTTCATATGCCCATTCAACTCTGAATCACCACAGACATCCCCACTTTACTGTTTAAAAAAAGGGTTAAAGTCATTTTCCCTTTCTAAAATCAGCATTGGACCATGTATTTCTGTATTATTTGTGACTTTAAGAAAATGTTTATGATAACCACATCATTTCATCATTTTTAGGTCATGAATGTCAAACAAACTTATCTTTGTGAAAAGAACCATGTCCAGTGAAAACATGGTCTCTTCAGCTCCAAATTTTAACTTTTGATTCTCCTGAGGGATGCAAGGTGCTTGAGTGCTGTAAGCATTGCTAATTATGCATACATCAACCAGCATCAAGTATTCAAGGCCAGCAGACCTTGTTGACTTGTGTCACCTACCATCCTATCAAGCTGCTTATAAAGCGGTCTCTATTAGAAGTTTATGTAGATTAATACAGACTTAATCTGGTTTGATATTTCAATATTTTGTTTTTCCAAGTTATTGTAATATAAGGCATTAACTATATCAAAATCCCATGAAAACAGGTGGTTTTAAAACTTACTTTAAACCTTAATTAGTTTACGTGGATTTCTGCTTCTTGTAATGTCCCTAATTAGAGACTAGTGGGATCTTTTTCCATCAAAAAACATAAATTGAACACAGCAAAAACCTAAACAGATTTAAAATGGGTCTCAAACTACTGTAAAAAGAAGAAATACAAACATCGATCCTTTCAAGACCAGTGATTTGTCATAAATCCTCTTGTGATTCATAATTTATTTTTAAAATAGTCTCAAAAGAAGCAAATCCTACAAAGCTATATAGCATCCATAGCACTTCTGCCAATCCAAGGTATCCACAGGAGGGCACATTTGCTCACTCTCTCTCAAAGTAGCTTGCTCAGGCACTATTAGTAATGCAGTTGCAGCAGACCTCTCCATAGGCTGCACAGATTTGCCCAAGATTTCACATTCTTGGCTACTGAATCTCATAACAAATACTGCTACTGGTACACTAAAACGACATACTTTGTTGTCAGTTTACAGCCAGACCAGATACCGAGAGCTGCAACCATATCTCTGTACTGCAGCAAACACATGCTCTCCAAGTGTTGCCAAAATTCATCATTGCTTCGACTGGGGCAACAGATCAGTTCCAACAGAGTACCTTCAAAGACAGTGCTTCCTGTAATCCTCTGAAGACAGTACCATCTTGTTATTAGGTGAGTGATTCAATCACCTAGGTAAATATTACACACTTGGTGGCAATCAACCATGACCATATTTACCTCTGGGCACACTTCCTGTAACATGATCTTCACAATACTGACTAAGCAGACAAATGATTGTGATAATAAGCCTTTACATTCCTGTATTCTACCTACAAAGGAAATTACAAAGTTAGTTTTACTGTATTGAAGCAATCCCCACTTCTTCGAACCTGTTCCATGCAGTGGCCAGCCTGGGGAGCCTTTTCTACAAAGAGCTGAGAAAGATTTCTGGCGTCATTCAGCCTTCCATAAGCAAGGTACCAGACTGTGGGCTAAGTGCTACGAAGAATCAACACTAAACAGATACTGCTCCTTTGCTTGTGTTTAGTCACTCTCAGTGGCTAAAATTCAGAGTGCAGAGAGCCTCACTCAGCCTCACTCAACCATCAGCGAGATGGATGCGTGTCCATCATGGCTAGTAAAATCCAATGAAGAGAGTTAAACCCTTTGTAAAGACATATCGATCATTACTTTGAAACACTTCACTAAAAATCATATTGATGCTCTAAGTCTAAAACAAACAATTCCTTTACAGGGCAGATCATGGAGAAGTTGCAGTAACAGTGAATCAATTACAGTTAATAGACGCTATGAGTGCTGTGACAAATAACTGCTTATTCACCCCCAAAATGCACTACACATGGTGACCAAAGGGTTATCTTTTACTATACAATAAATATAAATTATATCAGAAAAACAGATGTATAATGCCTTCATATGGTAAAATACTGACTGCTCTGTTCAATAATGAAGATATTTCTAATTTCCTCCTGGTTAACCAAAACATGATTCTAAATACAACCCATCTGTAAACCTCAATCAAGGAAAGAATTAGAAAATGCTACTGTGGAGGGGAGGAGAAAACTCTTGATCATCTGGTGGCAGTCTCCCTTCCCTCTCTCAGGTCCCCAGTAAACTGTGAATGGAATCACATTTATCTTTTATCTTTCACTCCAATTGCTTTCCATTCTGCCTTGACTTGGAAGCTTTCAGTACTAAAAATAAACGTCTCGGTTTCCGTATGTATAAACCAAAATGACAGTGATACAAGTGCAAAATTGGAAAAGACTCAGAAACCCACTTCCATACAAACAGGAAGGTCTCAAAATAATCACTGGAGTTAATTTGATGGCAGTCTAGCTCTCTGATTGTGCCTACCACATCAGCTGGTGTTACAATTCCTTCTATTTTCTGGCCCCACCTCCTCTTCAACACATGCCCATATACTTCTAGTACTACTAGCACAACGATAAATAAAATATAGTATTGCCACTACTAAGCACCTTTCCCTCACGACAAAGAAACTTCTTACCCTACCCACCCTCCAAACAAAAAAAGCTTTCAATCCATGGCTGTTGCGAGAACATGATTACAAAAGTCATCACCATCATCTACAATCATATTTTCACCTGTTCATGTGGTGTACACCTGTGGGATGTTGGCAATACACTTGATTGAAGTGTGGGAGATTCCAGGTTCACAACGAGCCCTGTCATCTTTGTTCTCTTAAGCAAATGTTCCATGCAATCCCAAAACCTGTGTGAACGCTATTGCCCCTTCTAATAATACCTTGTTTATAAGTCTTTTACCTTTTTAAATGCGCAAAATACAAATGCAAAACCTAAGAATATATACACAATAGTCACAACAGCAATATATATATAAAAAATAATAATTCAGAGATCTTTGAAAGTGTACCACAATGCTTTTATACTGCGACCTAATGTGCAAGCAGTAGACCACCCCACCACAGGTAAGAAATGAGAAATTTTGAGGGCTATTGAACACTGAATTTTCGCAGTTGAACAGTATAAAGTTATTTAGCAGTGTTCAATAGCTTTCAAACTCACTTCTGTCTGTGGGTTAGAGTGGTCCAGCAGAAAAAGACTGTAAAACAAAAACAGTGCAATACAGGTTGGACCAAGATTTTTTTCAATTTTTTTTTTTTTTTTTTTTTTACACACTTTCAGAGTTTGAATAATTTTATGCATTTTGAAAAACATAAAAAGATCTAAAGATGCCATACACTATTAACTAGACAGCACATAAAGAACATCTATATAAAAACAGGTTTTAGCCTACAATTATACTAATAATGCCACAGGCATATATTTAAAAATAAGATTAACAAACTGCCACTTCAGGGACAACAGCTTCCCAGTCCAACCAGTTCAGTATGAATTTTGCTATTGCTCAAACGGCATATACAATATGTTGGCGTTTTTTATTCAGTTCTTTTTAATTGGCAAAACTAACGCCTTGATAGCTGAGTAAAATACGGGATTCACTTCATGGATGTGAATACTGATTTTTTCAGGGATTTTTAAAAGGAGATCTAAGAGTTGGCATTTATTTATCAAGTGCTAAAAATGAGCATTTGAATATTCTAGTGGGAAACACAAAACAGTTTCCATCATAATAATTAGATCCACTTACTACAAGTGAAATGACACCCTCTTTATGCACAAAACTTGGTCAGTTTTTCCATTTATGCCTGCATATTTCAGCTTTCACCCATTCCCTAGCACGGATGTTTCATTGATGGCTGAGGGTAACACTTCAAAAATGAACTAGCTAAACAAACTTCCCAGCAGCACTTGACAGAGCTACACCTATTCTTCCCCATTTCCAAAGCAGTACAGAATTAATTACCAGTTCTATGGATCTATTGTAAGTATAATAGACTAAAGAGCTATCACAGACACATTTATTGTAAAAGCACAATCCCAAGAGTGTCTAGTAGAGGGCCAAAACGATTAACACAAATGCTTTGTCAGATCAAAGATAAAACCTGCACCGCCCAATTGAGGAATGAATTAGAACAGTGGGTTATCTTTCAAATTAACCAGGGCAGTTAGTGAGGAAAATTTCATGAAAGTGTAATTCTTAGCCTTTGTGAATCCACACAGCAGGCATTCTGCCAGCTGACAAGATGATGAAATTTTCATGCTTAAAAAAGCCCTCTTCATTTCCCAATTTAGATTAGCTAGCGTTTCTCTCTCTTTTCATCTATTTGCTCTTCTGAAGCAGAATTAAAAAAAAAAAAAAAAAAAAAAAAAAGAAAGCACACAACAGGATCAATCTCTCATAGAATAATGCATTTCTGAAAAGAAAGAAAATCTTTGCATGTCATTTTTTAGATATATTTACAGTTAGGAGTAAGATTATCAAAACCGATATTGTTAATACCATTAAGAAATCCATAAATACTGGAGCAATGGCAGATATGTTTTGGAAGACAGACAACAAACATTTCAATGTTTATTGGCAAAAAATGATTGCGGAACCAAAAAATTTTATATAAAGGCAAGTAATTTACAAAAACAATGGGATTGTAGGAGGATTACAAAATCCAATTTAAGCGCTTACATGTGCATCTTTTTAAAGGAAAGACGTATATCACCATTGTATTTATTTATTTATCGGTTTCATGTGCCAAAAAGGGTAAGCAGATTTTCCACTTACATTTTATGGCACTTCCCCCTGCCCCTAAATTTACACAGCCACTTATAAAAGCATTTCAACAGTCTAAAGAAAACTACATGCAATGATCTTAAACGCTTAAAAAAAAATTTGATTCAAAGCTCAGTGAAAAAAAAGTAAGCTTATTTATTTCAGTGAGTTGTGATAGGGCTGTCTTCATAAAACGTAGCTCATTATTTTAAAGGTTAAAAAATTCATTTTTGCATTTTGTGGTCTTGTAACATGTGCCATTTGACCAACAGACAAACAACAATAATATCTAAAAAAAATTTTTTTAAAAAATTAATGGAGTGACAAAGTTAGACAATATATTTGTCTGTTTTAAATTGATATTTCTGTGCCTTTCACATGCAACCACTACAATAGGAGACTGTTAAATAAGCGCCTCAAAGTTTCATCAAATGTTTTGTTCAGACATTTCTTTGCCATTCTACTTCTGGGTGCGTCTTTATAGTTTATAGGATTATATGGGTGTTAGGGCAAACACCCATTTGATGAATCTCAACTCCAGCTGTTATACAGTCACTACAAGTACTTGATGAAAGGAATAAACTAAAACTCTCAGCATCTGATTTTTTAAGAGCAAACAGGACAAAAATTTACTTGCCCAACTCCGTGGAAAGACCTTTTTTAATTTTAAAATTATTATGCAATTTGGAAATTACTTTTTACAATAAAATAATCTCACATTTCCAGAGTCTGAATGTATTCCACAGTCAAAAAGTAGTTTTAGAACTTATTATTATAGCTAACTAGGTTAAAAGTAAGTTCTCACTACTAAAAATATAACAGAGTTTATAAAGCTTTTACTTACAAGGACAAACAAATTCCTTTTGAAGGACACTTCATTATCCTACATACCATGTAGTAAGATACTTAATAGATTTTAATACAATGTAAGCAAATTTCAATGTTCGGTATTTAAATATTTCACAGCTTGGTCTTTAAAAAAAAAATAAAAAAAATTACACCACTTTTTGTTCTTATCAGTAACAAGAATTTTACCTGCCCTTAAATGTATCTTCCTTCATTCATCAAGGTTACTGTTGCACATCTTATGCACATGTTTTCTAGCACTTTATATGCCAGAAATTACTTAGCATGTGGCATTGTGTATTATCATAATGTACATATATTAAATCTAAAGTTAATCAGAAGCAACTTTTATACAAAAGCAGTCTGTGTAAATGTAATACTTTGATATATTATTTAATAACGCATTGTCTAAATTAACATAATATGTATAGTAATATCAATTGAATGATAATTTTGCAGCCAGGTGGACTTTGGAATAAAGTAACATGAGATCTTGCATTTTGGTAACTTCACTGCCCAGGTCATCTCCCTTAACTTCAATGGAAAAGAACAATCTATCCCTATTTTGTGAAATACTGCCTGAATTTAAATACTCTAAGAAAGTTTTGTGCTCCTTTTGATGTAAACACCTTCAAAAGAAGTACTTATACATTGAGAAACTATTACGTTTCCAGAAAAGAGCTTAGAAAATACTTACCTACAATTGCAGTAAGAAATAATATAGAAGATAATACAAAATGCATACTTAGTATTAAAATATAATGATAATTCTTAGCATTGTAGCTGTTGTCTGCAAAAAATATTTCCTAATACTTAAGAAAACACTCCACGAGTTAGGTAAGCCATTTGTTTACAGGACAAATTTTCAAAAACAATTTACATTTTTGTGTACATCAAAGGTTATGAGCACCCAAAGGTTACGGGTGCTTTCAAAATTGATTCTGTCCCGAAGCTGTCGAAACAGGCAATGCTGGACAACCCAAAAAGGCAGGCTTCAATATGATGAGAGGACCTAAGAAAATTTTACCAAAATGGCTAGCCGCCAATCCAAAAAATATGATGCTTCCAGCATAATAGAGATGCAAAACATATTGATATAATCTAAAAATCATGGTGGGTTTTTTCCTAACCAGTCACCACTTTGGACAGCGCAAAGATGGGAATTTCAAATATTACACTTCCCCCCGCCGCCTCCAATGCCATACAAAGCCAACCACTACCATGGGCGCACTGCCCTCCCCAAAAGAGAATTATATCAAATTAATTTCTCCTCTTTTTTTCCCCTCCCAACTGTTATGAAGAAACATTTCCCTTCCTATTGTCCTTCAAAGAAGTCTTACAGAACTGTGGTTTAGTCTTTCTATTCACAATGTAAGACAATATACATCAACTTGGGTTGGATAAATTGATATCTGCATATTTGATAGGCTTCATAGATTTTTCTCAAAAATTTCTCTAAAAATTTGGAAAACAGAGAGCTACTACATCTGTAATAATGCTGACACAGTTACAAAAATTTAAGTACATCTGATTATCTTGACTTGAGACTGAACGGAAAAAACAAACATTCTAAATCAGTATTTGAAATCATTGTTTCTTTTCATAAAGTTGGGTTTTGACATTGCATGTTATTCCGTTGGACTATACAAAAAAAAAGTAAAAGTCTCTAAAACCTCAGCACCACTTAGAAACCTCATTTCATATGGCAAAATATTTTCTGAATACTTACATTATAGTATTTTCTGACGTAGCGTCTAATATCCAACAGTAATTTGTTGTTCATTTGAACCACATAGTTGAAAGGAGGCTCGTCACATTCAGTCTTACTGCACCTTTGCAAGCTGGGTTCAATAAATCGCCCCTGAAAATAGAAGTGTAAAACCAGCATGCATTATTACAACAGGTGATGGTACAGAAGTTATCAGAAGACTTTAGACATAATACATATCACCTTCTCTGACCTACAAGTTTCCCCATTCTTTTCTTAATGAAAGGTCTTTGGAGGAACATACTCCTTCACCTGCTACAAAGTTAATCAATCAACAAAATGATGTTAAGTAAAAAAATTAATCTATGGACAAATCACCCTCTCCTGTCTCCCCCAAAACAGTGCAGGTATGTTGTTTTCTCAGGGACATCAAAATTCTGCCCAAGCCCACTATCAGAATATTGAAATCAACCTCATATACACCAATTATGAAATTACCAACAGGGCTGTAGAGACAAACCTCGTGAGACAAACATTGTTAAACAAGAATGACACGATCATCTTTTATTTTCTCCAAGTGAAGAGAATAGATCTTACAGTTTTACACCATCTCAGTCCCCTGACTTTCAAAACATTCTGAACATTTGACATTAAAATTTCAGAACCTCAAAGTGGTCTGTGAACAGCTGAAATTAAGTTGGTAGAATTCTTATAAAAATAAGAACAAGCTGTTAGGTTGGACAGTTATACAACTTTCAGAAAACTTTCTTTCAAGGTGAGACTTTGCTTTTGTGAGCCATCTTGGCTAAAACACCACCCATAACACTAAGTAATTCCAGGTGGAAGAGAGGGGGGTCTTTTTTGGTTTGGTTTAGGGTGGGTTTTTTTTGTTTGGTAGGGTTTTTTTGTTTGTTTGCTTGGTTTTTTTTTTTTAAAGGAGTTTAATACCCACTTCTCTCCAGTTAGCCCATCTGCAAGTTGTCAAGCCTACATGCAATTAACTATCTTATTTACAGCTGTAATGAACAAGAGTCAAGGATTCACAAAGTATCACTCTATTTATGTGTCTTTTCCTCTTACTTGCGTCCAAAGACTGCTTTATTTTGATTCAAAAAAATGCAAAACATCTGCTGTTTGTCCAAATTAACTTAGAATAATTACTTTTAATTTAGATAAAAGATTTATTTGCTTTCAGTTTCAAGGTTTTCACTACTCTGAAGCTCCCTAATTTGCCAATGACTAATACATACATAACATCGCTGTAGAGTTAAATACTTGGCCCTATTTCAAGTTGTGATCCAAGGTCAGAGATACATTTTTTGTCAGAACTTCTTAACAAGAATGTACCCCTATGACTTCTTATGTTCAATACACAAAGACAGGAGGAAAGATAACACAGAAAAACCTTACTGTCAGGAAGGGAGGTGGGATGTAGCAAGATAAACACAAGTTTCTCAAACACTTTGTTCCAATTAATATGATTTAGGATAAGGAATTGCCATTGCTAGACGAAAGTTTCATTAAATAGAGAACTGGAAGTTACTAAGGTGTTAAGATAAGGATTCCTTAAAAAGTTACAGCAACAATCATTCACGACTGTGGGCAAACAGATTAATGAAGCCAGATAATCTCACATGTTCTGCTAGATGACACAGCTGAAATGCAAAAATGGGAAAAATATTTCAGCACTATCCTATCAGCAAATTTCTGTTCCAAAGCTATAAATAGCAGGATTCAAACAATATGGTATCTTCTCCTATATCAAACGAAGCCTAACTGAAAAGCCGTTCTCTCCACAAGTATTTTTCTCCCTCACCGATGAACAGAAATGAAACAGAAAAAAAACTAACCGAACCATCAAAGACATTGTCATAAATATTTTCTGTTCCACATTTGAGGCAGCAAAACTTGAATCTTTCACAATCCCTATATTTCTCCTCATCAGTGAGCTGAGCTGGGCCACCAACCAAGGCATCATTCTCCTCATCTTTATGGTAATGGTGATGGACTCTGAATTGGGAGGGATCCAGTCCTATTAATAAGAAACAAAAATTTCAGAAGACTAAGAGGTCAACCATACAAGTAGGCTCATTTTTCATATGCTTGGTGAAGCAGATTCAAAAGAAAGTTACAAAATGTAAATGCAGAAGCTGAAAATCTCTTCTTAGCAAAACTTCCTTTATAAAACTTGAATACATTTTACAATTTTTAACCACAAATAAAGGTTCACGAAACACGAAGAAATCTTCTTACTTATCTTCTTACGCAAGATTGCTTTACAAATAAAACAAGCACACTGCATTATCATGGGAGTATGCAACAGAACATTTTGTTTCTGAGGAAACCACTCCTAAGGATGGCTTTATTGTTATTTTCTTCTTAAGTCACATTGAAAATATTTCAATAAAAATGTGCATCGTTATTAAGAAACAGTCTTTAAATCAAAATGGCACCATTAAAACTGAAAACAGAGAATAAAAACCCCATTAAAGAAACGCGGGTGCACTGCTATTACCAACTCCTTCAAGTCCGTATACAACTGCCAACTCTGATTTCAATGCAGTGGTCGATTTCATTTTGGCTCAGTGGTTAACAGCATGTAGGTTTCAATCTAATGCAGTGGTTAAAATTCAGCAGCAGCATTTAAAACGACAGCGCTGGAGACAAAATGCTTTATTTTTGATTGCCAGAACTCAAGATTTTAAACAAATAAATACACAAAAGAGATCCTAAAAATACTGATTCAACCACAAATAAGTAAATAAGCAAGCAAGCACGAAGTTCACTGCCCTAGGAATAAGACTGCCAAAGTAAACTTAATAAAAATCCACGGGTTTTTCATCCTTTGTCATGTGCAACCTTTTAAAAGTCTATGTATCCCATTCACAGGTTTTTTTTTTCTTAACTCTAGCAAATAGCACACACTAGAGAAAAAAAAATAATTAATCGAATTAACATGTAGAAGAAAATGTTCAGAAAACTATGGCTCAGTTAATTATAAAAAAGAAAAGATCAAAAGACAAGCACTTTAAAAATATTTTTAACAGCGACCAATTAAGCCAAGTAACAGATTACCATGTATTAACCTATACCTCACGTAAATTTCAATAACAAATGTAATAATTACTGTAGAAAGAGCAAGAAAGATTACAAATAGAAAGTAAAGCTAGATTTTACAGTTCTTCTTAACCTTACTATACAGTAGTGGGAGACTTAAAGACAATGTTTGGCAACAATACTCAGTTAAACTAGACAAATATTATTGTAGATACAGAACAGTGTTATACAGACAGATATAGACTGTCTTTACATAAAAGATTTCATATGTGTGACCTTACTATTGCTATTCTGAATTTGTATTTTGCAATCATAAACCAAATTCAAAGACAAGGAAAAATTCTATTACCAAAAAAGTTTATTTGATTCTTGATAGAATAGGGGTTTCACTTTAATTTAAAATATCTTCCCAGTTTTAATTTTATCAAAAGAAACAAATGTCATTGCATAACGGTAACAATTTACCTCCCAGAGGTTTTAAAACTTTTAATACAGTTCTCTACTATTCATTAAAAGGAAGAGCAAACAAAGCAAAAACATTGCTAATAGCTTATTTTACAGTCTAATACATATGGTACCCCCAAAAAAAGAGTGTGGGGTTTTGGTTTTTTTTTCCTTTTGTTTTTTAAAAAGGGTTGATAATGTATTTACTGTTTTAGAAAACAAAGAGTATGTTCTGCAACATACATGTAGTAGATAAAAGATATAGACAAGGTACTTGAGTTTACTATTAAGATTTTGCAAAAAATCAACTCATTATGCAGTAGGCTGGATCTAAGACAGTAATAGTGAATACAAATAAAATTCTCGGTTTACTCGAGTTCAGAATTGGAATGAAAAAACATTGTTGCAACTTTCCAATACAGATGCTATTAAAGTTCAGGTAGAAATGTATCTTTAGTTGTTTCCCAAAAGGCAAATATAGAGCAAAGTAGTTCACTAAATGAAAGATAAAAGGAGATAAATCCTGGTCTTCAGACAACTGCAGTTTTCCAATATTCAGTCAAAACCAGTGACAGCAGAGAAGCCTCTGGACATTTAAAAAAAAAATAAATCCTTGGAAGAATTGAAATCACACCTATCTCTGAACTTTCTTAGCTGTTTTGGCTGGAGAAAACAACTGGAAAAATATTGTGATGATTCAAGTGTACATCTAACTTTTTGTGTGCCAACAGCCCCAGTGAAGTCAAAGGGACCACAAATAGGCTTTTAAAGAACATGCCTACCTTAATTACCTTGTGGAATTGGGACCTATTTTATCTATTATCTCCTTTCAGGAACAGTTTGTTGGTCCAATTAATCCATTTCAGCACACTAACCCGTATCCTCTCGGACTGGGTCACCCTGGTTTAGTCTACCTGGTAAACAAAACTGGGACTGTCTGATGGGTGGGGGAAAACCAAAAAATACCTGGTTTTGGTAATTTGGAAATGAAAAGGATGAGATTAATCAGTGAACTTCTTTAAACTCCTTTTTTTTTTTTTTTCCCCTCCAATGACATCAATAAAAGTCAAAGGGACTTTGACTTACTCTGACATGAAAATCTTCAGGGCTATCATTGAATTACCTGCACCACAGGTGAGCTTTCCCACCTCACCAAAACTGCAAGGTTGTATGCATGACAAAGAAATGTAACATTAAATATATGCTGAGGAACCTAGCGTGACAAAAGTAAACAATAAAAGTAAGTTCCAGCACTTGCTTTTGAATTATTGAATGGAATTATTATAACGTTTACTAACTGGCCAGCAAAAGAGAAACTGAAAAAAAAATAAAAGTCAAACACATTCTACTAATCGCAGTTATTTTAAAAATAACTTTTTTGTCGGGGGTTTCCCCACGTCTCCCCACAAACAGCCCACGGCCCCCAGGCCCCGGGCCTCGGCCCCCGGGGAGGCCTTTGGCGGAACGCCGGCCGCCCCTCAGCGCCGACCGACAAACAAAGCCCCCGAGCGAGGGTTTCTCTCTCCGGCATTTCGTGTTTCAACGGCAGGCTGGTCGGGAAGTACGGAAAGTTTCCCCCGGCTACACCTTTGCCCGTCAGGCATGTTGCGAGCGGCCGGGAAACGGCATCCCCTGCTGCCACCTGCAGGCGACGGGCGCCCATTTCAGTCGCGGCGGCGCGGTGGGGCCAGAGCCCGGCGGATCCGAGGCTGGGCGGCCGAGGCCAGCTTTCCCCCCCCCCCCGCCCCGCCTTCACACGCCTTTTTTTTTTTTTTTTTTTTTAAATTATGTTTATTTTTTAATTTTTTCCACAAAAAGATCCTCCTGCGCTGCAAAGCCAGCCGGCTTTCTGCGTGGGATCCGTAAAACCACCTCCTGCGCGGCCAGAACACGCAACGCACTTCAGCAAGTCTCAGCTGCTAAGCAGGTCTAGAGCGCCTCAGAAACAAAACCCCCAGCAAAACTGATGCACTTTGGGGTTTATTACCCTATTGTCATGAAGTTTTGTCACTCCTTGAATCTTAATTTCCATCATTCTCCCTTCCCTTCAGCCTCCAATTGAAGAAAAGCAGCAGAACGGACAGAGCCTGATGCAATTCCTGCTTGCCCCAAGGAGAGCACATCTCTCCTGGTTTCTGTCAGGGGGAGTCCGGCTGAGTAGCCACTAAATACTACATTAAAGGCACCTATTAAATGACTCTAGGAAGAAGAAGAAAAAAAAAAAAAAGGCAATATTTTTAAGGTGGTGGTGGGTTTCCTTACAAGAACGTGCAGACACTGCGTAGAAGGAGGAACCGGTACTCTTAACGACAAGCCTCATGAGGCCCTGGTAATGGCTCCCTAAAATTGGACAGCCTTCCTAAGACATTTTGCCCAAATGCCAAGCAATCTGCAGAGCACCAACGTGCACATCCACCTGTAAGGCAGCAACATGTATCTCTTTCAGAAGGCCATGACACAGCCTAGGACAGCAGCCAGCAACTTCCATCATTTAGATAAACTGATGATATGCAGCAGCAGCTACAAAAATCCCATGGTTAAATGACTCTGCTTCCATAATGTTTAGATACTTTTGACAACACAGAAATAAGATGCTATTTTTCTTTCAGACAAGGAGCGGTATTTATGTATCAACAAAACCCCCTTACTTTAATTACGTTAAGAGAATGGTTCTGCCAATAGAGTTCTTTTAGTTTAAAAGCTACAGGTGTCTTCAGGATGAAGTAAGGAAGGTCTCCAAGCATTCAAGATGATGAGATTTATCGAATGATATTACTGATCAGATTGCACACTTTACTTAGTTTCAGAAACCCTGACAATACTCATCATGTCATTGCTTTTCCTTCAGAACTTCAAGAAAAAGAGAATGAATGCAGGAGTATGCCCATGAGGTTCTCATTTTTAGGAACAATGAATTTCCATCTCTCAAAGGCTAAGCAGACCTCCTACAATGTCCAAAGACAAAAGGCAATTTTCATCTTGATTCCATAGTGAATAAATATGATATTTAAGGAGTTCTCTGCAATTTTTAGGTGTGCTTATTTGCTTTTGTTCTTCAGGGTCTAGAATAGCTTAAAATAACTTGCTTTGAGTACAGACAGAACAAAGAACTTTTCATCATTTTCATCTAAGCCAAGCTTCCCCAAGCAGGGTTCAATTTTATCTACTTGGACTAATGCAGTGACACGCCAATGAAACGTTCACCTTGCAAAGAGATTCTGTTCAGTATGAAACGGAGATCTTTTTTCTACAACCATTCTCCCTATACAGACACATGCCCTACGTTAACACAATAAATCATATCAGGCAGAGGAGGACACACACAATGAGAATGCAACTAAGTTTTGGTCCACAAATGCAAGACTTAGATATCCTCCAGAACACCAGCTTTCTTCTTCAGAACACAAAAATATGCTCTTTTGCAACATGATGGGAAAATCAACAGGAATTTGGATGTGTAACATGATGAAAATACTAAGCAAAAAAGCCCAACTTAGCAACACAGAACAGCAAACGGTTTTCATGTTTGCCTGTTTTAGCAAGCTGGGCTCAAGTATCTTGTACACTTTTGTCTTGTAAATTATTTTCAATTACTTTGAAACGAAACCACTTGACTATCCCTCCAGTATTGTTAAAAAAATTCTGTAAGATAACTTCAGCTTGCAACGATTTATGTACGACTCTGATTAAGTGCTGTATATAAAGATGTAAGTAGAGGAGAAGTTTTGAAAAAGACCTGACTTCACCCCCAAGCTCAATTTAAGCATTCTCAAGAAAACAAAGCTGGAGAAGGACCTAACATTTTTACAGCACAGCAAGGTCAAACTGAACACATTTTGGATCTAAGATTGTAACAGATACATACAGGTTTTCAGCTTGACAATTGTGGACTATTAATAAACTCTCAGCTGCATGATGCTATTATAGACCATAAAAGAAATTTTCATCTTGAACGTACTACAGCACAAAAAGCAGCACACGCATTTGCAAACAGTAGATGCCATCAAGTGGCACACAGTTCTGAGATCTGGGCACTTAATTTAGGTGCCTGAAGGGAGCCAGTCTTTTCTGAAAACCCAACCTTTTGTCAACAAGGAACAACTCTGAGTTTGAGCTTAACTCTACAAGACTGGCAATCTTCGTCAAATAAAATAAATTAACTTCAGAAATCTTTCTTGTCTTTTACCTAAGTGAAGTACAAGTTTACTGCCTATTTTAAACTGCTTCAACCTAACCAAGAGTGCTTGACCTTTTCAGTCAGGCATACCGCATAGTCTGCTCTGACATCAAGGGAAAGTTGTATACCAAGGCCTCGCCACATAAACAGAATGATTTGTATGGTCAGCCTGCATGTGTGAAGCAGGGCTGACACCTCCTCAAAGCACCAGAGCTGCTGAAGACAGACTGCAACATCAAATGCCTCAAAAGCTAGCTGCATGTTACTCAGACTGTCTTGGGAGATGAAGATCTTTCATGGCTAGCACCCCTTCTTGAGAAGCAACAAGACAGGAGCTTACTTGCACACATTTTTAAGTGCAAACTGCAAGCTCACCACGAGCAGAACCCGCTGTTTGTTAAGTAACCTACAAAGATGCAGCGTCCCAGGTGAATGGTCCTGAAGGCAACATGCTGCCAGTTGGTTTTAAGTGACCAAATGCTGTATCTTGGCCATTACATAAACACAAAATATTGAGGACTAACTCTTCCTTCGAGCGTTCCAAACTTCTGAACAAAATAATTTCTGCAGGTCTGAACTTCTTGCAGACATGGGCATGGAATCAAACAGGAGATTATTAAACTGACACAGCGCAACTCTCTAAAAAAGTTTCCTTGTGGGAGACGATAGCCTTGTCAAGAACTCAGCAGCCAGCAAGATTAACAACTTTTTCTGTGTCCTTGAGTAACAGATTTAAAAATAACGAACTAGATGTGAGATACAAATCACAAAATTTCTGTTTATCAAGGAGATCAATCACGTCTGTTGGTGAATCACTTTCAGGGAGGAAACAACACTAAAAGGATTACACACGCAGCACCGTATTTTCATGGAAGGAGACCCGATAGAACTGTTAACAATTTTTCAACACCTATACGTCTTTCTAGATAAGAAGCCTAGGGAATGGAGAAGACAGAGGCAACCTGAGTTGGGCAGAAAAATCTCTAATTTTAATTCTGTTGACATCTTCTTAAGAGAAAAAACACTCTAACAAGAGCAATTCCCTGTTGCTCATTTGAATAAAAACTGGTGATTCTGTAGGTCACTAGCATTAGTCACATTTTTAATAGCACTTTTTTTTTTGCCACTTCTTTTCTCCATATGGAGCAGGCAAGACTGGTACTAAGGTTTTATGTTTCCATTATCCACTAGGTCAGTTCTGGCAAACAAAAGTCTTCACTTACACCCTACACCCACAAAAATTTGTATCCTTTCATTATGACTCCTTTCTTTCTGGGAAGATGCTAGAGATGCTAGGGTTTCTCTCTGGAAAAATGCTAGTTCTGGATGCATGCTCCAGAACTACTTTAGTAACTTAAGAAAATCTCAAAGACATGCAATAGTGCCATCATTTATGAAGAGTAAATTTTTGCAACTCTGAACAAGGATTATAAGATTAAGTTCACGTTAATGAGCACCTTCTGAAAAATGGCAGCCGCTTTCTACAGACTGTGTAACACAAGCTATTGTTCACTGTAAAAAGACGGATTTTGGGAAGCATTTTTGTTAAGAAACATACATTAAAACTTCTCACTTTGTCTCTTGTAATTCTTTAAATAAACTGAATTTCAAATACTTACCTAACCACGTTGCAATAAGAACAGAATCAATTCCCTCTATGGGCTCACATATTCTAGCAACTACTGGATGTATTTGCTGTGACAGGTAGTACTGAGTATCAATAGTCAGATTGTTTTGTTTTTGCAACTGTTCTGGAGCATACGCTCGCTGGCTGGCACTGAGATCTGATCCATCCTAAGACAGGAGACACATACGAAACAAAGTGTAAAAAAAAAAAAAAAAGTAAAATCCACATTCAGTCTATAAAAAGGATTATGCTTCAAACATTATGCGTTATTTTAACGCAAAACTGTTACATGATCACTCTCTTTTGGTTGATTTATTATGCATCCAATATAAATCCAGCAGTAGTAAAAAAAAAAAAAAAGTGCATTGCTGATGCTGGCATCAACTAGCAAGTTCAAGAATGTAAATCCAGCTTGTATTATTGCAGCCTACACGTGCAAATCAGTAAGAGTAGACAGAGTAAACAGTCCCATCTGTCAATTCTGAAATGCACAATGAAAACACATTGTAACCATCAGCCCAGTTAAAAATACGCGCAGGGCATGCATTTTCGATTCACTTTGTACTGAACTAGCATTATCATTTTGCACAACAAGCAAATTCTAAGTCACGGATATCAAAACTATATCTGTTTTGTTAGGAAATTTATATTCTTTGATTCTACAAAGAAACAAATAGAACAAATGGTCAGAAAAAGGACCATCGTTCATTGGCGTGCGAAGAAATGACAGAGGCAACAGCATCAGTTTGAAAGAGCAAATTCTGAAATATTCGGAAATACTGAAATAAACACATGGCGACATCTCAAGCCAAGGGAGAAACACCACTCAGAGGTTAGAGTAAACATTACATTCTTCTCCAACTTGAAAGAGGAAGGTAAGGAGAAAATAATTCAATTTGGGAAGGCAATAATTAAATTGAAAACAGTATTCATGGAAGAATCAACTCTAAGATGGTACTCTTCTGGAAAACGTAACTTAAGCAGTCTGCAGAATCATATTCCCAGTCCACAATTAAACTAGGAAATTTTATTTTTAATGTGTGTCAAAAATCTTAGAGCAGAACTTAAAGTAGTATTTTAGGAAGCATTTGGTAATAGAAGTAAGCCTTAATTGGGATGGGGGGGGGGAAGTATCATAAAGCTTATTTTTTGCTAAGTACAGTCTCTTTTTTGCCTTTTTTTACAGCAAAATAAAACTAATGCATTAATATGTGACACCTTCACTTTTCAGTGAAGATGAGCTACTGGCTTCAATAAGGTCAGCAACCATGGACTGAAACCCCATCACTAATAAAGACAGACTGCAAACCATTGGTCCCTCCTACTCCTTTCAGACGACTTAGTATTCAGAACAAAATTAATTTAGACTATTCAGCTCATCCAGCTGCTTTGCAAAAATAATTACAATGCAATTCCTTCAGCTCCCTTCTTTCAACAAGTACGTTCTTCTCTTGCATTGTGCCATTGCTCAGCCGTACCCATGGCCCAGCTCCCATAAGTCTTGGCAGCTTTGTCACACCAAGTTAAGAACTCTCAATTAAATAAAAAATGGTATCTTTCAGTTTTTAACGATGAAGGAGCTGAAATAGTGATCCTCTGCAGAAGCCACGTTCCCGAGCCCATCGGTTTGGCATAAGAGATGCCTTGGTCCATCTCATCCAACCTACACTTTTCTTTTTAATAGCACATCCAAAGTGGAGTATATATTTATGAGATCATGATAAGCATTTATAGGATAAACCTCTGAAAACAGAAAGTTTCCTCAAATTCGCCAGTCTATCCAACAGAAGTACTGCCAGATCCAATGACTACAAATTGAAAAGGCACAGGTTGACACTGGAAATAACAATGATGCTATTTAACCACCACCACCAAGTAGCTTTCCAAGAATGATAGGTTCTTCACCACCAGAATTTTCTTCTCCTTAAAACAAAGACTGGATATTCTCCTTAAAAATAAGTTCCAGTTCCAAACAGAAATTAATTCAGGGAAATTTTATCAGCCGCTATATGGAAATAGTCAGATGAGCTGAGCTGATCACAGTGGTTCTTTCTGGGTCTAGAAAAGTAAATTTAGTACAGAAAACTGACTATTTTAAACTATAACATAATCTCGCTACAAAGAAATGCCAAAACATTTTTTCCAAGAGTTGAGTTGGTTTTCACTGCCATCTCTCAAACCAACACCTAGTATTTAGCTATAGATAAAAACATTTTTACCTGACAAATGATATATGACACTGTGTCTCCTGCCTTCACCTTTCGGCCCCCTTGAGAGTTTATCCACATGGCAACATGCACATGTGGCAAGCTTTTTTTGTCAGGATAATCCTGTGGATCTTTTGTCAGTGCCTAAGAGATCAAAGGAGGAAACAGAAACATAACTATGAGAAAAGTATTTTACTTCAGTGAACAACTTGGAACTTTAAAAAACAAGATTACACAGTAGCTATCTTCATCCATCTGCTATTCACAAGTACATATGCAACACAAAAAGGTAAGATGAAAAAATTGTAATAAAGGTACTTTCCAGACATTAAGGTCTAGGTACCAGTCCTTCATACTTTAAAAATGTTATTATTAATAAAATGAGAGGATGCTTTTACAACTACTGTCTGGAAAATGCATTACATTAAAAGCACAACAGTTCAAACCGGTTACAGATATAATGCAATTGTTTCAAAATTAAACTAAATTGAAGATAAAAACACTACGCAAAATACAAAAATACAGCCAGAGATTACCCTCTTACCCCTGCACCAGTTCAGGTCATAAAGTAAATATGAGTATCAAGTAGTTAAGCGTATTTAACAAGCTCTGTAGCAAGAGGGTGCAACTGGATTTAAATATTCCCATGTATCTCACAGTACTGAGATTCCACAATGAGTTTTTCCTTTACATAAAATAAAATGCTACGTTTAAACATTTACTGTCATCCCAGTTCTCAGAAACAACGTATACATTTGACTTAATAGTGAAATACATTATTTATTTTTTTCCAAAGTAGTAAAACAGAGGAACGTTCAGCAATTAAAGCTAAAATTATTCCATACATATCTTTTACTGGGATACTAAGTACTCTTAAATTTGCAATCGGAACATTCTTTTTTAAGTCAACCATAAAAATCACTCATTAATACTCATATGACAAGATGAACACATTTCTTAACTGATTGATTAGCACAGTCTTACAGAGCAGACAGATGCCCAGCTGGCAAAACAGACTTTGGATGGAGCAAATTTGGGAAATCTCTTCTATCAGAAGCATGAGAGGGGCATATAATATGCAATTCATTATTGAAACACACCCCTAGATGGGGAGGAGAGACTTTTGAAGTTAAAAATACAGGTTTCATTGAGGATTCATAAAAATAAATCAAAACAATGCTGTTTGCTAAAACTCCTGTCAATAAAGTAGAGTATTTTACTTCTTGTTGCAGGGACGTCTTGAATGAGATCTCAGAATGACTATTAGCTTTCTTCTAAGGAGCTTTGAAGGGAAATAAACAATAGTATGGTTTTATATGGGTTCTCTAGAAAACAGAACGTTTGATTCTTTTCCATTGCATTCTTCAGTTTACGTATTTTAAACCTGAAATCTAAAATAACAATTTAGGAGAAAACTTATCCTGAAAGCGTGAGCTATCATGTCATTCTCAAAGTGCAGCATCAGTCAGGGAGAGAGCAGGATGGAACAAAACACAACGTTATTATTTTAAGGAAGCAAGACTGGCCTCCAGCCCCACAAGGTATTTTTTTTCCTCATATTGTAGGATCTTTGCAGTAGGTTCCATGCTATCCAGTATCTAATAAAACTCATGATATTTCACAGCATCATAAGGATTAAAAAGATTTTTTTATCAGCAGTCAATATATTCAGGAACAGTAAAGTTTTTCTGAGACAGAAGAGAGATGAAACATCATTTACCTTGTTTATTTCAAACTGATTTACTGGAACCTGGCCATTAATCACATTTTCTCCAATTTCTATAAGCCGCCTTTGAATATTTTCCACAATTACGTCTCGGGGCTGATCAGAAAGAATCTGACCAATTATATAGCTGTAAAAACAGTCCAGAAATTAAGAAAAGCTTAAGACAGGCAAAGCAAAACCATTACAATAAACACAATCCTCTTTTTCCCTGGGTTACCTCTAGAATTTAAAGAGCCCAAGGATGAAGTCTGATGCAAAATTTATAGAAATTTACCAGGATATTTCATGTTGTGTTTTATTTATTTACTTGTTTTACTAAAAGCAAATTATTGTAAATAGTTCTAATGTTAAACAGTGATTTGGAATTGTTAAGTGCAACTGGTTTCTATTTTCTGCTGCCATTTCATTTTGCCACTTATTATTCCGTAGCAGGTATCTTAAGATGGGGGAGAAGAGAACATACCAAGTAAGCAAAGTGTTGCCTATTTCTGTAAAATGTGGTTGGAAGATCTGCCAGCTGCAGAAGAGTTAGTCACTAAAGAACACTCTCAAACATTTGTATAGCTTTAATTACTAATACATTCCTAACTTGGAAAAATTTGCTTCTATTATGATGCATCTTTTCTTAGAAAATGCAAGTCTTAAGAACAGTAAGCAAGTGTGTGGTGTATTTTTACAGATGTAAAAAAGTATTCATTTTTGATACATTTGGACCACAATTTATTTAAGCTTTCAAGATGCAGTACACAATGTAAGTTGAGTCAGCCCCCAGATGACCACCCTCCATCCACTCCATTTTTCTTTCTGCAGTGCTAAATGTATTATCTCTATTGAATTTAAGTATGAAAATGCCCTGTGCAATGACAATTAATAAGTCATCAATCCTATATCCATCATAATGAAGTATCAAAAGAGTCTCGTTTCAAAAATGGAGAGAAACAGTCTTTGGCGACGGGATCATCTCCTGAGGCTGCACCCAGCGCACTTCCAGCTTTATTAGAGGATGCTGAAAGAGCTGACCATCAGCTTCTTTAACCATCTTTGAAAAAAATAAAATGATAAATCAGACTTAAAACGTATGACTCCAAAGGCTGATACCATCTACCGTTTTCACAAGATTTCAGCTGTGGTTTATTAAACTGCATATACAAAATTGCGGCAACTCAAATGCACAGCTTCCAGAGAAAATGCAAAACCAGATAGTGAAATTACAGACATCTGGACTTGTACAAGTATGATCTGGCACCAATACCAAAATGCAATGTTCTCACCGTATCCTACGAAAATCAGTTAAGAAGCCCTAACATTGATGTTAGTTACCAATCTGGACTGTTCTGGAAACAGCCACGTGCTATCGAACGTTTATGAAGCAAGTACTTTTTGAAACAGAGCAAAGAGGACAATGCCACAAAGAAACTCACTTTCCAGTCTCTTTTGCAAGATCACACCAGTCTCTTCGGACTATATCCAATCCTTTCAGTTCTTGTTTAGTTACGTATTTCCCATCTCCTGTTGGTTCCACAGTCAGAGCAGCATATTTCTTCTTCTTTAACAGTAGCAAGGACTTAAAGACTCCATCGATATCGATTTCCAACAATTTATAGAGCTTGTTCACTTCACTTTTGATCTGTGAATGCATCGACATTAAAACCAAATTCAACACCTTAAAAACTATGGACAAATTTAACCTCCATCAAGACATATATCATTCTTAAGTTTTAAAACAAGTAACATCACACACTGTGTATTTGCATACACTTTTTAAAGACTTGTCAGATATGATTAATTGTGAAATTAAGTGCGCAGTAGTTACTATGAACTATTATTAAAATTAAGGTTCACCGATTGGCTTCTTCAGGATTTGCAGCTTGGTGTATCTAACCCCCTAACTGAACGTGACCTTGCAGATAACTGACTCCAGCCCGTTTTACTAGGGCAGCTACTCCATCTAGCCTCCCACATAAATAAAGCAAACAAGGGATTTCAGAGTAGGGATCTCTAGTTACTACGCAAAGATAAGAGACGGTCACTTAGACAGAATATGGAAATTGCTTTATATAAAAGGTGCCTTGCAAAGGTGCTTTTTTTTCTGCCCCTAAACTGGGGAGGGGAGGGAGAAGTACGACTGCACACCAGAGCTCTGTGTGTGCATGTTCAAATAAAACATGCACAAATGGGCAAGGGTTTATTTATACCCTTCCCCACGATATTCTACAGCCTGATTTCTTTGAGAGGAAAAAGTGCCTTTTTTTCTACGCACAGGCTGTGCCTTATCCACATACAAAAGCTTGAAATTGCATTTGATGTGTTGTCTTAATGTAATACCAAACACCAAGTTGCTCCACATCTCTTACCTCTATTCTAAGAGGAGAGAGATGCAACATCTCAGAACAGCACATGCCTTCCATGACAAACTTTGGTTCCAGTACATATTCCCCCACCTACTGGCTTGGCCAAATTGCATTTTCCTTTCTTCATACATATTTACTTTAGTTTCTTCTACAGAATATCTGCACATCACTCCCCAGTCATCCTGTTCTGTCTTCACATGTTCTACTCTTCATTTTCTTTCCTCTACAATTTTGTTTCCCTCTTGGCTTTTAGTATCTATTGGCTTTAGTTAATTCCAGTTCTCTTGTCAGAGACCATCAACTATGAACTATCCTTTTCTTAGGCCTCTGAAGTTTTATATAAATGAAATTTCTTTTGCTATCTAATGCATATCCTCTCTAAGACAGGAACAGTTTTGCCAGCATAAAATCTCACTACTTTTCTCTCTAGCTTTGGGCCAATATTACCAGTTTTAACAAAAACTTTCCTTATAAAATTTTCCCTATATATATAGGGCAGAGTATGTGTGTATTTAATTTGTCTTACTTAGATCTCCATTTTTTCCTATTGCAGAAACTGTCAACACTTTTAATAATCTATCCTTAGAGTTTTATATCCCTTGTATATTTACAAATTATGAAGGACATCATCAGCAAAACCATTTTGCCAAGAGGTTCATATTTTGTTCATTAAAGCAAAACAGTCAAACAATTCCTCCAAACATTTTTCTGCTATTTTTTTAAAGTCTTTTCCATTTTTTTTACATCATACTTATCAAGCGCTTAAAAGCCAGCAACAGTGCAGTATTAAATGTAGCAGCAAACCTGATTCACAAGGATGTACAGAAAATTAGAAACATATGAAATTCTGCTGAGTAATGGCTAAAAGGGGCATGGATTTAAATAATGAGGGGTAAAGGGTGGGAGTGAACACACCCAGAAACCTGTGAGACAAGGCATTAGATGGGAAAATTCAGGAAGAAGAAGAGAGAGTTCTTTCCAATAGAAAAAACAAAATTACATCTCTCAGAGGAATGCCTGATTGATGAAGACAACCTATAAATTCACACTTTACATGAGAAGAGGGGTACATCCGCTAACTGCTCACACAGCAATTGTTTGCATTGAACCTGTGTGCCTTCCATACAGTCTACATTAAAGAAAAAATATGAATGCAATGTAAATATCCCTCATCTCTGAACACGAAATTTTGGGAAAGAAATCATTATGCAATAGAAGAGTGACATTTTTTAGACTGTTCCTCATCAACAGATACAATTCTCCATCCTGAAAATTGTTTATATGAATTATGCAAAACGAGGAAAACCTAAATGATAGAAGTGTTTGCCAAGAAGTCACTATCACTTTTTTGAGGAATAAACAAACAAACAAGAAACACAAGAACCACTTTTTTATGCCAGAGAAAGAACATTGCGATCCACAGCTCTCACAATGATGATGCTAGTTTTGAGTGTGTGCTTATTTACAGACGTAAGTTTATTCACTTTTAAGATCAAGTGCACAATATGAAAACATTAATCAAAACAGGTACATCTTAAAAACACACAAACAAGTGATATAGGACACAGAAGTGTATGGGATAAGAAATCCTACGTTTTGACTCTTAAAAAGAATCATTAAGCACGTGACAAGTTCAAAAACCCACCTATTCTCTCAGTGAACCTGAATCAAAGTCAGAAATATTTAACCTACGATGACAATCCTGTCAGACTTTGTAGAAGTTGTTATTATTTAACTGTTCCTCTATAACACTTACCCAGCAAATGGGAGTACAGGGACAAAGACCAAACCAGAATGAAACCACACACACAGAGCTATCGTAAGATTAAACTTTCTTACACACTAGTGTATATGCACACTTGAAACTATATACTTGGTCTTGCACGTGGCAAACAAAAAAAGAAAGATTTCTTTCTTCTATGCCATCAACCCTCCTGCAACTTGGTTATGACGTCAAGATATTCCTTTTTCCCATGCTCCTTAAATGCATCTGCTTCTCAAAGTACCAACTTGGCACGGAGGCAGAAGTATCCTAAAAAACCCAGAATCACCCTTGCCTTAAAGTTCCATGACTTTTGTTTAATACTATACTGAAAAAAGCCCCTACTTTTTCTTTGTTTCTTTAGAACTTCCATAGTTCTCATTTTCACCCCAATTTCTTTCCTCTTTCAAAAACAACTTCTCTCGCATCTTTTCTTTAAAATGTTCTGAAACGCTTCTCACTTCTCTACCACACCTTCACAGAGCCACAAAATTTCCACATTGTCAGTTGCCAACTGCTAATCAAACACATCTCTTCCATATCTATTACACCGTGGGAATTAATATTTGAATTTACCACTGGAAGTCTGATGGCACATACAGTGTAATACATACTATGTAACTAAACGAAACTAAACTGATAGACACTTCTCATGTCAAAACAAAAATCATTAAAATAAAAATTGTGCTCACATTGTAATTGTAAGGTGCAATTCCTCCACATTAGTTCTATGTTGGCTTACCTCGTATTCAGATAGTCTCCTGGTAACTAAGGATTTGTTAGAAATCTTTTCTCCCAAGTAACAAGTTACAGGACAAGAGGAAATGGCCTCAAGTTAGGCCAGGGGAGGTTTAGATTGGATATTAGGAAAAACGTCTTCAGAGAAAGGGTTATCAAGTCTTGGAACAGGCTGCCCAGGGAAGCAGTGGAATCGCCATCCCTGGAGGTATTTAAAAGACAGGTAGACATGATGCCTAAGGACATGGTTTTGTGGTGGTTTTGGCAGTGCTAGGTTGATGATTGGACTCGATGATCTGAAAGGTCCCTTTCAACATAGACCATTCAATGATTCCATGAAATGTTTTGTTCTAATTTAATCACTTTTAAAAATGCACAGAGTAGCTACACTTGAAGATAGGGCACTCTGAGCTTTTACTACTCCATAGCTTCCATAAATGGTCTAGTAGTTCTTCCTCATGACCTATTCCCTGCTTATGCCACAGAGTCCTCTCTTAGCACTGTCTGCTCCACTCCTAGTGTTACAACACAGGCATGCAGGAAAGCTTTAAAAAGAAAAAAATTTCCTTACCTTGTTCCCCAGCTTGAAGACCTCATCCAAATTGGTGCTATTAGTGTTTATCATAATGGAATCTGTGTCTCCATAAATCACTTCAAGGTTCATCTAAACAAAACAAATTGTTTTGAAAAACAAACCAAAACCACTCCATCTCTTTAAAGTCCCACTTCAAGATTCAAAGAGATTGCTGTCCATATATTACCCTTAAATACTAAAAAGCAAAAAAATGTAAAGTAAGGTTTTACTGAGAAGTCTGTACATTTAATTAAAACATATTTGAATTTAAAGAGAATAATGAAACTTAAACCATTGATATGTTTAAAAAAAAAAAAATCACTGTTTAGTTGTGTACATAATATAAGTAGTTAAAATTTTACTAAATGAATGCCAGTGCACAAGTCTAATCTTCAGGAACAGCAGGAACACTAATCAGAAACAACTTTGGACTGCTAAGACACAAGAAGATCACTGGGACTCAAAGACCGCCAGACCAATTCAGGCTATTCAGATAAGACATTTAGCCAATTTGCTTGAAAGGTAATAATATAGTCAGGTATCCTATCCCACCTGTAGCCATCACAAAATAAGTCGTTCTGGATTAAAAAGAAATCATACTTATTATAATATAATACTTATTAATGTAGTACTCTATTTCAAACAAATCTAGTGAAGGTATTGGCTAATGGATCCGGTAACTGAGAATATCACAGTACTGTCCAGATTAGGCTGCTCTTTTTACACTTTTTCAGATTATGTATGTGGCTTTGTATTTCCATCTCGCCATTCCCACCTGTTTTCTTCTGCTGTAATCTAATTACCTGTGTTAGTCCTCCCCTGGACAGCAGATCTTTCAGGGAACAAGATTCTCCTTTTGGATAAGGATCTTGCTACTGTGATCCACAAGTTTTGTATCTCCAGGTTGAACTACTGAACAATTACAGTTGGAGATGATGAACACAAACACCTACTTGAATCCTTCTCTCTAACACTCTGCCCTTCGCATCATACCTCATTCTGATCCTTGTAACAATTCAAATGCCCTACTTGGAAAAGATTGTGTTCAAACACCAGCCAGACTGCCATAATGCTCTGGGATAATAGAGCAAACTCCAGACAAATTGAAGCACATAAAAAAAGCCTGAGGTGCATATGAAAGGAATAGCAAGGAAGAAGGTGAAAAGAAAAATTGTCAATACCAGTAAATGTCACCAAAAAATGGGCAAATGCATCCAATTACATAATGTTAACTTGAAAAAATGAAAACCTGATGTCTTCAGGGGTGGAAAAATCAATGCAGCTGTAAGAACTGCAGCATGGCTATGTCCATGTTAAACTCCATATAGTCAAAAAACCACCCTGTGGCAGAGTTTAAAGGAAGCCAAAAAATAAACCGTAATAAAACACTAGAACACATGGTGTAACAGGTCTATGAGTAAACTCTAATTAGCACTGTTGCTAATTTGCTTGAAACAGTCACACATAGGCTTCAAGCGGGGGCCAGATCATATCTGTAGTAGGAAAAGAAAAAAGCTATAATCCATTAGGAAGGATTACATTTGTAAACCAGGCATCCTAAGAAGTGATTTCAGGTCTGTTTGGGTTACAGTTCTCCTAGAATAAAAAAATTTCACCAGGTGTGCTCTTTAAGAGTTGTTGTTTAATGAAAATGCTCAGCATTACCTTTTGCACCATCTCCTTGGTATGCATCAAAATCTGAAATGAAAAAAAATAATCAAAGATTAGCGTATGATATAATTACAAGCTTACACATGCAAACACATTCATTAGGTTGCTAACTCCAAATGCTCTCACCTTTCAAAACAAAGCAAACCACCTCTCTCCTGGCAACACACAGTCACCTCAATACTCCTATTACATGAGTAAATTCTCATCTGACCTTGTATTAATGCTATTATTAACTCCCCTAAAACAAGATTAAAACAAATCTCAAAATTGCATGTGCACACACACATTCTACCTTAGGAAAAAAAGAACACTGAATCAAATGCTCAAATAAAACTTAATCATGAAGTGCCGGAATTAATCCTCTTTCAGTAATTTAGGTCAGTCGTCTCCTTCATGTCCATCATCTTATCTCTTGATGTCATTGAGCTTTTTCTCAAAAACATCCAGTACAGGCTGGATGGTGCTCACTTAACAAGAACCTAGTCAAAAGGTTGATTATCCTTGTAATCATCTTAAAATGGGTCATCAAAAAGCAAACTCCTTAGGGAAACCATAACTGGGACAAGGAGCTGGGATAGAGATAGGATACAGATGTTGAATCAGTGGGCAAATCTGTGTGTAACCTGGTTTGTTCCTCAGCCAAGAGTGCATCCCAAGTTCCCTGAATGCTCTGAATAGCAATTCTCTGAACCTTATAAATAGCTATAGAGACCTCACATGAGTAGGCTGCTGCTTCCATCTCTAATACTGGTCAACATATCGGAAAGGGGTGGAAGAACGTACCATCTGAAGCCACACATACGGCTGTAGCGCAGAAAAGACACAGTAAAACTAGCTTGATGAACAAAATGTGTAGCTGATGCAGCAGCAAGGGCTTGCTGAAGTTTGCACAGCTGCAAGAGAACCAACATCCAGTCCATTCCTTCTGTCACCTGCCCATATTCCCCCATTTCCTTTCTCATCAGCATCCTAGTGCTCTGTCAGATTCCACCTGGTTAGCCCCAGTTCCCTGCTTTCGGTCCTTCCCATCCCACTCAGCCTAAGCCTCAGTTCTTTTTCATCCAGTCCTGCTATTCGTATACATTTATAGTTTTAATTTTCTTAAAGAGTTTTACTTTGAACCACTTGCTACAGCAATAGGTCAGAGTCTTTTAGGTGAACCCAAACAATTTGGTACTCTAGCTATAAAGATAGTGAGGCAACATGCTATTTTAACAGGTTATGTTAAATTTTGTGACTTACTCTAGATTTTATTATTTTGCATACATTAAATTGTAATACTCCTTGGCCACATTTGCCAAAAAGGCACAATAATGACTTCTATCCAAGAACTCTGTGACAGGGAGCGGAGCAGTAGAAATTAGCAGGGATGAGGAAAGAAAAAAAATGACGAACAGGGAAGAACTGGCCATGCTCAGTGGGAAAAAGACCATCTTAAGGGAAATCTCGTGACTTCCATAAAGCCAAGGAGCCTGAAATGATTCCAAGAGTGTTGACTATCGCAATATTGACTACTGCTATTGCAACAAGCAATTCTGAAACAAAGGTGGAATGTCCACTTCTACATAACAGTACACAAACAGGATGACAACACTGTTATTCCTTCAACATTAACAGCAAGTTTCTTTAATGTTTCTGAACCTTTAGACAATCACAGTGATGAACACTGAAGTATGATGCTCCCCTATGCTTTTTCAGTTTGTTTTAAATTACACACCACAGATTTATGCACCAAAAGCTATATTGTCCCGGCATTCTTAGTTTCACAATGCTCGACTTTGCAAACTCAATATTCTGTTTCACCATAGTTTCTGTTCAGACACATTTTCTAGCCACTTTCATGTTCAAAGAGAAATTGCTGCACCTAAGGATAGACTCACTCCCCAGAAGTACAAAGGCATGAACTAAGCAAACATAATATACCATTCCCTTCAAGGCACTTAAGGAAAGGTTAGGTTCCAAGCCACCACGTAACTGTGGCACAGCTGACTCACAATGAATGTCCTTATCACAGTTATTCCCCAACTACATATGGATACCTATGGATTTACACTCTCTGGGTCAAGTTCAAAACATGCAGTTAGTTTAAAGACCATCCACTGATGCTGCAAACTCAGTACTCAGATGCCTGAACTCTGCTGAAGGCCCAAACTGCAAAAAGCTCAGCTGGCCTCAATCTTCTACGTAGACAAAGACGGACAGGAAAATGGTGAGTCTTAACTGCAGATCCACTCTAGGCAGTGTATGCTCAGACACACCCGATTCCATTTTAATCAGAAGCTTAAAAAAGGTATTCCACTCCTATTCATCTGCGAGTGATTCAGACGGCACCGCCCCAGCACCTTTTCATGGAGTTTTGGAATTATTCTAAAGACACATATCACTGGTACATGACATCAAATTTCATATACAGTAATCAGAATCCCAGTTTATTTACACACACACACATACCCTTCTCTCATTTATTAGCTAACACTCACAAAAAAGGTTATACCTTTCTCTTAGTACTCCAAAAGCAAACAGGAATCCCTGAAGCAAAATTGAATAATTGGACAGAGAACCAAAGAGTTTACATGTAAAAGAAAAGACGGTCTACCATTTTTTCCCTTGATAATCTCTGGCATTTTCTACTTAATTCTCTGAAATAACTCTATCTATTAATAGTTAGAAAGATAATTTTTTTTTTTTTTTTTAAAAATAGGATTACCCCCTACTAAAAAAACCAAAACTGTTCAGCTGTGCAAAGACTATTGTCTAATTGTCTCTGAGGACAGCGGTGGATGTAGGCAATAACAAGAGGGTTACAGACAAGTTAGCTTCATCAAGTGACTGGCATATGCTAGTGCTACCCATTCTGACAGGAGATCACTTCTAAGTGCCAACAGCTACAAAACAGAAGGTTATAAAGGCTTGCTAAATTCATTAATAAGGCAGTCGGTAGTTATCTGATTTTACAGCAACACCTGCATATTTATCTTCTCATTACCAATTGGATGATGGAATTTTTTTCAAGCACATTTCAAAAATCTGCCAACTTCAAGTGTAGAAAAAAAAATAAACTTTGTAGTTAATTTTTCCCTTAACAAAGTACAGCTGTTGAGAATAATTGTTCAAGATCTTACCCTGTAATGTCAACTGCAGCAGAACAAAGAGTATTTAATTAGCAAATCTATCCAGTAATTCAACACCTATTATATAAAATGCCTTCGTGATTTTATTCAGGATAATTTGCTAAGAGGGTTATTACTGACATTCAGATGAAATTTAAAATTCCTACGCAAGTCGAGTCATAATAGCAGTAATGATCCCCCCAATCAGGAGATACTGTGTCACACAAGGTTCTTTTGCAATGCAGCAGCCGATTTCCTGACTTCTTAATTCCTGGGCTCAGCTCGGCTCAGTGAGAGCCCTTCATGCCAATATTTCAGTCAGCAATACATCCTTAATGGGACTCTATTAAAATACCTAGAATAAAAACGATTTTTTTTGTTTTTGGTTAAAAAGAATGACAGCACTGCTATCATATCAATCATTATCAGTTTATCAGAAATGCACAGCAAAGGAAGGGAGGTTTATAGTGAGGCTGGGAAGACAGAAGAAAGAAGGAAGAGAATAGGAAAATTGTTACTCGGTAGTTTCCTTTTGCAAATAATATTGCGCTGCTCATGAGAGCTGGATTGTCTCCTATTGCAGGCAATCCAAGTAGGAAGAATTAATTGCCTGGCAACCCATCTGTACAGCCGTGCCCCCTCCCCCCTAGCAAACATATACTTCTAGAAACCTGTGAACTTCTCAGCACAGTGAACATCTGTGAAATTCTATTTTAACTTTTTTCTTGTAAAAGCAAGACTAGCAACACACATTCTCTCGCCCATGAACTGAGCGTCAATATGAGAGATTGTAATTGTAGACAAGCAATGATCAAACTGCAAAATTCCCTGTCCTAATTCTACTCCAACTCACTAATTAATTGAGGATGCGATTTAAGAAAGGGAATGATTAAAAATAAATAAATATACAAAGAACAGCTTTACCATTATCTATTACATCAAGTATTTTTAAACGTACCGTATTTAAAAACCACTAAAGAATACCTTCCTACAAGAGGACGCTTATGCGAAAACAAGCTAAGATAGCTGAGTTAAAAACCAATGGGATAGGGCACAAAACTACCATGCTGATGCAAAGATTTCTCCTGAAGAGACACCAATTTTCTGTAGATTCCTGGGGCCGCAGACGTGAAAGGACAGAAAGGGAGACTTACGACCAGACTGAAAAGACTGACCAGAATGATTGTGAAAATATTGCACCAAAGATGCATACCAAACCAACCAAAAAAAAAAAAAATCGCTGATGCATTCACTTTGCTAAAGGAGAAAAACTAACACTCTTACAACCTTGGCAAAAACTGTATTTTTTAAGACTACCTAGAATCATAGAATCATAGAACCATAGGGTTGGAAGGGACCTCTGGAGATCATCTAGTCCAACCCTCTGCCAGAGCAGGGTCACCCAGAGCAGGTTGCACAGGAACGCGTCCAGGCGGGTTTGGAATGTCTCCAGAGACGGAGACTCCACCACCTCTCTGGGCAGCCTGTGCCAGTGCTCTGCCACCCTCACAGTAAAGAAGTTCCTCCTCATGTTTAGGTGGAACTTCCTATGCTCAAGTTTGTGCCCATTACCTCTTGTCCTGACGCTGGGCACCACTGAAAAGAGCCTGGCCCCATCCTTCTGACACCCACCCTTTAAGTATTTATAAGTGTCGACAAGGTCCCCCCTCAGTCGTCTTTTTTCCAGACTGAAGAGACCCAAATCCCTCAGCCTTTCTTCATAAGAGAGGTGTTTGAGTCCCCTAATCATCTTGGTAGCTCTCTGCTGCACCCTCTCCAGCAGTTCCCTGTCCTTCTTGAACCGGGGAGCCCAGAACTGGACACAGTATTCCAGGTGCGGCCGCACCAAGGCAGAGTAGAGTACCTGTAGTTATCTAGTGTAGACCTGATTTTTTTTTCCCACCTCAGCTATTTACTTGTGCAACTATATAGTAAGAAAATAATTCTGTCAGCAGCTTTAGTAATTCATATTAGCTAGTCCTTCCCATGACACAGAGGAACAAATAGGCAGAAAGTGTTAACAGGTGTTACAGTATGTAACACCACTCACTAATCTACATAAGAACTATCTCTGAACATCTGCATTTTTGCAACCTATTCATTAACTTTGCTAGTGTTTTGTGAGAAGTAGCCTCGAGCACCAATAAACCACAGCCATGGGATGCCGCAAAAAGGTTTTATTAAGGAGGATTTTCAAAGAAAGTTTCAATCACTGGACAAAAAGGCACATATGCCATAAGCAAAAGTGAAAGAAAGATGGAAGGCCACAAGGAATGAAGCATTGTAATACAGCCTTTTCGTTAGTTGATGGACTTAATTTAGAGAAGTTTGAGTGACCAGATTCAAGTAGTTAATAAGTATGTTTGTTGTAAAGTGTTTTTACCAAGTATTTGCTTTACTTAGGCAATGCATTGAAAGTTACATTTCCCAAAAATTTACACTCAGGAAATGTTAAGAGCATCAGAAATAGATGCCACGCTGACAAAATTTTCCCTTGTAGTTGTTTTTTTTTTCCAGAAACACTGAAATTAACTGTCCATACTCCACCCAACAAAGTTGACAGACATCAATGCAACTTTGATAGATGCTGTGTATAAAACCAGAATTGGATGGTGCACCAAAACCAAAGGGAGAATGGTTCCAAGGTCTGAAGCAGTGTACACAAAGATCCAGTAATACATGTTTACATGCCAACAAAAGGTAAGATCTTCTGCCTCACTAACAACAGAAAATGCACAGAAAAGGCAATAATGGCAGCATGCTGAACACAACAGCAATCGTGTACTTTTGTCACACTTTGACAAGGAATGCAAAGATGATAGTAAAACACTGAAGATGATGATGTGAATCAAATCACAACTTGAAGACAATGTTCCTTTGGTGCCAGAAACAATTATAGATTTAAAATTCTATAGTATTTCAAGTATTCATGGTGAGTCTCGCTGAAGAGAACAGGAAAACCAGAATTAATTCCTTCCTAAATTGTATAATTATTGGTTATGCTGCGCAATATATTACGAACCATGCTATACTAAAGGGAATTTTGCCTATTTTGCAAAGGATTATTTTGGTACTGGGATAAAAGAAAGAACAATGAAACATACTCCTACATCTTTGGACAAAAAGTAAAAAAAACCAAACCAAACCAAAACCATAAACTTCTGTGTTGGAAATTCATTTAAAATCTTGGAAATGGAGAAACTGAGTGTTCAACAACCAAGTCGAACACTTGAATGCATAGAAGGTAACTGACCCAGTTCTGACTCCACTTCGTGTTCCCAGAAGCAATAAGAATATAATATCCAGGTGGATAACTAGCTCTGAAAGACATCCGTATGGCATGGGCATCTCCTAACCCTCCAGAGTCAGTAATGGTCCTTCCAGAGAAACCAAACACTAGAACCAGTGTCAGTTCCTAGAGAAGCACGAGGGCTCACAGCCCACCCACCGAATTATTTTTGTTCTGACCTAAAACGAATGAAGGAGCAGGAAATTTTCTTCCGTTTCATTCCATGAAAAAACAAGATCCACAACACCCAAAACCCCTTGAAGAACGTGGTACTCAAACCAATTTCAGCTCATTAACTCTTATGAATATTTTTTTATTTAAATCCATTAAATAAATCTGCTTGATGAACATTTTGTACTTAACTATAAGACGCAAAGCTAGGTTTGCTTGATATGAAAACCTTTTGTGCATTTCAAGTACACATCAAAAGCTAACCGTGTCACAAACCATAAGTAAAACCACTTCTAATAAGAAAGAATATGACAAGCATAATTTACTATTTCCTAATAAAACCAAAACATGTGTTAAGTTATTCAATATTTAAATGCATACAGACAAGTATATCCTCCTTAGAGAAAACAGCAGCATTTGTTTCAGTGAAATGAATGAACACTTAGACAGGAAAGATTTATTTTGCTTTGTTTCCTAAATTGAACTGGTTTAACACATTCAGCAATAGAGAATCAATCTTTCACAAGAAAAAATAAAATGACAAGAACAGTAAATAATTAAAATGAGTTACTTATAAGCCAAGGCTTCCTATTCAATGAGAAAAGTTAGAATCCAGTCAAGGTTTAAAACGGAGCACAGAGATTTTTGTCCAAATAACAGCAAAATCTATTCCTGAGTAGGGAAGAATAACCATACTATCCCTCCACATCAGGTTTAAGTTGAACTATAGTTTTAGAAATCATCCTTCAAATATATAAGCATGTCTCTCAATCTTGAGGTGACAGGAATGTAAGTATCGTTTCATCTCCCAGATAAGTTACTCTTGTAGCTATGTAACTAGAAGTCCTAGAGAAATCAAGGAGTGGGTCTCAGAATCAATAGTGAAGACAGTTTTTCAAAAAGATCTATTTCTGTAAACCAGAAAAAGAAATAAAGCCAATAGTCTAAAGACTGAATTTTTTTTTGAAGCAGTGGATAAACTCAGTGCACTATCCAAGATGATGACAAATTCCTTGAGAATCAATCCTGTCCCCCTCCTTTTTTTTTTTTTTTTTTTTTAGTAAGAAGCAGAAAACAGGACTTACATTTCCATAAGGCCTTCCCTCCCTTATCTTACAATTGTTAAAGAAAATTTCATTATAAAAAGAAAGGTGTGTTGAACATGGATTACTTTTCTACGTAATCTTAAAAAAGATGCTGGTCAGCATCTTACAGGTAATAACCACAACTTGTGTGCTTGGAAAAAGAGAAGGGCTGGGGGAAGACAAGCAAGTGCTAAAGAGAAAAACAGATGCAGAAAACACGTACTACCTCATGAGTATTCTTAAAAGAAAAAGCAAAAAGGACTTGTACTGAAAAACCCAGCCTCTTTTTCAAAGAGCCATAGGCATTTTGCAATAGGTATACTGAACAGAACAAGGCAACCTCTGTCTAGATACAGGTATATTCACTGAAAATGATCCTGAAATTTCATAGATGAGAGGACATGCTAGTCTTGGTAATGAATAGATTGTCAGCGAACGTTGTGTCCATCAAAAAAAATCTTTGTAAGTGGTTTGAACTGCTTTAAAACTAAACTATTCGTTCATCATGCCTAAGTGGTTGTCTATCAAAGCACCATCTATTCAAATTCAGAAAAGTATTTTAGCCTCTAATTACCCTACAAAGAAAGTTCTCTTACCTAATTTCTTAAGTGTCATGCAAGATTTTCATAAAGCTTATAATTTTGTTTCATTAAACTAGATATATTTAGACAACATGACAGTTGTTTTTATAAAGTTGAACAATACTCATTCATCCTCTATGGCTGCACAGTTGGTATTAGCAGCAGGGTTTTGTTTTCTTTATGTTCATGGACCTCTCTTTGAGGACCAAGAAGTGCTTCGACAAGGCAGGATCCACCTGACTACGTGGGGCAAAATGATCTGTGCCAACAGGCTACCCAACCTGGTAAGGAAAGCTTTAAACTAGGATTGATGGGGGTGGGAGTGCATGACCATGAGGAAGCTGCAAACCACCACGGGAAGCAAAGGTGGGGTATGATGTGAGCAACAACACAGGGCCCAAAGGAGCCCTCTTCAAGTGCATCCATGTAAATAAGGGAGTGCCTACAGGACAGTGTTACGCACAAAGTTCTTGCACTCTTTCAGGGCATCATCAGGAGTGGGAAAGACATGTGCACTAATGCACACAGCACGGGGAACAAAGAGGAAGAATCAGAAGTCTGATGCAGTTACAGGGATATGACTTCACTGGGATCATGGAAATATGGTGGAAAACTCTTCAATATATTCATCACTGACCTGGAAGAGGTGATAGAGTGCACCCTCAGCAAGTTTGCTGACAACACAAAGCTGGGGGGAGTGGCTGACACACCGGAAGGCTGTGCTGCCATACAGAGAGACCTGGACAAGTTGGAGAGTTGGGCAAAGAGGAGCCTTCTGAAATTCAACAAGGGCAAGTGTAAGGTGCTGCACCTGGGGAGAAATAACCCCATGCACCAGTACAGGTTGGGGGCTGACCTGCTGGAGAGCAGCTCTGTGGAAAGAGACCTGGGAGTCCTGGTAGACAACAGCATGACCATGAGCCAGCAATGTGCCCTCGTGGCCAAGGAGGCCAATGGCATCCTGGGGTGCATCAAGAAGAGTGTGGCCAGCAGGTCAAGGGAGGTCATCCTCCTCCTCTACTCTGCCTTGGTGAGGCTGCACCTGGAGTGCTGTGTCCAGTTCTGGGCTCCCCGGTTCAAGAAGGACAGGGAACTGCTGGAGAGGGTGCAGCAGAGAGCTACCAAGATGATTAGGGGACTCGAACACCTCTCTTATGAAGAAAGGCTGAGGGATTTGGGTCTCTTCAGTCTGGAAAAAAGACGACTGAGGGGGGACCTTATCGACACTTATAAATACTTAAAGGGTGGGTGTCAGGAGGATGGGGCCAGGCTCTTTTCAGTGGTGCCCAGCGTCAGGACAAGAGGTAATGGGCACAAACTTGAGCATAGGAAGTTCCACCTAAACATGAGGAGGAACTTCTTTACTGTGAGGGTGGCAGAGCACTGGCACAGGCTGCCCAGAGAGGTGGTGGAGTCTCCGTCTCTGGAGACATTCCAAACCCGCCTGGACACATTCCTGTGCAACCTGCTCTAAGATCACTCTGCTCTGGCAGGGAGGTTGGACTAGATGATCTCCAGAGGTCCCTTCCAACCCTATGATTCTATGATCATGGCAGGTTCCCTAGGACTGGAAGAAAGCAAATGTCACTGCTATCCTCCTCAAGATGGGCAAGGAGGAGGAGATGCCAGGGAACTAGAGACTGGTCAGCCTCACCTCAGGTCCTGAGAAAAGGTGGTGGAACAAATAATTGTGAAAACAACTGCTTTCCAGACACAAAGCACAAGAAGGTTCTTGGGAGTGTTCAGTGTGGATTTACAAAGGGGAAATCATGCTTCACCAAGCTGGTAGCTCTCTATGAAGAGATGACTGGCTTGGTGGACAAGGGGAGAAAGCAGCGGCTCTTGTTATCTTGACTTTAGTAAGGCTTTCAGCTTCGTCTACCATAGCATCCTCAAAGACAAACTGATGAAGTATGGGCTACGTAAGCAGCCAGCGAGATGGGCTGAAAACCAGCTGCACTGCTGGGCTCCAAGGGCTGTGATCAGTAGCACAAAGTCCAGCTGGAGGCCAGTCCCTAGCGGCATACCCCAAGGGTCGATACTGGGTCCAATCCTGCTTAGTGTCCATGTTAATGATGTGGACGATGGTGCAGAGTGTACCCTCAGCAAGTCTGCAGACAATATTAAACAGGGAGGAGTGGCTGATACACCAGATGGGTGTACTGCTGTTCAGAGGGACCTTGACAGGCTGGAGATGTCTCATGGCCTACAGGAATCCCATAAAGTTCAAAAAAGGGAAATAATAAGTCCTGCTCCAGGGGAGGAATAACCCCATAGGCTCTGGGACTGACTGGCTGGAAAGCAGATTTGCAGAAGAAGACCTGGTCATGCTGGTAGACACTAAGATGACCATGAGCCAACAATGTACTCTTGTGGAAAAGGTGGCCTGGGCTGCATGAGGCAGAGCATTGCCAGCAGATCCAAGGGAGGTGGTCCTTCCCTCCTTTACACAGCCCTGGTGAGACAAATGTGGAGTGCTATGTACAGCTGAGATCCCCAGCGTGAGGAAGATGTGGACATCCTGGAGCAAGTTCCTGTACATTCAGCTTCCTGGCTATACTGGGATGTTCAGGTTTCCACTAACCTACTCAAATGCAAAATATGAGAGATCAGGTGTATACAAATGCCTAAAGGGTTCACAACTGTACTTAAAAAACAAAGCATATGGTGAAAGCAAGTCCTTTTAGGATTGCCCAAACAGGTTAAAAAAAAAAAAAAAAAAAAAGAAAATCTGCTGTAAGGTGAATCTTGCTGCATCAAAGAAAAGTAACAGAGTAAGTTTTTCATCATGCAGGAACATAAACACAGAGTGCTGGAAACCAGGAAAACTGTTGCTGCAAGTAGAGAACCTTAGTCTTTGATGACATGCTGCCTTTCCTGGCTACAACAGATAACAGAAAGAAGTTAAACAAAGATTATTCCAATTGCAGAGAACAACGAAACCAGAGCACTTGTAACAAATGAAGACATTTACCAATGTACCTATGCAGGACTAAATAACTACCAGTGCTCAAGTCTCAGAAGCTCACAACCCCATTTGGTGCTGATCAAAGTAGTGAAAAAGAAGCATCAGGGCCAGTTACCACCTCCGCTATGTCCAAACACCAGCCACTGTATTGATGTGGCTCCTACACAGTCTCTTCAGACTAGCCCCTGTGGCAGCTCTTAACTGCCTTCTTAGCTGGTAACAGGGCAAGAAAACAGTTTCAACTCTAGATGGGACACTCAACATTCCCTGCTCCGGGCAGGACGTAGTGATTGCCCCAAGGACATGAAAAGACAATGAGGAACACGCATCGTTAATAGCGTGAAGTCCCAGTCAGATTTTCTATTTGTTCAGTGTGACCTCTGTGCAGCGCTTGATGAAGCTGGCTTGGATACAGGTGGAAAGAGCTCCTGAGAGAGTATAGCCTTTTTAGATTATGTCTTCAAAATGAGCTTCTTGAATTCTCTAGATATGTCTGACAAAAGAAAATGAAGATGGAGATCCTCAGGACATAAACGACCCCCGAAAAACAAAGTAAGTGCTTACAAAGCATGTCAGAAATAAAATCTACCAGCCTACCAGATGATTATAAGACGTATGGCTAATTTCTGCCATACACTTATATCTCAATGTAGAAATAAAAATACTTTTTTTTTTTTAAAAAAGCTCATTTAAGGTTTAAGCTATTTTTAAACCAACTACAAAAGAAAATTACTAGTTAACAATCCTAAATTGCTTGTTAAATAGGGCTTACAACTGTAAGTCAGGAATAGGAACTGTAGGGTGGGTTGGGGCAACTTCACCTTCCAGACTTTTCCTATAAGGACATATAGGAAAACAGAGCCCATGTCAATGGAAATTACCGCCTAACCATAGACATCCACAGTAACATACATATTACAGACAAAGGAGCTAAGGATGGAACCATATTTGATGTCATGGAGCTCCCGCAGAAACGGAAACATGGTCCATGACACAATTTTGAGAGTTCTCCAACTGAGAAAAGATGAGTTTCATGCAAAAGCAAATTCCTGAAAGGGACCACCCTATTATCAGCCTTTGAGATTTCAGCAGTTAATGGTCGATTACCTGGAATTGCAGTCTAGAGCATTTTTAATACCATTTGTAGACTGTCTCATAATTGAGGACACTTGCACTGTTTTTAAAAACAGAACAAAGTCAGAGGCTTATCAAAGCATTCAGATGAATTTTTCAGGACTATGAACTCATGCAAAGAAATGACACTTTCAGAAGTTACTTTTATGCATTAGTCTGTCGTTAAGCACTCCATGTACAGCCCACCCATTTCAGTATTTAGAGTTTCAAAATTAAAAGCAGTATGGCTTCATTGCTAATGAAGCCAAGTCATTAAATTGTCATTGTATAATACCACAGGATATGGATTTGTTTATTAATTGTAAAGAATATGGAAATATGAAGACTAGTAAAACAAACAAATGTATTTAACCTTTCAACCTGACCCTCTAGGAATCCAATCCAAATACTGACTTTTAGCCACATACCGGATTAAAGTAGTGGAGTTTTGCCACTCATTCAATCCCCATAATTCACCTAAAATGATATTGCTCAACAGGAATACATTTCTATTCTAATGATGGAAAAAACTTAATTACAAATGCACCTAAAGCATGCTACCTCCATAAATCCATTACTGCAAGAGAGGCATGCTGATTATTTTTTAAATCCTTAATTTGCCGTTTAGACCTACTGTTATCTCATTTGTAAAGAATTCAAAACACATTTGCACAAAACCAGATTTCTAAAACATTAACAATGTTTATAAGCCTCTCACTTATTTCCCTACAATTTGACAGGATTGATTTCATGCTACATACTTTAACTCAATCAATCTTTGACTTTGGAAATTTTCATTTAAATTCTTCATCCCACAAATTCTGTTAAAGAAAGAACATCACAACCTAAAGGTTTTGTTTAATCTAAAAACATAGCTAACAAGCTTTCCTACTTCTTATTACTGGAGTTTGAATCATTAATAAAAGAACTCAGCCTTCACTCATATGCCAAGGAAGCCTTCTTTCAAAGCTCTCTCTTGCTCCTACTTTTCAGTTTAAATAGAAGGCACCAGCACTAATTTACATTATTGTCACACCAGTCATTCAATATCCTCATTAGAATTATATCTGAAATGAGACCTGCAGGGCCCTGAGAGAAGTTTTAGCGCCAACATAATAATCCAACCACAAGCACTGGTCGACACTGGCTTGATTTCATCCACTGCTATTATAGATACAAACGTTGCTAAGATCCTTTTTAATGCCTTTAGATTACTACAGGTGCCTAAATTAAACAAACCAACCAACCAACACCCAAACAGAAGGAAAGACAGGGACACATTGTAAGAATAGAAATCCCTTGTAGGAATCGTCTGGTATTCTAAGACCTGGTTTGAACTTTAAAAACAAACATACACAGACTGGTTGAGGTTGGAAGGGACCGCTGGAGGTCATCTGGTCCAACGCCCCAGCTCAAGCAGGATCACCTACAGCTGATTACCCAGGATCGTATCCAGACACCTTTGAATACCTCCAAGGAGGGAGGCTCCACAACCTCTCTGGGCAACCTGTGACAGGGTTCGGTCACCCTCACAGTGAAAAAGCATTTCCTGATGTTCAGACAGAGCCTCCTGTGTTTCGGTAAACAAACCAATCTATCAGTTTTACCATTAAAATGATGCAAATGCCATGAAAAAAGCCCATACACATTCCCTTTAGAGAACAGAAAAATATCAAGTGCCCACAAAAAACTCAAGAATGCTGAAATTTTTACTTATTAAAAAATACACTAAATCTGCTGGGTAAAACAAAACAAACTACCTGCCCACCAACCCCCAGGACACCGAAGAGATATTGCTATTTTCTGACATAGGTAACACTAATTTTAGTATGTGCTGGTGAGTGGCAAAACAAGAAATTTGAAAGGATTTTCCCAGGAAACATACATGCAATATGGCTGATGAGACATCTGTTCTCTTTTTATAGGTCATGTTCTTCTCTGAGGCAGGGTATCCTGGAGTCCTTTATGATTATTAACCTAGACATTTATTTTGCCCATATGTACACATCAACACTTACAGGAAGACATACACTTTAATACTGAAAGTCAAGAACCAACCATAATCCGACTGAGAACAATAAAAACATTACCCTAAAGTATTATCTAGAATGGATTTCATCACATCTTTCTCAAGCTTATGATCTTATGACACTGGCAACTAAAATCTTGGCGGGGGGGGGGGGGGGGGGGGGGGGGGGGGGGGGGGAGAAAAGAAAGGCAGAAGTGAACATTGACAGTTCACCTACTAGCCCCATCCCCATATGATTATTCAGATCAACTACATTTAACTACACGGCTATAATGGATCAGATGTCCCATCCACCTGAACTACTATGATTTTTCTGTTTCAGTTCTCCCTTTTCATGAGCAGTTGCTCTGCTACAATCCATCACATAAGAAAACTGTCACAAAGAGGAAATATGGCAAATTCAAAGTATTTGAATATTTATTTGATTAAAGTATAGAAGATTATCCTTATTTGGTTAAAGTACAGAAGATTATCCAGTAGAAGAGAAAGGTAATTAACATCTAATTTCAAAGCTTTTCAAATGAGCCTCATCCCAACCACACTGTAAGAGTTCTACACTAAAGAAGTTTCTCATTTTCATTCAAAAAGGCACACCTGGCAGACCAACAGTAACTGTACGAAAGAGAAAAAAGAAGACAAAGAGGCATTCAGATCAAGCAAAAAACATGTTCCCCACTCTTTTCCACATGTGCTTGCAGTCGTATCATCAACTAAGTAATATCTGACTAAATGAGGTACACTCACCCTAACAGAGAGAGGTAATTTAACAGGTTAGATAGAGGAGAAAAGATATTTAAATTGCCTGGAAGTTGAGCAATAAAAACAACTTACAAAGACCGTAGCATACAGACTTCTGGAGTGACTTTTGAAAAGGGTTTGCTGACACTGCTGGTGGTTGAATTTTCAAAGCTTAAAACCAAAATCATCGTGCAGGTAATTTTTCTACAACAGCAGAACAAAATCTCCAGTCTAAGCCGGCCATTTACAATGGGCCTGTCTTCCACCAGCTTAGAGTCAAGCCCCCAGCGCTGTCACAACGCACATGCAGTTGGGACTTCTGCAAAAGATGTTGCCTGTTTCGAGAGAACATCTGCCACCTCCAGTATTAAACATTTTTATTTCCATATACTGCAAGCATCCTCTTCTCCTAAGTCTTTTCACTGTGCTACAGAAGACACCACAAGTAAAATGACCAACAAAGACTTCTATGGGACCCTTCAAGGACATTACAAGTTTTCCAAGCATCTTGGTAGTGAAAGGAAATGGTTCATATATTAAAAGAAAATACCAAAAGTTGTTACCCATACAGAAATTCTACATGACGAGAATAGTAAAGATACCGGTGAGCAATAAGTCTTCAAAAACTGGGTAAACTAACATGGAGTGAAAGTCAGTTTGAGGCTCGTGTTCAGAGTCAAACCTACTTAAAAAGCAATGATCCAGGAGGAACACTAAAACCAGCAAATTCTTTATTTGACTTTCAAAGAATGACATTTCACAAAACCCACCTCAACAGCAAGCAATATTTGAGGGGCTTCTGAAGCAGGCATCTTCCATACTGATGTCTCCCCATAGAAAAACCGGGGAGAACTATACCTAAGAAGCGTTAGATGTCCCATGAATCCAAGTCAGTAGTTCCCAGTGAAGGCTTGGAAGGAGGAGGTTACAAGGTTTTAAGATAAGCTGTCCCTTGGCCCCCTCCGCGAAAATAACAGATGTATCTTGGAGCAGAAGCAGCTTCAGAAAAATACTCCAATTGCTGCGCCTGCTGTGGAGACGGGAATTTATGATGGGCTACAGGAGGCACCCCACTGGCCTCAACTATGAAACGCCAATGAAGGCTGCATCGTAAAGGACTAGCACACTGTGAGGGACTGCCAAGCATACCATAAAACAAGAACACCAAAATTACAATCTTAATCTCTCTTCCAAGCGCTGTACTTCCAGCCCTCAGCACAGATTTTTCCCCCCACAGAATGCATGAGGTGTCAAAAGGTTCATAGCCTTGGCTCACTGATTGATTTCATAGTCTATCTGATTTGTAAGGCTAATTAAGACATGGCCAAACTGTGTCCATGTCTTACTTAACATTAGTCTTCAAGCAAGTTTCGCACAATCTGATTAAAATTGACTAAAAGTGTCTTACTTCAGTAATCACTTAGACAGAATGAATTTTACATTAGCAGGATCAAGCACACGTCAGGCCTCAGTGGAAATGAAAAGGGCTTATAGTAATAGGATTTATAAATCCACCACATTAGGTTAATGGCTAAATGATTTACATGTAACTTTTCCCCCTCCTCCTACTCCTCACCCTTCAACTCACACACACAAAAAATCCTATATTTGGCACTTTCAACTATGAGTGCCAAGGCAAAAACAGCCGTTCTTTTTAATTAGCTGAAAATTAAAAGCCACAAGTGATCCTTCATTAACTCTTTCACGGCAGAAATAATCAATTAGATTTTTATAAAGCCAGAATGCTTGAAGACCCTAATGACCCATTTCAAACAAACACAACGAGCTATCTACATGTGCATAATGAAGATTGAATGGTTTGAACCAATAAATATGCAACTGATAAATGTGAGATCCTTATTCCTTATAAAATAGGCAGTAATGGAGTTTTTCATACGAATATTTTCAATTGCAGGGAAGACTCTAAAAGCCCTTGCTCTTTCTCAGCCAGCAATTCAATCCAACTGTTAGTAGCAGTTACTAATGATGCTGGAATATAGATGGCTTAAAGCCAACCCTCCCTCTTTGCAAGTGCTGGAATGTCCTACACCATGTGGTAAAACCAGGTGCTTTGTTTTGTTCTTTTGGCAGCTGAAGCTTTCATTTTCTGGAAATTTGAAAACAAAGTCGTTCAGTGGAGCCCCTGCAGCAGCAGTCACTTGCATCTGCTCCATCCATGGGATACAGGCATGGAAGAAGTTCATCCCCAAGTCCTACCTGTCCCCCACCTCTCCCAAAAGCTAATACCAGGTCAGGTGGGAAGAGTGAAAGTTCGAGTTAAATGCACACCACACTTACATTCAGCAAAATTAATTAAAAATTGTCGGATAACAAGGTCAACATTTCTCAGTGATACACTGCTTTGCATTTTCAGGTCACTGAACAGATGTTAATAAATGAATCCAACACCAGGAATAAGGTTAACTGCCAACACCCTATGTTTAAAAATAACTTACCAAGCATCTACCCGTTGTCACCAGGCACAATTACATTATCGCCACCTCACTTTCTTTTCACAGTGTTAGGAGGCCAGCCAGCCAGCCCAGCCACGTCCCCTCCCCTCCTCTCCCCTCCTTCAGAGCCCAGGTCAGGAACACCATGCCCCTATGCATCCAGGGGTACCAAAAAGTTAGGGTTTACAGACATCAGTCTGCTGCTCTTGGGAAATCACCGCAGTTTATTTTTGTTCCAAACAAGGGTTATGTTAGATGAAAGTGCCTCAGAAGGAAGCTACTTGTTTTCCAGCCCTGGCCCGGTGGCCCAACAATAGCAGCAGCAGCAGAGCCCAAGCCTGTCCCTGTCACCCCTGTCCTCCCCTCTCCCCCGGTCCTCTCCTCTCCCCTGGCCGCCGGGGTATCGGGTTCACATTCTTTCCCCACAAACACTTGTCCGGTGTCACACAAAAGAGTGACCAACAAACCTGATACAGGGCCGTTAAATTCAGACAGCAAGGCACCACACAATGACCTTTAGAAGAACGATATTAACAGGTGGCTGGTGTCTAATACAAATAATTATATTACACTTTAGCAGCGTGGACCAAAGTGGAAACACATTGTCTTGTCATCAGCAATTGATTAAGCCAAAGTAATGTCACCAGAATACCCTTTTAAAACTCTTCTTTTTCCTCCCTAACTACAGAGAACACCTCCTGTCGCGTCGTGGGGCACGGCCGATGAGCTCACAACTCTGTCACAAGGTATTTCATTTGAAAATTTCACCCGGGTATCTGATATTTCCATCTCAAAGCAAAAAGAGGCTTGCCACCCTCTGGAGATCACACAGGAATCCTTCACGATTAAATTCAAGCATTGTTTGTTCATTTACCCCGTCTTTCCTCTTGGAAGCAGTCCACTGAAAATACATCCCTACTTCAATTAAGAAGAAAGAAGCTGGTAACATAGGTGCTCCTTAGCAAAGTTCTTCAAAACCTGGAAGAGAAGCTACGCTACGAGCGATCAAATTAACGGCCCCCGCTCACTAATTAGTTTTTCCAACATCAATCATCTCAAGTTAGCAACAGTTTTCATCAACCTTTAACCCTGAGAGGAGTCGCTGTTTTGACAGGACAGACAGCTGTGGCAAATGGCCACCACATTTTGGGACAGACAGCGTTTTCCCACCACGTCCCACCTGGCTGGGGGACAGAGGGGGACCCACAGCGCACACCCCCTGGCCCTCGCAAGGCTCGCACAGCCCGGGCACATGCCACCGTCAAGCCAGCCCCCAGCCCGCGGGGACAAGCGGCAGATCGGTTTCCTGTCAGCTGCGACACGGCCGACACTTCAGCTGCTCAAAGGCTTCTCATCCTTCGCTTTAGAAAGGGGAGGGCAGGTTCAAGGACACTCCAGCCTGCCTAGTGGGTAGCAGGGAGAAAACCAGGAAATCGCACCTCAAAACAAGAAGGGTAAGCGGTAACGTGCAGCTCACAAAACGTCCACACACAGACGGATGGTGGAAGCACTTGGAAAAACAACAAAAAACCCGCCTACAGAGAAATACGCCGAAGACACTGCTTAATCTTTCACGCGGTGGTGCAAGTCATTTCAGCCTTCTGCTCCTACAGCAACAAGCCACCAGCGGCACGCTGGTTAGTTCATTAGGGAGCTGGCACCTGCATCACCCTGGAGTTCAGCAGCAGCCGGTCCTCCCCTCTGGCATCCCCTCCTCACCTACCCCGCGCCCCCAACACCTCACTTCAATTCAAACAGGTGTGAGAGTTTAATTTTACATAACAGCCTTGGGAACTTAATTCCAGGCTCCCACCTTGATCAGTAAGCAACATGGTATTCAACTAGAGAGGCCAAAAACCAAGAGCAGTGGTGATGGCCAATTTGGGAAGCGACTAGAAGCACAAAGTGTGGATGCTTTGGCAATGAAGATGTATAACATTTTGGGGGGGAAGACAGGGAAGGAGAAAGAAAGCTACTAAAACAAACAAGACATTGTAAGGAAGGCGAGTTAGTGAGAAACAAAATCCAGTTGTACAATACAGCTCCAGTATCCTCATACACGTAAAAGTATAAAACACCTGCTCCAAAAGGCTTTTGTCCACCAGAAAAAACATCCCACCCCTATGGAGTCAACAGCTTTTTTTAATCCTTTTCCTCCCATTAAGGAGATAAACAGGAAGTTCTGGCTCCCCTGTATCTATTATACATGCTTTTTTCTGTGTCTTCAGCTTTTCAGTTATTCCTTCACCTATTTTTTTTTTTTTTAATATTCTGAACACTGGAAATTACAGCAAAACCACAAAAGACCTATCCCCAAAAAATAGTGTCAAACTAGCAGCATCCAGAAGATCATATACTACAGTGACATGGCTAAATTACCCTGTAACAATATGCTTTTACATATGGGTCAAAGCATCATCTCAGGAGTTAATGCTTGATTAAAGTACGTTAAAGTAAAAAAAAAAGAATGAAGTGGAAGGAGAAAAAAAAATCAGAACAACTTTGATCTGGACTATGTGACACTTGGTCTAAAAGGGCCCTTTGTTTTCTTTTTTTTTCTAAACCATGCTCGAGCTGTCAGGCCTCTCTGACACTTCAATAAGGAGGTGCAATCCACGTTAGATTTTAGCAGCTTAACAACAGTACGCTGGAACCTGAAGCAAAGCACATCTGCTGAGCATCTGAAAAGACTACAATTACTAGGAGTAATCACGCCTGGGCTCCACAAGCTCTCTCTCTCCATGCCTGTGTGGTCAGGCCCTCTATGGAGAAACCAGGGTGGTCAGGCTGAGCACGCAAAAGACAGATGGAGCTTCCTGGGCAAGTTGGACCTCCTTCACAGGCAGAACTGCCTGCATGCGTGCCATCTCCAGTGACCGACCTGCAGCAAAATTTCAAGGTGTGTGGACTCCAGGGTTTTCCAAAGAAACTGCAAGCACAGTGTTTGACATTAGCAAGCAAACATCCTTCATCCTTTATATACTGCAATTTTTTTTTACATGAGATCACCAGCCCAAGCTGCTAGAAGTGGAGGAAAGTCATAAAAAACTTACAATCACATTGTCAATCATTTATTCTTAGACACATCTATCATACTATCATACAGTTTTGATGCAAGAAGGGATTATTTTTTTTTTTTTTAAATTAATAGTCAATTCGTACATGAAGACATTTTTAAAGGAGATGAGTTGTCCTCAGTGAAAATGAATCCAACTGGCACGTTGTTTTGTCTAGCAAAAAGTTATACACTGTGTCACACTCTGTACTGATAACGTAAACGGCAACGCAGTCCAACAAAAGCAGAGTTCTGTCAGAAGTCTTCATACATTCACGATCTTGCCATTTTCCTACTAGCTACACTAGGCAATCATTTTTTGATAATGCACTATTATTGTCCACAAAAGCCACTGAAGCACATATAGATCAGTATGAAGTATTTTCTGTTCCACATCTCTGCAAATTAAAATTGCATGAGTCCAATAGTTATAAAAGCTATTTGACATTAAGGAATATACAATCACACCTTGATGCTGTACTAATACCTATTCAAGTCACAAATTAACCCCAAAGCCTGGCTATTAGTTCAGAAGCATGTGCTAGAAAGGTATTAAAACATGCTAATAAGAAGTGCTTTTTAAGCAATCACTCCGAATTGTGATAATAAATAATATTGCACGAAGACATGTGATTCATATTTATTGATAGATTAGCAATAGGTATACTTACCACATCTCTCAGAAGACCCTGAGCTTTGCAGGGATATGAGCATTACTTTAAACTACAGACAAGAACAAAGACCCGAAGAACACACTTTCTTCAACACATCCGCTTTCTCAATATTAACAGAGTCTTAAAAAAAAAAGACGATTTTAACAAACTCCTTGAGACTCTCCTTTGGGGTTCATATAACAAGGATTTGCCACACATCAGGAAATGTCTCTGGCCAACCACTACACCCAGAGGACTCATCCCGCTATGCCAGAGAGAGCGTGCCCACTGCAGTGGGACAACATGGTCCTTAGCCATTGCACAGCACCCAGCCACCAATGTCATAGGGTCCCCTCCTTGCAATTCACCCTTCTTCGCAAAGGCATATTTGCTCTCCAGGAAACCTTGGACCATCCCAATAGCAGCTCTTGAGTCTCCAGTGTATGCCTCCACAGTATTCCCTAGCTTGTACAAGAAAGCTTATCTAAACAGACTGCAAGCCAACGCATCTTCTGGTCACAACTTCCTATTTCACCTCAGAGCCTGAAAAACAGGCAACTTGCAGTAAGCATTAAAACAGTTAAAACCTACAGGGAACCCTAAATGTTAAGATATTTCCATTTACTCCGTAAGGAATTTTCTGTTTAGAAAATGTGTTTAATGCCTTCAACAATTCATAACATGAGGTACCATCCAGAAACCAGAAAATATGAAAGCATACAAAATTTCTTAACATATTCAGAGATTAAATTCATTATAGCACAGGTAATTTGATCCCTCCTATGAATGAGTATGGTTTGAGGAAAGAGACAGCCAAACTGATGAACAGAGTTATAACTATATAATAAACAGTAAACATTTCAAGATTGAACTGAGACAAGTCAAGCATCACTTTCTCCTTGCACAGTGCTTTACAGAGATGTAGACTATAGCAAACAATTTCCTTAAAACAAACTAAAGATACCAGATCGTGCACACCTGGGAAGGATTTACAAGAAACCTCTTATAAACACTGACTACACGAACCAAGAATCCCCTGAGCATTAACAAGGTAAATATTGAAAAGTCCAATATAAGGGAATATTGAGCACCAATTTTTAAGTAAAAATATTTTTACGTTGTGCCAGACAGGTAATACACTGTTCCTCTCCAGCTGATCACACATGACTTCTTATAATGATGTAGAATTACCTCCATCAAAGATATCCAATTCATTCAAATTCTATCCAATTCATGTCACATAAATTATAAGATTTCAGTGTGGCAGAGGACTGCAGTGATTCCTTATTGACCTTCCTGTATAACACACGGGCCATAAAATTTTACTAAATTGTCTCTATTTCAAGCCTGTAACTTCATGTTGAGTGACAGCATAATTTTTAGAAGCAAGGCATATGATCTTGATTTAACACAAATGATGGGAAATCCACCACCACCTCTACGCCACTCCTTTACCATGAAGTTAACGAAGAACTGAAACATGGCTCATTTACGCTGCCAACTGCAGCAACTTTGGATCTGCACCAACAAACACAAGGAACTGATCACATAAGAGGACTTGTAAGACAAGTGAGGAGGAAAGAGGAGGAAGAGATGAATTACCAATGCTAAACCGAACCACACACATTTGGGACATCAGGTTTTTACAGATTCTTGGCTTCTCTGACTGGCGATGGTGTCTGCCAAAACAATACAATTGCGTCAAGATTTTACGGAGCAAAACTGAAGCAGTCAGCAGCCTACTGCATGGCAAAAAGGTCTGCTAAGAAATCCAGGACTGAGTCATCAAGCCCAGCCCCCTAAATACACACACCATATGATCCTATTCATAAGGATAGGTGGCTCACTTTTAAATAAGGTGAAGTTGCTGAGTTTTGGGGGTTTTTAACTTCACTGGCCATGACAGACAATTTGAGATAGATATTTGTTCCTCATTGAGCCTCATTTCAGGACCCCTATCACTATTGCCTTAAAAATAATTTATGTTTCAAAGGGAACTCCAGGGGAAAAATGTATTTTGTTGGCTCAGAGGAGTATTGTCACGATGGCTGCTCGATTATTCCCTTGAGGCAGGCAGACTAAGTAGGAGGCTTTATCATCATTCAAGCAGATGGGTTATTAGACATATGACACCAACAATTTTAGTAGACTCAAACACGGAAACTCAGTTTCAAGGCTGAAGTATCAGAATTAATCCACTGCTGAGGAACCCTCTATGTTATCAAATAGATGCACTTGATAGATACCACTAGAAGCATCACATCTACACTGTAATGATTTAACAAAGTATTCATACTTTTCCTTCCTTACTGAAAAGTGTAAAACAACTGAAATAGGCATTTAGGTTCCTCTTTACAGGCTGCACATAAATTAAGCTGCAGTGCCCTGTACTTCCACATTTATAACTCCTCACCTGAAGAGTAGCGATAAAGTCATAAGGATATTTTTTTTCTGCATTCCTCATCTTTTTGATTCTGTGCAACTACAATCTCTTACAGGAGAGAATTAAACGGCATAATTGTAAATACTAAAGATTAGAACAACAACAACAAAAAAATCTCTCTAAACAGCAGGTTTAATATCTTATCTTAAAATACCCAAAATTAAATCCTGTCTTCAGAGCTATTCCTATGAAGCTGACCCACTGCATGTGCGTCAGTGTTTAAAGTCTTTATAATGTCTCTGCATGCTCCAGATTCTAACTTGTAAGCTGACACTACTCAAAAAGGGCAAAATTACTACAGCTACAAAGAACCAGCCACTGTAAAATTCCACAGATGCCTCTAGTAAAACATACAAAGCAGCCTACCATACAAAGCAGTTATCCACACTTTTCACTTGAAACACAGTGAGATTTTAATTATTCATGCATGAGACACGTCCATCCACAAAGTACACTCCTGAATCTGTTAAACTTCTTCTCAATCTCTACTTCAAGAATATAAGTGACAGAAAGAGAAAATTAAGGGGATCTAGTGGTTAGAGTTTTTCATTCCTGGAAACAGGACTTTCCTGAGATGGAATAAATACCTGACCTGCTGTGTGTAGTTCCTGAAAGATGGTCCTAAATAAAGACTTGCATGCTGGCTGTAAAGAGGGACTTAAAATAGTATCAGAACCCCAATCAAGACACTTAAAAATCTGGAGATTCAGCACTTGAACCTTCTCCTGATGGCATTTTGGAGAGTGACCAACAAGAGATGCACATTGGCACTGCTCAGTCATACTGCTATTCCACAGTTTCACCATTGTAATTTTCCCTTTTTCCACTCATGACAGTCATCTTCACTTGTAATTAATTTCTGATATAAGCCCTACCATCTTAAATATGAGCTTAGGTATTAAACATGTATTACCTAATAATGCGTTATACTTACTAGATAATATTAATCTAGTAAATTTATTACTTCTTCTATCAGACATTTGTAGGCTGATATAAGCCACATTATAGTACACCAGTGGCACACAGGAGAAAAACTATTTAGGAGTTAAATTCCTATGGAGTGTAGCAATTCCCATGACCCTAAATTTTCCATTTTAACCAAATCACAATTTCTGTTGAAAAAAAAGTTGAATGAATGTGTATGCTAGGTATTTAGTCTATTCTAGGAAAATAAGAGATGACCTTCAGTGTAGTAGCAACTGGTTTATACTGTCCAGAGCTATGCATACAAAGGCATTCTGTGTTTGCTTTGATGCCTTGCACATGCCAGGGGTTGATGTCATTGATAGATTATGGCTATTGACATTGCTATCGTTCTCCCACAAAAAGTTTATTAGCATAACAGAAGATCTGAAAGTGTGCTATCCCACTTTCTAAAAATCTTCCCCATCTGCTGTTGGGTGACATGCATAGATCACCTTCCCTTGCCTAGTCGCCAGAATACAGCGGGCACTCGAACTCCACAGGAAGGGTCTGGCTGCATCTGTCTTGCAAGCAAGGCCATTGTTTACGAGATAATTACTCTGGCCTTGTTAACTTGCCGCAATAATCGAGAATGAAATCACCTAATAAGCCAAGTTACCTAGTTAATATAGCACATTATAACAGCAATGATTACGTATAAACTTTGAACCCCCTTTAGTGCCAATTAATTTCAAGAGCATTAGCACCAACAGTAAACGAATACGAAGCAGTTTAACTAATTAAAGCTTACTACGTAATAGGCTTGTAGCTTCAATTATCATTTTTCATGTTAGTCATCTGGAACAGTAACGATATGTACCAGCTGGAAAACATTTAGAACAGGGCCTGCCTAGTCCACAGCAACAGGTAAATGGAACGGTTTTTGAAAGTATGTCATGCACTTTCCTAGGAAAAGTGCTAAGTAAGGCTTATCAACAGAGACAAACAGCAGATGGCAACAAATGTGCCAAGAGACATTTCATCCTTCAGGAAGAGTTCAACACAAGGCATCAGCAAAAAAGGAGCAGAGTTGGAAGCACAACTTCCACAGATCTTACCCAGCTGCTCTCTTCTGGGGGGGGGGGGGGGGGGAACAAAAACAAAACAACCAAACAAACCCCAAACACAAACCCAAACCTAGCCAAGCAGCAATCCTCATCTTAATGTACAGACTTCACATGTAGCCCATCTGCGTTTCTTTCCCAGAAGTCCAGTACAGTGAGGCAGCTGAAGCCCTTTCTGCTATGAGAAGCTTCCTTCTTAGCCCCCAGTAAGAAGGAATCTATTTAAATCCAGACATTGATCCTCAAGTTTGACTTACAGGGAGCTCAGGATTTTTTTGCTATTTCAATTGTATGTACAGAATAGAACTAATTGTCCAAGCTTTTTGACTTCTTGTGCACTTTTGGACTCACAAAGTTGCTGGCCCTTCAGCGTGATGCAGTATTTCTCTTTACCAGTTCTGAGTATTTGGTGTTTCCAGGTTACTTTAGTGACTTGAAGACACATAGCTATCTTCTCCAGATCCTTTTATTTTATTCTTGACGTTCAACTTCTTAACACACTGACTGAACTAAATGCTGAGGTAAAAGTCATTTTCATGTGTCTCCTCCAGGTTTTAACTTCAAGGCTCTGCAGTTAGTCAGAAAAGCTGCTAGTATTTTTGGACAATTAATCTCTTAAACTACCTATCAACAACTATCAACTCCTCCCTTCATTCCACCCCCAACCCCAAGTAAGCACACACGAAGAAGGATGATTCAAGTACTTGTTTGGGAAGAGACAGAAAACAGGAAAGAGGCAATCGGAAATAAAATAAAATAATAAAAAGGAAATCAATTACTTGCTGTCTAAGAAAATCTATTGGCAGCTCATAGTACTCTTTCGCAAACACTTTAAGTACAGCTGACTTAGCATTTAAGCAGCTGTGCCCACTGCATTTAAAAAAGCAGTTAAAAGCAAAACGTGTAAAGGAGTTCTTTCATTATGGGTATGTGTATTGGCTCAGGTTTTCCCAAACTCCATCTCCCCCACCATTCACTGCAATGGCTCAGAACCTCAGAGAGCACCAAGTCCTCCTTCCATGGAACAAGCGCGAGTCCCTGGACTCTTTATGGTAGATAACTGTAGTCCTAACACAACTATTGGCCATGACACAAATACTGAAAATTAAAGACAACACCCAACACCTCCATGTTATGCAAAGCATGCAGAACGTTTGTTGTGTTTTTTTCACAATTTAAGAAAAACCATCAGACAATAAGAATTGAAACACCATTAATGATCCCTGTTTGCAACACTGTCTGAAGAGCTTAAATGAAAGAAGCATCATGTTACATAAAATTGCAAAAAACCACCAATCCTTATGCTCAAGAGCATATAGCAAGTCTGTGATGTTCTACGTACGACACAAACTATTAATAAACTGTTAACCCCAGTTCCTCTCAGAGAGGGTAGCAGACAGACAGTCACAAAACAGGCTTTCCTTAAGTCAAGATGGAAAAGGCCAGGGACAAATACTAAGTCAGTACTGATACTTGATAATTGTGATAATCTACTACCATACGTGCCTCACATGCTCTTCGAACCAAAAAGGAGTTGCTTGGCTTAGCAGGGAGGCTCTCCCCTATTATGCAGACCAGCTGAGCCAAAAGCTATGCAGTACTGTATGGAATAACAGAAGGATCATTTCTGGAATAGTCAAATAAATGCCACTTCATACTGCTTTACCACCCAGATCTCCTCTGGCAGATCTATTCCTTTTTCCATTTTAAGAAAAAAAAAAAAAAAAGAGAGAGAGGAAAAAAAAAGTGAAGCAAGATCTATGTGGGGAAGGAAATAACTGACATTAAATAAGCTAATATAATAAAACATCAGACAACAAACATTCATTCCTACAGTGAAAATTAATGAAAAGGAAACTAGGACAGCTGCACAGTCCAAAATTGGCACTGATTTTCAGAGAAGGAACAGGATCCCTGAAACTATTACTAGATGGCTCAGGAATCCCTGGCAAAAAATCAAACAGTTTCTTAAAAAAAATTGCTGTAATTTAACACAGTATTTATGACAGAGCAAAGTGACACAAGCTTACACTCCAGGCTGAAAACTGAGACACACAAATAAAAGCCACAATTTATTAATCTTCCCTTGGTCAGCACGTCAGAAGCCCATCTTCCTGGAAAAAAAAAAATCAAAACTGGATGACTTGCTGATATATGGAAGATGAGAGACTTTCATAATTATTTTCTTTAAATATTTGAATAATCAAATCGAAGTTCAAGATCCACCACCAAAGTATCAGATGGCAAAAGGTCCTTACACTAAAGGAGGATGGGGGGAAAGGGAGCGTTGTTTTTATTTGAATGGAAGAAAAAATTTCGTATTCATTACATGGTTATAAAATAAGTCAAGATCAGGACAGGATCTTCCAGAGAGGCCTAAGAGCAATCAAAACCATTCAGAACAACCCTATAAAGTGCAAATATCTCCTACGCATAGAAGGAACCACTTTCATTAAGAAATTACTTGGACGGAAGTAAAAGGAAAGCATCTGCCCCCCTTCCCCATCAGGCATCAGTTCCAAGTATTCTAAGACTAGCTGAAGAGCTGATCTTAGAAAAACACAGAAATTGTAGCCTACTGCAAAAAGATATCAAGGAACATGGGTTCAACTTACCAAACAGTGTGCAAATTGGGAAGAAAATTTCATGTGTGCCAGCTTTTCCCTCAATTTTTTAGAATCAGTGGGAAGTTTCCCACTGTAGGAGTATCACAGCTAATTCAATTTACACATATACATATGTCAGCATAATACACTTTTTTAAAAAGTGACAGCTTTTATAATCTTCTACCCTTGATTCAGCAAGACATTTTATTCCAGGATTAAGTGTTTCAGTCCCCTAAATTCAGCCCAATCTTGTTACAAGTCAGAAGTATTGTTCTGTGATTTACATAAAAGCATTTCCACCGAACTAAGCAGCAACTGACAGATAGGGTAAATGGGTTCCTGATAACATTTAAATAGCTGCGCTAATTACACCACACAGACATAGGAACATGATGCCTTACTGAAATCCTCAGAGTAACCATCCAGAACGTTAAAGAGAAGGGAGGAAAAAAAACTGGTGCAAGCCATAAGAGCATGTAAAGGAATTTAAAAAAACACCCAAACATTCTGCATAAAGGAGGTAATCTCAACTAATTAGACGCCGTAATGATCTTCTCACAGTCTGTTAGAAGCCAGTAGTAGTTAATAACTTCACAGATTTCTTCCAATCCTTTTACCAGGAAGGAATGGCAGTTTCTAAATCATTACTGCTCTGTCATCCTGGACCACTGCCAAGAACATGGAACTTCAGGACACCTGTCAATTAACACATTCCTACTGAAGGCAGGCTCATCTTCCATCTTTAAATCTATTAAAAAAAAAATCAGTGATCACAAAGAGCAATCAGATCAAAAACCATGGCAAAATTAAAATCAGAAGTGGCTTCTTGAAGGACAACAGTCTTCAACAAAAAAAACAACAACATCATGAAGAATTGCGTCTCTGCCAAAGTAACTATATACATACTTTGGAAGATGAACTACATGATGTAATAGACCTTTTTCCATCTCTAGCATCTGTGGTATACAGCAGTACATGCCAAACTGACTGGCCACCTGATGGACAATTGTGTGTAAGAGTCAGACCTAAAGCCTTTCTCTAATCAAAGCTTTCTGCAGGGGTTCTCAAAGTACAGGCTTCTCATTGATTTTTCTTTAGCTCCAGGATGACTACTTTTACCTCTAAGTTGAAAAATATGAAGTTAGGCATTGAACCAAAAAACCCAGGTACGATACATATTAAAACATCAAGGCGAAGGAGCTACCATAATTTAAAGAAACCAATAGATTTCTGAGCAAATACAAAAATGGTATTTGCCTAATTCAAAGATGCTGGTGATGTTGAGTTCTGAGGGAGACAGGGAGGAGAAAGGGGAGAAAATAAGGAGGTCACATGAAAACCAAAACATCAGCTGTCATTAACTTATACCTGTGTTGTTCAAAAATCAAAGGGTATGGCCAAAGAAGTTCTAGATTCGACAAGCAAAATTCCAACGAGAGCAAAACCAACAGGAAGGTTGCAATATGCTCGAGCACAGGGCTGAGACGCCCCTGTGGTTTTGTGGCAGCCTTCCACATGCCAGTTCCAAATTACAGTACAACGAAGGCTGTGACGGTTTGATATCCCAGTAAAATTAAAAGTATCAAGGAAGAAGCATGAATTTAACAATGAAAACATTTTTTGCGCTGAAGTCAGAGAAAATAGAAAATAAATTAGAGTGTGCCAACTGTGGTATTGCCCAGTAGAATGAAGCTGCACACAGAACAATTCAGAGTACCAAGCTGAAGGGCAAAACAGGTAGATTATTTTACCATAGTTCTCCTCCTCCCTGGCAACTGTTCAGCAGATTCACTATCCTTGGATAAAAAAAAACCCAAAAACATTTGTACCTCGAGGTCTTCTATATCTTTATCACAGGAACCTTTCTTACCCAGGCACTTCAGGAAACATGACCCTGAACTTCATCAAAGCAGATTATGACACAGTCCTGCTTCCAACAGGTTAAACTTGCCAATTTCTGGTCTGTTTCATGAATAAGGCAAGTAATTAGAAAGAAAGCATTAACTTAACACGGCATCATCAACCTGATGAATCAGCCACGCAACGAGGAATCATCATTCATAAAGACTTGTCAAAAGAGCACCTCTTTTCTTTTTTGGGTTTTTTTTTTTTGTTGTTGTTGTTTTAACGAGGGCTTACCAACCACCACTATCCAAATTTTAAAAGTTTCTCCAGCCCCATGTAATCACCAAGACTAGCACAAGCTCACATAAAAATGACTGCCAGGGACTAATCCCCGCAGGTTCAAATGACGTTCTGACATTCCCCGGTTTTGATGAGCAGTGCTTGATGAGCACTGCATTGCAGCGACGCAAGTGGCAACAACTTCCCATCCTCAACAACCTAAAAAACTACTTCTTGCTCTTTAGGAAAACATAGAAGACTAAACATGAAAGGTGAAAGGTAAGGGGAACTGGATAATAATCCAGGTGCTGAAATAGGCTTTTATGGAACAACTGTTTCTAGTGGCTCAAATCAGCAAACGCGCACACACTATCAAATTGTAGAGCAGGTATCAACATATATAATTTAATCCTACTCCCTGAAATCTTACCCAGTAAGTCTGATAAAGGGCACAGCCTGAAGCTAAAGACAACGCTATCACCAGCAACATCTCCTGCATTACATTATGTATAACCACCGGAAGGAAAGCAAAGAGAGAGCAAGCATAAGTTAAGCTTTCATGTGCCTTTCAATCACCTATCCCACTCGAAAATTTGGGGGGACTTATTTCATCCAGCTTTGACACTGCCCTCTTTCTACTACGAAGGAAGTCTGAACAAATTCGCTTAGGCTATATGCCTGACTTTCATGTTTCCTTGCTTCTAACGTTGCTTGTTTACCTTAAGAGATCTGCATCAGATATGCCCCAGCTTGTTAAACTACACCTATTTCTCAAGAATCCTTTGTCCCAAGCAGAATTTTTGATGTTGCCCACGAAGATCTCCTATATCCTTACACGGTATTGTACCTGCAGCAGTAGAGACGATCCATCTTCCACAGATAAATAAAGGTCTTGAACAAACTGTTTCATCTGTCTCATAAGTATATTTCGATGCTGAAAATAGCATAAGCCATTCATGCATATCTTCTAAATTAAGCCAATGAATCTTGGCACAGGCCCAGTGAAAGGACATACATGCAAGAGACCACATGACCTGACCTATACAGCAAAACCTGCATTCGAAGTACTTGGAGCAAAGATGATTTTTTTTTTTCTAGATTTGAAGTCAAAACAGCTTGGTAAAACAAGAATCACTGCTGAAATGTCTTCATCCTGCCAGTTTTCTTCAATGCAAATGACAAGTTGCTACTCTTACATCTGTTGGATTCAGCTGACCTTGGCAATAAATCTGAGCGTGAATTAGAGGAACTTCTAAACTGATGGTCATAAACAATTTTGGTTCAAAGGAACCCCTGAACATCATCTAACCCAACCTCCCGCCTAAGACAGGGCTAGACCTGCCCGGTACAAGGCTGTGCATTAGGTTCTTGAAGACCACAATTAATTCCATCCTTAAACTCTTTTTCTCCAGATCGAAGAAACGCAGCTCTCAGCATCTCCCTATATGTCAGAGTAGGATCATCTACTTAAATCATTACCTGAAAACAGCAGATCTGGTAGGGTCAAATGAGCATTCATCCAAGAGGACGAAGAACAGATCACGTAATTGTGGATGAAGCAAAAAGCTTCTAATATAGTCTGTTGTGCAACAGTGAGCTTTCGCACAGTGGGCAACATTCCCAGGAAATACATGAAACTTTTTGATTATGAGATCGAGGTGTCATATCCTTGAAGGACAGTATGAATATTTATTTAAGTCTCGTGGGAGACAGACACTTCAGTTAAATAATTTTTCTATACTCTTAGGAAATGTGCTTGAAAAGGAAAATTATTTTTTCCCCCTAATTTTAAGTCTCATATTTTGAAAACTTTATTACCATCTAGGTATCCAAACCCATGGTTTCTAGAACACGCCAATACCCAATTGAAGATAAATGCATGATGCAAATGAGTGAGGCAATAACACCCTGAAGAACAACTTCTGTTAAGTCTCAAAAACCGAAATATTTTATAGCAAGCTACTAATGAACTTAGAAAATGCATACTGCAAACAGTGCTAACAAATATATAGGCTGGAGAAAAACATTAAGACAACAGTTAGCATTTGTATTCTTCCAACCTTAACAGTGGGTATTGAAAAATGAATTTGTTTGAAAACAGAACCTAAGTAGTTTACAAATGGTGTTGCGATGTTGCAAAAGCTCTCACCTTCATGATGGAGCTCCTGTGCTCCTTTTATGAGGCATCTCTATGCCAGTATCTGAAGAAGAGAACCACAAAAGGATCTCTGTCTTGTGAATCCCATAATCTCTTCAGTATTCTAGATGGGATTAAAGGATTTCTTCAGTTACTCTAAAGACAAAGCATGGTAAACTTCTAGGGTTGCAGGATTCAAGTTCATTCCCCAGTATTTTACTGCACACCTGAGAGTCTTTCTGTTACCACTGGATGTGGAGAAATTTCTACCTCTCCTGACCCTGAGATACCAGCCCCTCTACCCAACACACGTGGCTTCTACAAGGGGACGTACCGTTACATTTCAGATGCAGAGAATATGCCAGAGACCTTGCTCTTTAAGGTCCCCCCCTACCCTGGTTTTCAGTTTTACCATAGTTTTGGGTGAGGAATATCTTCTCGTTACCTAGTCAGCTAGGTTAAGATAAGACTCAAGCAAAATCTGTGTCTTTTGGCAAGACAGGAACGATATACAAGATAGGAAACCATAAGAAAAAAACAAAAGTACAGAAGAAGGAGAACAATATCCCACAAATCCCCCACAAGTTCATCCTATTAACACTAACCCTACAGTTTCACAGTTGGGTGTGAGCTAAAAAAGGCTGGTCATGCCTGACCCCTTATATCTCATGCTGGGTCTGCCCCCACTTTCCAGCCTCCTTTCTACCAGCTCTAAGAGCATGCAGTGAGTCACTGAGTCATTGATCCAACAGAAATCAGTTTGGTTTTCCTCTTTAGTTAGTTTTCAACTCAGATCACCAGGCTGATCCAGCTCACCACGGGGCCATGCAATTTCTAGAACCCATTTACAGAAATCAGTAGTCAGGAAGCGAGAGGCACCACACCTCTGGTGGCAGCACAATCTTAAAATAAGCAGTCACAAAAAAGAAAGTATCTCCATTCATCTGACTTGCTGTACAATCAACCTGAGCCTGATCAATCTTCCTAAACATTTCTCGGTGAATATCCCATTAAAGAAAACCTTTCTGCCAAGTGAAAAAAAAAAGAAGAAAAACAAACAACCAAAAACCACACCACCCAAAATAAAATGAAATAGTTTTTTTCCTCCAGACTAATTTCCTCCTCACCCAAAATATTCTGGCCATTCTTCTCAATTGAAATGTTTCATTTCCTCTCCTTGGAGATGCAAAAGTCTTTATCAGACCAGATGTCATCTCATGCACTCGACTAACAATAATAATATTTCATTTCAACAAATGTTAAGATGTTCCATAATTTTTCTACTACTTGGTACTCAGTTCACATTTTCAGATTGTAAGCAGCCTCTCCTTTGAAATGTCTATTCTAACTCATTTGGGGTATTAGCATGCAGAATAACGTACATAGCTTTTTCACTGGCTCACAACTGCATACATAATGATAAATTTAACAACAGTGACAACTGGTTTGACCCCAACAGTTTCCATTTAGGGACACTGCAACAATTTAGCACTATTTCTCGTAAGATTTCAGTTTGCCATTTTTATATTTAAAAGCAATTAAGAAACTCTTTGCCTAGCCTTTTGCCATCAAGTTCCATGTCTTCCGAAAATGTTATAATGATGTTGTATTCCCTGTTTAAATATAGACGGGATGCTTAAATGAGACTTCAGGAAGCTCCTTTCCCTCTTTTAACAATCCCCCTTCTCCCATACTACAGCATGGAAGAAACCAGGAGTCCTGACAATTGCCCCATTCACACGGCAACTCTTGTAAACTGTATAACCAATGCTTTAGGTGCAATTAAAAGAAAGCAGCTGATGATCAATTTGCCTGGATGAACAAGACTTAAAAAAAAATTGAAAAAAAAAAAAAAGATATGCCTGGATTTCTTTACAGAAGACAATTACAATAGACGGCCATTAACCTGCTTACCTACCCTTGCTTAATTTTTTTAAAATGAGCTCATCTTTCTCCACTTCATCTTTCTCCTCCCTCATCCATTCTTTTCCCAGACTGCAGCAATAACATGCTTTTATTCTTTCCTTTCAACTGCCAGGGCCTTAAATTAATTATTAATTGAGAATGTATCTGAAGGATCTCAATGAGAAAGTTGGAATTAACCCAATTGCCTCATTCCCCCTTTTATTTTGCATACTGTAACACTAGATCTACCTGTTAGTACTGCTGAAAACAGCAAATGTGTTATTTTCCTTTCAAAGGCAAGTTTTCCAGCTGCTTGGGCAAAAATACGCAACAATGAAATACAACATGGAAAAAAGCAAGTACCTGGAAAAGGCCTCAGCTTTGAGTGACAGCCATTAGCCACCAAGCTGCCTACAGACAAAATTCTCTCAACAACTCTGCTGTCCTGTAGGAAAATCCTGCAGCAGAGGGCATCCTGCGTTTGGGAAATCAGACAACTGACACTTCATCAAAAGACTTGTCCTTTAAAAGAGGCTAGAAAGGCATGACCTTATGCTGCCTGCTAGTGCAGAGCTGGCTGGTTGTACAACACCGACTCATCTTGTTTCCAGTTGTTAAATTACATTAAAGGACAGCTAAAAATATATTAAATATTTTCCTATTACTTTTCCATGCAAGCAACTGCTGTAGTTACAACACCACCAATGTCCAGGCAAACGTTTAGTAACACAGGGGGGTGGGGGGAAGGTCCAGGAATCCTGCTAACACATTCCAGATCAATAATGTCACATTTGGACTGCAAATCCAGAAAGATTTTTGTCTTTTAATTTGTTGTAAGAACAAGAACTGATGCATTTCTAGTGATCGAAACAGGAAAACATTTACATTTTCCAAAAAGGTCAAGCAGATCTGAGCTATAGTTTTAATTCCCCCTTTTAATTCCCCCTACCCCAAATTTTTAGCCTTTTTTTTTCTTCCAAAATACACCAAAATTTAACCAGTCTACCTGTGATATACAATACACTAAATTCTGAAAAATTCACACTGATATGCCCCACCTTCCCTGTTAGAGATTACCCACAATTGAAAGAAATAAACAAGGAAGAGCCGTTTGAGAAACCTGATAGTCAACGTTTAAAACACTTCGTGACAAAACCGAAAGTCTTAATTGATTAATGATCCCAAGGTCTCTATCGCCATCTAGTGAAAACTCACGACCATTACTACACTACCCACATAAATTACACCTCGTTCGCTGGAACAACACACGATAACCCCTCGGCTGGATCCAGCCTACATATGGCCAGAGTGTTAAGGCTTTGATACATTTCTACTGTATGTCTTTAAGTACATAAAGGTCAAGCACCAGCTCATATCTCGCTAAGGCTCACTGACGAGAACCGAGGTCTTACGCATTACACTCTGTCCTGGCGCTATGATCTGGCTTTATAAGTGGCCTTTCCACATCATATTTAATACTTCTGCCACCAAAAATGAAGTAAACATGTCAAACACTAGCATAGTTATAAACAAGTTTTTAAACCATCAATGTGTAGTTACAAGAATTTTTAGTCACCATAAGGAACCCCATGGCAGCGCCACTAGTTTTAGGGCATTGGCATCACCAAACCACGAAGAGAAGTCGCAGTCCAGGAGAGGTAGTACAAAGCACTCGGCATCAGACACTTGCAGTACTCGGTCTTCCTACCACTTCAGTGAAAGTGTCTTCAGTCACACAATTAGAAAGCAGCAATTTACAGAAGTCATCAAAAACTTATTCTCTCTCAGCTACGTTGAAACTTAATGCTACGATAAACTTCAAGAACTTCTTCAACTTGAAATACATATTTGCCACTTTCAATTATTCTGCTCAGACTTACGATTGAATGGTAATTGTGTTAGTGCAAATACTAAGTTCAGTTTTCATCCCACACGGTATTATTCCCGCTTAGACATCTACAAGCCTACCTGCGTTTACTCAAGTCCCACCCTCCACATTACCCTCCACAATGGTAAAAAAAAAAAAAAAAAAAGTATCAATTACTTATCATCAGAAAAGACCATATAAATTCAAATCAATAACATTTTTCCATAATAGTTATTTTTTAATTAACATTTTCATATAGATTACCCAAATCTCTTGATACTTAATGTTCACCTCTTTTATATTAGCATTTAGTGGCAAGAGGAAACCTATGAACAGGAAGGCTAACATAAAATTTTCAAGTAGTATTTTTCTAGATTAAGTATTTCAACTTAAAAAAAAACACAGAAAACTAAGGTGTCCTCTTGTGTCACCTTTTATGGCAAAAACCACTACTCAACAAATAAAGAACTAATAAAGCTGTACCTGTTTATTGACTAAAGCTATCTGTTTATTGACCTAAAAATGCAAGTTCTCAGAACAGAGCACATACAGCGTATTTCATCAGTATCCATCATACTTACACAGCAGCACAAAATTACAGATCGTCCTGAAAAATTCTCAAATTTTCAAAAATTTGTTATCTCCACAGTATCCAGAGTAATGAATACCAATCTATCTCAAAGAATGGGGAAAAAAAAAAATATAGTTTTAGCTCTACAGGAGGTGCTGTACTGCACGGAAGAGACCTACCAGGACCGTAATGCCCCACTGAGCTCAGCACTAGAGCTGCCAGATGCAGACTGGCTCCCACAGACTTTCATTGGCATCTCTCTGCTGTGCTCCCAGAAGCCCCGTTTCATAGAGGAACTTTTAGACCTGCACCAGGTACAACAAACTTTCAGCAAACACTGTGCCATAGTATTAATTTTTTTCCCCAACTCGGAGCAACTACAAAACTGGAGACTCAAATGTGTGCAAAGGCTTGGCAGAAGCAAGCCCAGGTCTAGCACCACCAGAATTTAAGAGGTAAGAGGTCCTTTCCAGCCAAAAACTAACTATGTAAGAGAAAGTGTCTCAAAGTGCTCTCCTAGTAGATCCTCTACCACCTATTTAGGATTTTCACATTCCACCATCACTTTGGAACATAGGGCAGGAACACCAGAATTTTATGCACCATTATCTCATAACTGATAAGTCACAGACAAATGAGAATAAATGCTATGTGCAAACAAAAATTTTTTCCCCTCCCTTAAAGACCAAAAGCTCAAGTATCCACACAACGCCCAGTTTGTGACAGGTGGTCCATATGACTAATGGAGATGATAAAAAAAACCCCAAAAGTCAAATTTATGACTTGTAAGATACTGCTAGAAAATATAAAGCTATGATACTCAGCTGCTTTTCAGGCCAACCTTGTAGGTAAATACATCAGAATCTTACAACAACAAAAAAGATACTACTTCCTTAAAGGAAACAGTAATTTTTGAATTCACATGGATGCATAGCACTTTTACAGTTATCAAATCTGGAAATTATTTCCTAGTTAAACATGTGTGTAAGGCTAAACATACTGGTTACATAAATCAGGAGGACAGCAAACGTGGGGTTGTCTCTAGAGAGCTGTTTAGATGGGAAAAATTTGAAAAACAACGATGTGTTATCAGAAACAAAATGCCCCTATGCACATCAGTTGGGGGTTGTAATCGGACCTTCGGTGCATTGGGTTGTCCACAGCAAGGAGAGCTGTGCCCTCGCATCAGGGGGAGCATGTGCCTCTAAACACAGATGTGAACTCATCCAGCCCTCATACATAATCCATTGCCACCATGGGATTAATTAGTCCTGTCACAAACCCTAGCGTTTCAGGAACTCAACATACCAGAGCACAGGACAGTCTGGCTAAAGACAAGCTCATCCAAAACTGAAGCGCACCACCAAATCAAAGACTAACCCATCAAGCAGAACTGGAAATTCACGGAAAATGTGAAAGCAGCCTTAATTTTTGTCACCATAATCCGTCCCACTGAAACAAAGCAGTTAAATTCAAAATAAGGCTCTAGCTAGAGCTTCAACTGTCATACTGCTTGAGACATTTATCTGATTCTTTTCTAGACACCAGTTTCATTTTTTTCCCAACTTCCGCAGTACAAGAAACATAAAAAGTACAGTTTTGAAACCAAAAGCAGGTTTGAAAACAAGACCGTTCTCCTATTCAATTGCAAAGTAGGTGGCTTAAATTCACCCTTTTTACACTTGTGTATAACCTGTTTAATGACTTACCTCTCTCCCTTTATGCGTCACTAGAGCAGCCAAAGGCTTGGCATAGAATCTGCTGTAGGAAAATCCCAGGCAGCCATACATACTGTTAGCAGTGAGTTTCAAAGCTTTCTGTCTGATATCATACTGAAAAGAAACACAACCAGCAAAAATGATACAACTACAGCCAACAGAGAACAGAACTTAATGTTCACAATTACATTCACAGCTTTTTATATAGTCTGCAGCAATGATGGGCTACAAGTAAAGCACATTACAATCACTGCTCACTACTAATCATCCCTATTCTGCAAGGCTGATCAGGGCACTTAAGGGGAGCGGGAGGAAAAATCAAAGGAGTTCTACAAAACACACCTGTAAATAAAGGTCTGGATTTAAATCTGGCTGTTTCATTAACTGCTTAACCTGCCGTCTTCTCTCCACCAGTTTCCTGATTTCTTTAGGCAAAACTCCCATTTCCAGAGACGGGTCCGGAAGCTCTGGAATTTCTTCCTCTTCTTTGACCTGTCAAATGATCACCACTGCTTGTCATTTTTTTGCTTGAAGATTAGATTTTAATGTGTTAAGTGAAAAGCTTGGGAATAAAAACCCCAAATCACACAGCTTGTATCTATTCCTGCAGAGCACCCAAAGCACAGTTTAGGACAAGCATAAGAGTTTTTTTGTGGTATTTAACTATATTACTTAGACCCTACTGGGAGACAGGGACTAAGCGTGTCTCTGTCTGGGAGAAACCCAAGAGAGACATGGACCAGTAGCAGGAAGGTATTTTTTTTTCTTTAATGTATGTGTGTGTATATATTTTTATATATATATATATAAAATATGTGTATTTATACACAAATCCAGATAAATAAAACAGACACACACTCTGACTGTTACATACAGAGACAGATATAAAAATATAAAGAACACCACACACACAAGGATTCTTTCCATGCTGAAAAAAATCCATCACATAAGTATTTTTGGTGTTCAGAACTGTAAAATGGAGCACACGATCTGCAGAACTAATACTTTGAATAAGATAACTGACAAAAGAGAAATTGACAGTAACAGCAGAATGAAAACTTCACCCCAAGCACCTCTTGATTATAACAAAACAATAACCTAACAGAAAGCACACATTCTTCTTGTTAGCATAAAAGAAATGGTTGCTCAGCCAAAATGGAAAGAAATTTCAAGCACAATGAGAGAGACAGAAACACACAAAGAAAAGGCAACAGAGACACTATGAGGTTGGAAAGTTTAGTAAAGCAGTCTGGGAAGAACCATAACAAGAAATGACACCAAAACCTGATTAAATATCATACCGTGATAGAAATCAAAATGAGCTGCTTCAGTTTGAAGCACATTTAAGAAAGCAGGGTAAATCCACAGAGAGTTTGGAGGAACTTACTGACAGAGTTCCACATGCTTTTTTCCTCGTTTCTGCTATCGTACTGGTATTTCAGTTGTTATGGGACTAACTATGTCCCGTAACTACCTATCCACAACACACTAATTCCAACCTGTGAGCTGACACCAGTTAAAAAGAAAAGCCTCAGGTTTAACCTTTAGACCTGACCAGCTCTCCGCTTCAGTTTAGAGCACAGCTACGCCAACGACTGTGCCAGCACAGCTGAGGAAGTGAGAATAAGCAGCCACGGGTAAGCCATGACCAACACAGCTGCTGAGAAAACAGTACGTGGAACTACACCTTTAGGAGGTTTTTCAGTTGTGTGTAATACAATTTAGTGCTGTATTAAACAGCAGGAATGTCTGTGAAGCTGGTCCTACAGCTGACACAGTCACAGTGTCACTCCCTCACACACACCCCCAAGACACACACATAGTTTCCCTGATGTCTAATAAGGATTGAGCTCATATTGCGTTCTTTCCCCCATGCAGAAGCACGAGACTTGTTTCTCTCTCATTCAGGTGTATCTGCACTAATTCCGGGGGAACGTAACTTTAGGAAGCCTCTACCAAGTTAAGATGAAACTGGTCAAGGGGCTCTGAAATTGCTAGGAGGATCTGGGGCCGAAACAGGCCAACAGAGTCTCGCTAAAAATCTTGTTTCATGTGGATACCAAGATTTTATTTAGCTGCGAGAGAACTTACCAAGATTCTATTAGAAGGAAGATGACAGACATACAATATTCGAGAAGTCCCAAATCAAAACTTACTATGACGCATCTTTAAACAGGAATCACTTTTTTTTTTTTAACACGTGTGAGGGGAAAAAAAACATAGCATTAAACAGTGAAAAAGAACAGTTTCTTAAAAAGCTGATTCACAGAAAACACACTGAAGTTTAGATATTGTAACTTTAGTCACAAGTTAAGGCACACAAACCTCTGCCCTTTTCTGTGCTTCTGATGACAGTCGCTGCACTGTGGTAAAGCAGATATTGAACTCCTGGATAATTGATGGGTACAAGCTGTTGAAGTCGAGAAGTAAAATAAACTTGTCATAAAAACCTAAAACAGAGTTTAAAACAAAAGTCATAATTACTCAGTCTCCCTAAGGACTTCATCCAACTCCACAATTAATACTCAAGTGACAGTAATACATTGTACCACATTTCCAGCATCTAAATCCCTTAAAGTAGCTGTTGAGATGCACCGCTACGCATTATAGAAAGCTGTCAGAAGTGGAACGATCCAACCCCATTAACTCACCAGAGTTGAACAGATAGCTTCTGTGTTACTATAGGACACTTGTACAGTTTTCCCCACATAGAGGAGAAACTGAAAGAAAACTTCCGTGTCCATCAGAAGATTGTACACAGATGTACAGCCCTGATTTCCTGCAAGACCATAATCTTCTCTCAAAAAGCTAAGAAAAAAAATGTCCCAAGAATAAGTAATTCCACAATCAATGTTGAGAATTTTCTTGTATGCAACACTGTCCCCCCAAACCAAACTCCCACAACATACACGCATTGCCCATTGCAATCTCTCTGCATTAACATAACCTACCTGCCTCTAACTTCATAGAAAAAAGAAAATTGCTACATCTTACCGACTTTGGGATCCAAGACTAAGCCCCCAGCATATGCTGCTTTCTTTTTCCCTATCTTTGATTTATTCTGATCTTCAAAATCTTCATCTTCATCCACCTACATTTGGCATTTAAAAAAGTCATTATCTAGTCTCCAAGATTTCTGTACTGCTGGAGGAGCTATTTTTGGCAAAGCAAATATGAAATTGGGAACCAGTGCATAGAGCTGCTTTTAAAATACATGTAAAACATGGTGTTTTCATCATGATCCTTATTAAAGCTTTCTACATGTCAAAACAGCATTCAAACCAACTCCTGTAGGAACAAACTGCTAAAAGGGATTACAAAGACCTCGAGGAATTGTCATCATTCAACATAGCACTAGTATGCATTTTCTGGCTGGTTGTAAAAGTCAACACTAGGAAAAAATCAACTCATGACCCAGAAGAAGTATCACTGCCCAATTAAAATGTAGTTTTTGGAAATATAAGGGCTAGGCTTTAATAAAACAAATAAAAACATTATTACTGACCTAAAGAGTATTCTGCTATTTGTTTTGTTGTAATAAGAATTTTTCTCCCAGTTGTTCAATGCTACTCTGAATCATTTAAAATGCCGGCACTGCTTTGATCCAACAACACAATCAACAGAACTTATTGCTTTGGAATTTGCTGCGAACTTATTTAAAAGTAAAACCAGAAAGCAAAGTATAGTGAAATATAAATACATTCCCAAATCTGAATTTGTTTGCTAGCAAATATATAGATGTTTCTGTAAATATTATTTACACTGGTATTATCCAAAGGAATTGGTGGTTTTTTAATACCCTTGGATATTTTACCCACATTCTCAAATCACCCACCTTACAAATTATACTTGAACTACTGTTCGTCAGCAAAATAATCCTAGGGCAAACACGCGTCTACAAAGCAACACAGAATATCCTCTTCTTTACTGTTTCCCTACACAGCCAAGTACTCAGCTTATTTCAATTTTAAACTAAAAGAGCAACAGAGTTTCCACAGATCTGTGATAAAATGGAAAAAGTGTTACACTGTCCCTTTAAAATTATACACTTTTCCATCATCAACTCAACAAAAAAAAATAATTCTGAATTAAGCATCAACTGTAACATTAAGTTATATGTAAAATCTAACATATGTTTGGGTTTTCCGTGCCCTCATAGAACAGTAATACACAAAAGATAATGGTCTTTTTTAATTTTTTAATAAAAATTCTTGGAAAGAGAAAAACTGGACCCACCAGCTTCTGCAGAGGCTTTTTAAAAACTTGTTTATCTGGCACTATGTAGTCTTTTTCATGAAATGCATGAAGCAGCAAGAATTCATTACGTTCAGATCGTCCACCCATCATCGTCCTCGACTATAGAGAGGGGCAAAAAAAGAATTCAAAGCAAAGCACAGAAAACTCTGACATACAAAAAAAAGACTAAGCAATGTCCTTGAACTATTTATAAGTTCACCTAGCAGTACTACTATTCTGTATCACCACCATGCACAAAACTCAAATGTGGTATTTTTATGGAAGTTTTACATTATAACTTGACTAGATCATTGAACGCTCACACTTGTCACAGCAAAAAATTTACAGCACCATGTATTCTCAATTAGCATTTACAAACTAGAACTAGCAAATCAAAACACAGAAAACAGAACTGGTTTTGTGGGACATTGGAGCAGGGTGGAAAATAATAAAAATGTACCATGACATTCCCAGAGATGTTTGTTATTTGAAGAGCCAGGGGCAGAACATTCAGCTCACACATGATCTGCAGAATGAACTTGGCATCTGTCCAGGTGTTTTCCAGCATAAACATTAAGTGAGGAGAATCACTGGGAAAAGAAGGGGGATGGCCTAGTAAAGTAAAAATCAGTCTCCTTTGTAGCAGTTTAGACCTATATGCTGTATGGAACACGTGGTATCTGTAGTACACCAGTGTTGGATTATACAGTAAGCTCTTTTAATTGAAAAAAAAAAAAAAAAAACCAAAACCCAAAACAAAAAACCAAACCCAAAACTCAAGCTTGCATATCCTATTAGTGTATCTAAACCAATGCTCTCACAAAACAATTTGCTTCGCACACCACCCAGGAGCAGCTTGAAACATTATAACATACTGTTAAGACAGTATTTTACTTTTCAAATACCAGTATGCTAAGTCAGCATCTCCATGACAAATCAAATAAGCAAGCATGAACTTGTACAGTGGGAAACCAGCTCCTCTACTTTCCAGTGAGGGATTAAACACATGAATCAGTAACATACCTGTACATATTTCGAATTTCCTCTGGTAGAATCGCTATCCTCTCTGTTTTCAAAATCTGATGGACCAGTTCAGACAAATGGTAACTTTTGCAACGAATTAATTCTTTAGCTGAAATTTCTACATCACAGATCATTCGACCACAAGCAGCATTCCTTTCAGCAAACCCTCCTCGACCCTTAACCATATCACAACAGGAGAGAAAAACACAAACAAAATGAAACATACCAACATTAATAAAGAATATCTACCCAAAATATAGGCTTATAGGACTCAGTCAAGTCAGTTGGTCACTAAATACTCTAATACTCTAAATTCTCTACTAAACACCACTAAAACTCAATCTTTATAATTATGCCCTAAAGGAATCCATAGTATCTTTCAGTATATGTGGATATTAAGAAGTAGATACTTGAACTCTCATTACTAGTTAGACCTTAATTCCTAAACTGTCATGCTTTTTTTTTTTTTCCCTTTAATAATTAGAATAATCCCAACAAGAATGTGTGTATGGATTTTGGTTTTCCTCCAAGGATATTTTTTGTGCTAAAAGGAGGATGAAAAAGTCACTGAACAAACACACGCAAATACTCATCTTGGCCTCTAGGAAGGACAGGATCAGGCAAGAACAGGACCACATTCAGTAATTCAATACTCCAAGCCTCACACATTGTCCTCTGAACAAATACGTACTAAGAATTACAGAATTATTAACTCAGCTCTCTATGGGATGATTCACCAATCAATCCATATTACATTTTCTAATTTTACAGTTATAGCAGACAAAGACTGTTACAGTAAAGACTATTGCAATTAATCTGTCATTACCATCATCTACTCGAGATATGTAAACTAAATTAGTCTAACTTGAAAATTAGTTTAGCTTATTACTGTAATAAAAGTCATATAAACACTCATCATTTCTGATCTGGGACACAGGAAATTCAGCATGACCAACAGTCAAAATACATCAGTGTCACATTTACAATTCCTCAGCAAAATTAATTCATTTTTAATCACATGCAATGTAAAGGGGCTTAAAAGACTTGAGCAATCTTATTACCCCAAGCTTTGGCATATTGGACCTCCTCAGTCGACCTATCTTGGACCAGTGAGGGACTTTGCACGCATTAATTCTTTGAAGCAGCACTTCCAGATCAAATCCATAAATATTATGACCCTTGCAGCAGAAAAAATAACAAAAAAACATTACAACAAATGCAAATTGAAAGATTTACTTCCACACAGTCAGTATTCCTTTGCCCTTTATGGTTTTTTTCAACTAATTGATGGCATTATCTCTCTCATAGAAAGCACTTTTTAAGAGAACGTTCATCAACAGTACTCATTAGTCTTAACACTAACAATGCTGTTCCACAGAATACCAAAATAAGCTCTATAACTGGCTTATAGCACACACAATTGAGCTTTATGCTTTGATACCAGAGATTGGGATTTAGAGGTTTCTAGAAAAAAAAAAAAAAAAAACAACATTCTTCATTCAGCATATCAACTTAAGTGTAAGAATTCCTTTTCTTTCTATCCATGACAGCCTCAATATCGACATCAAAATAATGTAATTTTTTTCTTTTAATACTACAACAGGCACAGCTGTTAAATCCGGACAGGAAGACCTTGCAACTAATATTTACACATCAAACTACCCCAGCAATAGTTGCAAAGTTTAAACAATGCTGAGGACACTGATGACACTGGTCTGTAATCGCAGCTGAAAGCAAAATGCTACCCTGAGGAACATGAGTCTATGTGGACCAGCCAGTCACCAGGAACCGCAGGTTCACCATATCAGATACATCTGTGTAGTGCAAAACTGTGCTACAGAAGGAAGCTCCTTAAAATCATCAGCAGCGTTACAGCCAGAGAAGAGGGGTCCTACATATGTTGATATAGCTTGTTTTTCAACAACACTAAGTAAACCAGGTACAAATTAAACTGCTCTAACACAGCTCTGCTGGTTTTAGGATCAGAGCTCTCCCACCCCTATACTGCTGGCATGTTCAATCAAAAACCACTGGCTGCAGTGCTTCCCCTGATTCCTTCCCATAACCACCAGGAGCTCAGCTCACAGGGCGAATACCGGATACCAGCCACAGTGAGCTGAAAACATCAGGAACCCGACCGCCCATTTCATCCCATTGCAACCACTTAATTATTTGTATTTACCTACAGAAGAATAACAGGTTGTATATAACCAACCTCAGATTTATAACCGACTTCAAATTGTCTTCAAAATTTCATTAAATGAAAGTCAGGACTGTACATTAATTAAACACAACAAAAAAAGAAAATGAGTAATTGTAATAAATCCTCCGCTGCCAAAACAGAAGAAAACATAAGAACGCTTATTACAAAACTTTGCTTAGATCGTGTGGGTTTGTATAAGTTATCATTTTGATTTACAGCATAAACACAATCTAAATGGTAAAGCAAATTATATGAACATCTGAACTGAAACAGACTCCTAAGTGTACCAAGAGTTCCCATTTTTCTACAAAATCACATGTGGGTTTTTGTTGCGTTTTGTCTTTCTGAGTAAAGAAAAAAAAAAAAAAACACAACTTGTTTCAGGTACTATGGAAATACTGCCTATTTCGGATACTATGGGAAATAATAGGATGTATAAAATGCTGTCTGGGAAAATTCTGTATCATCTTTGTATCAAAGTATACCTGCTGTCTTATAACCAAATTCAATTCATAAGGCAGTCTACGATAAACATTATAAAACCTACAAGGGGACAAAAGAAAAAGAACAAAGCTGACCAACTGACAATATGCTTTAATTTAACTCTCAAAGTCTCAGAACTACTCACCACAACAACATCTGGGTCAATTTTGTGAATCTTCGCAAGGAAAAATCCCAGCAGTGTTCTCTCTGTTGCAGCAATTTCTATTTTAGCATTCTAAAAGGAGCAAGAGAGCACCTGATTTCAATGACCCAATAAGTTTAAAATGGAAACATCTCCTCTCCCCTACTAGCTACAAGACAATAATAAAGCACCACAGAGTTCTCCCTTTCCTTCTATAATTCAAAGCTTTTTGTTCTCACTCCCATAGACACAGAAAGCTTTTCTCAGAGGCTTTTTTCCATTTTGCTTTTGTATGCAGGTGTCTAGTGATATTTTAAGAGCCTCCTAAGAATCAAACACACCAGGAAAATGCTCCATGTGCATCCTTCACTCACAGGCTTAAGATTACACAGAAACACGAGGAAAAACGAAAATAGGTTACTTTATTATTCTGTCAGCTCTTCTAGTGCCCTTTAGAAAGGATGTCTTCTAAATTTTGACAGACTTTACTGTCCAAGGCAAGAAGAAACAAATCCTTCCAGTTTACTATGAGTACATAGTCAGGTATAAAGAAAACTAATCACAATTTTAGCCTCTTTGCAAAACCTTTCCAACTCTCTTGTCTAACACTCAGTCTATTTCATGAGCATAACTAGCAGCGGTACTGAATCACGCAGAGCACACACCTCTCTTTTCAAAAGCAACACAGAATAAACACCTGGATTTAGGTTTGCAGAGTGGAAATTAAATAGTCATGCCATTGCTTTGAAAATTTCTCTTACGCAACTTACCCAAAACAACATTAAGTTCATATTTTAAAAGCTACTGCAATCAGAAGGCTAACGAAATGAAATTACCTTCTTTTTAATAGTTTCTTTGAAGTCATAAGGAAAAATGCAATCGTTCGGTTTGGAAACAACTGCAAAAGAAATTATATTTATTCTTAAATACAAGTTCTTAATTGTACCCTCCCCGTAAGCATCCATCCACAACCATCCATCCACAACAAAGGGAGCTAAGGAAAACTAACCTCTAATTCTAAAAAGCCAGTCTTACGTGAATACTTGTCTTTTAGATAACTGAGTAAAGCATTAAAAAGTTTTAATCAGTCATATTTGAAGTTATAATTGGAGATTAAAACTATGGCCCACAGCTTCCACAGAACTTCCTCTTCACAAGCATTCAACACTCCTCTTCTGACTGGGGTCTGAATCTCAGGGTTTAGCTGATCTTACTATAACGACAGCGCTGCAAGAGATTTTTTTTTTTTCCTAAGAAAACTTGTTTATAAACAAGTGTGACAATTTTTTTAAATTCTGTTCAGAAGAACTGAAAAATACCTAAGTGGCAGTAAATAAATGGTCTAAATTAACAGGTGAAGAAAGTAATCCAAGAGAATACATGATGAAGTAAAAGTAATAAAAATGATAGGAAACTATAGAGAGCAGGGTTACTTTGCATCATCTCAAATTAAGATTTTTTCAATAAAGTCTTCAATAAAAAGTCAGTAACCAGTGAAGTTAAAAACAGGGAGAAAAGCTCGCCTTGGAATTTAAACTTTGCTACTTAGTTATTCTAAGCCATTACTGCTGAAGTGGCAGAATTAATTAAAAAAAAAAAACCACAAAAAACAAACCAACCAAAAAACACAACAATAAATTAAAACCTCCGAAGAATTATTTTTCTACTCATAACAGAAGTTATGAGTTATGTACATACCACAGAAGTGTGTCTGAAAAGGAGGCTGAGGAGGAGCCTTATCCAAAGGAAATTTCTGATGAATGAGAGCTGCAACAGCCACAATCTATACCAAAGAGATACAGAACACACAACTTCATAAGCATGACTGCTATCGATACTAATTTCTTCCCACCTTTTTTTTTTTTTTAAAGTTTCCTCATCTCTTTTCTCTTGTTTCTACAAAAGATCTTTTGTAGAAGAAAAGCAGAAAAGTCATCAATTATCTCAAGTAAAATAAAGCAGAACTTACTCCTAAATTATTATCTTAGAAATCCGAGAGGAAAAATAATTTTGGAAAACTGCTTTTATGAAATTTTATTCTGAACCTCACCAGACCCCACAATTTAACGGATTCCCTATGAAGCGCAGGGGAGACGTAAGCAGGACAGGACATGCAGAAGGCTTGCCTCCAGAAGGGCTGCCCCTGAGCAAGCACTCAAGGCTGCCAAGAAGCCAAGAGATTTTAGTGTTTAGAAGCTATTAGCGTCACTGATCCTTCTGCTTGCTTTGCTGCCAGGACATCCTGGTTCTCCAGACACTGTTCAGGAAAACTCAACAAAAGACAAAGCAGATAGAAACACCTTGGCAAGGACATCCTGCTGGTATATGGCATGTGTCTCATTACGTTGGCTATAAACCAGAAATTTTCCATACTCACCCCCAAAATATTTAACTTCACCAGGAGGACTAATTCGGCATGAAAAGATTGCCAGCCTAATTTTTCTTCCATTCAATTAGCCAGAAACAACTATCCTATCCTATTAGTGAATACCAAATCTCTTCCTAGGCTAGGGAGATTGATGTTAAAAATCAGATAAATGTGCCTAACTACATGTTGTGGTCTGCAGTCCACAACTGAGAGTAGCCACCTACATCTCATGCTGGTAAGACCCCAGTAAAAATTTCTTTGAAGAGCCCAAGGCACAGAAAGTTTATTCAACAGTAAATACATTTAGACATATTTTATCAGGTGAAGTTCTTCTGAGCCTTAGAAAATGTTTGGTAGATGCCAAAGAGCAAAACCAAACCAAATCAAAATGAGAGCAGACTACTTACCTCATTCTGGTGAGTCTTTGGGTTCTGGGTGGTCTTCATGCTGAGGGACATGATCACGAGAGGAGGAGGAGAAGAAAGATCTTTAACCACATTCACCAAGCCAGGCTTCATGGCCACAGCCTCCACCTTACACCAGCTGACCGACTGACTTGAAGGCTCTGAGGAAACAACACAAACCAACTTCATTCTTCCGGGAACCACAAGGGAAGGCTTCTCTAATGGCACTGTTGCACAGACCATGTCCTTTTGCCCTTGTGGGACAGTCCAAGATCCATACTAATCCTGCCCAATTTTTGATAAATCCCTGGGCCCCAACTGCCCAGTCAGAAGCCTAGTCACACCAGGGGCTCTTTAACACCAAAGAAGAGAGGGAGATTTGTATCGAGGTCAGGAAGATGTGTAATGCCAAAAAAAAAAAAAAAAAAAAAGGCTTTAGGCAGCTTTATACAGAGTCATAGTAGAGAAATGTATAAGCCAAGCGAGCAAAATTCCACACCTAAATTAATATACCACCTTTTAGCATCTCATCTTGTAGTCAGACCAAAGGGAGAAGCCTTCATAAAATCTAAATTAATATAAATGAAATGAAAGAATACTCAGAAATTTCTCAAGCGCTACAGAAAAGGCAGCCAGAGTGATAATCAAAAGAATTTTGATCAAATGAGAACACGAACATATGACTGACTGAAACGCACCAGATAATTAATTCATTTAGATATAGTCCTTCAGAAACGTGATTATGGAAATAAGGAGATGGAGGGTGTCATAAGAGAGTTCATCCTACCCTGGTAGTATAATCTATCCTACAATGTAAGGGAGACCACAGAACATTATTTAGACATAAAGCGTACAAGAGCTAAAGAGTTATATAGATAGATGGAGGAAAAAAAAAAAAAAAAAAAAAAAGACATGTTCACCACCCATTATCATTTGAGAATTTTTTGGTCTGTAATTCTTTACTTGCTTTAAAGAAAAAAAAAAAAAAGTCATTCACAAAAAATGCTGATGAGGTAACTCACTATACACAGTAAGAAGCTGAGGTTACATTTCTGACAGATTAACCTTTTGAAGATAGCTGTTGGTAGAATGTTGGTAGACCTAGTTATCTTCCTCCCTACAAAATCATTTGACCCCTCTCTGGAAACCCACAGATTTTACCTTCTCTCATTATCCTTGCTCTACATGCAATTAGGAACCGACTAAAATATCTTCATTTATAACACACTGATGATCTCTCCAAAGGAAGACAGGCAATCAATTGCTTAACACCTTTTTTCTTTGATTTCCAATACCTTAACACCCAGAGCTTCAACTAGCACTCTACAGAGCAGTGGTCTCCAAAGTAGGGTGCGTGCACCCCAGCGGGTGCATAAGACAATCCGTTGGGGTGTAGGAAGAAAACATTTTTTGTACCGTTAAAAAAATAAACAAATACTTTAAAAAGTGTTTATTTCACATACCTCGTCCTTTTTAAATTTCTGTTTTCGTGTTTATCTCATAATGCACATAATATATTAGTACAGTAGTACATATATACAATTTATAAATAAATATCTATGTATTGAGTGTACATGCTCAATTTTTTTACTAACAGGGTATGCAACCTAACAAGTTTGGAGACGGCTGCTCTCAGAAATCTCTGGTGCTATCTAGCACCAATACTCAACCTGAAGAGACAGCTTCATTATGACAGTTTTTGAAGAAGTTGTAGAAGTCTGAAAGCTGTAATAGAGATGTGGGAGCGGGGAAGAAAAAGCTCCCTTAAATTACCATTTAACTCTGGTGTGGAATCAGTACCTGCGCTCAGGCAAGGCAGTTCTAATGGGAGATAATGCACATCAGCATTAAGTAAAATTGAATACTGCCTGAACTGTTGGTTATCATTGCCATAACATTTGTCATACTGGATATGAGGAACAAAACAGCTCTGGACTATTTTCACGTGAAGAAAGAAAACGCCCAAGAAATACAAGGTCAGTTCTTGGGCAAAGAGTGCAAGTTAAAAAAAAAAAACGCTCTTAGGCCTTTAAAATCAGTGCCAGAAAGTACACTGATGCTTGCCAACGTCTGGTGGAAAACCCATCACAGCTAATCCGTCTTTTGGCAGTCAGCGATTTGTCTTCTCTGTTCCAGCTCAAAATCCTTACTGATATCAGCTTTGTCAGCAACTGAACGAGGTGCTGAAGAGGAGAATCCCCTGGCGTCAGCGTTCATACTGCCAGTTCTACATCTGAAGTGCCCCAAGGAGGCTGCACTAACAGATGTAGCTTTTGTCCAGTACGATCAGCTTCCCTATGTTCTTGGGAATATGCAGCACACCTTGAATAGAGGGCCCTAACCAAGCCAAAAGAAGGCAGCACAGCCACCTGTAAGTGCTGCACGCCACCTACAAGGCAGAAAGGATTTCAAACTAAAAAAGCGCTGCACCACAAACTTTTCTAAGTGCCAGAAAAAAAACAAAACAACAAAACAATCAACTAACACACAAACAAAAAAGCCATCTAGCAGCAGTTTGTTCTTAAAAAGATCCATTTGCAGAAAAAACACAAATCTTAAGTTATCAAGAGAAGAAAGAGGAATAAACTTCTAGGAAACTAAATTTAGCTCGGTATATGTGGCTTTAGGCTATGCAGCAAAGAGTAGCTGGTAGGCACTGCACAGTTCCCTCTCACTGCCAGTCAAAGTTATAGCCTCATCTCCACTGTGTGCAACTTTACATGGATAGAGCTCTCACTCAAAAACAAGAAGTTGTTACAATATGTACTAGATAATGAAAATTACAGATAAATTGCAAGGTTACTTTACAAAATTATAATTTATCAGTACAATTTAAATTTCCCCTCCTCCCCCCAATCTATAAGTTATGTGTGTTTTCCAGCAACCAAGTATTTCACATTCAAACCACCATACGTGGGTTTTTTATTTCCAGCCAGCACGGTCCTTTGATCTTCCTACTCATCAGGAGAAGTTCCAGGCTAGAGGTGTTAGTTCCAAATACATGTGAAAATGTTTGTCCTTTCAGATCTTGGGAAAGTCGAGGGCATTCAGCCTAACAAGCAACAGAAAGCAGTGAGTCATTTCACCTCACAGAAGTCTTCAAGGTTGACAAGCTATATTCAGACAGCACCTTAACAAAACTACACAATACCTGAAATCACTGTAATTTCCCACAAGCAAAGCCTTAAACCATAATCCCTTACAGTAACTGAAGAAATTACACTATTGACTCGACTTAAATAGGTGCATATCAAAATCAGGACAGTAATGTAAAAATGCACCAAAGCAAAAGTTCTCCATGCATACTAGATATAAGACGGAGATATTATCATCAGCCAAGACTACACCAATGTTCAATGACCATTTTAATACAGAAACTGCTCATGTTGTAAACTTAATTAGATAGTTACAGCTTTAATCTTTTCTGGTATAAAGACTGGATAAAGTGCTTCTGCACAGCTGAAGAAAAATTTGAGCTAGCTAGCAAATCTCAACGGGACGCTGCTTTTGCACCTAGAACTAGCATAAAAAACGGTTTTAAAAGGCATTATCTCAGCAATTGACCCAACAGGTTCAAGACTGCTGAATCTCTTACACTTGAAACCAAATCAAGTATTTTTGCTAATGAAGAATAGCTACTGATGTTTTCATGGGAATTTTTTTTCACCTTTGCTGCTCAGTTTTACAACTCTTCACCAAAAGCCTTTCTCACCCAGCTGCTATTTGCAAGAGCCATATAAGCAGAGATATCAGCTATATTCCGGACATGGATTCAACAAAACTTTTAAGGGTAGTAAGTAATTCAAAACATCTTACAGTACTTTGGGCCCTGATCCAGCACAGCTAATTTGACTGTTGATTCAGTGGCAATGTGATAAAAAATAAAGTGGGATAATTGGGAATACAGATTGTTGTAAATCAATAACCAAATTATAATTAGGGAAGAATGCAGTAGCTGTAGGAAGTACTTTTTCACCTCATGCTTTATTTACACAAATAGAACTAACGCTAACAAATCAATATGTTATATGTTACCTGGTAATGAACTGTTTTTGTTAAGGACTAATCAACATACAAATGATAACAAAAAAAAGCCACGAGCTTAGCTATTAACCTTGGGGTTTTTTTAAATTACAAGACAATGAGCAACTAACTACACACAGCAACAGAGGTACAGCCACTAGCCACTGAAGACCAAATCCTGCAAATGTTTAATTTTTTTTTAGTAAAATCATGAAATTCTTAATTAGGTAAGAAAGCAGGTTCTAGTCTTTCATCAGATTAATTATACTCACCGAATATTTAACTTCTAAGTATTCAGATTTTGCTGGAACATCCGGGATCTCAAAAGCATAATATTTTTCCACTTTCTATATAAAACAAAAATATTATTTTTTCAATATCTCCCAATTGAATAGTCATTCTGTCCAATAAGAAAGCTAATGAAATAAAGGACAGCCAAAACATACATCTCAAATATCATGGGCTTGACCATACATTACCCATTCTGCAACTCATTATAACCATCTAAAGATAGTAAGAGTGTTTTAGTATCCATATTTACTTCTTTTTAGGTTTTCTTAGCACAAAGAGTTTCTACAGAATTGACTTACAAGTATACTATCCATTACAAAATAAAAAATGTACAAGCTTAATAGCTAAGAGAACTCAGAAACATTCTGTAAATTCACAGGCTTCAGATATACTCATGAGAATTGGTGATTGCAGACCACCATAAAAATCACAAAATAGCTGAGATGGAAAGACATCTCAAGATTTTCCAGTCCAGCTGCCTGCTCAGAGCTGGGTCAACTAAAGAGGGTTGTTCAGGGCCCTCTCCAGTCTGGTTTTGAATATCACCAACAAAGACTCCACAGCCTCTTTGGGCAACCTGTGTCACTGCCTGACCTCCCTTACAGTAAAAAGTGGTTTATGTTCTGATAAATTTCATGTGTTTCAAGTAGTACCTATTGCTCTTGTCCTCCACTGGGCACCAATGACAGGGGTCTGCCAGAGTCGTCTTTACTCCTGCCCATCAGATGTTTATACACAATGATAAGATTTGCACCACCAATCCCTCACCCTAAAGCTTCTCTTTCTCCAGGCTGAGCAGTCCCAGGTCTCTGAGCCTCTCCTCACATGACAGATGCTCCAGGCCCTGTAATTATCTTTATGGTCCTGTGCTGGATGTGCTCCAGGATGTCTGCGTCTTACTTGTATCAGGGAGCTCAGCTGAACACAGCACTCCACATGTGTCTCACCAGGGCTGTGTAAGGGGGAAGGACCACCCCCCTTGAACCTACTGGCAATGCTCTGCCTCATGCAGCCCAGGGTGCCCTTTGTCCTGCCTTTGCTGCAAGGGTACATTGCTGGCTCTTGTCCAACTTAGTGTCAACCAGGATGACCAGGCCCTTCCCTCCAAAGCTGCTTTTCAGCTAGTCAGCCACCAGCATCTACTGGTGCCCGAGGCTATTCCAGTCCTGGTGCAGGACTTAATATTTCCCTTTTTTAAAGTCAATGAGATTCCTGTAGGCCATGAGACATCTCCAGCCTGCCAAGGCCCCTCTGAACAGCAGCACACCCATCTGGTGCATCAGCCATTCCTCCTGCTTTGTCCTCCAGCTGGACTTTGTGCCACTGATCACAACACTTTGAACCCAGCAGTGCAGCTGGTTTTCAGCAGAGACGGTTTTCAGTCCACCTCACATTTCGCTTACCTAGCCCATACTTCATCAGTTTGTCTTTGAGGATGCTATGGGAGATAGAGTTGAAAGCCTTACTAAAGTTAAGATAAACAACAGCCACTGCTCTCCCCTCGTCCACCAAGCCAGTCTACCACCTTGGTGAAGCATTATTTCCCCTTTGTAAATCCACACTGAACACTCCCAAGAACCTTCTTGTGCTTTGTGTCTGAAAACCGTTGTTTTCACAATTAGTTGCTTCACCACCTTTTCTCAGGGCTTGAGGTGAGCCTTCAGTTCCCTGGAATCTCCTCCTCCTAGCCCATCATGAGGATAGCTTTGCCATTTGCTTTCTTCCAGTCCTTAGGAACCTCCTCTCATCATCATAACCTTTTAAAGACAACCAAGTGCAGCCTTGCAGTGATATTGTCCAGCTCACCCTGCACTCATGGGTGCATTCCATCATGTCCCATGCATCTGTGTCTGTCCAAGTTGTTTAAATGTTCCCTAACCTAATCCCCCTCCACTAAAGGGAGGTCTTCTTTGCTTCAGGCTTTTCTTCTGGTCCCCTGGGGTCAGGGATTGCTGAAGGCTCATCTTAGCAGTAAAGACCAAGGTGAAGAAGACACTGAGTATCCAGGCCTTTTCCGTACTCTTTGTCAAGAACATACCCTGTCCCTTTCAGCAGCAGGCCCACATCTTCCCCTAGTCCTCTTGTATCAAATAGAAGCCTTTCCTACTGCTTTTTGCCTCCCTCACAAGATTCAACTCCAGGTGGGCTTTGTCTTTCCTCTTTCCACCATGATGTGTAACCACCTTCATTTTCCAAATAATTACAATATCCTGTGCAACAACTTTATGGTACCTGCTGGAATGCCTTGCTCTATCCTCTAATATGTATGCTCTGGCCTGTAATACTTCACAAACCATCTGCACCACTGTTACATATTATCGTTGTTATGTTATGTCATAACTATGCTAGAACTTTACTCTTACTACAAGAATTCCTAGAGGCCCCTTAAATTGAAAAGCATATTTTCACTGGACAGTGCACTAAGTTCAGCACATTAAACATAGAGTCAGCATAATATACCACTAGAGTGCGTTTAATAAGAAAAAACAAAGTCACTATAAATTGGAATAAAATTTACAAATAAATAAGATATATGCACAGTTAGGTAAACTTGAAGTTATTTAGTTTTGGGGGGGGGGTGTCCTTATCAATAGAATCAGCAATATCTGCTTGAGTGCACTACAATGAGCTGTTAAGCTTGCTACTTCTCATAACACTGCAGTTTTAAGGCTGCAAAGCCTGGGTAGGAGAGGAGAGGGCTCTCTGCTATAAATAGGAAGAAGGCAAATCCAGAAACAGCTATGGCATCAACAGCTACATGGAAGCAGAAGAGAGTAATATAACTTGGTAAAAGAACACCACTATGAAGTCAGAACAGCATTACAAATTATCACGCAAGTGTACATCTGAACTGCTGAGCCAAAACAGCACCTCACACGAGCAGCACATCATAGCTGTAACATAACAGATGGCAATGCACTGCTTTTAGCACATATTACTGGTGACCCCCCTCCTTTTTTTTTTTTAATTAAAAAAAACAAACCCTCAGGCTTCAAACAAGTGCTTGTTGCAAACGCAAGCTGAACATAGTGTAAAAATAGTATGCTGCAGTGATTCATCTGCGTTATTCCACAGAGCTCAGCTCAATTACACAAGCGTCTGGTCATAACTGCAGTGAATGAATGCTTTGCTGCAGAGTAATCTGCCCTTCAAGTGGCCCTTCAGAGAGCAGAAATGAGCAGCAGTGATTAGCTGCTAAGTTCGTAAGTGGAGTAAGGCTGCTTTCAAATTGATTTGTGAAGACTTGCTAACTTGGCAGCAGGGCAACCCATTGAAGCTACAATTAGCAGCAGGTGCAGGAGGAAATGATATGGCTTAAGTGTATCTGCTCCCAGGGACCAAGTTTGGTGCTGGCAAGGCCAAGATGCACACGCACGCGCGCACAGAGAACAACTTGCCTCAGTGTATAAATAGTGGCTCTCTCCGCATCATCACAAAACCGGGTATTCCGAACAAAACAGCTTTGGGTGCATGGTAGGTATGCTAGTAACCTTTCTGATTTCCACCTAATGGTGGAAGAACAAGAGACTTACGTTACTCTGAATGCACTGCTCACAAGTGCTCTGCTCACCTGAGCAACATTGCCATTAGCCTTTTAAAAATCTTTCAAAACACCAACCCTTAACAACACAGTAGTAGAAGGCTGCCTGCATGTTACAGCACAGGGGAGTTCTAAAGCGTATTAGCTCTTAACCACATACAGTCACAACTGCGTGAAGATCACTTTTTTGGAGCGATCACTCAGCTGAGTGCCACCACCATTTCATCTGAGAGCCCTGCACACCCCTGTGGGAACACAGATGCACGGGCTGTATAGCAACACATCTCTGGTGGTATGACTGCAATGAAAAGAAAGATGATGACTCCTTATGAAATTCAGATTAACAAGGTATATAACCAGGCAAACTGAGGTCTCCCAGAGGGGAACAAAAGAAAAGGGGGGGTGCAGTAATGGGACAACCCCACTACTTCCACAATTATCTTGCAGGCGGCAAAAGAACCCCCTGCTGCAGAGATGGAAGCCTGCCCAGATTTGGTGCTGCTTGTTCAGTGAATTTTGTGTTTAGCGAGAATGACCGAGTTACTGTAATACTTGCCTTGAATAGTCCTCCAAAGGCTTCACCAACAGCTCCGCTCTTCAATCTTATCTTTTCTCTTATCCCCCTCCTTACTAGCGCCATATTCCCCCTGATAGCTCCAGTTCTCATTAATTAACTCATTAATTAATTAATTAACCTTCCAGGAGGCAGTAACTACCAATCAGCAGAAAATTACGCCAGCAAAATAAAGCTGTATAACCTTTTACCATGTTAGTAAAATTCAGTTTACTGAAGAGTCTGATGAATTCAAACACAATGTTTAGAACACTGCTGGTAGGTTATTCCTGAGCTTCTCTGCACCCCCAACTATCCTGACTAATTTATTCATGAATTAAAATTTATAAATTTGTTCTTTTGCTAAAACTGTCCTTTAAATAGCTTTCTGGCTGCTCATCCCCTTTTAATGTTTTTAGAGAGCAAAAAGGTTTTATCATTATTCTTCACTTTACTAGGCTAAAAAAAAAATTAAAGCTCTTTCATAGTTATCTCTGGTATAAGTGCTTCTCCTTTTGTCTCCGTCCTGGTTTCAGCTGGGATAGAGTTAGTTTTCTTCCTAGTAGTTGCTGTGTTTTGGATTTAGTATGAGAATAATGCTGATAATACATACTGGTTTAGCTGTTGCTAAGTAATCCTCACGTTAAGTCAAGGACTTTTTCAGCTTCCCAGAAGCTGAGAGGGAGCACAGACAGGACAAGCTGGCCAAAGAACTATTCCATACCATGGATGTCATGCTCAGGATATAAATGGCGGTTGGCCAGGGGAAGGAATCCACAATCACTGCTCAGGACAGGCAGGGCAATCAATAATCGGGTGGTAAGCAATTGTATTGTGTCACTTATTTTCTATATTTTTTTACCATTATTATTATTATTAGCCATAACTGTTCTATTAAGCTGTCTTTATCTCAACCCACAAGTTTGGTTTTTTTTCCTTCTTCTCCCTCTTCTCCCTATCCTACTGGATGTGGGGGAACTGAGTGAACGGCTATGCAGTCTTAGTTGCCAGTCTCATCCTTCTAATTACCATCTTTTGTACCTGTTGTCACTTGAATTAATCTTTCCTCATCACAGTGATCAAGTGTTAAAACATTCTGGGCAAGACCTGAACAGTGCCTTAGTGCTGCTACTTCCCTATTCCTGCCAGGGATCACTCCAGGGATCACTCCCAAGGACCCCAGATGCATTGCAGTCATGTGTCTGGACAACACAGTTGGGTCTTTCATCCCAAGCTCTGTGTAAACTCAGTAAGAATTTGATAAGCTTTGAACTAACATCAGAAATAACAGTTCAAATACTTCCTGCATATGGTTTACCTTGATTTTTAAAAGCCATCTTTGAAGGTTAAACTATATTACTCCATTACCTCACTCACGCTATTCTTTCCTTAGCGCACCATGGAACAAGTGGAAGTTTCCCAAGATTCCGTTAGCAGATCTGCATCTTTTCAAAGGCCTTTCACCCTCCTTCCATCTCTGGAGTACAAGTGTTTGTATGCTCTCTTTTAATGAAGAATTGATTGGCCCTGAGTTTTCTCCCTCATTCCTGAAAGGGTCTTTGAACAGTGTGCTATTACAAACTTGTTTTTTACCTACTGTTACCTTTCCGACCCCCATACATAATGGCTAAGCTATAATTAAATATACAGGACAAATATCACTGATAAAACTGAAAAAAGCTAAATTTGCATCAGAATTTTGACACAGAAAATAAGCTAGAACAAAAAAATAACAATCAAGTTTTACAAAGTTCTAACGAAACATGCATTTTCCCTGACAGACATAAATAATGTTACATGTTGCTAAAAAGATGTCACTTCTTGCATGAATTTGACATTTAAGAAACAATGCTCACATTTCCACTTTAACAACTTAATCTTCCTGAAGTATTCTAGCTTTGAATTAGATGACCTCCTGAGGGTCCTTCCAATGTGAATTACCATATGAACTTGTTTTTATTTTCCCTCATTTACATATTGTTAAGTTCCATTCTTCCTGCATTTTTACTTGCCATCCTATTTCCTGATCAACTATTCAGGAACGAATCCTATAAGCCACAAGATTGCCAGCTGGGAATTGCCAGCAAATTCCCAATTACCAGTTGGGAAAAGTTACAACTGATTACACCACCCAGTAATTACAATGAAAGCCAGCTTTGACATTTTACTTTGAGAAACAGAAAAGTTTCCGAGCATTTCACTCTGAACAAATCTTTTGCTCTAACTTGCATGTTAGCCACCTTTATGAACAAACTCCCCACCTCTGCCCACCCCCGCCAAAAGACAAATGCTCTACATAAACGAACATGAAAGCTTTCTCACACTAGCAAACTTAATTCAGTCCAAACCTGCAACGCTATCAGCAGTATCAGTTCTTTTCTTGCAGCCTTAAGACAAGTATTATATTACTTTATGTGCAAATTTTCCATTATACAAATTTTGTTTTTCCAGTGTTCTTTTAAGGATTTGTTGAGCAAACAGAACACAGCAAAATAACACTATGAGACTATTGCCCAGAACTGTAAGACCAGAATGGCTTAAGTTTCAAGACTGGATGACAGTCCTCACAACTTGTTACCTCCTGGATAAACAGGCAATAACAATCCATGTTCTGAATAGCACACATTCTAAAAACATAAATCTGCAAGGGTGAGGAGAAGGATGAGACAGGCCAAGAGATAAGGTTCAATACAACAACTGGTCAGATGCGAAGACAGTCTAATCCCAGTGTACTGACCTATCTGCTGGACAACAATATCTTTCATTTTAAACTCTGACACCATGAGCAGATACCCAGGCTTTAGGTGTGAGAACTTCTATCTGTTCTGTATTCTCAAAAATAACTCAGCAAGCAAGAAAGACGGTCTGGCATTCAACCCAGTTTCAAAGAAGCTAATGAATGACTGTTTTCAAGAGCAGTATGTTTAAACTTCTGGTGGAACAATCATGTTGCAGATTTACTGTTCTTAAAGGACTATGGATATTTGGGAAGACACTGGAATGGCTTTTACAAGGAGGTACACTTACACTTGTCAGGAGTTACGTATTTGTATTTCGGCATAACCTCCCCCACTGGACAGTGTTTCAACAGACTTCCCACCTTATGAACCAGAACAACAGAAAATGACCAAAGAGCATGCTTGTAGACAAACCTTGGATTTGAACTTCATGATCTTATACTTCGGTGAAATGCAGTCATTAAATTCCTTGAAAACACTCATTATAGTTACCGGAGTCTCAGTCTCTTTGCCAGTGGATAGGTCAATTTCCTCAAAAACAGAAGTCAGGTTTTACAAATTAACAAAAGATTCCAGCAGACATGACCAATAAGTTGAATTTTGCTTTGCTGTTATGAATCATGTGTGTCTTCTTTAAGAGACACATGCATTTACAATGCAATCACTCAAGAAAACCCAAATTCAAAAAATATTATTTGAAACAGTTTAAAAAGCGCTAAGTTTTCTATACTTCAAGACAACTTTATTTCCTAAGCAGCCGGTCTAAAGGTAGCAATTTGTCTACAGTTGTTAGTTAGGGTCGGGGGGAAGCAGCAACGCTCTACTCTGCATGTCACCTGATACCCTGTGTATATGATGTACTTAACTTCACCACCTACCTCAGACAACACTGGCTTTTTTAACAGTTCCCATAAACATGCTACTAGAACTCATAACCTGCCATAAGCAGAATGAAAGGCACTTACGTTTGACATGCTTAAAAGACATACTTACTGTTTCACGTGGCAGCAGATAAACAGTTCTCTCAATATTTTTCACTGCAACACAACAGCTGACATAGGTGTTTGCAGATTCAATCCAAACTTTGCCAAACAAAAATACCACACCTAAGGAAGATGGGTAAAGCAAAGAATTCAGTATGCAATTCTTAAATATTAATCATTCTTAATGTTGCTTAAAGCAGCTTATTATGTATTCTTGCACAGAAACACAACCATTTCTGGTTCAGGTCCTTGAACCACAAGTCTTTCCGATGTATCAGCACATTCTAAATCATTTTAAATACCAGCTTTACAAATGGATACCTGTATAGCTCTTCATGCCCCTACCTCCATCACTATAGTAACAACACCTTGATATGTGAAATTCAAAATGGCATCACACAGCCAGTCTCAGAATTCTGTTCTGATATTCCATTTCTACCTACATTAGTTTGATAATTCGTGGGGAGAGGGAAGAAGGAAAGAGAAGTCAGCTGAAGATAATCAGAATGCCTGTGCTGTCAATCACTCCTGAAACATGTGTCATCTACAATTTTTTATTCTTCAGCTAGACCAGTACAGTTACCCTTTTTTCCCTCTACTTTAGTACTATGAGATCAAGACTCTACTACTAAGAAGACCTGGAGAAACACATCCTGAAAACAACAACTAGAAGCTGATCGACTGTAGAAAGTTTTCAAACAACTATTTTTAAAAACTGGTGACACCGAAAGATGTATGACATCGCGAGAAACCTGGATGCTAAGACAGCAGTTGTAACCAAGGTAGACATTCAGAAAGCCTATATATACAGCAGGACAAGCGCAACTGACTCTTCACTGTGGACCACGTCATTACTGTACATGCACATGTCTGAGCCATGGAGAATGTGACATTAGCCCAAAATGCTGCAAAATGCTAATCAATTGACGTTTAACTTTGAAATAGCATGGAACAGGGCTAGCTGACTTTCATGTACAGTTTGTGAATTACAAGTAAAATAAACTTCCAAATACAACTCAAAAACCCGGCTTCACCTGAGTTCTCTTCAAACTCCAAATAATTTGGAATTTGATTACATGAAAGATACTCTCCCTACAGTTAATGAAATCAGAAATAATCAGAGCTGAGACTGAAAGGAAGATTTTGAAACCTGCATTTCTTCTTGGTCTGACAATGCACAAACAAGTCCTTGGTTAAGAGTTATAATTTATCTTTGCCACGCGATCCACCAGACGTAAAGGCACATTTCTTACTCCATTAGATCAAAGATAAATCAGTGAGGATGCACTAAGACAGACGACAGAGTGACAGGCTAAGAAAAATCATTTCTTGAGTGCTTGGAATAGCTGTGAACAAGACTACTTTTGTCAAGGACAGAGAAGAGAATGCTGCGGTTTTGAAGATGATGAGAGCAAGGAAACAAGCTTCACCTGCACAAAGTATCTTAGAGATTTTAATACAGAGGCAATCTTCAAGATTTAGGCAGTTTGAATAAAGGGATCTAGAAAAAGCTCAAATTACAGATCTAAGTGACACGATGAAGTTCTTGTCCCCAGCAGTCTTTCTTTATTCTTTTTTAAAGGGATAAAAAACTCAGATAGGTTTGTATCATACAGAAAGATGAAACTATGGAGGAAACAACAGGAGATGGTCGCTTGGACGGCTGGCAATATTAAGAGGATGGAGAAGCTAACCCGTCGGAGGCATACATGTAAGTACATGAGGTAGAAAGGATACATAAAGCCAGTCAAAGACAGTGTAAAAGGCTGCCTGGATTGCAAAGACAAGCTTCAATCAACTCTACCATGGACAAATAAGTGGTCTCAATCACCAGATTTCACAGAATTCAACGTAATTTAGGATGGAAGGAACCTTTTGAGGTCATCTAGTCCAACACCCACACCCACACACACCATCCTCCCAACATGCACACACAACAAAAGCAGGGCTAACTTCAACAAGTTTTCAGAGACATTTCATACGTAAAACCAAAAAATGAGAGAAGAGATATCAGGACCTATTCCCTGTAAGCCTGACTACAGAAAGAAGGAAAGGAGGGAGGAAAGGAAAGGAGGGAGGAAAGGAAAGAAAGGAAAAAATAGGAGTAAAGCTTATAAAATACAAAGTCTGTCAAAAGAAAGATTGTGTTACCAATGAACCAAAAGGCAACCAAGGTCAAGAGACAGGGAAAAATGTCTTGCAGAGGGGAAAGAAAGGGCAATTTTTATTCGTTATTTCTTTAAAATGTTAATAGGATTACAATTCTCAAGTTCTCTGCCCGAGACAGTAAAGGGAGTTATGAAAAGTATGCCTCCAAAAAAATCATTAAGTTTGAAAGAGTCCTATGATTACGCTATAGTATTTACTCTTCAGGCAATACATTTGACATCACAGCAAATGAGGCATAAACAAAGATCATGAACATGTTAAACAAAAAGCAGTATCAAAATTTTCCCTTCTACACTACTAATTGAAAACAGGTGCAGCCTTTATTATTCAATCCTGAAAACGTCATAATGAGAAAAGAACACTCCTTGCATGCGAGGAACAGAAATCCTTTCATAATTATCTTCCATTCAGCAACCAGTGACTTAGAAGACAAAAAAAAAAGAAAAAGAACAATAGTGGGGTCTTTAAAAGTAGCAATTTTATATTAGAGCCATTGATTTCATCAAGATATCTATGATTATTACCACTCCCATTACCAAGCTGTTCAGCCCAGCACAGTCTCATATCCAAGTCTGGCATCCCAACTCACAACAAAAGGTGTAACAGAGAAACATATCTGACTCAATGCTTACAGCATCAACCCAAAAAACCTTCAACAACATATGGAAGAACCTTCCGGTAAACCTACATGAAGCACAAATTAGAAACCCAAGATCCTAAAGCTGCTGATGAAATGAGAGGACGGATGGGAAGCGCTTAGAACAGATGTGAACACGACTTCTTTTGTCAGGGCTGAGATTAGAATGCCGCAGTTTTGAAGACGTTAAGAGCCAGGATTCACACTTCAATTGCACAAAGTATCTTAAGGATGTTAATACAGGGACAATCTTCAAGATTTAGAGAGTTTGAATTAAGGGATCTAGACAGAGCTTTTATTTTTCAGGCGCCTTCCTCCCTTGATAGGCATACCTTTCCTTCGTATAAAATCGTGCAACTGCTACTGTAGAGTTTCTAATAATCCACCAGAATTTTAAGTTACATTTCCAGAAACAAGGAGGAAGCATGCTCAATTCTTGTACCACTGAGTAAGAAATTTACAATATCCAGCTTACTTCTGGAGTGCACAGGGTTTTAAGACAGCCAGTGGGTCACCTGCATTGAGAAGCGCTAGTAGCTTCCTTTGTACCTCCCTACTACTGCTATACTAGATCAAGAGACAACATTCTTACTTTGTCCAGTCATAGTGCCCTGCACTGAGGACCGGGTGCGGAAAAATAAGAGATCAACACACAAGTTATAAAGCACACCAAGACAGGGTATCTAGACATAGTTTAGGCAACTCTGAAAACCCCAGTTACAGATAAAGCATCAGAATGGCATTTTCTCCCTTTAACTGAATAGTTACCTGGCTGACTGTACTGATCTTCATAAGCATCCAGCCAATAAAATCTTAAGACTTGATCATCATTTTCCCCATTCACAAGTGGAAGGAGATTGGGGTCCAGCTGAACTTCTGCTGCTACTAGATCAGCTTCATCCTCATCAATTCCGTCCCAACATGAGATATCTGGGAGAGAACAACTTCTGCACATTTTGCAGAAGAAGAAAGAAACGAGAAGTAAAATTGTGCCTTTGCTACAACCACCACTGCTTCACCTTATTTCAGCCCTATATTTTCAGGCCTTTTATTGCTCTTTCCACTACTGTGCAACATTCCAACAGCTGGGTTTTCTCAGATTTCTTCTGAAAAGAAGGATGGAGTGACAAAGAGAGAAAACCCACATGCAAGCATGGTTCTCAGTACACAACACAAAAGTTTCAAAAGTCATTCGCCTGCTATTTCAGCCTTGGTCATTCAAGCCTTTAGATAACAAATACATCCATCCATCTGTACAAGCTGCTCAGTGGGTACAACGGATTATTTCAACAAAATTATCTTTTCAATCATTAAATGTCTAAGTCTCTCTGATCATTCAAATATTTTACAGTTTAAAGGTATGGAAAAATATGATTCAAGATTCTTCCAAACAATAAAAAAAAAATAATGGGGAAAACCTCCCTTTTTTCCTATTTCCAAATGTGAAATTACTTTTAGCGACAACACTTTTAACTAAAACTAACATTATGAAATACCTTCATAGTTGCTTAGAATAAGCATTGTTAGCAATTCCTCATTTTTGCTTATTGTCAGCAAAATTCATTGTTCAACACCCACACTGAGCCACATCCACATACTGAAATACGTATTATGTTGTCATCTGCTAAATCCCAAGAACATCAAGTATTTTCAATTAAGTAGCTATCAGCATGTTCAACATTACCATTTTTAACATCACTACAAAAATAAAACAACATTGCATAGCATTATCATCATTCTGTCTGTATCACAATTTCCCACTGGCAAAGACAAATATGAAGATAAATCTAAGGCTTACTGGTGGAAGGAAAAACAAAAAAGAAAAAGAGATTCTTACAAGACAGATGTCTCTTTCTTCTCCGATTGCAGCTGCTCTGTCTCTTTCTTTTCAGTTTCCTTGTCTCTCTTCAAGCTTTCAGCTGTCTCAGGTACAGTTTCCACGTGCTCTGCTTCCATAGGTTCATCAAAGTCCTCCTCATCAAAATCCATCATTCCCTGATCATCATCTGGAAGTGTTGCACATAGAGCTAAACGCTTGAGCCACTGAAGTAACACACTGCGTACTACAGCGGTTTGCATAGATAGCATACGATATGCGTGAATGTAATATACAGTATTAATATACAAACAAAACATCACGTTTAAGCTAAGCATCTAATTAGTATAAACTAAGAAGTGTTTTAACACTAATGTGCCATATTTAAAGAGTTGCCAGAACTGGGTTTTGATTTCTTTTTGATACCTTCAATAGCTTTCTCTGCTATTGTCTTCACTATTCCATTTTCTGTAGCTTTTTGCACATACTCAGTATCCTCATTTTCAGAGACTATGACAGATTTTGCTGTGTAATTGGGACGTTTAGGACGAAATGAAGCTGGAGGAAGAGCTTCCTTTCTGAGATGAGCAGGAGCTTTCTTTGATACAGGAGTGATTACCTGAAAGACATTTTAGCCATGAGTTAAAAAAAAAATCTCTTAAGAGCAAAAAAGGGAAAAAAAAATAATCTAGTACTCGCTATTTGAAGAACAAGTAACAAGAGCTACAGAAAAAGCTCCACATATTTTGCAGCACAACAGCTAAAACTCCTCAAAAGTAAACTTGAAATTCTATAGTATCATTTATGCTGTGATGTGTTTCTACTATTAATTTTAAAAAGCAGTTTCCAACAGGCCATGGTAGACATTTAATTAATTCTGTGGTTACTTTCACTATTTTTACCACATAGCACTACTCCATTCCTAAATTAAAACCTCTGTGTCAACTGAGTATATGACAATATGCCTGTCCCCAGGCAGGGACAGAGCATGGAACATCTGGGGAAGGCCAATACAGCAGTTCTTATCAGTAATGAGTTCAAGATGTCTACAGGACTCCATGGATCTAGAGAGCAGAGTGTTTCTCCATTGGATTTCTTCCCACTATAGACATGACAGGGAGAGTGAGAGGAAAACAAAGAAACCACATTTCAGCATGCTCTGCAAGCGTAAACTCCGAGGCAATAAGCAGAGAGTTTGTTTTTTAAATAGGATACCACTATGGCAGCAGCTACAGAACCTCTTCTTATGGAAGATGCGTATGAAGTGGCCTCCACCGTGACTAACAACAGGTCTCTGCATTTACTGTCACTTAACCTGCAGCAAGGTCCAAAACCTTTATCTTCAGTGAAAGCTGTTATTTACAGACACAGAATTTAGAGTTGCACACAATCGTTTGTAGAGTTTTAATCTCAGCTCAGCTACTTCTGCTGCAGCCAACATCAAACTCAGGCTTCACTCACCTTAAAGAGAAAGCAAACATTACTTTATCTACCTTCACCAACAAATTTTTGCTAGTTCAGCCAAATGAATTTATTTATACTTCTATTTCTGCTCATCTTCTGAAGTAGAAAGCGTTGCTGCCATCTTGCTTTTTATGCCCATTTATTTTCTAAGGCTGCACTCTCATCCTCTTCATCTGTTTCACTGCCTAAAATCTCCAGTTCCTCCTCCTAGGACCACAGAAGTTATCACCTGAACAGCCTGCCTAGGAAGTAATTTCCTTCTCAATGTTTCCTGCGAAAGCAACCAATGTTTTGCACCATAAAGACAAAGATCCTCTCTTACTGTATCTCCCCCTTTTTTCTTTTTCAATTACTTCCAGGCTCCAACACAACTGTTGAAAGGAGTGCCACTGGTGATTATTTTCAACATAAAAGTTGATGTCAGTATTACACAAGGTTTCACAAGTCAGACTTATCTCTCTACTCCATTTGCCTGCTACAGACTCTTACCAAATATATCGTTGTATTTCCAGCTATAAAGTTCTTCTCATTTACCATAACTCTTAAGAAAATGCTAGCTTTCCATCCCTAGCAGCCTGTCCCTCCTTTCACTCCAAAGTCTTGCACTATGGTAAACATCTATCCATAGCTTCAATTTTCCATTTGCTTTCCATTTCTGCAGAAGATGAGTTTCTTATCCTTTTCCACACCAACAAATACTCTTTCTTCTGTTTATTTTAGTTACCATCATCTTTTCCTTGCCACAAGGGTCTCTTCTACTCTCAGGAAAAAAGACACAAAGCAGAAGCTCACCTTCATGTCATGCACCTAACATTACAAAAACAGCTTCACCTGTCAAATGTAACAGCTATATACTACTACTACTACTATACTAAAGATACAGAAAAAGTTTTATTCTGTTTATGTATTAACATGGAAGGGGAAGACAAAAAATGCATGAAGTTACACAGTAACGTTGCTAAGGAAGCTAATGAGAAAGGTAATTTCTAGAAGCAGAAATAAAAGATAACAATATTCAAATCAACCAAAGTACTGATTAATTCTTATTGATGAGAACTTCTGTGATATTTTTCCTTTACCTTAGGAGTTTGTGACTGCACAGAGAAAGGATTCAGTGGTACTCCAGCAGATCTTTTCCTTTTCAGCATTATAACTGGTGGTGGACTTATCTGAACAGTCTGAATGTTGAAAGAGAAGTGACAAAAAAAAGAGGTGCTGTTTAATGTTTTCTTTTGCCTTTGTTAGTAAGGTTTTCACCAAAGAGAAAGGCGGCCACCAATATTTCTCACTTGCATTTGTGTATCAGAAAACACAACTCCTGATACACAACTCAGCCACATAAAAAGAAAGTTACCTGAGCAATCAGCCCATGAAGACACACATTAGATTTTTTCGGTAAAGTTTGAGACAAAAATGGTCCTCAATAAGTGAAACGGTTTTCAAACAGTGGGCATTTCAATAGCTAACCATGCCTTTAATTCACAAGTATCAGACTAACTGGTGTGCTGTTCTTCATGTGGTTGAGTCACCATCCCTAGAGGTATTTAAGAAACGCATAGATTTGGCACTTCAGGGCATGCTCTAGTGACAGAGATTGTAGGGTTGCGGTTTTTTGTGTGTGTATGGTTGGACTCGATGATCTCAAAGGTCCTTTTCAACCACGAAGATTCTATGATTCTATGTCTGCCGAAACAGTAGTACTGAGCACACATGCCTTAAAAAAAGGTAGAAGTGCTCTTTCAGCACTATCACACTAGAGGAAAAGCCATTTTAATTTATTTACATGTACAGATTTTGTATGCACATCCTTATCAACAGCTAGTAACAAAAGAAATTTTAGAGAACAAACAACAAAGCCAAAAAACCAATAGCTAACTACTATTACTAAGTAAATGGAAGCCATAGTGTAATTACTAGCACTATTTCCCCTAATCAATGCTCCACAGAATTTGACAGCATTAAAATGCATTTGCTTAATGATTTGAGGGTTTTTGATAGCCTAAGATATTATAACACTCAATCAGATGTCATAGGGAGGAGTAAAATAGTAAGCGCACAAAACCAATAGAACAACTTTATATTGGAACATCTATACCCCTCTTACATTACGCTTGTTATGATACAACATATTTCAATCCTATATCTCACCACTGCAGCAGTTTCACAGTTCACATGTGAGCAATCCTTTCAGTTTTGAGAAATTCTGCTAAGAGGCATTAACTCATTGAAAAGTCATTAATGATGTGGAACAGCCTCATTTCAGACCGTCCACCCCAGCTACAGCAGCCATCCTGCACTCCTAACTCAGAGGAAGTGGTCATCGGGTTCTCTGTAGCTAACTGTGGAAAGCAGGAGGCAGCAGACAGAAGTTCAGGCTACGTCATCTGCTGAAACAGTCCTCCCTCAGCTCCTCTCGTGAACCCAAAGACGCCAGATGGAAATAACCTACAGGATACTGGCTGGAGGTTGGTGATACACATATATGGTACACGATTCAGACGCAGGTAAGTCCTGTTTCGCTCCAAGCTGACTAAAACCTAGAAGGCTGCATTAGCTCAGGCTCTATATCACATTAATATAAACCATCTCTGATCAGGATGTAGTACTTTTGTCTTAAACCAAAATAGTCAGGCAACTTCTGCATGATGGAGATGACAGGCAGACTGCATGCATACATGGACTACACCAAGCAGATGTGCCATGGAAGAAATCAATCTTAGATAGTCTAGTTTTAGGAAGAACTTTGTTTTCTTGATATGTTCCACGGCAAGAAAAGTGAATGGATTAAGGTGTTTCAAGCAGATTTTATTAATATACTTACTTCAGCATTAAGATCTTGAAGAATATCCCCCAGTAAATCATCCTTTGACAGGTCCACAGTTTTCTGTAAAATAACAGATTAGCCAAACAGTTCTTTGTTATATGTGCAAACCCAATGCGCAGACCAGCAGCAAATGACTAAAGGGTTTCTACAAAATACACACAACATTTTCAGGAATGCTCCGAACACAAGAGATTGTAACAGGAGCTTATGTCTTGCTAGACACAAGAAACTGAAATGAGCCTTTGCTTTATTCCACTCCCACTAAAATACTGCAAACAAGTTAGAAATGTTTAAATTCAAAAATGTAAAAACTTACATCTGTGTTTTTCTTCCCAGCACTGGCTATAAACATGGACTTAATTGTGTTTGGCTTTGACACCACAGATTTTTTCACGTTCTTATTACCAACTGTAGACGTTTTGACACCTTTTCCTACAGAAAAATATAAAATTGTGAATTCTACATCAGAAAAGCTCAATGTTTAAGGTTCCAGTTATTAGCAGGAATAGATAGCAGAGGTAGTCTACATCATCCACCTTTACAATGCGGGCTGAAATGAAGCCTAATTGTCTTTCATTTGCTGCCAGCTTTGTAACAGCTGTCATGCACACACACACAAAAAACAAAGCCCTATCAGCACCCTGTCTTTCCTAGTCACATCAGAGATGCTCCTTGCATACTCAAGTTCTTACTCCAGAAACAGGCCCAAGATAATTTACATGGAAGCATCTCCAGAAAAAAAAAAACACAAGTGTCCAAGAGTTTGGCAGTAGGCTTGGATTTTCAACATCAGACTCACTTTCTCAGTTTGCCACCAACTTCATAAAAGTTGGCAAAATCATTTGATCCCAGCTCTTTAAAAGCATGCAAGTATTCCAGTGGCAAGACAGACCACGCATCCTTTAGACACTGGCTTTGGAAACCAAGATCACTCCCAGGTGCGTTTGTTCTAGAGGCAAATCCATATCCCATAGAAGACTGTAAGCAAAATTGCCCCGGTAGTGCTGAAGTAGTGTGATTTGGTCTCAATTTGTGGACCTCTGTCTTCTGCATCATGGGGGCTAAACAAAATCCACAGTCACAGGCACAGAGCTACACAGCTTCAAGTAACATGTCATTTGGCCATATTCACCACATACTGATGCCAAGAAGTTGCCCATTTTAGGTACCTTTTAAAAGCCTCTGGAACACTTTCTACAGTGGTCATGTTCAACCTACCTTTCTTACTGGAACCAAGAGCATCATCATCCAGATCTTCATCAAAGATTTCCCTTCCATCTTCTACATAACCTGTCCCATCTATAGAAGAACAAATTGTTAAAAATCTGCATTTTTAATTCTGTCTTCTGATATTTCTAAATGTATTCATAATCCAAAGTTTTACATATTTAAACATTCTTTTTCCCTTTAATATAGTGCACAAGTTATAAATACAGAAGTGTTAAGAACTACAGCACTCAGGTTTATCTTTTATTACACTAAATATATTATTATGTGTTTAATTAGAAATTATCAATTACAGTACTTTTTTTTAAAGTTACATCACTGATAACTGGAAATAAAATTTCAAAAACAGTTCTTAATGGAAAAATATTTTCATTATCATCCTAATACACTACTACAAGAACAATGCAAAAGATTCATTTCCATATAAACACTTATCTTTTTCTGGTCTCTTAAAACAATTTGTAAGAATGTACTAACTAGAACTTACCTCAAATTGTGAACATTATGAAGCCCAACTGAGTTATAACACTATAATCAAAATAACTTTCCAAATGAACATACCATCATCGACAATCCAGTCATCATCCTGACGTTCTCTGACCATCTTGGAGTATTCTTCCTCATCTATTTCATCATAAACACTTGTGAACTCCTCAACCTACAGTTAAGGTATACTGAGGATTAACAGTTCCCATACCATTATTTATTAATATAGGTCATTAGTAAGACTAGCAAGCTCCCGAGAAATGCACGTTTCCCTACACTGTTACAATGTTCACAACTAGTAAGCGCAGTTATTCATTCAGTTTAAGTTTCTTTTTTGGCAGTGACAAAAGACAAGTTATCAATTTTTAAATCACAGTATACTGAAACTCAAAATCTCCTGAAGGTTTCCTGAAGGGCAGAGGTTTCATTGGTTTATTGCTTATTTCACATTACAAAAAAAATCCAAACATTCCCAGCAATGGTGAGACTTCTGACCTTTGGCTCTACTGTCAAACACCAAGATGAGCTCAATGAAAAGGAAGGTGATTTGATGTGCCCAAGCACAGCGCTGAAGATGCTCTTCTGTGCCTCAGAGTGAACTTGCATCTTAGTGATCTACACGCTTCAGGCTTCTTTAAATTTATCCACCTCAATGTGGAAGTCACTTCCTGTTGGCATTACAATTAATTGGGCAGTACCAATGTTACACTGCCAGATTTCAGTTCTACCAGTGAAATACTTAAATTTTGGGTTCTTTGTGGAAACACAGCATATCAATATTAATGGATTTCAGTCATGTAAGGCTTTGAAATTAATTTAAAGTTTAAAATCATTTGAAGTTTAAAAAAAAAAAAAGTACTTCCTACCATAACATTAATTATCCAATTACATTTTAAAAGTTGGTCCTTCCCTGTGGGGCAGTTATCAAGCAATATCAAGCATGCTTGAATTGCAGTTAGTAGAACTGTTTTAGTTTTGAAAACAGAAAGAAATAAATGACACCAGAAAGCCACAAAACATTCTGAAAAACATACACCTTCAAAAAAATAAAAAAAGCTGATCTGAAAGGCAGATTTTGTTTTCCATAATTTTTAGATATATATAAAGGGTAGGTAGTTAAACATCTTGGCTCACATTCGGTTTCTATTAAAAAGGAAAGACGAGGAATTTTTCACCTCATATCTTATTTTTTCACCAGCTTTGGCTTTTTTCAGACGTTCCAGTGCTTCTTGCTGGCCTCTTCTAGACTTCTTCTCGCGTCTAGAACGCAATGCTGCAAAACTTTCAGACTCATACATAGCTGCGATGAATTGAAGACAAGAGAACTAAGTTTAGTAATGAGGTGCTGTCATCTGTGGCACTTGATGTTCAGTGATGTATTACTAGGTGGATGCAGTTTTGTTAAAAATCAACGTAGAGACCTACTTAGCTAAAAGCACACAGTCACGGATGGCTCTAGATAAGCCAGTTCTGGAATTACACTTGAAGGCATGGTCTCAGACATGCACAGAGATCAAACAGACTTCATGCCAGTTCACACTCAGCAAGAAGCTACCACCTAGATTTCCAAAGCACCTCTCAAATCTCATCAACCCCTATCTGCAAAGCATCCCCCCCACTCTTTCCTTGGGAACTTCCAGCTCCTTTTATTTTGCATGTCTCCATGACAACTCAGGAACAGACTGAGACTGACTTAGAAAAGGCCTATATTGCTACAAAGCAGTAATATACGTATATATTTTTTAGGCTGTTTCACAATGTTTAAGAGTGCAGCTCAACTGAGAGAAACTAGTAATTTGTCGACAGAAAACTGCTGCCCTGTTTCCGCCTACAATTCCTTCCCGTGGCAGCACTCCCCCCAGCAAGGTGCTTCCACTTCTCTTAACCTTTTTTTTTATTATTTTTTGGGGGGTAGGGGGTGATGGACACATTTATCTGCCCACAGCAAACGAACGGTCCCAATCCAGCTGATGGAAGCAGACCACCAGCCCAGGAACAAGACGAATGGTTTGGTGTGAGGGGCCCGATCCCCCGGCTGCAGCCAGAGAAGACCCGTGGCCAGCACGAGTGGCCACGCCAGACCAGGCCAGGCCAGGCAGCCAGTCCCTTCCTGGTGACAGCAGGAGCCCAAATCCTTCACGCACCTAGGCAGCGCAACGGAGACAAGCCAACAAGGATTTGGGTTGCTAAAGGGCTGAGATGGGCTAAAAAAGGGGTATTTAGGCTGCCTGGTACCAGATGTGGAAGAACTGTGAAAAGGTAACACTTCGGCTACATTTACACAAGATTTTCTGTCAATTCTTCGTGTTTACTGTGAGCCAGAGACTAAAGCCACACGCTCCTCCCTAGACAAACGCTATTTTCACCCTCAGCAGCGAGAGACACCCCCCCCCCCGGCCAGCCCACACACCCGCCGGGGATAACCCGGCCTAACCGCCGGGCGGGGAAACCAGCGCCGGTGCGGGGGAGCGGTGCGGGGCTTAGGGGGGCCCCTCCTGGGTATAATCCCCCACACAGACACACCGTCCCGGCCCGCCGGGAGAGAGTCCCCCCGCTCGGGCAGTGCGGCTGCCGCCACGCCAAGACACCCCTCGGCTGGGGGGTGGGGGGGGACGCCGGACGCCCGGTGCGGGGGGGGCGCCGGACAGGGACGCGGGACCCTCTCGGCGCGCTGCCCGCCGCGCACGCGCGCTCCCGCACCCGGTGCGCGCGCTCACACCCCACCCCCCCCCCACCCGCGCGCCGCCACCTCCGCGCCGCTGCCCCCCGCCTAAAACCCAACTGATGGCGGCGGCAGCCCTGGACGGCCGCGTCCCCTCCGAGCAAGCACCGCAACGGGCCTCACCGTCCCGGCTGCGAGCGCCGCTCTCCGCCATGGCGCCCGACCCGGCCCGGCCCGGCCCGGCCCGGCCCCGCTCCGCTGGCGCCAAGGCTGCCGCGAAAGTGGCGCGAGACGGCAGTCCCGCGAGCCGCCGGCAGGGCCGCAGCCAATCAGCGGCTGCGGCGCCCACCGCCCCGCGCGGGGGCGGGTCCGGGCCCAGCGCCGGCCCCGGGGGCGGGAGGATGAGCGGCGGCGGCCGGGTCGGGGAGCGCTGGGCGGCCGCGGGGCGGGGGGGGCTCCGTCCGCCTGCCTCCCTCCCACCCGAGAGCCGACAGGAAGCCCCGGGCGAGGAGGAGCTACTTCCTGGGCGAGGCCTGTGCCGCCGGCGGCATGTGTGGGCCCGGGCTCTGGCCGAGGCCTGAGCTGGCGGCCTCGGCCCCCTGAGGAGGCTTGCGGGGCCGGGCCGGGCCCGCCGCTAAAGCCGCAGGTTTGCAGTTGGTGGTTTGTCCCAAGGGCCCGAGGGGGGTGCGAGGGCGAGGGCGGACGGGACGCCCATCAGAACTGCCGCCTGCTGCAGGGATGTAAAGGCCCCTGAACCACCGTGGTGTGGAGCCTTAATTGAGGCAAAATAGCGTAAATGCACGGGCTGGGATTGGGAGAAGGTGGTGGTTTATGTCAGTCGCCTTAAAAGCTGGAGATCATAGAATGTGTTGGGTTGGAAGGAACCTTTAAAGGCCATCTAGTCCAACCCCCTGCAATAAGCAGGGACATCGTCAACTAGATCATGTTGCTCAGCGCCTCATCAAGCCTGGCCTTGAATGTCTCCAGGGATGGGGCCTCCACCACCTCTGGGCAACCTGTTCCAGTGTCTCACCACCCTCATTGTAAAGAACTTCATCTTAATGTCTAATCTAAATCTGCCTTGCTCCAGTTTATAACTATTGCCCCTCGTCCTATCGCTACACGCCCTTGCAACCAGCCCCTCCACAGCTTTCTTATAGGCCCCCTTCAGGTACTGGAAGGCCACAGCCTGCAACAACATAACAGTCAGCAGATCAGTACGTGCTGGGAGAAACAAGCATTTCCCACACGTTTTAAGCGATATATAACCATAGGAGCTAGGAGGGTGATCATGACAGGCTATGAATAACAACCATAGCAACCATGGTTTTCTTTTTGCATATTTAGATTAGGTATCGTTACCCGTCACAAGTTTCAGGAGGTCCTTCAGTGAATTACTCCTGTCTCTTCAAAAACAGGGAGTGGCTGGTCAGTTTAGTGACAAAATGGATAAATGGTTGCCCTTCCATTTCCCAAATCCCTTTACCTTTTTTTTTTTCCCCCCACCCTTCCTTGCTAGGCATGGGAAAATGAATTCAGACTGGATTTCTTAAGAAGCCAAGTGCATGGAGGGCTCAGAGAAAAGACCTGCTAGCTTTTGCCTTGCAAAAGGCAAAAGCTTTTTGCAACACCTGATTTTGGCAGGGTGGGGAAGTGGAGTATGTTCTGCTCATCTTGATGCTACAGAGATACTGTTACTCTCATGTGTCAAGAATTACAAGCCAGCCTTCAACTGAGGAGCAAGAGCTGTGTCTAGAAAAGGCTATATTTCAATTTTAAGTATAGTTGGAAATGTTTTAAAAGACCTCAAGACAACCGAAGCTTTACAAGTCCTCTCCTCTAAAATGGTTTAGATCTATCTGCCTGCGCCTTCATTAAGAAACCCAGGGAAACTGGAGGGAGTTGTGCTGTTTCACCACAGATGAACCTTGATCTTTTTTCCAAAAACATCAGTGCTGGCCAGTCACTACCCAAAGAACTTGCCACCTTTATTTGCAGAATTTCTGGGGGACCATTTGCTGCTTATGAAAATATGTTAGGCACTGACTCCAGCTTCTTATGAAGACAGGTGGCACCAGCACTTCAGAGCCATTTGAGAGTGAACAGGACTCTGTCCTTACAACTGATATGCTGTTACAGGAGCGTTAGCTAGTATTGTTTGGCCTGGATGTACTGACTATTTTCAGCTGTCTAGAAGAGAGATTTTTTATGGTTCTGAAATTTAAAGTTATTTTCCTTCTCCACAAGGACTCCTTTGCATTGGTAAGAGAAATAAAAAAACTACCAGGCGTTGATCCTTCTAACTTACTTACACGGTTGATGGTACAATGCCACCTCTCACAGCTGGACCTAGTCTTGAATGGAAGCAGAAGAACCACCGTAACTGCCTGTAACAGCTCAGAAGAGACCAGTCCACTCCCCCAGCCACTCCAACATGCCCATTCCCAGGCACACGAGAGAGTGAGACCACCCCTCTTAGCAGTAGCTGGTTATTAGATCAGCTCGGCTGGAGCAAACCCGCATCCTTGGGAACACTGATAGCTATAGGAAGAATGCCTCTCTGACTTACAGACAGCCTTTCATTTGGTGCAGTGTATCCACTGATGGGGCTTTTTTCTCCTTTTTTAAAAACACGCACAAAACAAGGTCACATGAACAAGCATTATGTGGGGTTCAAATTCAGAAGTTACTCAGTTTTTTAAGCTACAATAGAGAAATATTTATAAAATAACAATGTCACAAAATTGTTGAGTTTGAATAAAAGTAGAGTGATACTGCATTTCACGCATACCTAGCTTTCACATGCTTTGGAATTTTGAATTGGCTGGATATTAATGCTTTTGATTAAAAAAAAACACAATACCCTTTGTCAGCTCTCATACAAACAGTGGCATATTTGTCATTCAGGTGATGCCATGACTTGAGCGGGTACACAGTGATACAGTTAATGTACCAAACTGAAGTTGTTGCCATAGCTCCACTGTGGGACAGCACGGATCAAACAAAAGCCTTTTTCATTAATGATAGTTCAATCCTGACATTCATCTCTGGCCATAACAAGAATGTATCTGTTTCCTGCAGCACAGTGTAACAAGCATATTTAAATGCTGCAGGGAGGAAAAAAAAGGAAGGGAGCAGGGGATGCACTTTGCTGTGGAAAAGAAAAATAACCCAGCAAGATTTGGGACTTCCTCTGCTAAATGGCTTTATCACAGCAGATTACTTTGAGCTGATCTTTAACCTCCCTTGGGACAGTCATACGAAAACAACTTGGCATGACCTTTGCTGAATTGTCTTTTAAGTACAAGAAGTGGGAATTCCACTGTGCAGTCCAGAGCCACCCAAGGTTCTCTCAAGGAAAGTGTGATAGCTGCAGAGAGAAGTGCAAGAGAAGCACAGTAACGAAGATGGTAGGCAGCCAAAAACACGGTACAGAAGAGGAAGCTCAGGAAACTCCCAGATTTCAACGAAAGGTGACAAATGTATTTTACATGTTGTTAGAGCTGTAATTTAAATACGTAAGCTATGAATAGAAAATATTGTAAACTCATTGCAAGAGCTCCAAGATAATATAAACAGTAGTATATGTTAACATATGAAAGTACAAATGGAATATAGTACCAAACCAAAGTTAAAAGGAAAAAATAATTACTATATTGAGGATTATTCTTGTCTTCCCTTCTACGTCTATGGCATGTTTGATCTCTCTCAAAGACAGCAGGACAAAAAGTTAAAATGCTGAGATTCAGACATTACACATTAAGCTTATGGTTGATAATTTTTTTAATGATGAAAAAATCTCTTGGAACTAAGAGGGGTGGTATAAGAAACAGAATGCGAGTAAACCATGAGATATAGCAGAAATAGCAAATTCATCAGTACTATGTCTGACTCAAAGTGCCTAAACATTATATTATTGTTAAGTACAGACTGTCTTTGTGGAAAATCGTATGTGTGTGTGCGTGTGTGCGCGTGTGCTAGTGCTCATGATATGAGTGTATATGCTTTATGTGTATGTTTCCTACAAACGTGGAGTATTTCATTCTCTTACTTTTAATCCTTGTATTGGTCTGAATTAATTCATGTTATCACTCAATTAATGTAAAGTTTTACATCTGATAGGATTCAGCTTTTTGACTAGTCCATTTCAGTAGCTGCTTACTAAACTGTGCTATTCATGTGACTGTTCAACGCGAGTTACTTAAACTACTACAGCCTGTATGGGCTGTATAGGGGACTAAACTCCTAAAGGAGCACAGATTACATAAATTAAAAATCAAAAGTGTTGAATTATTACTTACCAATAGGTCTTTGTTTTCAAAACTCTTCACAATAGTTAACTAATAGAAATAAGAAGAAATAGATTCTTCTCCATTTGTTTATCTTGCTTACTACGCCTGTAAATGCCTTTTGTTCACTGCACAGCTCTTTTTAATTACCTACCTGAGTTACCTGCTAACATGAGGCTGAGGAGAATAAAGTCACTATTAGGATGTTAAGGCTCTGAAATGCAAATGTGAAATAGAAACTAGAACAACACATTGATTTCCATTCTGACAGAAAAAAAAAGGTCTATGGAATGAAGATCCAGAACTATTTTTTTTAATAAAAACAAACATTAAATTCTGATTGCCATTAAATTACAGTGAATCATAGTAACTACCAGAATTGGTGGAATTACACTTACCAGAGCAGAGAGCAGAATCCAATCACCTGCTTGCCTAATACAATATTTCTATTCAAGCCTAGAAGAAAAGTACAAAATATTATAATGTAAATTAAATAAGGAAGACAAGCTAGAGCAAACTCACAGAGAACGAGCCCTCGCATAATTATAATGTCTAAGAATTAAATCCGATGCCAGTGGTATTCAAAAGCATACAGTTATTGCCACAGCATGAAAGTCTCTGTTTTAACTACTTTCAGCACTCTCTCTTTACAATTGCACAAAAATGAACAATTAATGTATAAGCAGAACATTACTGCAGAGAGGCTGTTACATTTCAAGACCTGGCTGAAGATCAAGTGTGCTTCCATGGGTGAGTACTCTCACCGTTTCACATCTCTTCAGCAGGAAGGAGGAAAGCATCATGACATGCTGCAAAGTCTAGTTGTAATCCTGACACCTCTCCATCGCTGTGCTGGTGCTGGTGGAGGCTGGGCTCAAAGCCTGGAGAAGCAGCAATGGACCAGCAATGGTCCAGCAATGGACCAATGAAGCAGGACAGTCAGGGTCCTGACCCCCAGCCCCTGAGGACCATGAGCAGGACAGCCTGGGGATGGGAGCCCAGAAGCCAGAGCAGACAAGTCTGTGGTGATGAAGCAGGTCCGAGGTCAAACCAGAAACGTGGCTCTGGGTCATGTCCAGTGATGGTCAGACACAGCCCAGCAATCACCAGTCAGGTCCGCAGTGATGAGGAAGGTCCAAGGTCAAGCCATGGACTCAGGCCGTGGGTGGGGACCAGGATCAGGCCCCATGATGGTAACCGGGGTGAGACACAGCCTGAAGATCACCAGATGAATCCATAGTGACAAGGCAGGTCCAAGGTCAGGCTAGGAATCTGTGGCTGAACTGGAGACCAGCAGTCCTACAGCCCAGCTCCAGCAAGGACTGATGGTGCAGGCCAGAACTCCAACAGAGCCCCCAGACAGAGGGCAGGGGACCCAGGGGAGGCTGGTCAAGCCTGTCAGTGCCGTCAGGGTCCTGGCCCCGAGGCCCAAGTAAGGTGTGTCCTCACACCTTACAGAGATCTGGGCTCAGGAGGGATTTGCTGTGGAGTGGTTTAATTGCTGTGGACTGTCAGTGGGCTACTTCATGGACACTGAGCCAGGGCAGGGACAAGGGCCATGGCAGAGGGGACTTGTGGGTGGCAGGAGCCCTGGAGGCCAGCACCCAGGGGCTGCCAGGTGGGCTCTGGGAAGAGGGTTCACTCAGGAACCTACAGCTGGCCAGCGTGGTGGGGACACAAAAGCCCATGGTCAGGCTGATGACTCAGGAGGACTCACCAGAGAAGACCCCACACAGCCATGGGCCAGACCCCAGTGTGCTCTATTCAGGGCTCAGGAAGGCCTGAACTAGATGTCAGGGTGCAGCAAGGGTCAGCTGTTCCCTAAGGACAGGGAGACAACAATATGGTATGGCTGGTGGGGTAGGGACCTTGCCACCCAGGGCCCCATCCCACAGCCCACAAGGGAGGTGAGCAGGGCAGGCCCAGCCAAGAGTCCAGGTCATCAAACAAGATTTCAAACTTGCCTCATCACCACAGGCAAGCCAGAAGCACAAGTCAGGGGCAGGTCCAGTGGCGGTAACGCGGGTCAGACACAAGCCCAGCGATCACCAGGCAAGTCCGCGGCGATGAGGCAGGGCAGGAAGTCAGTCTGTGGGTTGAGGTCAAGATCAAGTGGGTCCATGGCCATGCTCAGCTGCAACACACCTGGAGCCACCCACACCTACAGCATAGTTCAGGCATGGATGGAAGGCCCAGGGCTGACCTGAAGTGGGGCTCTTTGGCCCTTGGGCAGCAGGATATGGGGACACCCCAGCTGAGGGTGATCAGGGGTATTAAAGCCTGTTAATGCATTCAGGATATTGACACAGATTCCACGTCAACCTAATAGCATGTCCAGAGCCCTTCATTTATTATAACAAGATCTTACACACTGAATCACTTTCCACTTATATTTGGCTTTCTGGTATCATTAATATTTCACTGTGCTAGGGCAGTGAAACTACAGAAGTTTAGCTGTTACTAAGGGTCACTAATTTTCTCATTCTTACATGTATTTTTCAAAAACTCATGACCTGCTTAGAAATTATTTAATCCACAAGTAATAATACAGGAACTGGGAAAAGACTTTCCACTTTCCCTCTCACCTTTCGCCCATAACTACTTGCCCAATTTTTTCTACCTCTCCCAGATTCACTGAGGCTTTTACACTGTCAGTGTTCTTCCCCTTAAGGCCACAGCACAAAGCATTTTGTCAAGTAAGATGACGTGAGTAAGTGTGGGATCTTAGAATAATTCAGGTTGGAAGTGACCTCTGGAGATTTCTAGTCATCCCCCTGCTCAAATCAGGCCCAGACAGAGCAGATTGCTCAGTCCATGTCCAGTTGAGGTTTGACTATCTTGAGGATGGAGACTCCATGACCTGCTGTTCCATGCATCAGGACAATCTATGGAGTGGCTTTACTGTTTCCCTCTCCCCCATCTCTATCTTTATGCTCCACAAGCCTTCTAGAAGGCCACTTCTGAAAACAGTGAAGCCTTACTCCTCTGAGTCATCCAAAGGTGAAAAGAACATGCCTGACATATCAGCCCATACCAGCCCTTTTCAAACATGGTAGAGAGCCCACAGAAACACCAGTATTGTTTTGTGCTTGAATATGAGAACAAGTGACAGTAATCTCATTTCAATATCGTACCTGAGCAAAGAGTGACAAATAAGTCCTAGGACTTTTATAGCATGGTGAGTACACATAGGTAAGGTTTGAGAAGCTTTACTGAAGATATTCAGTGAAAGGATTAATAATTTTATTGACATTCTTAAAGATAGGTAGAAATTCATACTAGTCTGACAACTTGGCTTTTGCATTTAACTATGTAAATCCAGAAAGCATATTTCTCTGTTTCCTGTAGTTGATTCTACAGTCTACATCTTACCTTCCCTCATTGCGTTTTTACAACAGAATTTCTTTAGGAAATCTTTGCCCCTCCCCCACCCCTTAAATTTAAATGAGTCTATCAAAAAAGCAGCAAATGTAGCCTCTGACTAAATGAGGTTTGGGGTTTTTTTATATATAAAAAAAGATGTTTTGTTGTCCTGTTTTTCAAAGAAAAAGCCCCCAAAATTTCTGCAGGGTATTCTCAATCTCTTTGCCAGAAACAGCTGCATTATGCTGGTAGGAGTTGTCCATAGCTGCTTCCTGGGTAGAAGATGCTCAGCTGCTATCATGTCAGTTCAAAAGTTTCGAAGGTGGAAAAATTATAAGCAACTGAAATAAGATTTTAGGGTCAAACAATCTTAATAACTAGTAAAAGCTACACGAGCTGGCAGATAATCATTATACAGTGCATAAGTACATGCTTTGTTTTAAATAAAGTGTGTATCTCTGCCCAGATTATGAAAAACTCCAGTTACTAAGTTTTTGGTACCCAAAATATTAAACACGAACCCCCAACAATCACTTGAATGCAGTTTACAGTATGATTTTTTGATGTTTTACTTGGCAGGTTTGCATTTGAGATAGTATGGGAAAAAATTGTGAAGGCATTTGCATGAAAAATTGACAAATGGGACGATAATGCTTTACAAGAACAGTGGAGGAAAAGAAAAGTATTGGAAACTTATAATACTGGAAAAGATAGTGTGACAGAATACTGAAGATCAATCCAAGAAGTATGAAATTGAGCTGGGAGAAAAGGAAGGTACCAGATAGATTGAAAATGTGTAGAAGTGAGTGCAATACAATTATGTGCGAGAAAGGCAGCCTTAGCTTTATGTAGATTTAACGGGATTGGAGTGAAAGCCAGAAGAGGGGAAAAAGAGAGAGGACGGATGACAACAGAGTTTAAATGTAAATAGGAAAGAGATTTTTCTTAAATTGTATTATATCTGTAACAATAAGAAGCCGGACAGGTAGAAGATGACTCATTTAGGCAAATTTTTTACTGAGATATATAAAGAAGTGAGATCTGTAATACTCAGCATTATATTTCTTGGTAGCGGTAAAGTTGCAGCTGTAGTACTGTGCTTGCACCACTCTGGAAGAAATCTATAGAGAACCCAAAATAGAACAGGAAGGATAATGAGAAGATCTGTAAAATACGGCCTGTAAGAAACTGTTGGGACAACTGGGGCAGTTTAGCCTAGAAAAGTCATGAGAGACATGACAAAAATACCAACCTACCTGCTGAATATCAGCTCTCTACTCCACATCATCAAACTATTGTTTCAAAATCTTAACCATACGAGTCATACAAAAAGCAAAAGAGGGTAAACCTGTCCTCTATGTCCAGTAGAAGAAAAAGGAGGGGCAATAGATTGCAGCAATGGAGGTTCAGGGTAGACATTAAGAAAAACTCTCTCATAAGAAAGAAAGCACAGGGCTGCATCAAAGAAGCGTGGCCAGCAGGTTGAGGAAAGTGATTCTGCCCCTTCGCTCCACTCTGGTGAGACCCCACCTGGAGTACTGCGTCTAGCTCTGGAGCCCTCAGCACAGGAAAGACATGGACCAGTTGGAGTGGGTCCAGAGAAGGGTCACAAAAATGATCAGAGGGATGGAGCACCTCTCCTGTGAGGACAGGCTGAGAGAGTTGGGGTTGTTCAGCCTGGAGTAGAGAAGGCTCCGAGGAGACCTTGTTGCATCCTTTCAGTACTTAAAGGGGGCTTATAAGAAAGATGGAGACAGACTTTTTAGCAGGCCCTGTTGCAATAGGACGAGGGGTAATGGTTTTAAACTACAAGAAGGTAGATTCAGACTAGAGATAAGGAAGAAAATTTTTACAATGAGGGTGGTGAAACACTGGCACAGGTTGCCCAGTGAGGTGGTAGATGCCCCATCTCTGTAACCATTCAAGGTCAGGTTGGACAGGGCTCTGAGCAGCCTGATCTAGTTGAAGATGTCCCTGCTCATTGCAGGGGGGTTGGACTAGATGACCTTTAAAGGCTCCTTCCAATCCAAACATTCTACGATTCTATGATAAGAGTGGATTGACTAAATAGTTGGGGTTCTAGGAAGGGAATGACCAAGAGAGGTTAGCTAATTGAAGTACTTCCCAACCTTTGTGCATCCAGCAGGAAAGTCCCACTGCAGGAAATCTCTCATCCTCCCCAGACAACCCAATAATTAAAAGCTTGATTGTTAAAATCAGCAAGGACAACAGAACAACCTAATAATGGGACAGACAGACCTAATGTTGCCCACACTAAGTGACTATTGCTCTGACTGTGGAAAATAAAATGAAGACAGATAGCCTCTTGGTCAAAAAAGAACCATAATTTCTCTCCATTTCCGTCGAAAGTGCTTATAAAAGTTGTTCATGAAAGAACAAGAACACAAAGAACCTACCATAGAGTGGATAGCCCCACTTATTCAAAACAGTGCTATAATGCACGGATGAATGGCATCATCAAAAGCCACTATTTTCAACAGTTTATGGATTTCAGATGATTTATATATAAACTGTACTGGATTTAACATGACATTTTACATTAAACTCCCATGGTCTAACCCCAACCCTAACTAAACACCACACAGCTGCTTGCTCACTCCCCTGTCCCCAGTGGGATGGGGGAAGAGAATTGGGGGGGTAAAAGTGGCTTGAGATAAGAACAGTTTAAAAGAATAAGAATAAGAATAAGAATAAGAATAAGAATAATATTGTAGTGAAAAGGAAAATAACAAAGAGAGAGAAATAAACCCCACGAAAGACAAGTGATGCAAATGAAAACAATTGCTCACCAACAACTGACTGATGCCCAGCCAGTCCCCGAGCAGCGGCCCCCCGCCAGTCTTCCCCCAGCTTTATTGCTGAGCATGATGTCATATGGTATGGAATACCCCTTTGGCCAGTTGGGGTCAGCTGTCCCAGCTGTGTCCCCTCCCAGCTTCTTGTGCACCCGCAGCCTACTCACTGGTGGGGCGGTGTGAGGAGCAGAAAAGGCCATGATGCTGTGTAAGCCCTGCTCAGCAATAGCTAAAACATCCCTGTGTTATCAACACTGTTTCCAGCACAAAGCCAAAATACTAGCTACCGTGAAGAAAATTAACTGTACCCTAGCCAAAACCAGCACAAATTCTTATATAACGACTGACTGATTTGTTTCTGTACAAGTATCCTGAGAATATAGCATTTATTAAGTCACATATCCACTATGGAATTATGGAAAGAACCAGGTATAATCTTATGTTATACCAAATCCTATATTTTTACTTTTTCGTAATTTACACACTGTCACTGCGTATTAAAAAAAAAAAAATCCAGATTTAATCTACATACAATTCTATAAGACTCTTTCATAACTAGGAAATATTTTGTATTTTTTCTAACAAAAAGCTGGTAGTTTGTAAGCACTGTGTGTTCCACTGGAATGATGAACTACAACTTAAAAATGAACAAAAGCTACAGTATCGGACAACATTACATGGAAGCAGCAAAGTGATGGTGTTGGAGGCAGTGAAAAATAATAGGCTGTATTTAAATTCATACCTGTCATTCTCTCCCTTTTTTTTCTCACCTATGCAGGTGGGGAAAAAATCTACCATTGTGGGATTTTAATCTCTGGCTAAACATATGTGGTTTAACTAACTGATTATCTCAGCAACAAGGTATCTTTTTCTGCTATTTTTCGACTACCAATTCTAGCACGTATAGAATTAGTATGACATATATACATACATACATACATACATACACACATACACACAGAAACACAGTATTTTAACTAATCTGCTCTAGACCTAAGCCATTCCTCCATCTTATAAAGTCTTGCAGTTGACAGCCATTAAAACCTTCAGGATCCAAAATATATACACTGAAGCAAAATTCAGCTCATCTCTTAAATATTCAAGACTTTATTCTGTGATGTTTTCTGTAGAAGTTTGGCTTTGAAGTCAAACGCTGTTTAACTATACCAGTCCCTGGTTTTCCGTAGTTTCCTGCTGACTTTTGAACAGAAAATATGTGAGGGTCTGTTTCTCTTCATTGCTATTCGTTTGTAAGTCCGAAGACTCTTGCAGCCTCTCTCATGCGAAGACCATTTTAAATACAACTTCTGCTGTGCTAACGGGTGCTTGAGATCCACTGAGGCACTTCAGACACTTGAAAATATTCTCCAGCGGCTGCAATGCATTCTGCTCCTTGCTTTTACAAAGGACATCAGAATAATGGAGTATTTTTGCTTTAATAAAGCAAATGCCACGGTCCTCAGCCTGGAGACTTTGTTGAGTATTTACAGACTTCTCTGTAGTAGGAAAATCTCTTGACAACTGCAAGCATCTAAGCCAAAATACCTTGTTGGCAGGTGGCTTGGATAGAAGTCATTATACTCTGCTGAAGATAGCAGGCTATATCACTGCTTTGTCATTAGAAGGAGGAGAAAGCATTCCTTGTTAACTAGTTGCGAAATGCATATCATTTCCATGCTCAAGCAGGTTGAAGTCCTTAATGGGTCTATTCCCAGTTTCCAAGTATAGGTTGCTCTTTCTCGGAATTTTGCCTAAGGTAAGGATGCAATTAGTGTACATTAAACAGCACAGCTATGAACCTTGATGAAGTAAGCTTCTTGTGTATAAACTGTAGAGAAAAGACTCTCTCTAAGGAAAGCGGACACATTAATTCATGTTCAGATTTCAGCCACCTTGGCCTGCTGATGCTAGTCTGCTAGGATCAGTTTAATATGTGTAATGTGGTAAAAGCGCGACAGAGGTTTTATAGGTGCTGGTGTCTACATGGAATTAAAGTTTATTTAGTTACAGCTGTGCTCCACTAAAATATTTTAATAATTTTAATGGCTAAACTGAAAAAAGAATAAAAAAAAAGTCGGGGGGATATTTAAAACTTAGGGCTGAAGTATATAGAAGAATCTCCACAGGATACTTGTTCAGCTGCTCACACAGCTCAGAGAGAGACAATACTTTCAGTTTGAGAAAGGAGAGGATTTAAATGTAGCACTTATATGTATTTTTATATATATTTTCTTCATACTTGGAGAACGAATTGTTCCAGTTTGTGAACTGACATTCCGTATAGAAAAAGCCCCACTGCCTATCAGAGGGAACTTTCCTAACAGCTGAGATTTTTTCCCTGTTTGCTGTCTGCTCAATTCAGACCTTGGAATGAGTGTCAAGAGGATTGGGATCATGGTCTCCTGGCTTGTTTGCATGTAACGTTAATTTATGCACCCTGGGACAGGATTCTTATGCATCAGATGTCTATTCAAGCCCAAGCAGCTGTTGCCAAGAGCTCAGTCATTAAAGGCAGTGGCTATACATCCCTGTTGCTTCTGAAGGAATGGCAGGAGGATGATGCCCAGGAGACCGTACTCAGCCTGGTGCAGGATATTTGGTTACATAAAAGAAATTAGATGCATGAACCTTCCCACCCATCACTCTTGCTTCACTGTTCTTTTGAAAGTTGTCTCACTAACAAGGCTTTACAGAAGACCGTATGCTCAGCTTCTCCAGTCAAACCTAATTTTTGTTTATTTATTTCAGAGGGTAAAGAAGACATAGCATAGTCCAGCCTTTTGAAGGCCCATTTTGCCCCCACAGCTAGAAGAAGATGCAATTTAGGACACCTTATTCAAGATATCCAATATGTTGACTAAGATGATCAGAGCCGAGATGGCCTGTGACAAAGGACATTTGGATAGACATGAACCCGCAACCTTCCCTCTGCCATCATTTCAGCTCTCTCTCTATTAGTGAGGTACACAGCATTTCTTAATCTTGCTGTTCAAACAGAAGGAAAAAAAAATACAAAGTATTAAAAAAAATTATGAAGTATTTCCCAAAGCTGGAAATGAATATGCAGCAAGAAAAGTACACCACCTCCACTTTGAAATTCTGGCACAGCTTAGATAGGTGATAACACTGGTGCAAGAGAGACACTGTTCTTTAATGCTACATGTATATGGAAAAACATCCCTGTAAAAGGTGAATCAAAATGCAGCCAGAGCCAATAGCAAACTCTCAGCATGAAAGCAAAGATGAAATTCACCTTTTTAAATAAAGAAAAAGCAAAGGAATTTACATTTCCAAGTTTACCGGCAATCATCCAGCTGCAGGAAGGTCCATTTCCCTTTCGTCTCTATTCCCAGGCACCCCCCCAAGTTGGGAGGGCTGGACACCCACCTCGGGTACGTCCGTGCCTGCTGTGACTCCTTCACCACACCAGTGCTCGTCTCTTCAGAGCTGGCGTGTGTGGTTGGGTTTATAAAAGAGCTACCTGCTTCCTCTGGCTGCTCGAGTCCTGACACTGGCCAACTGTGCTGCCCAAATAGTCTTCTACCAGCGTAGCCCTCCTGCAAATATTTTTCTTAAGAAAATGAGCTGCAAATTTTGGACAGAGTACTGCATTCATCATGGTTTAATCATTTCCCTGGTGTATGCTTTCCATAGTGTGCGTAGCCTTCACAGAATAACTGATAAACAGATAAAATAAAGGATAATGGATAAAAAGATTCAGCTGTGAGATCTAGTTAGTTTGGCTACCTGTTTTCTGTGCTCAGTCACTTCTTTTGGCATGTCTTCTCCTTTTTCCTTGACTTCTCTCTCATTCTTTCTTTTCACATTATCTTTTCTTTCTACTTTTTTTTTTGCATCTCCTCTTCTCCACTTACCAACCCCTTTCCCTTTCACGAAGCTCACGTATTTTTTCATATTGCACCCTGCCTGCTTTGCAGGTGTGCAAAAGATAAGACACTTGAATTAAGGCTCTCAAGCCCCGAGGCCCAATTCTCTTGTAACTCCTCATGGTTTTGGGTGGCCTTGAATGTTTGTGCCCCTTGAGGAAGCTTGATTTTTAAAAACAACGCTCGCAGCGCCCACCACAGCTAATGAAATACACTTTAACGAATCTATCAAGGTTAATGATAGCCAATGGCGTCTCTCCGTTCTAAAAAGCATTGGCTTTATATTATCTTGATCACATTCTCCTCTTCTTCGGGAGTGAGAAGGCCAGAACTTTCATTTCAGCGATGCAGGAGACGCAGCTGCTTGTGGTGAAGATGTGGCTGTGACCCCGGGGATGGCATTAGCCAGGTTCCTCGCAGAGGGCCTGGAGCTCTTGTCACGTATTTGACTGGGATAGAAACGTTCCGCTGCATTTAGAGGGAGCTGCTGCCCTTAAAACTGTGTCCTTTTATCCGCCTCGTGGCAGAAGAGAATGGCATTTTTACTGAAACACTTATAATTCCGTTCACTAAAAAGCAACTTCATTTTTGTAGTAACACAAGTTTGCAAAGACATTGCTTCGAAACTCCCCCCGAGGCGAAGCGAGGATGTATTTCTAAAAGAAACTCCCCCCTGTCCCCCGACTTCTTTTGACGTCGCTAACCGGCAACCGCCGTCACGCGCGGCGATCTCAGCCCTCCTCCCAAAAGCCGTCCCCGGCACCTTTCCCCTCCCCGCCGCCCCAGGGAGGGGAAGGGGACGGCCGCTCCTGGCTCACCCTCGGGGCGCTGCCCAGCCCCGGGGGGACCCTTCCAGCCACCGCCCCCGGGGCCCCCCACCCGCCCGGTACCGGCGGCGCGGCGGGCGGGAGCTGTCCGTTCAGCACCGCCGCTTCCCCTCCGCCCTCCCGCCCTTAGTTTTGAACGGGTCAGACCGGGCCGTGAGGGGGGTTTACCGAGGCCGGCGGGAGGTGTGGGCTGAACGGGCGCCCACACCGCTCCGGCACACCTCTGGGGAGGGCTTCGGGGCCGGCTGGCGGGGCTGCTCGGCGGCGGAGGGCCGCGGCGGCGGGGCCGGTACCGGTACCGGTGCCGCTGCAGCACCGCGGAGCCGCTGGGGGGCCGCGGTGGCGCGTCGGAGCAGCAGCCAACCAGGAGGCCGCATGCAAATGAGCGCGGCGTCCCACCGCGGGGGGGCCGGTGGCCGCCCTGTTGCCATGGCGACGCGCGGCGGCCGTGCCCCCGGGCGGCTCCCGGGGAGACCCCACGCGGGGCGGGCAGGCGCGTGACGGCGGAGCCCCGCGCCGGGCGGGCCCGGGCGGCGGCGGCGGAGGTGGCGGGAGGGGGGCGAGGCTGCCGCCGGCCATGCCAGTACTGGCGCCCGATGCTGAGTCAGAAACAGGTATCCCGAAATCCCCCTCTGAGGCGCGGCCCGCGGAGGCCATGGAGGAGCTGGAGCACACCTGCCCCCAGCCTCGCTTGGTGAGTCGAGCCCGGCCCCGGGCGGGGGATCGGCCCCACCTCGGCCTTCCCGCCCGGGCGCTGCGGGGCCGGGGGCGAGCGCGGGGAGCTGGGGCGGGGAGGCGGGGGGAACCGAAGCGGGGGAGAGGCCCGTCCCTTTGTGTAGCGCCGCGCCTCCGCGGGGGAGGGAAAAGCGGAGGCTGCCGTGGGGGTGGGCCGTCCCCCGCCGCCGGCTGCGGGTCCCGTCCGGGCTAGTGTGGGGACCTCGGGGAGTACAGGGGGAGCCGGGCAGCACTTCTGGTCCCTTCTTTAAAAGGAAAAAAAATTAATAATAATCCCCCCCCACCACCCCCCCCCGGATTAGGGTGCGTTTGAGAGATGCTGTGTCGAGGGTCTGCCGCCTTGGCGAAAGGCGGGCGTGGAGGTGCCGGGGCACACGGCCAGGGTCTCAGCTCAGGTAACGGGGAGCGTGTGACTCGGAGGAGCCGTATCACGATATATATAGAGATATATATATAAAAAGCCGCATATCTGCAATGATGAATGCGGAGGAGCAGCGTAGACTCAGAGGAGGCGGCTGCGGGGCGCGATGGCCGATACCGGCCTCCCCCCGGCCCCGGCTGCTGTCACCCTCCCCGGCTGTCACCCCCCTCCCGGTCCCGCTGAGCGCTGCGGGACGGCCCCTCGGCCCGGGCCACTGCACCCAGCAGCGGCGAAGCCCCGCTTTTCTCAACTTCACAGCCCACTGAGGAGTTGCCTGTTCAATTCGGGATGTGTAAAGAAGAGAGTCTTGGAGAGCTGCGGGGTTTTGGGGATGTGGGGGGAGGAGGATGAAAGAGAGCCAAGAGAGTGATAGGTAAAAACTCCTTTCATTTGGTTAAAGGGGAGGGAAGGCTCCTTCAGACTCTGCAGGCAACTTTACAAGGCTGCTGTACCCCAGGAGTTAAGAATCTTGAGAGCTGCCTTTTTTTTCATGAGCTAACTTAAAATAGCTGGAATATTTCCTTGCTATTTTATTTAAACCTTTTATTATTTCTGTCAGGAATGGTCACTCCTTTTCTTGACATGGTATGTGCCATTGGCAAAGTGGCAGAAAAATAATAATAGTAATACCTATATGCGCACACAGAAATGCAGAGAGAGTATCAAGGTGTGAAAGTGCATGATTGATGCAACAGTTTAGTACTGGAAATTAGATCGTTTAACACCAGAATTCAGTCACAGTCTTAATTAAAACATATTTAAACATCAAACTTCAGTAATTAAATTCAACGCCATAGTTGAGACATTGTTCTGATACGACAAGAAATAGCAACAGTCATTGGAGCTGACCTAAATTAATGTTTTCTACTTGCCAGTGTTATAATTAGAATCAACTTTAACGAAGACTTCCATGTGTTCATGGAAGGCTTTTGGAGCTCTTTTAATAGGGAAAGTTAGCTCACGTGTTGTTACTGCAGTGTGTTCGTACAGGCTGTCTAAGATTTCTCTGTCAAAAGCTCAGATATAACAACCCGTTTGAATATATTACTCCATGTAGTCTGACATTTTAAAAGATTTTAAAGAAAGAAGTGACAATATGATGCCAGTGTTTACAGTATCACGCATTCCAGCATAATTTCTGTGGAAATTAAGGTGACAGCTAGAGTACACGAATAAAACAGGAATTCATTATGATGTTTTAGATCTTCCTGAGTACCGGTAAATTAATAATGGACAATGGTGACGTTTTGAATAAAGATTTATGGAAAACGTGTCCTTATAAAGTGATATTTTGTCAGCCAGCAGATCTACATTATCTTCAGGCAAAAAAAATATAAAATTGCCTCTTGAAATATAGCACAATACTTGGTTAGGGCATAAGGAGTGATACAAGCAAGCATAGACAAGTTGTGTCTTAAGTGAGAAGAATTCAGAGCTGGTGTCCTGAAGAGTTAAAGTGAATGACCCCTTGACAGATGATCTAATAACATGGATATCAAGTTCCTATCAGATCTTTTTTAAGATCATCAGTGTTTTTTCTGATCCCACTCCTTTGAAGGCAGCACGTACAGTGGTGGGCCAGTAATCAAGTCACTTACTTCATTAATATAAATTAAAGAGGATGTCTCAGTTATCATTTTAGTATCATTTTATTATCTTGGATCTTAGGATGGTACCTCAGGATGGGTTTGGTACCTTGGAATGATATAACTGGTGGCAAGTAAAGTCTGTGATATTTACAGATGACTTTTTAATGCTGTTCATTGGTTATTACACGTCTCTAATTATCTGGGCTTTCAAGTTCTTAAGAAAGGCTCATTTTTAGGAAGCATTTTTTCGTTAAGAAGATAAATATTAACTTCAAAATCAGCCCAAATTTTAGACGAAGAAAAGGGGGTAGTTCTTGTCTGAAACAGTTGTTGTCATCCTTTTCATTAAAAAAAAGGAATCATTTATTTAAAGCCTTAAAACTGTGAATATTTTTAATGGATATCTGCCACTAGGTCCTCTGATTTTAGGCTATGGAGTCTGCTAGCTTGGCAGGAAGTGTCACAGTAAGACTAAAGAAAACCCCTGTATCCTTCAAAGAGCAGGAGAACAGGGGACATTGAAGGCAATTCTCAGGTAAGTTTCAGTGTGTATTGAAACCTGATGTTTTCCAGTGCCTAGTACTGTTGTGATATAAATTGCCATTAATTTTTTCCCAAGACACTCTTTGGGTTTTCTTAACCAACTAGAGAATTAATGAGCATTCATGCTTCAGTCAGTTCCCCTGGTCCATCTCTCACTTAATCTTTGCCTTCTTTACATTCTCAACTTCCACGTATCTGAATGCCAGAAAAATCTCTCTCTGAGTGACATGTGTACCTTAGTCTCAATGCACAGTGGAGAAACAAACCAGTTAGAGTCACAGGCTTTATCCATATTGGTGATTTTAGCAGTTTTGTAGTGAAGAAAAAACCCACAAATAACCTTTCTCCAATCCTGGTTTGTCTAGTTTCGCATTTATCCATTTCTCGTCTGAACCAAACTGCTGGGTTTGGCCACTTTCTGACCTACCACTGTCCCATCCATTTTTTTAAGTGAGTGTTGCTTCTCCTACTTGAGCTGTAGGATTCCCATGGTTTGGTCACGGGGGCCTTCATTGTTTTAAATGGGATAAACATCGCTGCTGGTCATATCGTGATGCACATTCAAGGTACGTCAGTCGCCCCGGATAACTTTCAACAAGCTGCAGAGCACTTCTGGGCTGTGGATGTCAGTCTGAGAATCCCAGCCTTAGACTTTGCCGGTGCTACAAGGGCCCATAAGTGAGGCAAGTGGAGATACCAAAGGAGGAAATACCAAAGAGTAAGTACAAAGCCTTGTGTAGCTTAATTTTATAATTTATTTATGTCTCCTGGGATCAAAAGTTTGACTTTGATCCCACAAGACTGTGGTCCCACGTGTAGGCAGCTCCTTGAAGGATCCATGTGCACCTTCAGAATTACCAGTCCTCCCCCTGAAAGAAACAAACAGGCATTTCAACACCCCTTGTTCAGGGAGACAATTCCAGATAGTGTCTTTCACAAAAGAAAACAATGGCAATTTATAAGGACAGTGCTGCAGATAAAGCAAAACCGAATACACATCGAAACTTACTTGAAAACAAACTTCAAAACCTACCACTTGGTCTCATCTTTCCCTTGAATACGCTGAAAGCTTCTTTTCCTTGTATTCCTTGTATATGACGTCTCTGTCATCCAACACAGGCCTCGGTGAGAACATCTGGAGAAGTACTGGTGGGACCTGGGTACTAATGTCTTGTTTTCAAAACTGGCTGAAGCCCTTAGGGTTAGGCCAACTAAAGGAATGCAGGGCAATGAAACGTACGTTCCATTGCAGTATCTGCCTCATTGTGCTTTGAGTCTAATGTGAGATTAAGCCCAAATCAGGAAGACAGGCTCTTCTGCAGCACTTAAAGTTAGGCACAACTTAAGGAACCTTAAGAAACTAGATAGGCAGAAAACCACCTGAATTGCCAAGGTGAGGTACAAGGGAGAAGAAGGAGTAGACAGGTAGGTGGTAGGTTTGGCCTGTACTTGTGGGGACATTGGTGAGTACAGGACCAGGCAGGAATTAATTTAAAGGAAATTTAAAGTAAAGTGAGTCTATCTTCAAGGTGATGTAAAGAAGCAGATAGGTACTTTTTGCTCTGCCTGCTCTGTCCTTGGCAATATGTGACACCAGGAATACTGGGCTGTTGCCGAGATCATGGTTACTTGACATCCGTGCTATTGTCAGATGCCTGTTCTCAGGCAGCTCTAGCTGTGGCCAGATCCCATTTGCTTGTGCAGGAAAGAGCATCAGGGCCCTGTGTGGAACTACCCAACTAGTTTTTTTCTGCTTAGCATCACCATTGCAAGGACAGAGAGACCAACTGGAGACTTAGGACCTATCCATATGGCAGGTAAAACATGTGCTGCCAAGGCACTGTAAGCATCAGGGCCATTTGAGGTTCACCCTGGCAATGCTAGTGACGGCTCCTGGCCTTACTTCTGCTGCCTTAAGATTCAGAGGCTACAGTCTTTTACAATTCAATTGGAATTAGGCACCAAATACCTTGGGGCCACTAAATCTACAATACTTTGGAGAAGAGACTCAGGTGCAACTGAAGATCACAGCTGTCATGTCATCTTAGGTATCAGCTGCTTTAGCCATTTTGATTATTTTATTAGTTTTTTAGAAGAAATAAGAGTACATGAATTCATTTTTTCATTGTTTCAAATTATTCAAGTAAATTTGAAAAACATTTTATTTATTTATTTTATTTTATTGAAGGGTAGAGGAGAAAGTTTTAGTACTTTCATTCACTGGAGCTGTATAATGGTTTAAGGGGGCACTAGACTCCTCTAGGTGTTTGCCCTGTTACTGCTGTTAAGCAATGAAATGTTAATCACAAAAATTGAAATAGTTGCAAGAAAAGCATTTGCAAACAGTGTTTTGGGAGGGTCTGATGCAACCTCAGGAATTATTTCAGATATTTTATTTCCATGAGCTTCCAGAGATCTTCATATTTATATTTCCTGTATCACTGAAAGGGATATGCAATTTTATCCAGAGGAGCTAATGATGAATTTAGGGGATTTTGTTGTGGTTACAAAGTGTCCCATACATCTCTCTCTCTCTAATGTGATGTTATGACTTAGGGGGTCTGCCATCTGTTTACTTCAAAGTGGGACTAAGCATAAATATATATGTAAAGAGCCTTACATTTGAGGAACCTAAAATGACTTTATTTCACTAAATATCTTTTTGGTCCTTTGTAAGTTTGGGTTTGCTCTGGGTTAATTTTCATTTTCATAAATGTTGGCTACTACATAAAAGCACAAACCCATAAAAACATGCCAAATGTGGTTTGCGCTTGGGGACATGTAGCAATCTTTGCTGCACTTAAAAGAAAAAATAAAATTGCCCCTAGACACCAAAAATCTACTGTGATTTGCCTTTACTACATTAAAGGATATGCAATTGGTATACGTTCTGAAATGCGACAGTCTCTGCAAAAACATGTTGCAATATTTATTTGTGAGATATACAGGACTACAGATACGTTTTTCAGGATTCACAAATGATACATAAACACAGGGAACAAACATTACATTCCATGTATTGTATTTCTTGTTTGCAAATGCATATATGCAATGCTATTTCAGAAGCAGCTTTTATTAGGAGAATATTACCAATTTCTTAAACTGTGCTGTTGTCATTACTATGAAAGTTAGTATCATATCTTTAAAAAGGAGTAGAAAACCACTGTAAATAGTTTCTCTCTTCCCCCTCTTCAAAAACATATACAACATTATAATGTAACATATGTATAAAATGTAAAAAGAAACCCAACACATACATGGATGTGGAGCATAAGACCTCGAGAATTAGGGAACCAAATACGAATTACTTGGGCGAGAAGTATGCGTAGCGTACAACCACACATCCAGGATTGTGCACAGACGCTCAATGCAGCCAGAACTGTCTATCCTAGTATGTGCTTATACCTTTGCTTCCACGTAATCTGCTTTCCTTTCCTACACACACATAAACAGACAGCATAAGGTGAACAAACAGCTCTTGTGAAAGGCACTGGATGAATCAGGGATCTGTTAGAGAAGCCCAGTGTACTCCCTATGGGAAAATAGTTCTTCCCAGGATGCGTCTGCCTGCCAGCTGGGGAACTGCAGAGACTACGTGCCTCCTGTGCAGGAGGAAGAACGGGTTTGGGTTTTTTTTCTTCAACATAGCTCTATTTTGAGTAATGATTTATACAAAATGCTGTCCTACATCTGGCATGAAATAATTGATAGACGTTGAGTATTTTTATGTAGAAGCACAAGTGGAGATTGAATACTGGGCCAAATTCACCCAATATCTTAGCTGTAACTCCGTTGACTTCAGTAGATTAACCCTTGCCTGTGTTACAGCTGAAGTTAGGTCCTTTGAGGCATCCACCAGGTGTGTGCACTAATGCACAAGTCAAAAGAAATGGGTCTTAGAAATCCAAAAAATATGAACTGATGTTATCTCCAGTTTCTGCATTGATCAGTAAAACACAGAGAGGCATTAGAGCAGCGGTTACACATTTTTGCTGTGTTGCCCATGGCCAACCCTCAGCGTTAATCATGGGCCAGCAAGCACCTGCCATTCGTCTTTGAACTGCAAATGCACTTAGGACAGTTTGGTTCTGCAGTGGCCTTGCAACATCCTCCTTTTGCGATGGTGTCTGCAAGCTGCCGCTTGGTAACCGGTGCCCTGTTGAAGGAGCCACATACTTCTTTATCCTGAAATACTGCATGCCGGGACGTCTGACAGCTTGGCTAAGTCTCTAGCCATCAGGACAGGAGGACATCCAGGCTCACAGGCTGCGCGCCACCTTAGCTGCAGTTTGTCCTTTCAATGAGTCCTACCTGGGTCACTTGTACACAGAGGTCCTTCCAGCTGTGCCAGGGGAGGGGGCTCAGGCGGGTGAGCTGCCAAGCGTCACGTTTCTTTTCCAGATGGTGTTCACGGAGTTTGAGGTGCTTCTTCGGCAGTTCTTTCACTTGAGCTGTGCTTGACTTGGGGCCCATCCTACCTCCAGGATGGATTTTATTTTCTAAATAACGTGCTCCCGTTCAGTTAAAAGTCATGGCTGTCACGCAGAAATCTTGTCATGAAATTCTTTGGCCTTTTGCAAGTATTGGACTAGATTATATAATAGTTGTTCTAGTTTCATAATCTATGAATCTGTACATATGGTCATCATTGTGCTTCTTGAGAAGGCAGTGGAAGCTGCTTTTTTTTCTCTTGTATCTTCCATTTGTAATTGCATCTTGCACTTGATCGTTACTGACTTAATACTAATGACAAGCAAAGTATATTTGATTGAAGATAAAGCCCAGAAAAAGCAACTGAGCATAAGGCAATTTGAAGTGCTTGCAAACAGACAAACAGATTAATTTTTTTTTTAAGTTATTTTTCTTATTAGGTTACTTTGCCCTATTTTTAGCTTAAATTCACCTCCGTGAGTCAGAAGAACTGTGGGAGAACAGGCTAGATTTTCTTTTGATACATGCATTAATATTGGAACTGTTTGTGAAGAAGTTTACCTGGAGGCACCCACCAGTAACATTCAATTACAACTTAATTGCTCGTTAATTTGCCTGTTTGGGTCAAGGTTACTAAAGCTAATACATGAGACAACATAATTTTCATTTTTCACAATGTTCACTCCCTGAACCTCTAAGAGAAGACCTTGGTAGTCCTTAACATAATCTTTCCACTTGCAAAGGGTATTCATACTTCAGAAACTCAGCATGTATTTTTAATTCCTTCTCAAGAGTTTTGATAGTGTTTTTCTCCTAAGTGTTCCTTAAAAACTGATGTCAGTGTTTCCTGCTCTGTAATTATTGTTTGTCAACATCAGGAGCAGGTTCCCAAAATAATCTTTCCTTATATGAGTAGATCTCACCCACGTGATTTGTTCCAGTGAAATCAGTTATCTGTTTTAAATACCGCCTCTGAGATAAAAGGAGATTACAGCATCAGACCTCCCACAGAATTTGCCTGCCGGCTTAATTGTTTTATAAGCACAGGCCCAGCCTGCTTTACCAAGTTTTGCCTCGGTAGCTGTACTGGTTCAAGACCTGAAATTTTCTTAGACCTTTATTGATGGCAAAATCTTTGATGACAAAACAACTATTTGCTCTACCAAGAGAATGTTTTTGTCTGTCATGTAGTGAGGGAGGTGATGTAGCTGCGCAAATAAAAAAAAAAGAAAAATTAAAAAGAGTATCTCCTTCCATTAGCATATGTTGTATGCAATTCCCCTGCAGCCAGAGTTATAATGGCAGATGCGTGATGGCATAGATGGGTCTACATTTGCCCATTTTCAAAAATATTTCTGTCATTCTTGCTGTTGCTTAAAAAAAGTCAACCAAACAAAAAAACCCCATAAACCAAATAATAACACAATGAATTATTTCCTATTACAGGCTGTAAACAGAAGAGAGGGTGTGGAGGTTCTCGTGCTTTTGACCTGTTATTTCAGTGGTGTGACTCCTGTTCCTCTGCAAATAACTGACCGCTTTCCTTTTAATCCATTGGAAACATAAGCTATGAATGTTTATTTGCTGACTAGCAGCTAAGTTAAATGGCTACGGTAGCCTAAGAGAGTGAGTGTGAAGAGTGATAATAAAAAGGCAGCATCGAGATACACCTAAAAAGAAGCTGCTTCTAGCTGTTGTGTAGGGTTTCTTCGTAAAGTATCCTGACCACAGACCCAGCTCAGGGCTGCCTGCCACACTGTACTCTTCCGTCTGGGCTTCTGTCTTATTAAATATATTTGCAGGTTACAAAGATGTTACTGGGTGCAAATGGAGCTGTGAGGCATTTGCAAGCCCCTTTTACCTACTACCTTCCATCTTTTAATTTCCTGAAATTTATTGAGCATCATTCAGTTATTTTGCAAATTTGTGAGAATGCAAGTAAGACACTGTTTAAACTTGTCATAGAATGAGTCACTTCTGATATGCTAAGATTATTGGATATGATGTTTTCATGTACGTTCATTTTTAGGAACTGAATTTAATTATAATTGAATGCAGTGTTTTCATTCCCAGGGAACAGGACTTCCGTTGTAAGAGTTTTTTTAATGTCTTCTGAAGTAAATATCACTAACAAGTCCTAATATTATAATGACTTATCCATTTATGGCATGTAATAGGCTTTCTCTATACACCAAATATTAATAATACAGTAACAATATGGCATTTGGACTGCTTAAATGAAAGCAAAGTCTCCCCGCTGACACCAGGTATAAGGTGCTTATGTCATTAAAGATAACCATCTATTAAAGCTCTAGAAATTGGAAGAGTTATCAGTTTGAACACTGTATAAATCACCTTGCAGTTAACAGGGAAGGACAACAAAAATAATCAAAGTTGTGGATCAGCTTCCATACAAGGAACAAATAAACGGGGTAAAGCTCTTCAGCCTGGAAAACGTGACTGAGGGGAGAAAAGAGAGAGGCAGGGAATAGATGACTACGGATGAATTTACTGAAGCTTCCACTACAAGAGTATCAAATAATACAAGGATGAGGCAGGTGCTGAACAAACAGAGGTAATTCATCACCGAACTCATGCGTAGGCTATAGAGCACCCCGCGACAGGATGGTGCAGATCTCAGAAGCTTACCTTGGTCCAAAATACGAGGCTCATTTGAATTGCTTGAGTAATTGGAAAATGTAAATGCCTAGAAAATAATGATGAAGGGAAAAATCTGTCAGAGAAAGACGTAAGTATATTTGCACAAAGTCTTTATCTAAGTATCTGGTTATTGGCAAAACTATAGTGAACTTCTAAAAGTACTTTAATGGATTAACCAATATGAAAAAGTGGCTATAGAAACTACTTGCTCTCTTCTCCCAATTCTAGTTATTACTGACAAGAAACTGGAAAGAATACAAGTAATTATATACAAACTGAAAGAGTTTGATAATTTATTTCTGGTTTTTAATCATCTCTTGAAATATTTTATGTGCGCTCTAATATACAAACCAAATGGTCTCATCTTATGTCACTCATAAGATGTTTTTGTTAAGCTCAGCAATGTTTTTTCTACAAAAATAAAATGAAATCATATTGGATACCAGTTGGGAAGCTATTGCTGTATTTCACTTGATCTGTCAGCACATGGTATTTATGCATTTCTCTGTGTAGCTTCTTTTTGATAGAATATTGCTGATTTCAATCTATTGTATTTAATGTATTTTCATATCCAGTGACTGAGAGGTCACAGTGTAACGGGGATATTGACAAGTCTGGTTCTAAGCCCTCGGCCATAAAGCAAGCTTTAATGATGAGTGTTCACAAAAGCTGGACCGATGGGAAACTAATAGAGGTGGTTTTCCATTGAGCAGAGACTGAAAGAAAAATCTTGGTGTTGCAAAGGCACTTACATGGATAAAAAGCACCACTGTGTTTGCCTGGGGGGAAAAAAATCTCTTGCTGCAAACCAGGCCTATTTTCTTCAAATAATCTCCAAGGAAACAGCCTCTGCCAAGCGAGGATCTGATTACCAGTTGCAGGCCTCAGACCATAGCCATTATTGTTTTAACTTTTCTGCCTTCCTCTTTATCTCAGCAGGAAGCAGGCTCTATGGGCTGCCGTGAAACTTGACCTTGCTTGGAGATAAAAAGACAGGTTAGCACACAGCGATAGCAAAGCCAGAAGCAAAAAGACAGTATTTAGAAAATAAAGGCAGAAGCTGGCACAGTATGATTATGTGTAATGTTCTACGCTGTGCGGCGTGGGTGGCCTGATGAACAGTGCCCATCCACAAAACCCAGACAGAAACTTGGACTTGGTCATAGTTTCTCCATTTTTTAACCTTGTCTGTGCAGAGAGGCTGTGATTTTCATCACTGAGATACTAACGTTACCTCAGGTGATTTCCTGCAACCTTGGAGATTAAGAAAAAAAGGAAAGAAAACTGGAAGGAGGAAAAAAAAGCAATCTAAATAAAAATTTAGTGCTTTTGGTAAACAAAATGAATAGTAAAGCAGCATAAAGAGTTGGATATGAACCTTAGAGCTCACTTTAAGTCTTTGCTGCTGTTTTACTACTGTCCTCTGAGCTTTCCACACAACAAGCCAGTGATCCCAGAGGTCAGCAGCAATTAGGTATGACATGTCTTAAAAGCGTCTCAGGCATGCTAAAGAGAATAAATGCTCAGTGATTAAGCATTCAGCATCCAAAGGCTGAAAAAAAAGTGTAAAGGGGAAGAGAGATTCTGCTGCAATCAACTATACATGGTGGAACTGATACAACTGTGCATCGCACAAATGGTCACTGTCAAAAACAAACCAAGCCACAGCTTCAAGGCCACGAGGCCCCTGCTAAATCACGGTGGAGGCAAAGTAAGTGATGTTTCAGCTTGTCTCAACCACCACCTCATCTCACAAAAACAAAGCAACCCAAAACTCAGCTTATGGTAGTTTGCTGTTTCTATGATTTCATAAAAATTTCAAGCCAAGAGCAGTAGAAGTATGTTTTTTCACATCAGACCATATGGCAGATAATAAATATCTGAGATTCTGATCACTGATAACTTCCTACATAGGCATGGATAGAAAATGTAATTTCTGTAATCAGGTTTCCTGGCAGATAGTGCCGTATCATTCTTCACACATCCTCACTCTCTCTCTTAGTTCTTTAGGTTGTAATTGCTTCACGTACCCTCATGGTGCTCTGATCACAGTTAGAGCATTTTAGTACTATTACAGTATGTGTCAGACCAGAGAAAGGAGTTGCAGCTCAGTGAGCTCTAGTTAGGTGGGACTTTTGGTGGCAATCTTGCCTTTATTTTGAATGGCTCCTCAAAATTATACAAGGTTCTGATTAAAACACAACAAAACAACCTGTAGTTCCACTAATCTGTACTGATGTCTTGTCAGTGGGAGGAACTGGTCGTTGTACACATAGCAGAATACATTTTGCATCTTAGGCCTGTGGACTTATTGGGACCAAAGCAAGGATTAAGGTGCTTGGGCCATCAAACCAGATTTCAGCCTCGGCAAATGGAAAAATTAGGTACCTGCACCAACTTCAGAAATGGTTGCGCTTCTCAACAGAGACAAAGAATTAAGTTGCATGATGTGTTTGGAAAACTTTATTTTCCTCATCACTTCTTTACCTTATATGAATAGTGTATGCTCAGGGGTGACCAAAAGCAAAAATCCCCAGGGAGCAAACCAGCTTTAAGCCTGGTTACAGCATCTTGCCACAGTTAAATGGTTCTTTTTTAACTACTTGATGGAAGAAACAAATTGACTTTCTTTGTGGTTTTTTTCCCCTTCTAGACTCTGACGGCACCTGCTCCATTTGCAGACGAAACAAGCTGTCAGTGCCAAGCCCCCCATGAGAAGCTAACCATTGCACAAGCCCGCCTGGGAACACCAGGTATGTGTTAGAGAGCAACATCAGCAGGACCGTGGGTGCTCCCAAAGCACAGGCTCTCCCTTAAAAATGGCTGTCCGTGGTCACTTGTGCCTTCCACTTGGAAGTAGAAAGGCCAGCCCTGTATCTGGTGCTATGAGGTAATAGGGAAGAAACCAGTGACAAGGGGACCGTTATCTTGTGCTAGAGAAAAAGTTTCAACTTAGAGTTTGGTGTTATCGTGGATGTCTGCATGTTGGGCAGAAAGAAGGCTTGCCAGCCCACTCCAGACGGCCTTAAAGTTGTGTTGTGCAGTGGCTACCTCCTGAATTCTGTTCCTGTACTGCCTCTGTATGCTGTAAAACCTCTTCTTTCACTGATATTCTTGTTGAGCACATCAGATTTTAGGTGGCCTTAAAGGCGTTTGCCTTTTGAAAAGAAACCATGCCCAATTTTGGAACACTTTATCTGGACAGTTTTTCCAGACCTACCTTTGTGATTGGGCTGGGGAAAGAGGATGATTTGGGATTTGGAATGAAGTCCCAAATACATACTTCAGTCCCCTGTAAATTCCATGAGATTCTTTAAAAAAAGCCTTCATATACTTATTTTACGTATTTAAAATAAGCTTTTAAAGTATGTACACTTCATAGAGGTAAGCCCCAGCTTTCCACTCAGCTCTGCAAAGAACAATGTTGTCCCCATATTGCCGTGTATCCCTGGATGTCCTGACAGCAGAGATATCTCTCTGTAGCACTGAGGCACAGTCATTGGAGGTTGGAGCTCTGTTGCTGTCATCTCTGCTGTCCTTTTGGTTGGAGGTGACTTCTCTGTGGCACAGCTGCCAGGCTTGTCCTTTGGTAAAGCAAGTCCTTTTTGTATCTGGAGGCTGCTGCTGAAGATGTCATACAGAAAGCAAGAGTTATAAGGGTGATGATAGCAGGAGGATGGTGAGAAAAAGAAACGATCAGCTCATTAGAGAGAAGAGCTTGGGGGAAGGATGGAAAAGGGGAAGTGAAAGATTTATGTGGAAGAGAGAAGCAATACTTTTTTACAGCGGTACGCTGTAGAAAAAAGAAAGTCACAGGCAAGAGGGGAAGAAAAGGGAGATGATAGGAAAAAATAGGGAAAAATTGAAAAAATCCATAAGGCAGAACTGACTAGAAAGGCAGAGAGAAAAGAACAAGACATATGGTGGAACTCCGAATGAGGCAGGAAGATAACATTTTTGCTAAATTAGAATATGGGGATGATGGATGATAATAAATAGGCAAAGTCTGAGAGAAAACAGCAGAATACAGAGAAGAACAAGTAATGAGCAGGATAAAACACTGTGAGTTCACCCACGGTGCATTTCGAACATCAGAACTGGGGTAAATCTCCACAATCATCTGATCAGGGAACCAGATCCTGTCCAGTAAGAATTAAGCGCAACTTTGTTTTGTGTCTGAATAATCACTGTTGTGTTTCTTTCTCCACAGTTGACAGACCTGTCAGAGTGTATGCAGATGGGATATTTGACCTCTTCCACTCTGGCCATGCTAGAGCTCTTATGCAAGCCAAAACCCTCTTCCCAAATAGCTACTTACTAGTAGGAGGTAAGATCAGAGTTATTTATTGCACTGGATTTTTCCTTCTGTGCTTCAGTATCAGAGAGTTATTGCTGTGCTCGCACCCCCAGCTGTTTATACACTATGACTTTGAATGCTACTTTCACTCTGGGGGCTTTCTATAGGTGATTTGCCTTGAATTATGTCTTACAATTGCATCAATTAAAGTAAAAGTCAAATTCTGCTCTAAGCAGCATAGGCACAATTCCCATTCTAGTTGAAGCAGGTGCCTGCATGACTCTGAGCTTAGAATAGCTCCATATGAATAATTTACCTTTTCTAGTTATTCGCTCAGAATTGTTCAAAGATGGAGATGAGTGAATGAGATCAACCGTTCATTTATTTCTGGCTCCTCGGTCCCTTCACCAGCCAGGCACAGCCCACATCCCTTGGCTGCCAGGTCAGTACTGCGTGTGCAGACCCAGCCTTCAACATCATCAGAGAAGCTAATTCCAGCCTGTTATCATTGGAGACCCAAATGTAGGTCATGATTTGAAGGTAGTTTTCAGCTCACAACGGTCCCGGGGCAGGTTACTTTGTTATCATTGTATTTTGCTGTGAATATCTTCTTCTTTTTTTTTTTTTTTTTCTTTTTTTTTTCTTTTCTGTGCAGCTGGCTAACAGCTGTTCAGCAGTTGGTAGGTGCCTGAGGAGTCACCGGAGGGTGGCTGTGTCCTGCCTGGCTGGCTATGCAAGCCCTGCTCTCGTGAGGCCTCATAAACATGCATTTTGGTTCCACTTTCCCTGCACCTTTGGGGCTGAGATATGCCTCACATAAACACGTCACAGCAGCATTCAGCTGCTCAAATGCTTACAGCAGTGATGATAAAGCCAATGTGAATACAACCTTCAGACACTTTATAAGATGCATTTTTTTGCACCTTTGTCTCAAATCAATTGAGGGGGTGGGAAGGAGGAAAGAGCCAGTAAGAGAAAAAGCAAAAATCTCCTTATAAACACACTTTTTGGTTTTACTCTTAAGTTTATGAATTGTGGTAATTCCCATGGAGCTTCCTGGGAGGGAAAGGAGATATTCCTTTGTTATAAAGGAAACATTTAGTTAGGACTCTTTTGTTTTCTGGCTGAGCCAGATGATAGCTTGCAGAAGAAGCTAGTGGAGGTGCAAGACTGTGAGCTTTAAAAAAAAATAATGCAAGTTATGTAGGTTTTGTTGTTCCTTTTAAAGAAGTGGGGGGTGTTCCAGATCAGGGAAGGAGCTCTGGGGCAAAAGCCTGGCTCCTTTGAAATTCATGGCATAGCTTCACTTTGCCCTTATTTCTGGAGTGAAGGACAAAGCAGCCAGCACTCATCAGCACCTCTTCCCAGCAAGGCACTCTGCATCTTAGCATGTTTAAAAAATGGGCACCTTTCCACGCCCACATACAATTTGTGCTGCAAAAGCACTGGTGTCATGTGTGTTTGTGGGCACCACAACCAACACCTTTTACTTCTCGTTGTGAAGACAAGTATTTGGAGCTAACAATTTTTTTTTAATAGATATTTATACCTTCCCAAATCAGTCATTAGAGCAGGATGACAGAATCAAAAGGAAACACAGAGATACTGTGTCTGCACTGTCCATGAAAAAACAGTAATCAAGAAACGAAATCAAACCTTTATATGGAATTCGAGCAAAAATTACTATTTTCCAATAATTTTAGTAGACCCTTTCTTCCAGGAGACGGTAGCTTTAAGATGACATAAAGGCTGTAAATAAATATAAATACAATCTCAGAAGGGATCTTTCTACTGAAAATGCTTTGATCTCCATTAAATTTCTTATCAGCAGGCATCAAAAAAATCACATAATAGGATAGAGTAGCATTTTGCTAGCTGAAATTCACATGTATATTATTATCTGGCTTTAAAGTTTGCACAAACTCCAGGGCTATCTAAGCCTTCCTACATTTTTCCTGCTTTAAAGGTCCTTAACGACCATCACAGCAAGACCATCCATTTTATATCTCCAAAAAAAAAAGACTGCATCTTTGCCAGTGTCTTGCTTGGTAGGTTGATGTTTTCAAATTAGAAAAAAGCAGCAGCTGTAGGGCTACTCTCACACTTCCCTGCAGCACTAATAATGTTGCATTTATCATTTGTCAAGTACATTTATTATTTGTGCCGGTGTCGCAGACAAGTGAGATCCAAAGGCATAGGTTTGACCTGTGGTGAAGGACAACCCCTCTCAACCCAGCTCTAAATGGGTATCACGTTATTCCATGTGGGGCGGCAAATGACTATCGTAGCGGTAATATTGGACAGAGTTACAGTTGTGGGGACAGGCCATTATGTTTTATGTGACGTTATGTGGGTAGAAAGATAATACCTAACTTTTATAGTCCTTCAGTATCATGGGTGTTGCTTCCACTCATTTTAAAAGCACTGTGACAAAGTATTGGTACATCCAGAGTTAAAAATGCAGGATTTCTGGACCTGCTCATTCCATGGTTTCTCCCAGGCCTTTCCATGGGGCTTCCTTCTGTGAGTTCCCATTTGAACATGGCACAAGCCTTACTTCTCTTCCTATGAAACCTGCTGAACTTGGAGACAGATTCCTATAAAATCTGCCATGACCTGTTTTCCATCAGTATTTATTTAGGGAGAAACTGTTCTGCTATGATTTAAGGCTTTGTTGCCAAATTCATCCTTCAGAGTGTTGTTTACATAGGAACAAAAAGCAGGAACAGGAGGCCCAGACAGGCTGAGGGATCTCCATCTTTGGAAACTCAGCTGGACATGGCTCTGAGCAACCTGCTGTAGTTGGCCCTGCTGTGAGGGGGCAACTATTAGCTAAGCTAACAACTTGGTGCTTATTGGAATTATCAGGAAATAATCAACTGCTGTGAGGAGGTGGGGGTTGGATTAGGTGATGTCCAGTGGAGCCTCAACTGGTTTGTGATACATGAAGTTGGCGAGCACTCTGTGATTGCCGACCACTGCACTTTTTGATTGTTTTTAAAGCATTGACCATCACCCCTGAAATTTCACAGCCCGTGAAATCCCCACTTACAGTGGGATTGAATTACCTCAACACATGGATACGGTACCGCTTGAGATGTCTTACAATATCTCACTTGGGCTCTGGCTGCAGCTCCAGAAAGCGAAGGGTCTCTCTATGGTTGTACCTGCCAGCCCCAAGCAGAACTCCTAGATGGCCTGGAGCACCCCAAAATTAGCTAAGCTAATAAGTAGGTGCTTATTGGAATTATCAGGAAATAATCAACTGCTGGTTGTGCTAATTCTACTGTCGAGCCATTTTGTTAATACTTCCATATTTTAGTTTGCAGTGATGATTTAACGCATAAATTCAAAGGCTTCACTGTGATGAATGAAACTGAGCGATATGAAGCCCTCAGACACTGTCGTTACGTGGATGAGGTCATCAGAGATGCACCCTGGACACTGACACCTGAGTTCCTTGAAAAACATAAGGTACATTCTTCCCCTTATCCCTTCCTCCTTTCTCCCTTGTAGACTGACAGTTGAGAATAAACAGCAAGTCTGTAAAATTTTATTAGCTAGAGCCAATTATTTAATTCAGTTAATTCCAGTCACTGAAATTAGGTACATGGCATTGCTTGCCTCCATCTTTGTCAGAAAATGTTGTATTTGTCTTGCCTTTTTTTCTCAATATGCTGAGATGATTGTTGTAGTGGTATTTGTGAATGGCAAAATAACACTGAAGAGTTATTCACAAATTGACTTTCAGGAAAGGAGATCATGAACCATCAAGTTATCACGTAGTGACTAAAGTCCTGTTAAAGTTCTGAATTAAAGGCACAGCTCTTATTAATGTCAACAGGTGCAATGACTGGCCAGAAATACGTAAAAATGTCATGTGTCCTCTAAAAGGCAGGATACAATTTATTACATGCTACTGACTGGCTTGCAATATATATAAATCTTAACAAAGGCATAATTAACTAGGATGTATTTTAGTGTCCACATCACTGGGTGATGAAAGGACAGCATGACAGTACTAGGTATACATGTATATACACACAGCCCTAAGGAGGCAGAATCAATAATCCTGCCTCCATGGTTTTGAAAGCCAAGGCTTTGCCACTTGACTTAGCTCTTCCAGTAGCAGCAAAAGCAGGAATGAGTGTCTCGGGTTTTCTACAGACTATCACATAGAGCCAGCCAAAGCGATGTGTTAATGGCAGTGCTTCTGGAGACAAGCTTGCTGTTCTTTCATAATTGATCATACAACACAACAGTTGTAGGCCTAAATCTAGTGCAATATTCTAGGTGATGGCTTTAGGATGAGAATGTCAAAAGCAAATCAGCTGAAGTCGAGAAAAGAGATGATCCTCCACAGCGACCCCCCACTGAACCAAAATTCAGTGATGGTGGCATGTGATTCTTCTTCTGTTCACTGGCAGATTGACTTTGTAGCCCACGATGACATCCCGTACTCCTCCGCTGGCTCGGATGATGTATACAAACACATAAAGGAGGCAGGTAAGGGCAACTTTGCATTTTTAGCACCTTCCTTTACAGCCTCAGCTCAAATTCTTTTACTGCCTTTTGACCACAACTGCTGGGAGAGAAGCAGTAGAGATATCACGTTCTCTTACACCCTAATGGTAGGTATGGCTGACTTCAGCAGAAAGATTCTTTGTAAAACCACAAAGGATGTCCTTGGCTGAATTCCTGACATGACCCCCAGGAAACCATTCAGACCTGTCATGAAAGAGTCCCATCTGGGTTTTTAAAACAATGTTAGGGTGCTCAACTAAGAGCTTCAAATGGATGAAAATGAGTTCAGTTCCCACAGCAGGCCAACCAGCTTCAGTGGTTTGTTGATAACGGCAAACTGATGACTCCTTGACCCAGCCCAGGCCTGAATACGGGCAAGCGCAGACAGCCTTTGGGAGTCATTAGGACCCCCTGCTGATATGCAGTGAGTGTTCCTTTCACTACACTGGCAGAGGTTTTAAATCAGTACCAGAGTAATTCATTTGCCGTGACTGTTTAGCAGTTTGTTTGACTACCATATTACATTGAACATGAACATGCTGAAGTCATCAGGAGTTTGTATCTCTTCCGTTCAAGGAAGCTGAATTAAATCTGAGTAGATAATGTTAAGTCACTGTTTGCCAGCAGCAGCTATCCTAACACAGTGAAGAGTGCGGGAGGAGGAACTGATCATACCTTTCTTTTCCTGCTCCCTGGAGGTGCTGCTTTGAACCCTGGCGAGTCCATCCTCTTCCTGGTCTACATAAACATATATATCGGAGGCTTAAAAAAATTCCAGAGCGAATCTGCCTGATGGTAATTTGTCGTGCAAAGTGACCTTCTCAAGCTATACAATGACAGCAGTAGACCAGGTATTGACCTGAGCTGAAAGAATAAGCTTTTTATAGCAGCAGTTCCTCATCTTTTTCCACTTGCAAACCTCACTGGGGTGTCAGACTCACAACTCTCCTTTGGGAACTGCTGTTCTACGGTTTCAGAGCCAGCACCAGCTTACTTCACTAGGCAATGGAACAAAGGTACCTCTGGTAAGGGTGGGACACCAGGGGACATACAGCATACGTGCTGGACAGGCAGCTGTTTTGCTTTTCTTCCGTAAAGTGCTGAGTGCACAGGACAACATGACAGGAGCCCTTGGTGTCACCGCATTGTTACCAGACTGAGCTGGAGAGAGCCCAAACCCAGCACATCCTTCTCTGCTGTTGCTGGGCACACATGTCCTGACAAGAAATTTACACTTTGCAGAATAGAGTATGGACTTACAGCTTCAGGGACTTGTGGTCTGTCCTGTGTGCCTGTCGCGGCAAGATGCTGGAAAAGCGACTTCGGTCATGTATGGCTGAATTTTGTTACATATCAACTGGGAATAATGTTACCTTATTTGTGAAGAGTTTTGGGAGTTAGTGCTGTAATAGTCCTAACGGTCCAGAACAGCATTATTGTGATAATGAATTTCCCCTTTTTCCTAGGGGGTTTTATTTTAAATAGACCAATGCTGTGGATGCATTTGTGCACTTTCCTTAGTTCCAGTACTCCCATTTTCCTACATCAGGTTGTTCGGGAGCAGAGAAGCAGATGGGAACTGTGGAGCTCCTTGTGTAGACTCCCACAGGCTCCCATTTCCCCAGTGCCTTCAGTGGGTGGGAGGGCGTATGGACAACGGTGATCTGGGTGACAGTGCACTGACTAAACCTCTGCACATCTATGAACAATTAGTTTGGAAAATATGAATCAGTCCAACACACGAAGCATACGAAAGCAAAATCAGTGACTAAACGTAACACTCTCATACATGGGTTTGTGCATCTACTTGAAAACACTTCAGCTTTTGGCTTAGCAAGGGTAGGGTTTGGATTTTGTTCATGTATTCTTGTAGCTCCTATCTATAAAGGCTTCTGGCTCAAAGTGGGTTTTGCTGCTTCCAAAAATAGTTTCCTGAGTGACTGCTGCAAGCCTGAAAAGCATGATCAGGGAAACCTCTCTGCTCATGATTAAAATAATCTATTTTTTAGCAGACTATTAATTAGAGATCAGAAAGGAAAAAATATCACATAGCATTTAGTCACAAGAGGCTGCTAAGCTGCTTGATTCCTTCTCCAGATCCTTTTCTAGCCCTGGGAAATTAACTAGTAATGCCTGGCTGCTTCAAGTGAACACATGAGGATTAATTTGCCAGTAGCTATAGCTCCCTTTTAAGACAAAGCACTACTTTTTTTTTTGCAAAACTGTTTCCAGTCTTATCTCACAATACTCTCTCATCAGCAGCTCAATGTTGTAATTACGTCTAAGTGATAGTAGTAATTTTTTGTAGCCCTAAATAACTACTGAACTAAGGTGTGCTAGCACTCTGCTACTATTTATTGCCTTTATGACTTGCTTTAACAGCTCGAGTGATCCTGTCTTGATGAGGAGCAATTAAAAAGCAATATATTACTCAGGTTAATAAATGGCCAGTTTTATTAGAGATGGATCTGTCAGAACAGGAAGAGTGGTTATGCACCCACTGACATGGCCAGGGGGACGTGAAACAGGGGCTGTGGAGGCTGATACCCTGGTTTGTTCGCACTACCATTACGCTTCATCTTCCCACTACAAGCACCTCTAGGGTTTTTTCCAGTTATTGTATCGCATCTTTTACCTGAAGGTGCTTCATGGCTTTGGCCAAGGACAGAGGCTGCTCCGTTTTACGCAGCAGAACAAAGCTAACCCCCCGCTCCTCTACACGACATGAAACAAGGGCTGTGCTTACAGAAAGAACTGCTCAGTGAATTGCCACAACTGCGAGGTTTTGCCTTCCTGGCTCGGGTGTCCCCACCAGCCTAACAACTTCCACATCGCAGCTGACACTGTAAAGAGGGCAAGTTTTAGCCTTTCTGAAGACTTGAGGAAAAATGAATTGTATAGCAACCTAGTGCCTTCTTTAAGCTCACACAAGAACAACAGGAAAGATCTGGGAATAAAATGGGCAGGATTGCAAGTCTCTTACCTTTGGTCAGGCATTTTTGTGTTCATCCTCAGCTACCTGCCGCAGTGCCTGGTCCTGCCGTGCTTTCTCAGCGGGCTCTCTTTTCCCACTTTGCTCAGGAATGTTCGTACCAACGCAGAGAACCGAAGGTATCTCCACATCGGATATCATCACAAGGATTGTCCGGGACTACGATGTGTACGCCCGGCGCAACCTCCAACGAGGATACACCGCCAAAGAGCTGAATGTTAGTTTTATAAATGTAAGTACACTGATCTGCATTTGCTTCTGAAACGCTCTCTCCTAGGACCCTGAACGTCGAGTAAAGGTTAAGAAAGGATATCTTCATGGAACATGGAATAGTTTGGGTTGGAAGGGACCTTTAAAGGTCATCTAGTCCAACCCCCCCTGCAATAAGCAGGGACATCTTCAACTAGGTCAGGCGGCTCAGAGCCCCGTCCAACCTGACCTGGAATGTTTCCAGCGATGGGGCATCTACCACCTCGCTGGGCACCCTGTGCCAGGGTTTCACCACCCTCATTGTAAAAATTTTTCTGCCTCATTTAGTCTAAATCTACCCTCTTTTAGTTTAAAGCCATTACCCCTTGTCCTATTGCAACAGGCCCTCCCCATCTTTCTTATAATCATAGAATCATAGAACAGAATCATTCCTCCTGCTGCTTTTAAATTAGCTGGGAAGAACTTAATTTAAAAGAAACTGGTAAGCTGAAGGTAGTTTTAATTGCTCCAGTTAATTAGCAGCTTCATTTCCATCTTATGCTTTCACTTTGTAACAAAGCTGCTGTAACTTAATGACACACTAGGAAGGAGCCGCCACCCCCCCCAGCTTCTCAGCAACTCACCCAATACACGATTTTCTCTATTCCCATTGTGAGAAGGCAGCACAGAGAGCAAAGATTTTGATATCCAAACTTTGTCTACAACACAACAGGATAAAAACCAAAACAGCTGAGCAGTGAGATTACTAAAGGAGGCTAAAATGGTTTTCAAAAGACAAGGAAGTGTGTTAGGAAGCTCATACACAAATGATGCTGAAGAGATGAAGGAGCCACAACAGGCAGGGCAAGAGCACCATTTGAAAGGATGGCTCAGAAAAATGTAGCAACTCAAATTTTTCAGTTTCCATGTACAGAACCTTACTCTCCAGTAGGGAGTAAACATTTAACAGAAATGAAAGTTTACTTTCCTTCATTTTCTGTTTCAAGTCTTAACTTAAAGCCTCAAGATAAGCCACATTGCTGACGTCTTCCCTGTGATTGGACTGGCTCTCAGGATGACTTACCCCTGTTTCCCTGGAACTGGGAAACCCCTGTGTGAAGGGCTGAATTGTGTCATTTCATGAGGGTTTTGTTTACTTGTTTCTTATTTTGAAGTCTGGCAGATAAATCACAGATCACAGGGCATAAATATTTATTTCACTGTGCTTTTTTTCAGTCTTCTACAAAATCTCTAAAAAAAATCCTGCTTGTAAGTAGTCTACCTAGAAGGATCACTATTGCTAATGTCCCTTAAATTAAGGCCTGCTGGATGCCTTAGGGGTTCTCAAATTTGTCCTTTAGAGACTCTGATGTTAAGAGCTGTTGCATAAGGTATACTTCCCCCAGTCACAAGACAATGATATATCCTGAAAGTCCTCCTGGCATTTGGTTATTTAGCTTATAGTAATTTCAATGCAGAAATACTAATTTGTACCAGAGGCTGTTTGTGTTTCAAAGTAAAAAAACGTAGGATTTCATCAAGACAGAAAAGCACTGGGTTCCTTGTTAAAGGAAAAGCTCTTTGGTCACCGATTAGGTGCAAAGTGAGTTCAGTTTCTTTGGACCTTGAGGATTTTGTTTGGCCTTGTGGCCTGCAAAGACGGTTCTTCTAGCAATTCATAAGCTAGAATAAAACCCATCTCAGCACTAAAAAGTATGTTTTAAAAGTAAATTCAAGTGCCCAATAAATGAAGTTCACAGGAAATTAAAAGCCAATAGTGCTCTGTGCTTCCACAGAGACCATTACACCTTCAGGGGCACAGCATTAGTTTGCAGTGTGTCCTGTATGTTCGAGGTGCACAGGAGCATTTCAGGACAAAAGCCCTTTAACCCTCAAGTATTTTAGAGGTTTGGCCCGACATTAGCCCCCTTTTGTTGTTTTCTCTGTCCCTCTGTATTCTGTGTGACTTTGCAATTAGGAGTTTGCTCTCTTTTCTATCAAGTCTGCTGGCCACAAGCCGCTGGCCTACGCACATCATTCTGTTGCAGCCAGAAGCTCCTGTATGAGCCAGGCTTGGAGGTGAAGAGAATATTCCTTCTGCTCTGCAGAAATCCAACCAAAGAGACATTTTGGTCCCTGTTATCATCCCGACTGGCAAGTCAGCAGTGGGCTGTGTTTGCTCAGAAACCCAGGGACATTTGCCTTTTGCTTAAGTTTGAGCTGTTAATTTCTCACTTGTATCCTTCACAAGATTCATATGATTTTCAAAGGGCATTCAGTTTGAAAATATGGGAAGATTCATGTAGTGAATTAAACACAGTGATCACGCAAGACAGTCTGTTCAATATGGACCTTCTGCACTTCATTCCACAAATGTTAAATTTGCAGTTATAAAAATAATGTGGCAATAGTTAACCAAGGCCATATGTATTAGGATACATTAATGCAATTTTTGTTCTTCTCAGCTGTCAGTGGCTAATTATTTCCAAGTCCCTATATATTAATCTCTGTCCACACTTTTAAAACAGGAGAAGAAATACCGCTTTCAAAACCAAGTGGACAAAATGAAAGAAAAAGTCAAGAATGTGGAGGAAAAATCAAAAGAATTTGTTTACAAGGTGGAAGAGAAGAGCCATGACCTCATTCAGAAATGGGAAGAAAAGTCCAGGGAATTTATTGGCAACTTTTTAGAGCTGTTTGGACCCGACGGAGCGTGGGTAGGTATTCTGCCATCCCAGGAAATCTGAGTAGTTTTTATTTATCTTCTGTAATGCAGATCAAGAGCAGATTCTTTTGCTGCAGTCTTTGTTTTGAAAGACAGCACAGTAGGATAATGCCAAACCTGCTTGCTGAATCTAATAAGGCGTGCCAATACTGCAGCGGGAGGACTTCCCACTTCTGGCTGTTGCTTCTTTGGGATAATTTTTGTCTTTTGTGAAGGTGCAATGCTGAATGTGATACTGCATTCAGCAGAGCTGCACAACAGCAACACACGAGCAAACAGGCTAATATAGCCGATTCTCCCCATTAGCACTAAATGAGACCACATGGACATCGGGGAGGAATTACACACTGAAGGTGGTGAGGGAAACAGGGACACCGACAAGTTTTTTGGTAGTTCTCTTCATGCTCTGTACTCAGCAGTAGAAGACGACAGCTTCCTAACTTTAAAAATTACTGATTTAAAGTTCCAAGAAATGATTTTACATGTTGAGTGTCCAGGCTCATCTAAATGACTGCAGGGAAGGCTCAGGTGGAACTGAAGCACTTTTGAAGCTCTCCTCAGTACCTGCTGGCTCCACAGAGCCCATTTACCAAAGGTCCCCAGGTGCCTCAGAAAGGCAGTTGAGAGTCTGTAACAGCATCCTTCTGGGGAGAAGCCCCAGGGCCTTACCTGCCCAAACCAAAGTCATGCACTGAGTTAGTGGGGAGTTGGTGACACTTCCGAGCCCCAAGAGTCCTGCCCCCCATCTTTCAGTTTGGATAGCTTGCCAAACCTTGAGAAGCTTTGTTTTCTTGTACTACTGCCCTTTGCTACACTGAAACAGGTAGCAAAGCTTAATTTGAATGTAAAAGCTAACCATTTGTTCGAACAGACCTTAGACCGGTTCCAGTTGGGAGTCAGTCCCTTTCCAACAAGATCTATGCAGAGCTGTGTGCTGGTGAAAGCCCAGGCCCCAGCCAGACCCTCCAGTAGAGGCATCATCTCAGACGTGCTGCTCTAGTTGCAAGCTCTGAGCAAAGCTTTTGCTGGGTTCAAGGAAACGTGAGCAAGCACAGAGGAGAGCAGCGAGTAACGCAGGGTGAACTGAGGGGAGCAGAGTAAGAGCTAGACAAATAATCCCCCAGAACAGCAGGATGCTTCAGAGGTGCCTTTTCAGACCGTGGCATGCAGACACTCGGGCAGCTCCCTCCTCACTTGAAAGCAAAGCCTTTGTGAGAGGCTTGTGCAAGGCTTTAACTGCTCACGGATTACAGTTTGAGGCAAAAAGACAGAAAACACAGTTTAGGACTAGCATGAAGCAGATAACTATTGGAACTCTCATCTTTTCTGTGCCATGATTTGCCGTATTGATGACCACTCAGTTGAGAAAAGCCTAAAATTAGGCTGTGAAGGCTTCAGAACAGAGACTGCATCTTTATAATTTGCTTACAGCTACGTCTGTCCCATGCAAAGGCAGGTGCTCTCTGAATAACACCGATCCCAGCCATACAAACAAATAGCTTATTTAGCAGTTTGTTAATTGACAGTATCATCTTCCTTGGGGAGGGGAAGAGGTTAAACTCTTCTAACAAAAAGCTCAGGTTTACCTGCATTGACCACAGCCGCATGAAGAATGCTTCCTCTGCAAGTTACTCTCCATGGAGCTTGGCGAGTATTCCCCATGTGGGATGGTCCTGTGGCCACAGGTGCTGAAGAAATGAAACTAATGCTAACGGAGCACGTGAAACCCACGGGGGGGTGAGATGAGTTTGGCTGCGTGGAGAGAGGAAACGAATTTCAAAGCCTTGATCCCATTACGTGGCTCTGCCCACTCAACACTGCGCACTGATGGCATTTTTTAAAAACTCTGTGCTGATAAAAGATTTTACTAAATGCAAGTAGACAAAAACTGCTCTGCAAAGGTCGTTGTGGGGAGAGGCAGGGGTGGGGGTGGCCTCCTGTTTACTCAGTGTCCCAGCCACGGAGCAGAAAATTCTGGTGCAACCACAAGAGACCTTTGCTAAGTACAAGAGTGAAATCTCCTTGCAGCGTGGCAGGGAAAGCGTCAGTGACAGCAAGCTGAGAGGTGGTGTGGCTTTTTTGAAAGCAGCGTGAGCCTTGCAACAAGAAAGACTTTTAAAATAATGATAACTTGCTATTAGTGTCAAAACTGTTATTAACATTAATTTGCCTTATCACTGTTAGTTAGATGTTGCTTTTAATATTGACATTAAAAGTACAAGAATCCTTATGGGCATGCTAGATTCCTAGATCAGTAATTTGCATGCCATTAATATGCTATTATTATTTCACAAATAATTATTATAGTATGTTTCATGCTAGCATCAATTTTCTAGAAGTAAGGGCTATGTAACCCACAAAAAAAATGCCTATTTGTGAAAAAGGTCAAAGTGTCAGTTTCCAAATGTCAAGATGTCTATAATTCATTGCCAATTTTGCCCACCTGTGCAATCCCCTGTATGCATTTTTTTCCTGTGAGAGAGTCACAGAGGTGTCAGAAACCACAATTAATGTGGCATGAAACTTTTGTCCTGGCTTGAGAGAGGACCACTGTGCAGCCCTCATGGTAGAGACGCTGCTCCACAGATATGGAAAGCAGCAGGGCTCATTCCACCTCCTTTTGAACATACAAGCAGGCAGCTGCACTTGAGAAATCAAGACTCACAGGGCAGGGTTTCCCTGCCAGTGTCCCTCTGGGAGGAGACGAGGTGTCCCTCCAAAGGGCCCGTTTCCCTCTACTCGATGCACAGATGGAGTGGGGGATGGCTGCTCTCGGAAACAGCTGCATCACTTCAGACATCAGCTGGGGCTCAGATAAATCTTACAGGTTGCAATTAGAACCCAGGGCCGGCGTTTAGGTCACACCATGTGTCCGCAGCCTGGACCTCAGCACAGCCTTGAAAGTCTGCAGAAAGCAGCCGTCCACCGTAACGCCCAACTGGCACTTGTTTTGTAAAGCAAAGGAGTATCAACGTGTAGGCAGTAAAACTCCAAAATAGGCAAATGTTTTTGCCCAGTAGCAAGTGTGCTAAAAGCAAAGCGTTATCTCCTGAAACCGGTTGGGTGTACCTGAATTTTCTTGAACCAAGGCTTTGACATTCTTTTCCTGCCTCTGGTAAAGGTCCAGAGCCCACCCAGCCTTGTCTAACACTACAGCACTTCAAGGAAACCATTAACCCTCCCCGAGTTAGGAAGACCTTGCCTGTGAAGGACATGACTTACTGACCCTGCTAGAGCACAGCTGGAGGGGAAGAGTCATTCTGGGGGCAGGTGAATTACACCATCTCCTCCTCCTCCTGCAGCAGTTGTGGTTGTAGCCAGCAGCCTGGTGGCTAAAGCACTAATGCAGGAGGCAATTCGGACTGGGTGGGCACTTACCCCGCTGAAGGTGTGAGTGCACCAGCCTGTTCCAGCAACAAACTCTGCTGAAGCAGGTGTCCTACAGCCTGGCTGAGGGCCTTAGCAGGAAGGTGGGGTTCTCCTTTCCATCCCTGGTCCATGTGGCCCAAGGAACAGTCAAGTAGCTCCTGCCACACAGGATACCAGCCAAGCTGGGCCACTTTGATCTCCCGCAGCGCCGGTATCACACCACCGTGAAGCAGTGCAACGTCACTGAGCTTTTCGGAGTGGCTGGTAAGGCAGCAAGGGCAGGAGGGAGTCAAAGTGTTTTGCTTGGCCAGGAAAAAGATATTTCATATCAAACATTTTTTTTTGTTGGGGGTTATCGTCAAGCAAGAGGATGAAACAGACTAAGTCAAGCCAACAGAACCTCAATTTCTGTGATGTAAAGAGAAATTTTTCACTCCTACCACTGAATTTCAACAGGCTCCGGTGCTTTGCCAGCCTTGGTGACATTCCCACAGCTCTCAGCAGCAGGAACCCTCCCCCATCCAAATGCTTCCTGGCATCATTTATCAGGAGCAGCCACCATCTGCTAACTGTGGAGATTTTTAGGAAGTCTTGACTATTTTGGACCTAGCAGTAGTGTAAGTTACACGCTGTGTAACAGTTCCAGACAGGAACCGTTCTGTCATTCTGCACTGCAGCAATATCCAGCCTCTAAAACTAAGTTAACAAAGGCCAGTGTGATAAGAGCTCTAAATTGGGTGAGGGAGCTCGCAGAGGAACAGTTAAGTGTGGTATTTCTGCTTGATTGTTAAGCCCCAGGATTAGCAGATACCAGAAACCTGATAGGAAAACCTAGCATCTGCCCCTCCGCTGGCCAGGAATACTGAGTTTCAAAGAGGGGGAGGAAGAGCAAGACAGGCAGCCACGTGCTCCTTGGCTGGGAGGAGGGTCATCACAGAGCAGAGAGGAAAGGGGAGGAGGAACAAAGTGAAAACTCAAGCTGAGAAAATCTGTGGACTGCAGCTGCCCAAGCAGGCAAACCCAGAATACATTCTGCACAAGTATTTTGCTCTCAGACCTGGGCGGCAACTTAACTTTGTCCGGGCTGGTTCTTCCGTTCCAGCCGAGCATCACCGACGATCCGACCCTCAGTACTCCAGCCAAGGTTGAGACTTCTTGTTCCCCATCCCCAGAAGGAGCAGCAAGGAACTCACATTTGGCATTTTCCACGTGAAGCCTGCAGCAGCTGCGCAGTACGTGCCAGATCGCCTGTAACCCAGCCCGGCAGCCTAACGCAAGACCACGTAGGCGCTAACAAGTAGCGGCACATGCCTTAGTGTAGCAGATTGCCTGACTTGAAGAGGTGGTCGCTTCCACCCCACCAGCTCTGGCAAGCCTTCACTCAGCTTTACAAAGCAAAAATGACAATAAAGCCCAAAGCAGAACATAGAGCCTGCACGTGTTTCTCTTTTCAACAAAGACACCCGAGTTCTGACATTCCCACCCCCAGTTTTAGGGTTTGGGTGCTGCATGCTCCAGGGAGCTGGGGAAGTGGCCGCCAGTATTCGGCAAACACTGGGCTGCCTCCCTTGAGAAGGGAAGGAGCAAAAAAAAAAAAAAGGCTGTGCTGGCCAGGAAGCTCAGCAGCAGATGGGTGGTCCATCCCAGCATGCTGAAAGGAAAAGGTCCTGGGAACAAGGAATGTTGGGATTTCGGTCAGAAAACTGACTTTTTGAGATAAGAGCGTGACCAACACATACAAACAATCCAAAGGGAGTTCCCCCTAGCTGGCTTAGGACAATACACACAGCATTCTCACACTAGGGGCATCCAATCTAAGACAAATCCTTGCCATGTAAAAAACAGGTTATTGTGAGCACAGTAGAAGAGGCGAAGGCTACACGTGGGCTGGACTGGCCACACTTCAGAGCAGAAGTCTGTCCTCTGTCTCCCTGCTCTCTCCCCAGGGGAGAGGCACGGCGCGGCGCAGCCCCGGTCTGCCCACAGACATACCTTCCCCGCTGTGCGTTACTCAAAGAGCGTCTTTTCACTTTGCTTTTGCAGAAGCAAATGTTCCAGGAACGAAGCGGCCGAATGCTCCAGGCTTTTTCGCCCCGGCAGAGCCCAAACAGCAGTCCTACGCGAGGCCGCTCTCCATCCCGCTCTCCATCTCCACCCTGGGTCTTCAATAAAGCCTCCCCTCCCTCTTCTCCAAAAGCTGCCTCTGCCTCCCTCAGCAGCATGAGTGAGGGAGATGAGGATGAAAAGTAAAACAAAGATCTATTTTTTTAACCATGAGACAGAAGAACAAGCTACGAACTCAACCACTGGATGGGGAGAAGCGTGAGGAACATCAGGGGTATCTCTGACAGCAGGGAACGTGCTCTGGGAGAAGATTTCGAAAATGGCCCGGAGCACAGCGAGGGAGATCTCAGGAAGAGCTTATCCCATCCCCACCTTCTGGCGGTGCCTGGAGGCCCAGCCAGCAGTGCTTGCCAGAGACGGTACCGGGGACTGACAGAAAAACATACACCTTTGTGCAAGTTCCTGTCCATGCGTTGCTGCTTACGGCTGCTGTGGCCAGGCCAGGCTGGTGGGGAGCTCTGCACCAGGTGGGGCTGGCAGGAGGGGCCCGCTCGGCTCCCGATCCGGACCCAGCACACAGTGACGGCTGTGGCCTGCGGATGGAGAATATGCAGTTGTACTGGATCCTGCTAACCTTGAGCTCTTCTGGCACGTGAAGGAATGGCATTGCTGCAGCAAATACATTCAGAAATGGGAAATAAAATTTTACCTTTTTTTTTTTTTGAATGAAATCTGCCCCAGAGCCCAAACCATGCCAGCGAAATGGAGAGTTCTCCAGTTGAGTTGGCAGAAATCCATTTAATATACTCAAGCTATTGAATGCTGCTTGTTGACCAAGCCTCTGTACGGGGCGTATGTAAAGAGTGAGGCTGTATTTGCTTTATCAAATCGCTCTCCGTGTTCCCAGTGCCTGAACAGCGACCTGATAACTTCTGTTTTGCTCCCCTGACTTTGCACTTTGGAGGCAAGAAAGTCAATGAGAAGACAGCCCTAGCTGGAATGTGTTGTTGTAGGAAATAGAGAGTTTGAAGACGTTGGTGATTTTTACTGGTGAATTCTAGAACACACATGTGGGATGCCAAGGTCTGGGGACGTGGCCTCCTAGGAAACCCTGCTGCTCCCAGCTACGAATCACCAAAGGACGAGCACAGGAGCGCTGCTGTCCTCACATGCTACTCATCAGCTGGTTAAACAAATTTCCCAAACTCTAAACAAGACGTGTTCACAGACACTCTGCTCCCGCAGGGGTCCTGAGGCGGTTCCTGTACCCTAATGTGGACAAAAAGCTGGAAAAAAAACAATGGAAACCTTTTAAACAGGATTAGGCATGGGGATTTTCTTTCTCCGTCCATGACCCCCGCACAGCCCTAAGCAGAACCACAGAAAGGGTAGCGGGAGTGAAGCTTCCCCCTCCCCTCGATGAACTACCTGATCTCCTTCCAGCTTGGCAAAGCCAGAGCTGCTGCCGTACGGCTCCACCGTTCGGTCCTTCAGTCGGCACCTGGTGAGGTGGCTGCAGACCTGCAGGATTTCTGAGCATGGGGGACCCCCAGCCCCCAAGGGCTGCCCTGCCCCACAGCTCAGAAACCCGGCGGAAACACCCAGCCCACATCACTGCGGCAGGGCTGTGAAGCAACGATGCGCTTTTGTCCCAAGGTTTGCCTGGCAAAGCCTGCCTCAGTGCACGGGCACGTTGGTGGCTCTCCATCCCAGTGCCAGGTTTGGTGCCAGGCCAGCAAGGTAAAGGCTGCCGCTGCCTGCCTCCCCCACCAGCAGCCGGGCAGGCACAGGCCTCAGGCCACTGTGCCACTGCTGCCTGGAGCTGCAAACCCATGTGGACACACAGCCCGCTGCGGGCATTTGCTGGTTCTCTGCACAGGCAGCACAGGAAACACTGGGAGAGGGAAGGCTCTGAGCCTTCCTCTTGGGAAAGAGCTGAAGGAACAAGACACCCGGGTGCCTGAGCACACGGGCTGGTAGTACCTGCTGGCAGCTGTCCCCCCCCAGGCTACCACCCTTACCTCACTGGGTGACCTAGTAAGCAAACTCCCATTGCTCCTTCCCTACCAGGTGCTTTACCAGGCAGGGAAATTACAGACCCTTGTACCAGGCACCAAATAGACTCCACGCTCTGTTCATTCCCTACAGGTGTCATCCATTCCCCACTACGGGGTAACGGATTTTTGTTTGGGAACACTTTGCCAGACACTTCTCCAACTACCACAAAACTGAGCACATCATACCTTGGGGCATGCTTTGTCCTCTGGAGTCAAGCTAGTTCCTTCTTCACAGAGCTGCAAAAAGATGAGCAGGGAACAGGGTGAACTACCGCTTTCACTAGAAAGTGTGAGGGGAGAGCCACAGCTAGTCCAGCTGCCGCCAGCTGTGCACCCGATGGCACGGTGCAATTAAGACCTTTCTCAGCCTTAGGCAACCTGTTACTGTAATTTCATACCTGGGTTGCACTCGTTAGTTTTTCTGATCCTTTGCAAGTCTTAAGTCTTCCCATCACAAACCACTCCTCCACCGCGGGAACCGTCTGCTCTCTACTGGTGCTGTTCATACGACGAGCCATGTCCAAATGCAATGGAGGTGGGCAGGTTTTTGTTCTTGGCTTTTAATGTTTGGTTTTTTTGTTTAAATTTCATAGCACTTAGTGTTCGGCAGCCCTCGTTCAGTGGTTTGAGTGGAAGACAGCACCACAACTTGTAAATAGGAACTGGAGAAAAACTCGCCAGTGACCTCTTAACAGAAGGTGTTTCTCGGAGTCACAGGTGGCTATCCAGCGACAAAGCCATACACTGTACCAGACATCCTTTCACATTTAGGATATCAATAAGCTGAAGCCTTTGCCCCGCTGGTACAGACACAAATACCCATGTGCTGTCTCCAGCAAACCAGAACCTCATTGCCTCTGGACACGTAGAGGGCAATTTTGCACTTCTGAGTCATGGTTGGGTTTTATTTTTCATGAGCGTTGCTTTAATTCAGTCCTATTTATTAGCCAAGCTCCACGGGAAAAATAAACAGCGTACAACAGATACTGCTGCCTCTCACCTTCATTTATAGCACCTTTGGACACATAAATACAAGGCCTGGCGTAGCCCCCACTGATGGCACAGTGCTTGCTGTCCCCATCCTTCGTACCCTAGGGCTTTACAACCCCACAAACGCCACTACAGCGGCCTCTGCAGCCTGCCCCAAATCCCGCTGCTCCAGTCACTACTGCTGCGGTCGGCTCTGAGGGGATCGCCTCTCTCCTTGCCCTCGCTCACATGTTTCTGGCTGCAAGGGAAAGGTGGGGAGACGCTGCCTCAGCTGACAAGGCGCAGCCTCAGACACCAGCAAGTCTGAGCCCTCCCTTGCCCTCTGCCCCCGCGCAGTGGAATCAGGAGCCGCTATTTTAATTCTTACTTCTAAAGCAGAAGGAAAGAGGCAGTGCTTTTGCAGCCATCCTAGTTCTGCTTCTGAAAACCGTCCCCAGCAGCAGCAGCTGCGGCCGCGATACTCCTGTGTGCGCCAACGTGGCTTGCAGCTGTGCCGCAGTCCTGCACAACTGCAGCAGCAAACGTTAGCCACAGGGACAACTCTCGACGCCGGCCTTTGGACATTACTCTTCCTCCAGCTAAGTCAGTCTGATGCCTGAATGTTCCTGCTGCACTCTTTCCCTGTTGTCCTTTCTGTAAGAAAGAGATTATTACCGCAGCGGCTGTAGAAAAGATTTTTCTACATTATTTATTTATTGTCGGTCCAGCCTCAGGCAGGGCAGAGCCGAGCCAGCAGGTGCGGACTAAGCACTTCCCAGCTACGGTACTTTTAACTGCAGAATAAGAACAAATTTCCAAGTCATTTGGCATGGCAGAGAAACTATTTAAAGGCACAGGATCCACATCAAAACGCTGCCTGCTAATACAAGCTTTATCACTTAAGATGGATTTGGGGCTGTTCTGAGCAGTGTCTTGCATCACCTGGGAGATCATGAGCCATCCTCGTACGCTCCCAGGAGCGGGAAAGTCAGTCCGCCTGTCTGCAGCCCCGCTTCTGTTTTGCCACCGAGCTGCCTCCACAGCCCCGTGGTGCAGAGGCACCACGACTGACCCGACGCCTGCCCACAATCTCACTGCTTTTCAAGTGCCCGTTCTGCGCACAAATACCCCTGCGCTGCTGACAGCACTCGGGGAAGGGACGACGGGGAGCCTTGTTCACACCAGGGACAACATGAGCCATCGCCAAGTCGGGCCCTCCCAGGCACGGTGACACAACGCAAGAGCTGTGGCACCCTGTGGCAGCTCCTCCCTCCGCTGCAAACAAGCGCCGTGTTAGACTTGGAGCAAACGTTAAGTCCTGTAGTATTTAATTTTGTAACTGGTATTTCATTGCACCATAGAAACCCTGAAAACACTCGCAAACAGCACGACTGGAGGTGGTTGGAAAGTCCCCACTGTAAATTCGTACGAGCTCGTATAAAACAGGCAGGAGAATGTTTGAAATGTGACTGAAGAAGCAGAGGTGATTTTCTGAAGCACAAGGCAGAGCTCTTGTGCCAGCGCTTGCGAAACATCTACAGTACTTCCTTGGGTTTAAATTCATCCATCATTTAGGCATAAAATACAACATCGTGTAACCTCACTCACCGGGATGATTTAACTCAAAAGGCTCACAAAAGATAAATCAAACATTCAAAAAAACCCAATTATAATTTTTTGTGTGTATTAAAAATTATTTCCAAGTATTGTAAGGACACGATTCTCAAGAAAATATTTAGAATAGCACAAAACAGTTACTGACAGCTGGAAGTTGGACAAAGTTAACAATAGGAAATGAGCATTTCAAATAAAGCCACAGAGGAATCCCGACTTCCTAAGGGGGCTGGCTCAGAGCTAGGACCATTTGTCAAGGATATGGCTGCAATAAATCCCTAGCCCATTCACAGAATCACAGAATGGTAGGGCTGGAAGGGATCTCTGGAGATCATCTAGCCCAACCCCTCTGCCAGAGCAGGGTCACCCAGAGCAGGTTGCACAGGAATGCATCCAGGCGGGTTTTGAATGTCTCCAGAGACGGAGACTCCACCACCTCTCTGGGCAGCTTGTGCCAGTGCTCTGCCACCCTCAGGGTAAAGAAGTTCCTCCTCACGTTTAGGTGGAACTTCCTATGCTCAAGTTTGTGCCCATTACCTCTTGTCTTGTCCCCGGGCACCACTGAAAAGAGCCTGGCCCCATCCTCCTGACACCCACCCTTTAGATTCTGCTGTCTCCTGAATGCCGCTGCTCTCCTTGCCCACCTAGCTTTCCCTTTCAGGTCTGTAGGTCATGCCACTGGAAATCACGCTGTTCATTTCCACCTTCCCCCCCCGAAAAGGCAGAGGTGACTTTGGCCTGGAGGCAGGACAGGCTTCACACCTTGCTCAACAAGTGGCCACAGACATAACGCTGCAAGAGAAACTACGAGACAACTGTAAAACAGCTCAAATCCAACAATGGTGGTGGCAGGTCCTTTACCTCCTTCCCCAGTCCAAAGCCTTCGCTAAACAAGGTGAAGCTGTTTAAATCCCCCTTGGCACATCTTTGGGGCTTTGCTTTCTCAACTGCAATCCTTGCTTTTCCACTCCAAAGTCTCAGGAGAATGACTTCTTCCAATGGAAGCTGCCTGGTGGGTCCCCAGTGCCGTGTCTTGTTTGGGTGCAGGGCAAACCCCCTCGGGAACAAGAAGGTGCCCTGAATCAACACGAAGCCCATCAACTCAGCTCAGCAGGAAGGAAGGGTCTGACACTACATCAAATTTGCTCTTAAAAACCCCAGGCAATAATAAACCATAATGGGAAAAGAGTCCTCTATGACAGCACATAATTAAGTAGCAGTTTCACTTGCATCTAGTGCAGGTGACCTCTGACCTCCTCCTAAAACAGGGATGAAAATGCACCCGAAAATGGACCTAGGGCTTTGCCTCTTGTGTGGAGACCCTTTCAGGCAGCAAGCTCTCTTAAGAGCTCCTCTTCTGATCTTATTTTGAAGAGATATTTTTTTTCTCCTCTCAAAATACAACGCGTGTTCCCCAGCAGATGCACACGGATATTTTCTGGCCTTCTCTTTCTGCAGGGAAAGCCCCTTCCCGGTGCACGCGAGGAAGAGCGGCATTAGCATTTCTAACCCAAACGGAAATCAAGGCCACTGTGCCTCACAGCTCCGCCTGAGGGAGAGGAGACAGATACGGAGCAAAATAAAAACAGCTGAAAGCCTTTGGAAATGCATCTTCGCTGTGCTAATTGGGGAACGTGGGACCAAGGCTCCAGCAACAACTCAGGCTCTTCCTATGACAAGTCACCCTGCGGGATCTCCCAGCTGCGTGCAGCAGGCTCCCACGTTAAAACCAGCTCCTCAAAAAAAACAAAACCAACCAAACAAAAAAAAAAACCCCACGCTTGAATTTCCCTGCCTTAGTAGTTACCCATGACCAGTTTATGGTTGGGCCAATGCCTTTCTTCAGTTCAAACGGTTCTTTCACGCTTGGTATCTCCATCCCTTTTCAGATACTCTCTCCAACAGCATCCATCCTTCCTTCAATGAGAAACAGTGAACTGCAAGTTCACGAGCTAAGTAAGGCAGTTTTGCCTTTCACACAAACCCAAGAGGCTGTTCCATGTACTGGGACGTGGCAAAATATAATCTGAAGATAAAGAGGCAAAACATAGTTAAGGAGAAAGTTACGCCTCTGGAAGGATCCTCCTCCTGAATTCTTCGCAAAAGGCAGTTTTACCCTACAAAAAGACAACTGTCCCCTAATAGGATCAAAAGGTCACAGGGATTGATCCCAAATCTCTCTGGTAATACTTCATGGTCTGTGCTATACATGAAACAAGCAACCTCTGTGGAGTCACGAGGATTTGACTACTTACAACATTTTCCTCTCATCATTTTGGTAGCTCAGCTTTCTATTTACATTTAAGTTTTGGGTAAGTCTCATCTCCACAGGCAGGGGGGATTCCTTTTGCTGCCCAGCAAAGTATGTTAAATAACCACAGCACAGCCCGAAAATGCCTGGAGGAGCCCAGACACACATCTGAGGGGGGCACACCTCAAACCCCTACTCTGCCCGAGTCTCTGCCATTAACTGTGACTTCAACAGTACATGGGAAAGAACCAGGATTCTCCCTTTTTAAAGCAGCCTGAAATGCCCTGATCTAGAGAGGACACACTTGCCGGTGCAGCAAAACTCCTGCTCAGAGCCACGTCCGCGAGGGCAGGTGAAATGAGCTGTTTCAGGCTCCGTACCAGTGCCCAGACCCCGATTTAATCCTCCTTTGCAGCCGTGAGCCCCCAGGCTCGAAGCAGCTCGTCAGGGTCGGCAGGTGCTGCCTCGGCATCCGGCTGGCGAGCTTGGTCCCAAGGGATCAAACAGAGCACTAAGACCCTAAACCCCTGAGAGTGACTTCTCCTACTTGCTGAAAGGGTGCAACCAAAACCTCTGGCAAGGGAAGGCTGGGAATCCAGGAGTCTAAAGATTTTTTGGCTATTTTGTTTTTAAACAACTCTGGGAAACAAGGGAAAATACAGTTGCAAGGCACAGTTTTCACATTTACAAAGCCTAGCAATATATATATTTCTTTTTCTTCTAATATTTAACTGGGCTAATCAAGAAGAAAATGGTCCTTTATCTCAAAACAATTACTCCTGTGCCTAAGCACACAAGGCAGGAACAGTCAAAGGGAAAATCCCACACAGCGGCACTGACCGGGCTGCCGGCGCACTTCAAGTCTCACACGTATTTCCAATTCTAGAAACAGCTTTGTTCAGCACCTTGTGGTACTTTCTAAACCCTATTCTATCATTCTCTAATCGTACTGCCCTACAAACCGACCCTGTTTTTCCATAAAATAAAGTAACTGGGAACCGCAAAGCCATCATCCACTTAGGAAAAGTAGATTAATTACAACCTGCTCTTCACAAGCGACTAGCTTTGAATACCAACAGGGTTGTGTTATTTTAACGTACTACATGCCATACTGGCTTTGAAATGAAAAAGCTAAAAACTAATGCATAAAACCAGTAGGAACCCAGGTACTTTGCTACTTGGCCATCCTTAAGATCTTTTGTATCATCAGTTTAAAAGTTAACTAGTTTCATTTTTCAGAGTGTCCTCAGTTTGCACTGCTGCAAACATGATGACATGCCAAATCATAGGATCACAGAATGGTTCTGGTTGGAAGGGACCTTAAAGATCACCTAGTTCCAACCCCCTGCCATGGGCAGGGACACCTCCCACTAGACCAGGCTGCTCAGATCCTCATCCAGCCTGGCCTTGAACACTTCCAGGGTTCCACCACCTCTCTGGGCAACCTGTTCCAGTGCCTCACCACCCTCATGGTGAAGAACTTCTTCCTAACGTCCAGTCTGAATTGACCCATCTCTAGTTTTACTCCATTCCCTCTAGTCCTACCATTACCCGACATCCTAAAAAGTCCCTCACCAGCTTTCTTCTAGGCGCCCTTAAGATACTGGTAGGCCACTGTAAGGTCTCCTCGGAGCCTTCTTTTCTCCAGGATGAACAACCCCAACTCTCTCAGTCTGTCCTCATAGGAGAGGGGCTCCAGCCCTCTGATCATCCTCGTGGCCCTTCTCTGGACACGTTCCAGCATGTCCATATCTCTCTCGTAGTAGGGGCTCCAGAGCTGGATGCAGTACTCCAGGTGGGGTCTCACGAGAGTGGAGTAGAGGGGGAGAATCACCTCCCTCGACCTGCTGACCACGCTTCTTTTGATGTGGCCCAGGATGCGGTTGGCTTTCTGGGCTGCTGGTGCACACTGACAGCTCATGTTGAGCCTCTCGTCCACCAGCACCCCCAAGCCCTTTTCTTCAGGGCTGCTCTCAAGCCAGTCACTGCCCAGCCTACATCGGTGCTTGGGATTGCCCCAACCCACATGGAGGACCTTGCACTTAGTCTTGTTGAACTTCATGAGGCTGGCATGGGCCCACCTCTCCAGTCTGTCAAGGTCCCTCTGGATGGCTTCCCTTCCCTCCAGCGTGTCAAAACAAAATATGAAACTACCCCTTAGAGAAAATTTCTGGTTTGTTTTTTTTGGTTTTGGCGGTGTTTGGTTGGTTGGGTTTTTTTGCACTTTGGTCCTCTAAAAGGCCTCTCCCAAATGAGTGCATTTATTCCAGAAAAGAAGAAAAAGAACATTTAAAATATTCATACTGTTCACGTGCAAATAGAAAACTGCATAATGCATATCCAGCACAAGAACTAACAAGAGTCCCACCAAGATAGCTGGTTCCAAATTAAACATTAATCCAAACAGCGTAGCAAATCTTGGGTGATTTTTTTTTTAAATTTACTATTTTTCTTCCCCCCGCTCATGAGTACCTTTTCCTCTAACCATCCCACAGCACATACTTGTATCATAGACACACAGAGAACACGGAGAACCGTCAGAAAACACCAGCAAGCTCATAGTCTGTATCTTTTAAAGAAATGCAAGAAAAAAAAAAAATGCCATGAGGTCAAGCACCTCTATTCTGACACCTTTCGACTTCCAGCTTCTGGGAATTCAAGTCATTTTGTCATTAAAATCATAGAGATGTACTACACAGAAGCTAATTAAAACACAGCCGTTATGAAGAGCAGTGGTATTACCATGCCATCCCCGGAACTGACTAATTGACTTCGCTTGTTCATTGGATGAAATTATATCTATAGGGAAGTGCCCGAGGTGATCTTTTTGCATGTTTTACCCAACTGTTTGTCGAGAAACAAAAAGTTAGAGACGAATTATATATTTGAGCACTGACAGTTGCGTATCAAGATCCTTGATGAAACACTTTTACATGCCATTAAAAATCTAGAAATTTCAGTTCTTTTGCTGTAGAACAAGCCAGCATTTAGCAAGCCAGCATTCTCCATCATTAAGTTCACAAAGTAACAGCAAGACAGAATGTATTTAAATATACTGTAACAAAATGTAACTGCAACCTCTTCACCTATCACAAACGGCTATTTGCCAAGAGCATTTTGTAAAGCTGGTGAACTTGCACATTCTAATGTAGAGGACGTGGCCATTTCACTTAGCGCGTAACGTTTTCAACAGGCAGTTTTCAAGCACACTGCATCATACTGACAATGGACACCCATATCTGAAAATAAAGAAGGAAAGAATATTGTTTCCCTGGTGGTAAAACTTTAACCTTTAGTCCACCAACGTCGAGAGACACAGAAGCCACCGCACAGCCACGACTCACACGCACACACAAAATCCCGGGTTCCTTCACCTGAACGCAAACCTAACTATGCCGTGAGTGTTGGTCCTCCACAGCCCCAAGGATCATACCAAATATGCTTACGCCTACAAAGAGATTTATTATCCAAAGAATAAAGAGCAAAGCGAAACAGGCGAGGAAGGTGCTCCCAGAAAGCGCAGCAGGTGCCAGGCACACCACCAACAGCCTGAAGTCCCTGAGGATGGCGCCTACGTGTTAACGACGTACATCCCACAAAAGCGCAAGCTGCCGTCAGCTTTCACAACCACAAAAAAATTGTAAGGAAGCTCTGGAAGGTTTCGAGTACCAAAACACAGATCAACATGTGACCCTGCAGACTGGCAAAACTGAAACTCTCTTCTGAAAAAAGAAAGCATATTTACAGGGGCCTGCTTATTTATTAATTTCAAGAAAAGAATCCACAGTGGCAGATCGAGAAGGAAAATAATTTTGCAACTTTCAAATCAAGTGTCCAAGTTGCACGCTCGTAGAAGGAAAGCAACATGCCCGTTGCCTTTGGACTAGGAAACACAAAGGAGGATAGTTTGGGCCGAAGACATAAAAAAAAATATTCAAGTGACCAGATGGAGATGAGTTTTCAGATTGCTGTAATGAGTTTTCTGAATGTCCGATGCTCTTAGACAAAATACAGCAGGCATTATTTACTACACTCAATTTTACTTTTACTGCTAGAAGAGATGCAAAAGTCTAAAGTAATAACAGCCTTAGATGATGAATATGAGCTAATTTGAAAAAAAGTTTAATTTTTCCTACTAAGCATGCCTGGCATATCTTGTATGCCTGATTTCATTTAAAAACTGTCTACTGCAAGACTTGTCTTCCCACTGAAAGTAACAAATTTAAGTACTGAATAAATCTACAACAGTCTAAAAAAAAAAAAGGCATGGATTGTACAGTGAGAGACTGATTCCTTATTACAAATTGTCCTCCCACATAAGCCTGCGTCCTAGAGCCATACATCGTAAGTATACTGTTGCTGCTGCAACTAGTTGCTTCATATTCTACAGACAGCCACTGTCAAGTACTATGGGGTACCTGCTGACAGACTTTGCAATTTTGAGCTACTTAATTAACCACTCAGCTCCTGTGAATATCCTATCATGGCAAGTGGTAAGCAGCGAGAAAGTACAACACACAGATTTCTTCTTGTCTGAAGTTTTAAAATAAATTCTTCATCTGAAAGAAAATTATCTCAGTTCTAGCAAAATTCCGACCATCTGGAGTCTCACTTACAACGTACTAAGAAAGTTAATGAGTCAAGCAAGCTGGGTCTCCAGGATTTTTCCTTCTCCAGAATTGCCTAGTAAGAAACTTGTTTTTTTCATTTTCTTGAATAAATTATGAATGCATTTAAAACTTTATGGAAAGCTGAAGAAATTGCAAGGTAGAAGTCTTAGGTGTTATTTTATAACAGATATTTCAGATGTTGAGAATAATCCAAGAAACATCAGCTTTAGGGAGATTCATACAGCAGGGAAAAAAAAAAAACAAACCAAACACAAAACCAAACCCAGAAGGTGCTCATATGCTTCAAAGAAATCCATGTGTGGTGACAAACCGTGCTGACGTACCCAGAACAATCACATACTGGAGTTTCAGAAATCTCCAATAAATCACTTTTGGTTCCAAACTGCTGTAGAAGCTTCTGCTGCTTCCATCAAAAACTCTGAGCAGCAAGGATGAATTGGAGGCAATCCTTAGTAACACTGGGCATCAAAGGAAACATCATACTCCACAGAAATATCAGGAAGTGGCTAAAACTGTAGGCTTCATCTCTGTTCACTTCAGAGGAAGGGTCTGCAGCGCCCAAATAGGCAGCTCAATCCCCACCTTCAGCATCTCACTCAATTCGGTCCCTCTAAATCCTGTACCTCTGCAAGCCAGCAGCCTGACGCGCTGCAAGGCTGCAGTGCTGCTGCCGCAGTCACAACGATGATTCAACGCCTTAAATGCTCCCTTCGTTACTTGCATTGATATAGTAAACCAATACACTATTAAATCAATAAATTACTAGGTCTTGATCAGCAGTAAGGGCTATAAAACTAAAGGAAAAAAACCCCAGCCCATACACTTACATAACAGAATAGTTAGTGAAACCCCAGCAGTCTACCGGAATTCCAGCAAAGTTTGAAACACACGTAGCGTACGGATGGGACCAAAACTCCGGAATTCAGCTCTTACATGTTTTGCCATCGCTTACACCTTTTCTGCTTATAGACCTGTGTGTTCCCTCAAAATCAAGAGTTTAAAGAACATGAAACAAAACTTAATTTTTTAAAATATTACTTCGTATTTTCAAATGGCAGAGTTCTCAATCGCCAATTAAGTTTAATTTATAATAGTTTTGACTTAATGGTCTTAAAGTGTAACCATTTCTGGATTCCTCTACGAAAGTGAAAAAAGGAGAATCTGGGGTTCTTGCCAGAGACTTTCTATTTTAGGCAGTTATGCAGAAACAGCAGTTTATAACTAAGAGGCCTAAAGTTTTCTTACCTCAATGTTCTGAGAAAGGACCACTGAATGCCAGTCAAAAAGAGTAAGCCAACAGTCACTAGGTTAACCCAATTTTCTCAGAATACAGAAATGAAAATTAAGTTTTATCTCAAAATACTTTTGGTTTTTTTTTTTTTTTTTTAACCCAAAAAGTCAAGTCTCATGCCATAAGAATCACCAAACTTCAGAACGAAAACTAGAGTTTCTTGTGAAAATAAGCATTTCATAAAGACTCACATCTGACAGGAATAAAACCTATTTATGAAAGACATTGGAATTTTGAAAGTCTAAAAATCTACCTGGAAGTCTGATACAAACCAGATCAGATTAAACGTACCTGAAAATTCAGAGTAATACAATAGAGAAGCAATTGCATTTATATATACTTGTAGAGCGAATTTGACAAAAAATAAATTATGCTTGAGATATTAAGAATCAACCTGGGGGGACTGGGGGGGGAGACGGATATGGAAACACTCAAATATATGTTTTCATGGATTTCAAACTGCTTTGTGACATAACAGGCAACAAAAACACTTATCTACAACTACCCTGAGCTCCCAACTGCAGCTCTGAGAGTGTCCCTCTGTAGGCAAGCGTGTAGTTGACCTTGAGCTGCCAAATCACGAACTAAGCTCCATAGTGTGTGAAACCGAATCGGTCCCTTAAAAATGTCACCATGTAGTTTGTACTTTTTTATTTGTCAGCAAGGGAAAGAAGAAAGGAAAATAAGAGTATACATAAACTATGTACACAGGTATTGGACTAGAAACAACTCCAAGACAAGTTACAGAAGACTCAAAATTAAATTTTAAACATCACCAAGTAATCTCACGAAAAATTAACTTCCCACTCCTCCATTATAGGTTCAGTTGATTCAAATGATGCCACCTCAGAGGAATGGCAACACAAGACCTCTTTCCCTCTTGGATGCCAGGCACAACACAGGCCAGCTCACCAGTAAGAGTGTTCTGTCCCATAACCGATGTCGGGAACAAATTCACTTGATGTCCACCCACATCAGAAACTCCCATCATAAACCTGAACACAACTTTAGCACACTGTTAGCAGTTCAGCAGAGATGGCAAGTGTGAAACAGCCAGCAGGTGCCTGGTGTAAGGGGAGCCCTTGCTGAAGAGCTGAGAGCACTGATAGCGCGCCGCTGGGAAACACGCCCCGCCACTGCCTGACACCATCTACAGACACGGGGTATGAATTTCAAAGGACTGGCAATCTGGCACCTCTCGGCAGCATTCAGTTCAAAGGAAAAATTTTAATAAAGCAATTAATACTAGTTTGACAGTGTCAGAAATGTCACAAACACAGCAATCCCACTGATACTACATTAAAAAAAAACTCTAGATTTAAGAAACAAACAAGTTCTCTATGCCAATGTCCAAGATCTTTTAAGGCAACATAATACTGCAATTAAAGCACGTGAAGTTTAAATTTTCTTATTTATTTTTAATTAGAAAGCCACTTGAGTCACACAAATCTTCATTGCTTTAAATTAATGTCAACGGCTTAAGTCCCGATCCTGAGAAGTGATTCACTGAAGTGGGATTACTCTCATACACTGTTACTTGTGCAAGTATTTGCAAGATTCAGCCCTGAAGTCGCTACACAATTTGTAACTATATTCCTCATTTGCGATTAAACTCACCTTTTAACTCAGTAATACATTGTTCTGTCATTTACCATCATATTCTCTTAAGTTCTGCAAAATCACATTAATATATATTAATTCATAGGCAGGTGAGTATGTCAGGAAGAGGAGATGAAGAGCTATTAGAAACCACAGCATCTACAGGGCAACCAAGGAAACATGCAAGGAAACCAAACACGGCACAAATCAGACCTGGTTATCCTCAAGAGATAAATACTAGCAATAAACACTTAGGCTGTTTTCTACAAAATTATTTCTATCAATCAAGACCACTTTGCACTTTGCCACACCTAACACATAAGGATCTAGAAGTGCTTATTAAAGGTGGTGGTGGGGGAAAGTGTCTTCAACGTCAATGAGGTCAAGATTTCACCCTAAACACTAAGTTTGGGTGGAGGCAAATAGGAGATTGCATTACACTGAAAAATTACTCCTGCTCACTTTTTGGGGAAAGTGAACAGCTGTTTCAAAGCAAATTCTACATGCCACTGTAGAAAGACAGACAGAGGAAAGTATGTTATCCTGTTGGAGCATCAAGTGTAATTTACATAGCCAAAAAGTAGCTTGAGTTTTCAAAGAACCCTACAATTAATATGCATATTCTTTAAGCATGTGTCAAGGGACCTGCTTTAAACACTGCCCAAGAGGTAGCACAAACTGCAGCAGGACAAAGACCTTCTTCGGTACTCTCCTAGGTCACCACAGTCAAGTACAGAAGCAAAGACTGCATTTGAGTTGTACAAGAGGCATTTCAGTATCTTCTGAATATTTCTCATCAAGTGGTGACTTGGAAAGACCCCTTGTCAGCCTCAAAACAAAGCCTGGAAGAGCAGGGAGCACAAATATATATATGATTTGGAAAGACTTCAGTATCTATTAATATTAACTAGACAGGGGATTAATAGATTACCGTCAAGACACATACACCAGAAAAATGCACAGTGGACAAAAAAGTTAAACTATTTGTTACACTATGACATATAGAACTTGCTTGTAAATTCTCAGAAGGAATCAAGGAGCAAACATCTCTTGCCCAGTTTGTTTCTGTTAATCACTAAACACAACAGATAAAGCATTTTCAATGAAAACTTTTTTTTTTCCTATTTATGTGTCCTGTAACTCAAGACAAGCTGGTTGCAATAACATTTGGAAGCCATACATCTGAAATCCATAAAAAAGAAATACACTTTTATATCATCAGAAAGTTTGGAATTAACAGCCGTATAATTTAATATTAAAACAAATGGTTATAACAGACTCCAATCAAAGGTAGAAGTAACTGAAAAAAGTTCAGTATCTGTAGTTAAACAGGCCATATTAAAAACCCCTCCTCCCTCATTTTGGAAGTATACCCATTGAAAAACTCTTCTAATCAAAGGTCTGCTGCTGTCGTTTCCTAAAACAATATTCAGACTAATAACCCTACGTAGAAACACAGCATGAGGACAATTAGTGAAGAACAATTTATGGCATACCTGGGATCTCCACTAAAGCACAGGCTCCCTAGACAAGGTTGGAGAGGAGAAAAGTTATTTCTCACTCATATTGACGATAATGCCCACAGACAGACCTTGGGAAATGGAAAGAAAACACGTTCCTTGTGCTCTGTCTTGCTGCTTTGAGCTGTTTGCACATGCTCAGGGTTCTTGGAAATAGGTGCCATTTCAGGGGACTTGAGTTTTCAAGTACTAGAGCACTTCAGTCCTGGAAGTCAGCCAGTTGTTTTTGTGAATAAATAAGTGAAACGACTAATATACCATAACACCCTCCATGGTGTCTTCACCTTTCACTCCATGGTTTCCATGGAATGAAACCAGTGGCTTCCATGGTTTATATTCACTTCATTGAAACAAATTCAATGTGCCCGCATCCTTTCTTTTCTTTCTGTTCCCTCTCCTCTTCATGTACAAGAAGACAGCCAAAAAGAAGCAACCAGGTCAGGATTTCTTACTTCAAAATACAATTTTTAACAAAAGCTGAAACTCAGCTTCTTACAAAAAGCATCTTATTCTTTGGAATGTTTTAGATAATGTTCTAGGAAAAACTGACCACACACAACTGGGAAAATAGAAGTTTCATCATAAATTTCTATTTTTAAGCAAGCCCTCCTCTGTGATTACTAGGAAACATAGACAACTTGAAATTAATTTAAAAAACTGTAAGAAGTTATGGATGAGGGCATTAGTTAAGTGACTAAATTTTAGTAGATGTGACTTCCAACTGCTGTTTCAGTCAAGCTGTTACTCTGATTTCACCCCAGCGGCACAGCTGTATCGCCTGAATAGCAATCTGCCTTCTCTGCAACAGTGCCTGCAGTCATGGGAAATCATTGCTCTGGAGGCCACAGGCATCACACCCTCACCGTGCCACGTAAAGACCCTTAACCAGGGTCAAACGAGTCCGGTTTGGGATCAGAAGAGGACGGCCCCATCGGCTCGCTCCCTCTTCCTACCTGCTGGCTCAGAAGGGCACCGCTCACCAGCTAACACTGTCCTGGCATCTCCGCCTCTCAACAGCACGGCAGCACTCCGCAGAGAGGTGTACGAGAGCGCGCCACAACAACCCGGTGCTCCAACTGGACTTAACTGTACAGCGTAGAGAAGCCCGCAGAACCTCAAGCCCTGCAAAGTCATGAGCTATTCACATACAAATTCTTGAACCGACTGCATCAGGCAAGAGTAAGGGTTTGCAAAGTAAGGACTACGACTCTTCTTTGGAAATGGGGCTATATGAAGCTTATTGCTCAAAGCACTCTGTAATCCTTTGATGAAATGTGCTATGTAAGTGCAAAGTACTATCGTTAAGTCAGATTTATTTTTTTTTAAATATCTAGGAATTTCTCAGCATTTCCCTGTTTATCTGACAGATCAGTTCTCTATAAAAATAAATATTGAGAGGACAAATCAGACAGTTCCCCCCCCATTTTAGTAAACAAGTTTCATTTTTCCATGCTAAAATCTAAAATATCTTTCAAAAAAATATCAAAACACCTAAGAGAAACTGAGGGTGCAGAGCTGCTTACAACTCATCTACTTTATTCCCATGGCTAGGATACCATCAGAACTTCTAAACCTCACAATTTTTTCTGAAACGCCACAGTACCAGAAACAGTATTTGGCAAAAACCTGGTGAAGAACAGTTTCCTAATACTCTGCAGTAACTCCTACAATAAATTTAAGGGAAAAATACTTAGCTTTTTTTATCTTTGATTTTTGTTTCCTTAAGTTGGGTACCAGCTATGTTTTGTCCCTCCCATTTCTATGGTATTTCCAGTTTCATGTATTTAGACCAAAGACACTTTCCAAAAGCTGGTGTACAACATCTTTATATACACTACAAAGTCAGATTACCAGACTATAGTCAGACATTGAATATATAAATAACTTTGCAAACTATTTACAGGTTTTAAACTAATCAGGTTCCAAGCAACCAACACGCTTAAGGCAAATTCATTTGTATGACTGGCTGTCTGGCCTTTCAGCATTTCTTTCCCCTCCCCAGTCCCCCCCCTTCCCCTAAAATGACAGGCAATAAACATGAAACTGAATTACCCCTTGCCCCTGGTGTTGACAGAATTTCTTGTATGGAGAAATAATCTAACTACTTATGATCTTTCCTCAAAACAAAGAAAAGTGTATAGAAATGCATTTCTGTGTTTGCGTGTCAAGAAAATCGTTAAGGTGCATACCAAGAAGTGGAAATCCCAATGTCTTAAAACAACATAATTTTTGTATGCACTTGACAAATGGATTTGGGAATTTGGGGAAAGCATCTGTTTAAAGCTGCACAACCCTTTTATAGTACTATGCATTTATAAGCTCATTAGATATAAAATCTGAAGAGCTCAAAGGGATCTTCTGTAAGAGGTGACACTGTGCAATATAAAATGCAGCAGAGTGGATTTTCAAAGCATATGTTTAACTACATTAGAATTTTTCTCTTATACTATATTGCTGTGCAAGATACTATTCACCATTAAAAGGGATTCTGCACATCTTGCCAATCCTTACACTGAAATAAAAATTGGCCATTGCAAATAGTATCTTTTTTGTTACAACATTATATTCTTAAGTGCCATCACAGTGCAATCCCTTTTGTCAATGCATGACTGAAGCAACCAAGCATATTCAGGTGAAGTAGACAGGATTCACATACCAAACGTGCTTAGTGCCTTCCTTTAAGTCCCAATCATCACTTTGTTCTTACTATTTTTCAATGCCCTGATTAGGTCTTTGTTTGGAAGTAATTAGCTATTGTGGTTTGAAGGATTTTGGAACAAAGCAGAGACTTTATACTGAACGCAGAGGTCATCTCCAACAGAGACAAAAGGTGGCAAATTATCGATTAGCTTTATATTTAGAAGCATCCCTTGGTTCACTGCTAGGATTGCTCCAGTCATCTGCTTCAGGTGTGGTCTTGTAGTGTCGCCAGGCTGACTTATTAAAAACGGGAAGTCTTTCAAATGATTCACTTGAAAGGGCCTACAGAAAAACAAAAGCAATGGTAAGAGATTATCAGAGGTACAAAGAACGAGATGATACTCTGGGGAGTTCTACAGTTACAACTTCCGTATCAAACGAGCATCTCAATTATCCAAGCATGACGTTGTCACAACACTATTTTGAAAGTACTTTGGCTTTGACTGATTATTCTAGTCGTAACCAAAGTACTAGTCATAGTCAAAGTTAAAAGAAAGTAACACCACTTTAAAATAGCAAGAAAAAAGTTTTGGTTAAAAACATTTTAGAGAGATCCGTCATTGACACTGGGCGGACAGCTACTGTACTTAAAACATTTCACTTTTCCAACAAACTCAGGCTCTGTCAGCGCGCTCATCTGTGGAGACTGATCCAGTTCCGTCCATTAGCATGCCTCTTTACTCCTTTTTTCCTTCACACACACATGCACAGGATTAAACCCATCAGAAACTGAAGTCTTCACAGGATTCCACAACACTCTTGCTAGATACAGCAAGGCACAGTGACAACACCAAGTCAACGACCCACACGTGAGCTACACGCTGTATTCTTTTCAATTCCCTGAAGAAATTCAAGCAGTTAGTTTCAACCTTAAGCCCCAGAGTAGCCTGGGACATCCCAAAAAATGACAAGATCAATACAGCCTATTGCACAGAAGTCAAGAACAACAAAAGTACTACTCAGGAGTCAGTCAATAGTCCTCTCAGTTTTATTTTGGTCAAAACTTTCAGAATCAAAAGTATTAACCAAAATTCTCTCTCATCACACGGTTCTTTGAAAATTCAGCACTTATGATGGATTAACAAAATGCAAAGATCCAACATAGGCGACTAAAAAAAAAAAAAAAAACAAAACGAATCAAGGCAAACAAGGTAACTAGTATTAGCGCTGGGTTAACATTTCAAACCTCTGCTTTTAGGATTCTGTTTAACTGTTTTAGATAAAAAACAATGAAGATTGCAATTACAGATTTGAAAACAAGTTGAATAGCGAAAAGAGAGGATGTTCACTTGTTCAGCCTCTATAAACCATCAAACTGCACTACATTACTAGCTTATAAAAGGGTCAAATTCATACCTTCAAATAAATTACAGCATCTGAACCAACGCCTTCCATTGAGTAGAGTTTAAGGTCACCTTGAAAGTACCTAGCGTACAGACGAGAAATTGGCAAGCCATAGCCAAACCCAGCCTATGAAAAAAAAAAAAAAAAAAAGGAAAAACAACAAGATGAACAGAGGAAAATGCAACAGATCAATAATTTATAAAACAGAAAATACATAAATATTAGATTTGGACCAAATTACTCTTCAAGATTTCCTTTATTACTCAGCCTGCACTGTAAGTTGGTATTCAACCTTTTGAGCAATATCCTTCTTTCCAAGGCATAATTTTTTAGCTTAAGTATAGAAAAGGGAAAAAATATCAGAGTCCTTTGTTAGGACTACCTTATCCATTTTGCATTTTCTCAGAGACAGGCAGGTGTAACATACCGCACATCCTGCCTCCAATCAAACCAAACCAATACCCCCAAGCCTGGGACTATTGTTCTCAAACGTCTCCACACTCAGGGGACTATACAAGAAAGCCAGAGACAACTCTCTGCTTCATCTAGGTCACGCTATTAAGTGACTGCTGATGCCATACTGCAACAGAGATCAGAAAACTACTACAGAAGACTACATACAAAGCAAATAATCCTTGCTGTTGTCTACCCATCTAACAAAAGATCAGGATTCCACAGCACTGAATGATCTACTGAGAACTGAGACCCTATACAGACCACACGATTTTCAAAGCACAATAGACCTGAGAGGTACAAATTCTAGATTTTAAATTTACAACACTAATATTCATAACCATATCTGCAACAAGGTCAACACCAGGCACCTTTTCCAACCCACTCTTGTCAGAAAAACTTATTAAAAAATAACATGCCTCTCCTACTGCAGCCAGGGAGTAAGATTTTGGTTTACGCATCGTCTCTTTCAGATAACTGGGTACGTGTGGAGAATCACATTTGTTCATTATTCACCTGACACCCCCACCCCCCAAATTTTTCAGGGCTATTCAGAGCAATAAAGGAAGGATTCCAGGCATACAAGTATTTGAGCATAAGGACAATGGAGTAATAAAACTTTTCCGTAAGGGTGGATTACAAGAAGAATTAGACACCTAAAGTTTTCAGAACAACAATAAACTCATTCCACTGTAATGTTTCTACAAAGGCAACCTGACAGATACTGAGAATCATGCCCTGAATCTTAAAACCAGAGCCCCAAAATGATACAAAAAAAGAGAAGGCTGAGAAGCAGGACTTTTGAGCATGACACACAGCTAATATGTGGTAAGACTTTTTAAGAAATCCCTTGAGGGAGGGGTGAATGATAAAGAACTCTGTACAACAGCATCCACCACAAATTCTCTTGCTGTCATCTACCATCTCGAGTATCTTTTGACCTCTTGGCCTTGTTTTTGCAGAAGACTAAATGGTAGAAGTTGCTCACACTGGTGACTTCCGAGTACAATGAGAAATAGAAATGTCAAAGATGCCCTTTTCTACTCACACTGCTTGTCGTAGTTATTAGTGTCCATTTCCACAGTTAAAACAGTTGCTTAGCTGCACTTTTTCAAACAACAGTATGCTTTAAAAACATAATTCTCAAAGACTCCCATTAGACACACATGCATCACTTTCAAACACCTGGCCTTGAAACTACATGCATTCCTTAATGTCTAAAAAGTGGAAGTTATTTGAAAGAATTAAAAAGAAATTCCTGAAGCTGACATGCATCTTTTCCGGAGACCGGACAATAAATACACTACAGAAATTAAGAAGTACAGCAAGTGAAAGGCAAACCATAGATAGTATGTTCCCCCAGGAACAGCTGGAGTAAAGGGAAACACCATCGAATCATAGAATTGTTAGGGTTGGAAGGGACCTTAAAGATCATCTAGTTCCAACCGCCCTGCCATGGGCAGGGACACCTCCCACTAGACCAGTAACAAAGTACCTGTAGCTAGACCAGGTTGCTCAGAGCCCCATCCAGCCTGGCCTTGAACACTTCCAGGGTTCCACCACCTCTCTGGGCAACCTGTTCCAGTGCCTCACCACCCTCATGGTGAAGAACTTCTTCCTAACGTCCAGTCTGAATTGACCCATCTCTAGTTTTAATCCATTCCCTCTAGTCCTACCGTTACCCGACACCCTAAAAAGTCCCTCACCAGCTTTCTTCTAGGCCCCCTTAAGATACTGGTAGGCCACTGTAAGGTCTCCTCGGAGCCTTCTTTTCTCCAGGATGAACAACCCCAACTCTCTCAGTCTGTCCTCATAGGAGAGGGGCTCCAGCCCTCTGATCATCCTTGTGGCCCTTCTCTGGACACGTTCCGGCATGTCCATATCTCTCTTGTAGTAGGGACTCCAGAGCTGGATGCAATACTCCAGGTGGGGTCTCACCAGAGTGGAGTAGAGGGGGAGAATCACCTCCCTCGACCTGCTGGCCACGCTTCCCCTGATGCGGCCCAGGATACGGTTGGCTTTCTGGGCTGCTAGTGCACACTGACAGCTCATGTTGACCGTCTCGTCCACCAGCACCCCCAAGCCCTTTTCTTCAGGGCTGCTCTCAAGCCAGTCACTGCCCAGCCTACATCGGTGCTTGGGATTGCCCCGACCCACATGGAGGACCTTGCACTTGGTCTTGCTGAACTTCACGAGGCTGGCATGGGCCCACCTCTCCAGTCTGTCAAGGTCGCTCTGGATGGCTTCCCTTCCCTCCAGCGTGTCAGCTGCCCCACACAGCTTGGTGTCGTCAGCAAACTTGCTGAGGGTGCACTCTATGACAGTGTCCATGTTGCTGATGAAGACATTAAGCAAGACCAGTCCCAGTCCTGATCCTTGAGGGACTACACTCGTCACTGGCCTCCACTTGGACACGGACCCATTGACAGCCACTCTTTGCGTGCGGCTATCAAGCCAGTTCCTTATCCACTGAATTGTCCATCCATCAAACCCATATTTTATCAGCTTGGAGACCAGGATGTCATGCGGGACAGTGTCAAAGGCTTCGCTCAGGTCCTGGTAAATGACGTCAGTTGCTCTCCCCTTGTTGATTGATGTTCTGACCTTCTCATAGAAGGCCACCAGGTTTGTCAGGCACAATTTGCCCTTGGTGAAGCCGTGTTGATTGTACCCAATCACCTCTTTGTTATTCTTCTGCCTCAGCAGTGCCTCCAGGAGGATCTGCTCCATAATCTTACCAGGCACGGAGGTGAGACTGACTGGCCTATAGTTCCCTGGTTCATCCTTCTTTCCCCTTTTGAAAATGGGGATTATGTTTCCCCTTTTCCAGTCAGTGGGGACTTCACCAGACTGCCGTGACTTTTGGCATATAATAGAGAGCGATTTAGCAACCTCATCCGCCAGTTCCTTCAGTATCCGTGGGTGTATCCCATCGGGTCCCATGGACTTGTTCACTTTCAGGTTCATCAGATGGTCATGAACCTGATCTTCACTTATGATGGGCAGTTCTGTCCAACCCCTGCCATTGTCTTCTGTGACTCCGGGAGTGTGGCTGGAACCCTTGCCAGAGAAGACTGAGGAAAAGAAGTCGTTGAGAACCTCAGCCTTCATATCATTTGTCACCAGCTCTCCTGTTTCTTTTCTGAGGGGGCCCACACCCTCCCTAGTTGTCTCCTTACCATTAATGTACCTATAGAAATTTTTGCTGTTAATCAAGCAATCCTGTTAATCCTTGCTGTTAATCACCAAGCAATCCTGGAAACATATTATACTTTCCTCTCTCCTGAATTATGCCTCCTTAAAACACCTGCCCAAATTTTTTTTACGCTCTGCACTAGACCACATAATTATTTCGTACTTCCCTCTTCCAAAAAATTCCTGTCAGTCTCTTCTCTACGTTGTTTTCTGAAAATAGACAACTTAAGAAATATGCAGACAACAGATCCCAGATGAGGACCTTGCTAAGGCAAGACCTTGCAAGAGGTGTATTTTGCAGAAGAAAATTAACAAGAAGTGATTACTACATAGGTCTGTGCTTGAGGACTATTCCGAGGACACAGTATAGTCAACGATGGCACGTTTGCCTTGAGAAAAGAAAGCTCTGTAGAGCAAATTTTTCATTAAATATTACAGTAGGCATTATGTACATACGAAATTATTAAGTTTCTGTGTTACTAGTATCTACAGGTTTAATTAAATCTAATTTAAGCCATGTTTCTCCCACTATAAACAAATGCTGCCAGGGAGAGAATCATTAAATTCTCTAAGAAAACCTAATTATCAAAAATTACCATGTGTTTCTTATGCTTCCACTGCGTGTATAAGCAATACAGATGAGTGCAAGACCTGCTAGAATCTGAATGCTGCCATGGTAACAAGGTTTCTCAGGAGTTTTTAAAGAACATTTGCAATGACACATAAAGAATTTTCACCAATCAATCAACAAGAAGATCACACTCTTCCACTCCCCGACTCCATGAATGTTTCATAAACTAGACAGGGGATCATATAACAATGGGAGGGAGAGTTAGAACAGAAAAATATGTCTATTTATACTGCACTGCAATTTAGTTTACGAATATTTTTTAAGTTAAGAATGACACAAGCACAGACCTACCTACCTTTTGTAGCACTGTAATTCTTAAGTCTTTGGCACTAAACAATAAAGAAACTCTCCTTCTGTATGGCCTTCGAAGAGGATTTATGTGGAACCTTTTTGCTGAGGGATTTTTATTTCTAGACTGACACAAAGTCTACAGCATAATTTTTTTATAACTATATCTGGCCCATAGTACATAATGGGTGTCAAGCTTCCCTGCTAAAGTCCTTTATCCTTTTAGTGGAAAAACATGCCACAGACTCTCAGTTCTTGACTTTTTTTCTTTCTGCATGTACATATACGTAACAGAGCTTAACAACTCTCTTCAACGTTCAGTCATGTACAGGCATTGGTCAGACTCACGGGGCAAAAGTTGCCAGGTTCACAAGAGAGGGATACTTTGCAGGTCTGACTATAGTGACATATAGACTGAAGAGTAAAACAAAGCCTTAAAATGGAGTACAGTAGAAGAAAACTAAGTATAAAAGCCACAGAATCAAAGCAAGCGGTCTTCAAGATGAGGAAATAAACACAGGAATGCATTGCTAAAGACGCATGGGGGGAGGAGGGAGAGAGAATAAGGTCAATCCTAAACCGAACACGTTTTACAATCAGAGCGCCACAAAGGAAGAGACATTTTAATAGTGAATACAACTGATAATCAAGGCGTAAGTTTATAGTGAGAACAAGTTTCGGGAAATCTTTGTAGGCTGATATAGTAAATTGCTGATCAAAAGTGAGATGGAACAAAGGCAGATTATGAATCAAGAAAGTCTACCATTCTTGCCATAAAGAAAAAAGCTTATGTTTGAATTAAGGCCTGTTCCCTATCACTCATCCCATTCAAGAAGATCTTCTATCAAAAAGCCACATTATTGTTTGAAATATATAACTAAGATGTGTTGCAGATTTAGGAGCTGTGAAGGATTAATATCGAGTCAATGCAGATACAGAACTGGGTTCCACACCTACCACGCTGTCATCAAACACTGGTGAAAACAATGCAATACACTAACATGCCATAATGCTATGAACTGTTGACTACGACAGTACCATGAAGACTTTCTGCTAAAAATCTAAAAGGAAATTTATTATCTCTGAACCACTCTGAACTATTTCCACCCTCAGTTCACTGTTAATTATGTTATATAGTCACATTCTCTCTGTATCACATTTTATTATCTGCCTAAAGGGACTTAAGCATAGAAGTATCAGCAGGAAAAAAAAAAAAAAAATCACTTAAGAACATGCTAGATGAGAGTGTTCCTAAATAGGGAAAATAAATTTCTCAAAGAATCGACTTTTTCTTAACATGCTTGAAGAGAAAGGCTTGCATCAGAAGCAACACAGAACAGAGATGAGAAGAGGCAAGCATACACTATCAGTATTAACCCACTTATTGAAAGCCAATCAAATGGAACAGTAGCTATATTATTTTTATCACAATGACCCAATAAGTAATTTAATAAAATAATTTAGTTATAATAATTTAAAAAATCATGCTTGCTAAAAGAATCTATGCATTCAACACTGAAATAATTCCCTGCTTAGAAAGTATAGTAAAGTTTTGTTTGTTTGAAATCTGACCCTGATACATCTCAGAAGGGAATATCACGTGAGATACCTCCAACTGAACAGGAATATACCAAAAGCGTTCATATCACATACAGGTTCGTGAATATTTTTTTAATGTGTTTTTACAGTCCATAAGATACAAAAATAATTTCCAAAGTTCAATATAAGCTTGTGCTTTACCAGGAGGTGTTTCTCTAGTGCTATATTTCTGACAGTGTGGCTCACCTTTCTGACACATTTATTACAGGAAACTTAGGTAAACAGTAATTTACACATCAAAGAGGAGCTCATTAGGTTATCCACCTTCTGAGTAATACAGCACTAAAAATCCTGTCCGTTAACCTGTGAAAACATTGTGCTTATGCAGATATGCTTGTTTCCAAGAATATAATGTCAAGACAAAGAAAGGCAATTTTCTATTCCAAAGACTAAGTGATGATAACAGACCCCATTTTCTCCTGCTATGTTTTACCTGCATAGAATTGCTAACGATAAACAATTTCTTCAATGGAAAGCCTGATCGAAGTGAAGGGAAATGTACAACTAGTGTAGTGCAAAGGGACGTTTAAAGACACATTGCAATTGCTTACCAAAGGCACAGCTCTCGAGGGCTCCAAACTAGGCCTAGGTGCTGTTGAGTACATGTAGTTAAACAATCTGTCTATTTTTCTTAAAGGTACACCTCCACCTTGATCACTTATCTAAGGAATGAAAAGTTAGAGTTATAAACATTTCTGTTCTGAAAAAAAAAAACCACCAAACCCTGCAAAACTCGAACAGCATTATCTAAGTGACTTTAGAAATAATAAAGGAGAGGCTGAGGACTTTGGGTTTATCTACTTTGGAGAAAAGAAGGCCGAGGGACAGCCTCATTTCTCTCTACAGGAGGGGAAGTGGAGAAGGAGGTGCTGATCTCTTCTCCCTGGTATCAAGTGACAGGGCACATGGGAATGGTTCCAAGCTGCATCAGTCAGGGGAGGTTTATACTGGACATTAGGATGCATTTCTTTACAGAGCGGGTGTTCAAACACTGCAACAGGCTTCCTAGAGAGGTGGTCGGTGCCCCAAGCCTGTCAGCGTTTAAGAGGCATTTGGACAATGCCCTTAATAACATGCTTTAACTTTTGGTCAGAACTGAAGTGGTCAGGCAGTTGGACTAGGTGATCCTTGTAAGTCGCTTCCAAGTGAAAAATATTCTATTCTAATGAATATGAAGCACATGTCACAAGTGATATAGTAATCAGTTTGCCTTTTCAAATTACAAGCCATACTACTGTAAATCTAGCAGGTTTGTAAGCTGCATGTTATTTTTAGGCATTTACCTTAATAGACAGATCTTCTTTCCCCAAAGTGACTAAGGTTTTGATCGATGGATAGCCTTCTCTCTTACCTTCGTGCAATTCTACTGTAGCTCTCATTGAATTCTGAAGATAAAAGGAAAAAGTGTCTTTGATTCTAACTTTACCATATATGCTTTTTGTGACAACTTAGAACTTGCATTTATTTTGTTGAATCTAGATACTTTGTCCTACATTTGTACACAGGACAAAAAGGCCATATTTAAAAGAAATTCAAGAAGTGCTTTCAAATCAATGCATTGTCCAGTTAAACTTTTACATCACAACTCCATTATACATACTTGTATCTATTTGATACAGAGTCAGAGAACAGAGCAAGAAGGTTTTTTTTCCTGTGTGAAGTAAAGTAATTATATATAAGGGATGACAACATCTCCTCCACTTTGCAGAACACCAACAGGGATGTTCACCACAGAGAATAAGCTTTATTTTTTCCAGCCTGGGTCACATAATTGTTAAGTTATCATCTATCAATCTGACTTTATCATATCTATTAACAGAGCTTCCACTGCCAGTCCTTCACAGACAAACGTTACTTCATACTGTTTCATGACTTGTACTAAAACATACTTACAAGTAACGTACAAGTTCTCACCTGTTCTGTCCTAGAACTAACATTACAAGTGGCAAAATAGGGGAAGATTTAAATGAACATACTTTACAAATGTCAGAAATCAACCCCAAAATACCATTATTTATGAAAAGTTTCTCTCTGACCAAATGCATTTTTCCCCTGAATTTCTAGTGATCAACTGCACCACCTAGAGACCACCTATCTTATTCAAAAGTATGCAATAGCTCTCACACATTCCATTTTCACAGTTGTTCCAATTATTCAGAAAACACAAATAAAACCAAAACAAAGCACGTGATTTACACTATTCAAAGACATACGGGCTGTTATCACAATAAACGAAAGACACTGATCCTAACCAGTCCTCAAACACACAATAAAGAAGCAAGTTTATGCCAATTGCAAGGTCATGGATATACCATCATTGCAAAACCAGACTATCATGAGCGTTTTAAGTTAATCAGATGCAAAAGCATAAAAGGAGAAGTGGGAAAACACAGAATTATTTTTAAGTACACAAGGGCATAAGAGAGAGCAGTAAGTCTAGCTTTTAACAGTTTCAAACACTCTTCACTTGTTTAATAAGCTTAAGAAAGGAAAACCGAAATAATGTTTAAGAGGTGTAACTGAAAAGAATCTCAATTTCCACAAGTTCACAACCCCCTTCCAAATATTAACAAGTGCAACGTACCTTGAATAATTCAAATAACATATGAAACAAATGAGAAGGTACATAGACTACTTGAATAGGCTTGTTTGGAGCTTTAGCTAAAAAAAACCAAACAAACAAAAAAAAAAGACAAAAAAGACAAATTATTTTTTTTTCAGAACAGTATTTTGTAGCATTTCTATTTACAGGAATAACATGAAATTGTAGGCAAAGACAAGTATGTAAACATATTCTAATTTTCCAAGTGCAAGACTAGCTCCATGAAGTAAAACCGTAAGTTCCAGTTATTGCTATCACATGAAATAAAACACTTCAATGATGATTTTCAAATACATCTATGTCAGCAAACTTTGTTTAGATATGAAACTTCACTAAGTAGGGGTTAGTTTAGTACTGATGATGTATGTAAACGGAACTTTCCCACTTAAGTGGGAAACTTTCTTAACACACACAATATTTAAGCATAATACTTGTTGCACACATTCTTAAAATAGAAAAATTCACTATTTAAAAAAAATCTAAAAACAACTACACATTTTCCTTTAGTTAATATATATCAAATGCAAAGTATCCATAAAAATTTTCAAAATAAATTTCAAACAATATAACAGTTTTCTTATTCCAAATCATAACTGAATTGTTTTTGTACTGTTGTCGTATTGTTAGTGCTTTGGCAGAGGTGTATGGCGTGACACAGCTCTGAATGCTACAGCGCTAATTGATTTGGCAGGAAATAATACAGCTGCATTTAATACACTCCAAGACAGTTTTGGTGATGAAGATGCAGTCATCCCTGAAGATTCAAATATCTACTAGCATTAAATTATACAGTCACAGCTTGTCAGACTCAGCAGCAGCTCAGGTTGAAGAAAAGTCTCTAAATATCTGCTTCATAGATTGCAGGAAGATACAAACACACACAAAGTGAACAGAGCCAACTTCATCCTTTTTGGCACTGAGGGTCAATAATAATAACAGTTATTACTTTAAGAGATGTGGTAATGAAAACTCCTAGGAAAATGAGACCAAAGCAATGCTCTGCATAATTAGCTGCAAGGCAACTTGCTGTTTTATTATGTTAATTTTGTCAGAGGCCATACTTTTCATACAATTCTCTTATCATAGAATGGTTTGGATTGGAAGGGACCTTAAAAGATCATCTAGCTCCAACCCCCCTGCCATGGGCAGGGACACCTCCCACTAGACCAGGCTGCTCAAAGCCCCATCCAGCCTGGCCTTGAACACCTCCAGGGATGGGGCATCCACAACTTCCCTGGGCAACCTGTTCCAGTGCCTCACCACTCTCACAGGAAAGAATTTCTTCCTGATATCCAATCTAAATTTCCCCTCTTTCAGTTTAAAACCATTACCCCTCATCCTATCACTACACTCCCTGATAAAGAGTCCCTCCCCATCCTTCCTGTAGGCCCCCTTCAGATACTAGAAGGGTGTTATAAGGTCTCCCTGGAGCCTTCTCTTCTCCAGGCTGAACCACCCCAACCCTCAGCTTGTCTTCATAGGAGAGGTGCTCATCACCAAGGCAGACTGATTCATACTCATTTGAGGCCTAGAGTACATGTCAAAAACCTGTTATCGTTGCTCTTGTGAGGTAATTTGCAAAGTCACTTTCCTCATGTTGATAATAGGCCAGATCAAAGGAAACAGTAATTCTTTCCTTACTTCCTTTTTGCCTTTTTTTTTTTCCTGAGATCCAGCAACTTGTTTTCTTTACTGTTGAATCTTTTTACTTAGGCCTTAAAATGAATTTTGCATTGATTCCTCTGCTGCAGCACTCAGTACTTTTAGCTCTAAAAATCACTCAGTTTTGGAGGGGAGAAGGTTGGGTCCTTTGGTTTTGGGAGAGAGGGCTGGTAGTTAACACATCAGTGTTGACAATACCATGTTGTGTAGAGAAGTACTTATACATTATTAAATAGTAGTTTGAGCAACATTTGTTCCCACATATTACACTCTCCTTTTTTTGTGTTACCTATTTCTGAGACTTTCTGCAATTCTTCTGTTGAAGTTTGGAAACATCTTAGTCTTATGTTTGGACAGCTGTCCAAAATTTGTGAGAGGATCACTAAAGACAAATTATTTTTTTTAAATTAAAAAAATAATTTATCTTTTGTCAACAGGAATTATGAACAAAAAAATATCAGTCGATACACTGACAAGAACTGTCTCATCACTTTTGTAGTATCCAATTTTCATCTTTGCAATCAACTCAAAACAGATTTTCATGTGAGAAGTTTATGATAGGTTCTTGAAGCATAGACTATACAAAAAAAACTTCTAGTTTCAACATCTTACACAGAAGAGCTCACCACCGGTGCAGAGACTGACAATGGAATTTATAAGCATACTTCAAAATGAAACAACTTCAGCTCTATTAAAAGATTAGTTAGAGGGCAGGCGTGTTTCTTTCCCAGTTATGACGATTCTTGACCACTTTTTTTCCTTAAAGCGATAGCTAATTCAGCAGACAGCACTCTGCATTCAGCAACAAGAAGCAAACATGTCATGATGATCAACTGTAATTCAGGTGCCCATGTAGACACATTAGAAGAAAAATAATTCTGCATACAGAATTCCAATTATAACTTACAATTAATTAACAAAACCATATATCACAGGTATTAGAAATGTTTTTTTCCTTACACACAGCACTTAAATTAAATTTAATTTCACAATTACCATTGAATTCTTCAACTTCCAGATCAGGTGCCACCATATAGTACTGTTCACATAACATCTTAGCTGTTTCATAAGCATCTACAAAACAACAGAACACTGATTTATCAAAATCATCTAGAGACGACTAGCAGGGTTCATCCTGTATGTGAAAGACTACAAGCAGAACAATCATTTTAGTAACTAGTTTACAAGCATGAAACTGGCATCCATTCCAATCCCCTTTTCTCTGTATGCTTATAAACCATTTGTCAAGAATGGGCAAATTCTATTTCAAGCTCTACAAACAAAAGCAGATTACTAGAGACAAGCTATTTTTTTTTGTCTTTGTTCAGGGCTTGAAAACCAGAAGGGTATAATCTTAGGTTGACCATAGTATCTACTTATTTTCTCATGCCCCGATCACAATTTAATGTTTTGGGTTGTTTTTTTTTTTATTTGAGATGGAAAAAAACAAGGATGACATTGCAACCATAAATTCAGTTTTTCCAAACACAATACTGTTCACAATTCTTGATTTTCAAGGTCTTTTTTTAGGGAAAGATGAATTCTTTAAGATTCTTTACTCTTTCCTACAACAAAAAACAACAGAAACCCTCCCCAAAATCCAAATCAGGCTTTATGTATCGTCAAAATACAGCAAAAAAGTTTTACGTCATCTTTTGTTCGAAAGAGTTCTTAGTGGTTCTAAATATTCACTGGTACCTCAACTTGCAAAAATATTTTAGAGACAAGCAGCAAGCATTAGCTTAAAGAGAAACCACAAACTCAAAGATGTTCTGACTACATTGCTTAAGCTACCTCAACAAAAGTGACTTCCTCATAATAAGTGTGGGCTAAGAGTAAGCACAAAAACAGATAGGTAGTTCTGCAGACAGAGAGAAATTCGCTAAGATACCATAACAATGGCATTTGACCTTCCCCTACATGTATCTTCTTCCTCCTGTCCAAAGTGACACTACAAAACAAAACAGTCACTGTGAAGATTCAAGAGCTATGTGAAAAGCACAAAGAAAGTAAAATCACTAGTCCCCAGAAAGGGCTGGTTACCTTTAGTTGTTCTCCTTCAAGATGTCTACAGAAATAATCTATAACATGCCCTGTTATCTGAAAAAAGTTTATATCAGTTGTTCTGATATCACACAAGGCTGACACAAATGCTGCTTAAGGTCTATTAAAATGGAGCTAATCAACACTAGAAATGCTCTTGATCAAGGTCCCAGGAACGTTTCACTGATTGAGCTATCCAGTAGGAATCTTTTGTGACGAGATGGTCAGCTCCAAAAACTTTCTAAAAGGGTTCTATCATCAGCACAATAAAACATGCCCTAGTAAAAAGATCAAAATTCCATTTAATATCCGACCTGTAAAGAGAACGTCAGCATGGGATGTGCGTAATTTTCAAAAAAAAGAAAGATGCAGGAATACCTACACTTACACAATATTCTAAGATCATCTCAGAACTTCTGATGGCCTTGGGAGTAATCCTTTCTATGCCCTAGAAAAAAAGGGGCATAAGAAGCACAGCCACAATCTTGACTCAGTCATCAAAAGCCGAAGATAGCAATGTGGCTAGTATGACCATAAGGCCATCTACATGGAGAAAGGAATAAGTTAGCACATTTCAAAGAGTTTCACCATCATAGAAATGAAAATTAGATATGGATTCAGGGGGCAGGAGTTGGATTTCTATTGAGGAGAAAAACTTCGTGGCCTCTGAAAAGCAGATCAATAATTGCACGGGAATAAACCAAATGCCCTCAATACATGGATGTGGAGCAGACACAGCCACTATGCAAATCTTGAGAGAACAGAGGCTCTGAATAAATCCATTTAGCCTCCTTAAATTTAAGGTAGAGCTTTCATCCTTTTTCAAGAAGTAGCCACCCTAACACCCTTGAGATGAATAGGAAGGCACTATCACTTCATGATCCAGTAAAATATCCAGCCCTGAGCAAAGCCGTGTCAGAGTCTGAGTGCAGTCTTACATTTTACCTTCCTCTGAAAGCCAACTCTGGCTGAGTCCTAAGACTGTAAGCAAGACTGCAAAGTTCAAAGCACTCTTCACGCTGTGGCTGGAGGTAAGTAGCAACAAGAATGAAGGATCTATCAGTACATCTAAAATTCCAGTTCCAAGAATAAGCCTGGATTTGCTGTCAGCCCAAAAATCTTATTGTAGGACAGCCAGTGAGACACAGAGACCCACCTCAGACAGTTACAGACACAACACTTGGTGGAGCTGCTTGAAGAAGCGTCTGTTTAAATTATTTGTTCAATGTTTGAAGGGCATACAGAGCTTGTAGCTGCCACACACAGTGCCAAAATCAACATCTTAACTTTGACAAACTGCTCGGAATGCCGCCTGTGAACTAGAACACTTTGGAGCTAGCACAACATACAGAATGTAAATTAAGCCCTCCACCAATTCTACAAGGAAATGGCCTCAATCACCTTGACTCTAGACAGGCTTTGTCTTCAAGGACATTTCATTTCTTTGGAAGACAACACTGGATACTGTTTACAATGCCCTTGTTTTGTTAGTGATTATTTCTTCAGATATGGAAGATCTATTTTAGCTACTGGCTTGAAAACTGGACTGAGCACCTTCTGACAATATGCACTCCTCTGTCCAAGGCAGCAGCTACAAATTTGATGATCAAAATAGATGCAAACATTGCTATTAGAATGAGTATGTAAATGAACAACACAACTGTAACATATACAATGCTGAGGTCAAAGTGGAGTAAGATCAAAAGAAAAGAAACCTGCTGAAAAAAGGCCACCTTAGAGACAAAAAGAGCTAGAAAGCAAGAAGCCTTCATAAACAGTAAAAAGGATCTACACTACAAAGCAAGCCGTCACGCAGGTCAAAATCTAACATAACAAAGGTTTCCCTCCTAACTTCACCAAAGGCTGAAAGTGAAGGGGAAAAAAACACATTCTTCCCCTCTTGCAGCTGCACAAACAGCAGTGAAGGACAGAAGGCGGAATTCACTCCTACAGCAAGACCTGTATTTGTAAATAGATACACCCAGAGTATGAACCTTCAACACACAAGTTCTTGAAGCAGACAGCATTGCCTCATGCCTACTTGCTAACATTCTGAAAGCATATGAGCATTCACAGCATTAAGCAAACAGGAGTTCCAATGCAGCCATGCCGGATTATTCAGGTACAACCATCACACACGTCTTCTGTATAAGAGAGAATGGGCTGTGATATGATCAGATGCACATAGTAATGGGGAGTTTTATTGCAATATTGGTATACCTGAGGACATTTTACTGAAAAAGCCTAACTAAACGAATTGGAAAGTTTCATTTACTCTCAATTTTCTTTAGTACTAGCATCATATAGAAGAGGAATACACGAGAACCTGCTTCTAAGCGTTCCAGGGAAAAAAAACATCTAAAGTTTATCAAAACATTTATATACTTAATCTGATATTGAAAAGGTCAGATTAAAGTTATTAAAAAATTCAATTGTTTTCTTAGTTCTGTTAACATACCAAAAATTTCTCCATTCCCAATAATGAAGACATTAAAAAGCCTCAATAAGTCCACGGCTTTATTGTAAGCAACTGCAGAACTTCCATTTCTTCTTCTTTTTATTTTATTAAATGAATTTAAATGACCTTCAGTCTTCTGTATCTCAAAAACACATTTACATATATTCTAAGTTGTGGGGGGTTTTTTAATCAACAAAAATATTAGCTTCATCTTACCTTTAACCACCTCTGCCACATTACAATTAGGATCAATACTTCCAATATGTTTGGGATGAGCAGGATTAATATCTCCACCAAAAAGAAGTGCTAAAAGGAAAAATAAATGGCAGTAAGTTATCTATTACACTTGAGGCAGCCCAGAAAGTTTAAATCTGACAGTATCTGAAATTTAGTGGATAACACATCATTTTGTAAAAAGATTCTCTAGCGAATTGCCAGAATTCTCATTTAGGAAGACTAACTGCCTCCCTCCTCCTCCTTTTTCTTTATAAGCCCCCCTCTTTTTCATTTTTTTTAATAGCTAAGACTAGTTAATACAGAAATAGTGGTGTGGGCGGGTTAAGATGAAAACCTACATTTCAAAGTGGACTATTAAAAATTAGATAAAACTAAAGCATCAAATGCTTCATTCATACTATTATTTCAGAACAGCAGCACTCACAACAATGCAACATTATAGTAAAAAGGACTGAGGAGCTGCAAGACAGCATTAAAAGCCTTTTACACTCACCTGAGCTGCAATTTCACAGCTGGCACAGAGGTCTCACTCGACTTTCTCCCTGACTGTCAGCAGTGTGCTCCCCACTCCCTCCTTTGCACAAGGGTCTGGCGCTCACCAGATCCTTCCCCAAGAGTTTAGCTCTCAAGGTAGAAAGGTTTTACACTTTTTTGCAGAAGTGATTTTCTGCTATTTTAGCAAGTTAGTCATCTCTGATATGAAACAGATATAGTATGAGGGTGAGCAAAAGACAAGCTCTGAAAGTTTTTCCTATTCTGGTCATGGTGAGCTAATACACTGGCACACTGCAGCTTGCACTGTAAGAAACAGTCTGTCAACAGCGTATGAAACAGAAATGCAAACTAAACAAAAGCCTGTTTCTGCATTCTGCTTTCCAATGGTCTTTTTCATCAGTGCTTCAAGCTTAATATTTACCGTCATGGACGGATCACTAACATTGCTTAGCATAGAGAAATTGTACAAGTTTAAGCATCTACAAGCAGTTTTAAGTTTCAATCAGTTAAATAACAGCATCTACAAGACACTTCCACTTCAGTTCAATACAGTTAGTTTAATATTTTAGAACTACTGCAAATTTTGCTAACACTCGGCCCAAGAATTCTATTAGAACAACGTTTTTACTTATTGCTAGAACTCTTCAATGATAACCTTTTAACTTAACTTGATTTTCTGTCTGTCATTTGCCTGCCCAAGTTCAAGTAAAGAAGAAGCTGCACATTTATCTCATTTTGTATGGTTTGACACATGAAAGTTATTTGTATACACACAGCAAGGTATTTGCTAGTCACACAAAAACTTACTGGAAAGACACATAACTTGTAATAAAATACCTTACACTACAGTACTCTAGCACCTGTGTTGTCTGTGGTGTACTACAATTTCTAAGAGCTCATAAAAGCAAAATACCGGGCATAGAATGAAGCTTAGAGCTAAAAAGGTACAAGATACACTAAAAGAGATCACAAAATTGTCCTTAACTTTATACAGATCACTTTCTGCACGGTTGCACATAGTGGTTAATAGGAGCTGTGCAAATAACTCCTTTCACTCTGTAATATGAATATAAAAAAGTAAATTTATTAGTAACAAAAAACGACACAGAAGCTAATAACAAAGGATGACTAATTCTAGCATTTATTCATAAATAGGGAATAGGAAGTAGAGAGTGACAAGGGACATAATTTATAACTGAAGTTAGAAATACTCAACCTATTCAGAAGGCAAGAAAGTTTAGATAGCTTGCTGAAAAATCAACAATAAGAAGACATACTGTGCATAATATATTCAAAACTTATGGCATCCTTGCATTTCATTAGGAAATAAATGTGAGCTGTACAAACTATATTGAGAGATTTGTGAGCAGAAAGATACAGCTACTCTACTACTATCTAAAAATACTTCATGTATCACTACGCAAGCTGTCTCTGCCAACAAGATTAAAAAGCGATAGCCACGCTGACAAAGACTGACAATTACAGAAGAAAGCGTACTGGTGTTTCGGATTCATTTCTGATAACTGCAAAGTACCAAATTCACCAGTTGCCAGCATATCTTTTACCATAATTAGCACAGAATATTAAGAATTAGTCTTGAGTATGGAAAAAAAAAACCAAAAACAAAGCAACGCTATGGCTTCAGGTTTACAAGCAGTAACTAATGAGTTCTCAAAGATGAAAAAAGCAATTACTTACTGTGTTGGTTAATAAGCATACGGAAAGAGATGCGATTGGTGTAGAATCTATCTAGAAAATACTGGATGTTACTGCTAACGAATGGATCAAAGCCATATTTTTCCTTGTATTCAATCACCCCTTGCGCCATGGTTGGAACCACATCATTGTGTCTGTTCCTGACTTTAATTAAAACATCTAAAAAGCTAGAGGAAACAAAATTAGAAACAGATTATTAAAAGTATAATTAAACTCAATCTCTCACTTCTGTTTTCAACTCCTCCCAGCAAAACTCTTTTACCTGTTTATTATCCCTCCCAGCCAACAAAACATTATCAGAGGGCGAATATAAAAATATAGCGGTACCTAAACAAACCTATTTAAACAAAATTACTTGGTCAACTTCTTCACAAAATCTGTGAAATATTTAGGGCCTCAAATTAAGTTATTCCTCTGCAAATCATTCCTTTAAATTAAATCTGTCTTTTCCATTAACAGAGAGCAAAAGTTTTCCTTTTATTGCAAACGAATGCACCATGGTAACACTCATTCTCTGCAACCAACGGCAGCTGGAAGATAGGAAAGGAAACTCAGGAAAAACAACCTGAGAAATTTTACACTTCATACTTTCTTTCCCAACACCTCAACTTTCGCAGCGTAACTTTTGAATGCGTTTCCTTTGCCCAGCATCTATTCTGGTAAGTTTGCGTATCAGGACATGTAATTATTATCAGTGTGACTTCTGTTCAGTTTCCTTTCCCGCCGCTGGATGGCAGAGCGCATACAACCGTGCTCGGACGGGCTCTTTCCCGTGGTAGCTCGGCAAGCCTCGGGATAACACTTCCATCGCTTTTAACCAAGCGCCTGTTAACGGGCACTAACTTTGAAACAGCTTGGAGGATTTTTGTTTCTCCTGCCAAGGCAGCTCAACACCTATGATCTTCAAAGGGCTCATCCTTTTTCTTCCACGCATGCAAACTCATACATACTCGAAATGTTAATTTTTAATAATTTTCTAAAGCCAAGACATGGCAAATCACTACTACTCGAGCCTGCTACATTCTCTAATATTAAATTGACACTGCAATGATTATATGGCCTTGTTTAAAAGAGAAGCACACACAGTGAAATACAGCTTTTAAAAGAAAGCACAGCTTGGAGACTCATTCAGCTATGCCTGTATCTGCAAATCTACAGATCCTTAAAAAAAACCCAACCCCAACAGCAAAACATTCTCAGTAGGTTTATAATGAACACAAAAAAGAAATGTATTAATTATTTGTATCAAAAGTAGAATATACACCAACTAAGAAAGGAAAGAACATTAAGACTAAGAAAAGTAAAAATGACTACCAATAATCATCACTTCTAAAGCAGATGCTTCCTTCCTTTTCAGAACCACTTAGCCAAGACAATCATTTGATAGTATACCGTACCATTCTTAACAAGTGATATGCTTTTAAAATTATTTCTCCCACCCTATACTGCCAGCTCTAAAGGAATGTAGGATTCACTTTTAATAGTTTTTTCACCACCCGCAGTCTAACCACCAGTTTTTGCCTGTGTATTAACAAACAGTTCAGTAGTTTTTCAACACTATTTTGTTGCCTAGAAAAGGGGAATCTAACTGCCTAATTCCCCAGCCTAAATATATCACAGTACAGAATGACTGTTTTCTTACTTACCAATCTTGATGACGGGACAGCTTAAAATATTTTAATGCTTAAAATGTTTGTAGGCTCTTTTTATGTTTATTAGGTCTTGATTCTGTGTGATCTGTAACCACTGAGGTCTGATGTTAGTTTTCGAGAAAGACTAGTGCCCAGTTGTATTCATGCTGCTTCTCTGTTTCAGAGCAACAAGACGCTAGCTAAAAACAAAGCTGAGAAGCAACACTTACAATGACATCTGAAAGACAACTGTCAACACTCTCTACTAACTGCTATTTGCTGACAGCTTTGCTATTTGTTTTTCAATACCTCCACTATCCACAATATATACAACATGATGCCCATGTGCTCCACCAGGGCAAACTGTTCACTGACATCCTGCTACCAAAGTGCTCAAACACACATGCTGAAGGGCAAACAAAGCGCTAGGAGGTTTATCTGCTACAGACCAGCAAATCACAGTTGAAGCTGAGTGTGCAAATACACACGATAAAGGAATTCTTCATTATTATAGAGATATGACAAGCCTCCTGTTCCATCTTCAAAGATGTTCACTGAAGTGTTTCCATCAAGCAGATGCCTTTAAAGGACCAAATACATGAAGTACGTAGGCATGTTTCAAAGCAGCAGGGCAGAAATCAAAACACATTTGCTTACTCTTACCAATTAATCCTTACAAACCCCTCCCTACCCGCCCCCCTCCCCCCCCCCCCAATGAAAGACTCAAAACTTTTGTTGTACTCAAACTGTGGGAGACCTCATCAAAGAATTTTTAAAATGCTCATGGGACTAGTTGGGGGCAGAAATACTCCAGAATAGCTCTGAAAATTTTATTTAGCAATTATTGGGTTTTTTTCCAAAATTCAGTGTATCATATTTTCAAAACCACAATGAATAAATAATGCAGTTGGTTTGACAGATGAGAAGTTATTAATATGAAGCTATTTTAGTCAAGCAAGCTTCAGTGGCTTCTGTATTAACAAAAGAATATTTAAGGCGTTACCATTGCTATTAAATAAATTAAGCCTATAGACTTCTGCAAAGACAATTAATGAACGTCACAACACAAGTTATTATTTAACTCCCTAATGACTATATATATTATTCTGTTTTGATCTATCATCACAGTGCAAGAAAAGAAGTCAACATAAAGACAAATGGAATTTTTGCTATGTCTATTTTATGGATAGTATTATCTGAAAGATTAAAGACAAGAAAGTGATGAGTATACTGAAAAAAAAATCCTTTTAAATGGAACACGCAATGGGTTTTTTTTCGATTGGCTGCTCTTTTTAAAAGAGGCACTAGCTGGTAGCTAGGAATAACCAGAGAGACAGGTAACAAGCCCACACTAAAAGATTTCTCTACTAGAAAGCATAGCTACTTTCAAAGTGCAAAACTAAGTAGCACTTCACATTACTTCAAAGTAACAAAATGGCACCCTCTTAATCAAACCTACTCCAGTACTTACACAGAATCACAGAATGGTAGGGCTGGAAGGGACCTTTGGAGATCATCTAGCCCAACCCCCCTGCCAGAGCAGGGTCACCCAGAGCAGGTTGCACAGGAACGCGTCCAGGCGGGTTTTGAATGTCTCCAGAGACGGAGACTCCACCACCTCTCTGGGCAGCCTGTGCCAGTGCTCTGCCACCCTCAAAGGAAAGAAGTTCCTCCTCATGTTTAGGTGGAACTTCCTATGCTCAAGTTTGTGCCCATTACCTCTTGTCCTGTCCCTGGCCCCATCCTCCTGACACCCACCCTTTAAGTATTTACAAGCGTTGATAAGATCCCCCCTCAGTCATCTTTTTTCCAGACTAAAAAGACCCAAATCCTCAGCCTTTCAAATTGCCTTACTTATTTCAAATTGCTACCAGAATCAGTACTTTAATCTTAGTACTGCAGAAAGGAAAGTTCTTGTTTACTAAGTTTCTTGTGTGTGTGTGTGTTATCTCTAGATGTACTGCTAGCTTACTACTTCAGTTGCTCTCAGTTCCAGGACACTCCCACACATGCCCTCTCACAAGTGTGCCCCAAAAAGAAAAATCAGCAAAGAAACTCACGGGTATAGGTGGTGGAGTAAGTGCTCTTTGAAAGTACACGTGAACAGCACATTTTACAAACCCTTCAATTTTTGAAAAACAACTTCTGCCTCTGTGTGTTTATCCAGATGCATACTGACACTATGTGAAATTTCCAACACTTCTGCCAGCTTACACCCTCTACAAAGTGTGGACACCTTATCTTAGCACCCTGCAATCACACTGTTTGATGGAGCTGTGGAAAGACTTCCACGGGACCGGTCTGCAGCTTGAGGAAAGATATTTGTGTTATCAAAAATGCAAAAGTAACCTGACCTTTTGGCATAGGCCCATACTACTGGCAGCGACAGTAATCTGGCAAAGTTGTAGTAAGTCTTGGTAAGGTCTGCTAACCAATAGAACGCACTAAAGAAACTGAAGCACCCCTGAACCGCTTCATCACAGAAATGCTAAGACAAAAAAATCCCTTTAAAGGATTTTGCCCAGTGTTCATAAAAAGGTAGATTTATCTGCTGGGTTATTACAAGATAAATATGGACATACTTAAGAGTATTTCTGAAGGACGATGTTTGTCTTTACTATTAAAATAGTAGCTAATTACAGCTCAGTATCCAGTTAATTGGCATAACCTTCAGAAAGTTAGGAACAGATGACATACAGACAGAAGGAAAGTAAATCTGACTTTCTAATCTTAGGTAGCCTATCCAAGAAGAATAAATTTGATCTTTAATCAGATAATGCAGTTTTTGTCCCTTTTCACAGGCCAAACTTAGTATAAAATAGTAGGAAAACTTACTGCTAAACTAGTGACAAACAGAAATTCTTGTCCTATTAGCAAACAGGCTGTAAATATAGAATCACAAAATGTAATAGCTAGAGGTAGTCGAAAAGTTCATCTTATTTATCCATTACAGAATAAGCATGCCTAGAACATCACTGAAAGCTATCTAAATCTATTCTTAAAAGCTTTTAAAATGCGATGCTCTATAGCCTTCTGAAACGGTCTTTTTCAGTCTGTCCTCACTATATTAGAATTTGTACTTTTTGCCCTGTATACAATCTCAACTTTAATAATAATCAGCCATTTTTTAATTCCCCACTTCAAGGAACCACTCATCCTTTATTAAAGTGAGATTTTATATATATATATATATATATATATATTTGGCACACTCAGACTTTCAGTGTCTCACACTTCAGTATTTTTTTTTTGCCAGTCTAAACAAATGCCTTCAACATTATTCAGAGGTGGAACTCTCCAAGTCTCTAATTCTTGTTCCTTTCACACCAATATTGTCTATGTGTGTTTTAATTTCTTAATAGGTAGTACCCAGAACTGAAGACAGTATTCCAGCTTAGGGCTCGCACTGAGAAAAGTTACATCCCCCTTGTTCAATAGCACTACAATTCACTCAGTCATATAATCCTTATGGCTCCTTCTACAGTTCTGCCATGGAGGGAATTTGGTACTCATGCACTTAAGTCTCCCCTGCATGTATTGCTTGATACTTTAAAAAATAAAGTGTAAGGATCTCAGATAACATGCCCACAGTCAGAGTGCAATATCTAAAACGCATTACCTAATAAATCCCCTACTTAACCTAACATAACACAGCAGTTAATGTATCTGAAACTAACTGAAGATAAAACACCGTTTTTGCACAGCACAGGAAGTATCTTGCACAAAAAGAGCATTTGTTGAATGGCAAGATGTTTTATGAAACACTTCCTATATAGCACTGTTTGATCAGCCAAGATTTCAGAGCTTAAAAAAAATTTCAAGTTTAAAAGGCAAGCCACCCTAAGAAACTTAATCAGCAGAGCAAAAAACCTGCAAGAAGTAATCTCCTGAAACAAAGTTGACTGCTGTATGGTACAAAGTAACCATAGACCTTAGTGCTGGGGGGGAAGGGGGTGTGTGTGTTTTTTAAGTCTCTGATGCATATGTTGCACCCCCGGTTCTCACTTAACACAGGGGTGGGGTTTTTTTGTGTGGTTTTTTTTTTTTTTTCCTTTTTTATGCATACATATTTCCAGGAAACATTCTAATCACAATTTTAATGTGATTTTATTGATAAAGAAAATTGGCTAAGCTTTCCTTTCTTCTCCAAACATAAGTAATATTATTGAATGAGATAGGTGAACACCAATAATTGAAGTCCATTTAAAAAGTTTTTAGATAAAAACAAGATTGACACATTGAATGTTTTCAAACTAAAAAAACTGAAAGTATTAATGTGTTAATATACATTACATACAACAGAGTACTAAGCTCAATGTATACTAAAACAACATTTTATTCATAAGTATTTGATATGCAAGTATAGTCTCACATGCATGCTGTCTTCTCAATGCAGCCTTGGAGGAAGCATTCCATGCCATTTCTTAAATTATCAGACTGTATAAATGTAAAATATATTGTTCAAAAGCACTTAGATTCCTATATTCTGCATCAGATTACAATTTTGGCCTTTGCCGCACAAATTCTACCTTACAAATAAGATCACTGTTATCCTACAGTACAAACCCACTTCTTTTTTTTTTTGAGAGAGATTATTTTAAAATGAACTGTCACAAGAAAACGAATTACTCACTCATCCAGAACATGCGGATCCTCAGGACTTTTATTTTCATACTCTAAAAGCTCAAGGAAACTCTGCATGTACCTGAAATAAGCAAAAATTATAAAGTATTAGTTAAAACACTTAAACCTAAATTACTTTTGAATTTTTGTTGATCTTAAGACTATAACCTCATCTGAAACAACAGAAGCACAGTACACAGTTCTCTGCAGAGGATAAAATGAAATGGGATGCTGCAACAAAGGGAAAGAAAGCAACTACAATATATTATATTGAGTTAAAAAGTATTGTTTATGATCCTACAGTCCACGATTCAGGAAAACTGATACATAAATCAAGCTGAAGTTAACAGGAGCAAACCCTCTCTTCAAGTAGGTCTGTAATTTCAGGTAACTTAGTTCATCCCCAGATCTTGATTTCTTGGTCATCTACTTTGTAGAGATGTTAGTTTGCTCCCACGTTCCTCAGAAAACAATCCAACCTTCCTTCCAAAATAAAGCTCCAGGGAACCCTCCCCAGAAGCCATCCTAACACGTCTGCACCAAGCTGGTCCTACCAGAGTACTCCAGAAGAGCATGCCCCTTCACACGCTCCCACATGTCCTCACATTGTTCCTCAGGCCATGTGACACAACCCTCAGTTTTGTAAAAACACAACTCTTACACAACACAGCTTTGCCTAGTTCAGACATTCAGCACACATGGGATATTAACTGAGACTTAGAGCCAGCAAGATACCACACACGACCCAAAGAAGACTGAAGGCAAAGTACCACTCAACACGAATGCAGATGGCCTGCTCTGTTGGAAGCTAGCCCAACACCAGTAGAAATGCCACCACGTCACACCGCTGGGCCTGAGAACCAGGTATCGCCCCCTGAAGCAGGTGCACTCAGCAGTACAGATGTAGCTTTAAAGATTACAGAAGTGGGACCTATTTCTTGAAGTAAATCACAGAAGGTATCAATCACACTCGTAAAAGATAGGGTTTCAATGTTACCAGAAGGAGCTATCATTTTCTCTCCCTTTGCCCTCCCTTCACCCAGGTTAAGCACTGCCATTCACACCATGATAACAATGCTAATCACATGTGTGTGTCAACAGCTGAACTCCCTGCAACGGCAAAACAGCCACCCAGATAAGTTTGTTTGGTCTTTTTAATCATTCTCATAAGTGAAAACAACTCAAAGAAGGGTTTAACCAGCTGAAGCTAGCAAAAGAGATAAAAGATAAGCATAAAGCCTACATGAGGAAAAAGCAAAACAAATGAGCAAGCCTTTCCCCTTTCAGTAGCAGCAACCCATTAGACCAGCTCAGCAGAATGATCTCCGCATAAACTCAGTGCCTATGAGATTGACCCCAGCCGCTGAAGCTTGGACAACTTCACATTACAATAAAACTTCTTTTGGTAGCAGTTCTATGTTAAGACCAGCTTAAGCAGGCCATGAAACTTCACCCTACATCTTCAAGCTACAGCAAAGCTTAAGACAGCACTGCTGTCTAAATGACTCCCTCCAGAACCACATATTGCTACTCCACCCCCCATTTCAGTTGCAGCCACCACAGGTCACTGTGACATTTCTCCAGGGAGACCAACATTTTCAACATGGTCAGCACAGTAACACTAGCTCCTGTCCCTCTTTGCGTTCTTGCCCTCCTGCAGCCCTCACAAATGAGTACAGAAATCCCCCAAACGTTTGTCAGTTACAAGTCTGGGAAGTAGCTGATGTCTCCAGTACTGCTTATTTTAAAACATGTTCTTTTACACTGCTAAGAGATAGTACCAGTTTGGAAAAACCATCTCACCACACTCCCAGGAATTCAAGAAATTGCCTGGGGTTACTTCAAGGAACAGGCAGTAATTTAAGGAGCCGTAGCCCACTATACACTGAAGATGAGTTCCTGAAAAGTGCAAGTGAAGCAGTGCTAACTATGCAGGGACAGTACAGGTGATGTGGTGGATAGAGAGGCAGGGGAAGAATCACCAGGACCACCAGCTGGAGGAGGGACTGAGTTTCTGAAAGACTGAATGAGAACTAATCTCCTTTGGGAATGTGTCCTTGCACGCACTGCCCTTTTATTAATTCTCACTGGAAAAAGCTGCTTTACTCTCTGAACTCAGCTGCTTTACCTGCAAGACTTAACATGTAACAAATTATGATCATGATCACTCCTTTTGTTTAAGAGTTGTGTGTTCTTCAACATCATCTGCCTCATATGAATCAAGGTAAATCAAGTTAATCATGGGATAGGAAAATGTACCATAATTACAGTGTGCAAAACACATTAATAAAGCATCAGCAAAGGAACTCCAAAATGAAAGATGGGAAAGTGGTGGACAGGGCACTGAGGCAATTCAGGGCATCATCAGTTTGGCTCTATGAAGGCAATAAGATGAGGTTTTGACTTCTTGCTAAACCAGGCAACGTCATGCAGAAGCAATGCTTAAGACCCATTCCCGTGTACAATTTTGCTCTGCCACCTCCACCACCAGTCTTTGCTACCTCCTTCGCCATTTCCTTGATAGGTGATAAGAACATATCACATTCAATCCATAATTGTCTCAAAGAGGAAATGGACTTTGTGGGCTTTTTCTGTGAATAGAGAAACAGGTATCATTTATGTGGCATCTTTTTCTTGCAAATACATTCAGTAATTAAAGACTTAAGATGACCAGCACTGTCAGATCAGACTGGTTCCCTCATGCTGTGGGTTGTAGTATAACAAGAAAGCTTAAATCTTCCATTGCAGTTAAATATTTGCTATCTTAAATACGTTTGTGTGGTAAAAGGAAAATAGGCAAAATATTTCTTTGATTCTACAGAGAAAAACGGCCTACCCAGCATACACCTGCAGGATTCCTGTGAAGGAGTCTTATTTTATTCCTTAAATACAGGTTGATCTCTTGCCACTCAATGACTAAGTCTACATTAGCTTTTTTTTTTTTTTTAAACAAATCTAAACCTGCTATATGGTTTTAAAATTAACCCCCCAATAACCCTCACTTAATCTACGTTGCTTATATTTGCAGTGCTTCTGGCACTTCTCAGAAGACCAGGTTCTTCTCAGAAGAAACTTAAACTGGAACCTGCTGCAGATGTGCATCAAATCTATGAAACCCAAGGTAGTCATCATGACCTGAATCAACGAGTGGGCCAAAACGCTGTGATTTCTCCAGCACAGGCATAGCACAATACATGCCAGGAGGTATGAACTGTCACAAGCACCCTCCACACTGTAAAGTGTTTCTCATATTACATAAAGGGCCAAGTGCTGTAGGTGTCAGCAAGTTTGCCAACAACCACCCCTCTACTCTTCATGCTCCCCTCCCCCATCCTTTCAAACATTCCTCCTGGTTTGAAATCCTTTCTCTTCCTACTTTAATTTCTGTTGTCATCCTCCCTGTTTTGTGGGGGACTTCATTTCTTTTCCTCACACTCTCTGTTTCTCCCTACTTCCCCAGTCCACTCTTCTACACCCCGTTTTAATAAAGGCAACAATAGCCCTTTCTGCCTCCCAGAACATCCAAGGCTGCAAGCCAACTCTTCAAGAAAATTCAGAATCACAGAATCATTTAGGTTGGAAGAGATCTCCTGAAATCATCTAGTCCAACCTCCTTGCTCAAACAGGGTCAGCTAGAGCAGGTTGTCCAGGACCACATCCAGTTGGGGTTTGAATCTCCCCACCAAAAGGGACACCACAGCCCCACTGGGGAACCTTCTTGGGGTGTTTGATCACCCTCACTGTAAAAAAGTTTTTTATTGCGTTCAGATGGAATTTCACGCGCTTTAATTTCTGTTCACTGCTTCCTGTCCTGTCACTGAGCACTACTGAAAAGAGTCTGGCTCCCTCATCTTCATTCTCTCCCATTAGGTATTTATACACACCGATAATATCCTGTTCCCCTGCCCACCCAAACCTTCCCTTCTTCAGGTCCAACAGTCCAGACAGCTTGCTGAATATCTTGAAGGAAATACTCAGCTCTCAGCTTCTTCCCATATGAAAGATGCTTCAGTAAATCTGTGTCATGAAAAAAGTGACAGCTTCTCTCATGGCAAAGTAAGAGGAGGTTATTAGGAAGCTGCTCACCCCCATCTGTCATTGTATATTATGGAAGTCCTGTTTCTGAAGACTCAGGACAACAACCACACTTAAGAAGCAGCAACACAGCAGGTGCTCTTTACTACAGATCTCCTACCAGAAATCTCAAGCATCAGCAGTCCTGTGCTGAACCTAAGAATAAAACAGCAATGAGTATTTCTGGTACTGAAGGTAGCCGATACCTGATTTTTGTGCTGTGTGCATTTGATTGGTTGCCCACCATTACTGGTATGCTCTATTGAGATTTCTACTCTGTTAGCTTACTGGGACATTGCTCCTAACACTGCTGCCCCTGGAATAATCCAGTATCACTTGTCCTTTGTTGAAGGATCAGCACTTTTACCAGAGTAACAGGCAGGGGCAAGCCAAGTGTTTCTCTCATCTATGCAGGAAGCAATTGTGCAGAAAACTGTCTCGGTCAGAAAAAGACTAAAGCAGGTCTCAACTAGAAAAAAGCTGCCAAACATGGTCACCAGTCTTCAGCACAATCAGAACAGCTTCTGAGGTCATTGCAGGCTCAACATAGCACCAATGAGGAACTGAGAGTTTCTGAAACAAAGGAAAGTTACAGAAACTAAATGCTCTAAACTAAGGAAATTTATAAGTGTACTTAAGTAATTTCTCTTTAATCTCTGTGGTGATGGAGAAACTATGGAATGCTTTTCCTTCAGATAGAATTAGCTACAATATTTAGATGTCTATTTCTGACTCTAAAGTAAATTGAAATTACGTTAGAAGTTCATCAGCACGAGCACTGTATCCAGCAAGTCAGAAGGACCAGCTCAGAGAAAAGCTTAACTTCAAATCGAAGTTATTCAAATTTCTTCCATCACTTTTACTATTTCTTCCAATCCCTCAACTAAATAAAGCTAGAAAAAAGTACCCTTAAGTCAATCGAATCTAATCTACTGTCCAACGCCTACCAGTATATGTCACCAAAACCAGGATGTTATAATACCCTGTGCATCAGTCTCCACATAACAACTTGGAGCTGCAAACACTGTACATCTTTTTCTTTTATCTGGTTGTGATTTACAGTTTTGACACAACATTTATCCTCCCACTCCCTCCCAAACAGCTCAAAATTAAGGAAATTAAGCAATGCTTGTTTAAAAGGAAATTTATAACTCTGATAGCGGTAATAAGTATTTCAAAGCACTGTCTTAACTACCACCGACAGTTCAATCTGCCTCAAGGTGAGCCGTCAGCAATGCAGTTCATTCCTGTAACAGCTAGTGTGCGTAAAAAAAGATCATTCCCCTTTCATATAATTATTTATTTCCTTGAATCTTCTCCTAATTTGAATTGTGGGTGTAGATATAGATAAATGAAGGTGGTAACTACGGGATTTATCAGGCACTGAAAAGCCAGACTTTGTGATGTTTTAAACACACTTCACTCACACAAAATTACCAGCCAGCTAGAATAAAGGAGAAAAGTACCAGAATAATGGATGATTTGCTATATTATCAGTAAACAAATACAACTATACAGAACACAAAACTATGAAAAAGCCACCCAGCACAGACAAAAAAAAAAAAAAGAGAACATCAGTTATATTTTGCTATTTTCAGTGAGTCATCAAAAGCAGAAATCAGAGCCTATGACCTTCAAAAATCTGTTGTCTTTCTGGTATTTAATTTTTTTAATCACAATACACTACAATTCATTGGGCAAGCTCTCTGGTTTCAAGCACCCTTTAGCCTTGTTCTTTTGTTCATTACTGCCAGGTAGATTGAATTCTTGTTAGTCTGCCAAGTGTACTAATCCTAGAATGGCACATTTTATACATGAAATCACTGTAAATGCCCATAATGTCAACTCCAGATTTTCCTGGGGGTTTTGTTGTTTGTTTTTTTTTTTAAAGTCATGCAACTGGGTTTTTTGTTGTTTGTTTGTTTTTTTAAACTCATGCAAGATACCTTTGCTTTTTCCCTATGGGTATTTCACTAAGATTTTCCTTTAGAATCTCTCTAACACCAAAGCACGGAAAATATAAAACTGATCTCCATGGTAACACAATCTTGTTAGCACAGTCTGAATGCAAGAAATAGCAGAAAAACAATTATCAATCCCCAAACTGTACTGATTTCTCTAATGGGTTGTGCTGGGTTTGGCTGGGATAGGGTTCTCTTCACAGTAGCTGGTACGGGGCTATGGTTTGGATTTGTGCTGAAAACAGTGTTGATAATACAGGGATGTTTCAGTTACTGCTAAGCAGGGCTTACACAGCATGAAAGCCTCTTCTGTTCCTCACACTGCCCCACCAGTGAGTAAGCTGGGGGTGCAGAAGAAGCTGCGAGGGGACACAGCTTGTTGTGTCAACACGGCACAGTTGACCACAACTGACCAAAGGGATACCCTGTACCATACGACGCGATGCTCAGCATATGAAGCTGGGGGAAGAAGAAAGGGGGGGACATTTGGAGTGAAGGTGTTTGTCTTTCCAAGTAACCGTTACGCATGATGGAGCCCTGGAGATGTCTGAACACCTGCCTGCCCATGGGAAGCAGTGAATGAATTCCTTGTTTTGCTTTGCTTGCGCGCACGGCTTTTGCTTTACCTATTAAACTGTCTTTATCTCAACCCATGAGTTTTTCTCACAGCTGGGGTTAAATATGACATGGGTCTTCCCAAGGAGATAAATGGAAATTTATAGCCTTCTCCAGGGAAAGGTACTAAAGAGAAGTAGAGAAATTTGGCCAGGGTTAATTAAAATATGAATTTTAGACATGACTAAGCAGCATGTTGTGCAACCTTCACAGTTACTTTAGATATTTTACAAGCTCTGACATTATCCATTATAAGGTTTTATTGTAACTATTTTCTCTCATCACATCAGTGATCATATCCTGTATTATGCAATTCTGCCACATGTTCAATGTTCTACCTGTGGTGCACTTTAGCTAGAGTGCCCTCTGAAAGCTGGCCTAAAAAAGGTCCACTTCTTTGGAACTAGGAAGTTGCCCACTAATTTTGAAGAACTGAAAATAAGCTGCTGATCCCTAGCACTCTGGTTGTCCATCCGTCTGTTATTTGGAATCACCGCAGTTGACAGCCAGAACATATTAACTGTATTAGTATTTTTGATTCACTTTATTCCTTCCCTTGCTACTCCATGCAAAACATACGCATAAACAAAGTCATAAACTCAAACTGGGACAGAGCTAATGTTTTACCTTTGAACAGGTACGCAAATGAAATGCAAAACTTTTTTTTTTTGTTCATAGTTCACTCTCTGTGTACTGCCAGCTTTATTCAGAAAAGGGCAGGTGAGTAGCACAAAGGAAGGACAGTTGTTTTGCCTGTCTTCTTTGCTGCGCACATCAGGCTAAGGAACCCAGAAAGGAAGGTGAAAAAAAAGCTCCTTTTCCTGAGAGCAATCAAGCAATCCGTTGAAAAATCTGCTAGGCAGCGCAGTGCAGTCAAAGAGCGTGGTACAGGAAGCAAAGTGCCTACAGCCTGACCATGAAGATGGATTAGAGAAGTGGGAAAAGAACAGGGTTTGCCTGCAGCAGGGAGCATATTCTCCAGAATGACAAGATGAGGTTGCTTCCCGAGGGACCTGTAAGGGACTATTAAATTCAATGCAATCCAAAATGCCACTGCCTGGCTGGACAGGGGACTAACAGAAAAGGATCCATGCTGTACAGTAGGCAGGGTTAATTTGTTTTCTTACTCCACCAAATTAATCTATTTATAGAGCCACCTTACTCTAAGAAGTTTAATAAAACTCACTTTAAAGATTAGGAGCTTTTTGTATTTTTGGCATCCTGACATTAAGGAATAAACTGGGAACTCACATTTTAAAGCTCCAGCTGATTTGGAGTCTGACCAAAAGTACATAAAAACATAGGCTTCTAGTGCAAAGTGGTAGTGTAAATAAATCATAAATATGCTGGTGACTACGAAAATTACTGAAAGTTAGCAAATAAACAGATTAAGGTGAATAATGCATTAAATTATGTCTTTGCTCACTTGTGGCAAACGTACATCAGATTTTTTGTTTGCATATTAATAAATTGTCAAGCTTCCTCAACCTATGGCATAGTAAAAATAAAGGGTCATGAAAATATACCCGAAATTAATTTTCTTGAAGTATGAAACAAGTCTGTCAAGAAGAGATTTCTTCATTTTACAAGTTCACAAAACTTGTGAACACAACTAAATTTATATTTATTTTTTCTACTGCATAAAGTTAATGTATCTCTCTCTAGATATGTCTAAAATTTAGGTTAAGAAATTATAACTATGTTTCAAAACTTGCTATCAGCATAGCTGCATAATACTCAAGGTCATTCACACTGAAATTAATAAAACTAACTGATACAGTTAGCTGTATTTTTCCCAAGGTTTATCATCAGTGTATCACTAGGACTCATAATCTACAGGTAAATGTTTAAAAAACAATTTAAAAACTCTAAATAAAAAAAATAAGAAATAAGTTATTTGAAGTCCTATAATCAGGAAAAAAAACATGCTACAGGTACTTTGTTACTGGTCCAGTGGGAGGTGTCCCTGCCCGTGGCAGGGGGGTTGGAACAAGATGATCTTTAAGGTCCCTTCCAACCCGAACCATTCTGTGATTCTATGACTCTACTCCTGACATAAGAGCACAAAAAAATATTCTTACATAATCCCAGTGAAGATATTCCTTTCCACAAGAGCTGTTAGTTAACTGAGGATCAAAATCAAAAGAACATTACGACAAACATTGATTTCAGACTTCTATCTCTGTGTTGGATGTCCACTTGAACTTCTCCATGATGTTAAAGTCTGACATTTTGGACCATTAAATAGAGAACTATCAGTCTACAGCTGTGATAGTGCAAATCACATTATCATATAAAATACACAATTTGGACAAGTATCTTACAGTCATTATATGTTCTGATACACTCCAGACTTTTTTTTTTTTTTTCAAAAAATAAAAATTAGAAAAAAAATCAGTAGTATCTATTGTAGCCATGGAAGTCATCCTATGAGTCCTCAACCTCTAAGCAAAAATTCTGAAGGGGGCATCCACTCTATACACCCATTCAGTTCCTTGGCCAGAAGTGATCCAAAAGTTGCTTGACTCTGTGTTAGCAGGGCAGAAGCACATGCCACAGAACATATAATTGGACTAGAAGAATCATGCTGTAGAGTCACTACAGAGAAGTTATTTCCTTTTCTTCATTCACCTATCTTTCCACGTTTCACTAAAGACAGCTTCACAAGTCACCTAGATCAGAAAAGCCTAGAAGGCCTGCATGTTATCTATTCCTTCCTTTGATATAACAGCTTATGGTAACATCAGACAGGCGATACAAGCCTTCAACCCTTGCAAGCTACCACTTAACAACAAAGCGATTGCTATTGTGTGGCTCCACAGCATTCATATTTATTTGAAGCACTTAATCACTGCATTTGAAGTGGTCATCAAGACAGCTAATATTACCTTTCATAGACAAATATGTTTAAACCAAAGTACACAATACCACATATCCAAATTATATTTTCTAAATCTGAAGCTTGACAAATATGAGACCAAACACAGTAGTCAATGTGGAATTTCTTGGCTCAAGGGCTATGACTGAAATTAACAGAAGCCTACAACATTAGTTACAACTTATACACCTAACAGATAAGCTCTTATTCACAAAGGGAAATTTGTTGTATAGTGCAAATATGTTTTTATATAAATTCTTTGGATCAAGTATTTGCAGGTAGAGAAACAACAAAAACCCCATAAAAAACAATTTTTTAGATAGTAGTCTCCAAACCTCATTGAGCATGCAAGTAGGCTATAAGTTAAGTACTGTGGAAAAAATGACAGGACTTTGAACACTTCAGATACATGCTAGTTATTACAATGGAGAACATTACTTACTGGATGACACCAGATTTTTGCCCTGTTCCATAACTTCCATTGAATACCAGGTTATGTTTTTAAAGATTTATCAATGAGAAGAACAGACAAGGTTTAAGTTTTCTTTCAGCATTTTCGACAAAGGAAGAGTAAGGAGAAAGAACAAGTATTTCAAGCAGTCATGGGTGCAATACAGTAAGGAATATTAAAAAAGCTCTCTGTTGGAAGTTATGGACTGATTCTACTTATCTGAGAGACAACAGTATGCTGTTACTAACTTACAAGACTAACTTACAAATTCTTATCTCCAAGATCCATATTAGAGTATTTACTTAACATTAGACAGAAGAAAGTGAAACTTAATTTGACAAGAAGTACACATTATAAACAATTCTAGGCAGAAACCAGACTTCAGTTCAAGACAATTCATGCTGAGTTGCAAGAAAAACGACACATACAGTGTTAGTTTTACACTAATTTTTTAATCCACTTTTTTTATTTTAAAAACTTACCAACTCTGTACTAGCCCAACTGAGGGCCTGTTAAGTAAGTTATCAGGCAACAAATTGACTTCTCTCATGGTGTTGGCTAGTCGCACAGGAAGTTCTTTCCGCAGAAACATGTACGAAGTCTTCTCACATGCATTGTCACGACCTGTTAAAAGGAAGAAAAAAAAACAGATGTCTGTTGCAGCACATCAATTTTTAGACTAGCCAGTGCTAGAAGTTTTAAAATTTTAAAAAAATCCACAACACTTGTGGAAATAAAAGCCATTTTAGAATAATTTCTTTCAGTACCCACCTTCACTTCCCTTTCACTCCCAAGACACATATTATACATTTACCTTCCTAGAGCTTAACCCCATTTATCTGATATTCTTCCTCATTTCACATCATCTCATCCTCTCTCCTATAAATAAAAATCCTATACAGAAAAATCTCTCGTCCTACAAATAAAAATCATAAAATACCAAGGACTTTATATTAACTGGAAATAAGGCCCCAAAATGGTCAGACTACAAATACTACTAAAAATACTATAAACTACAAATATTTGAAAGTATGAGATGTTACGACTCTTGTCCAAATAGTTCAGATGGAAGATCAGACCTGATTTGACACTGATGGAAGATTTGACCTGATTTTTGTATTTTGCAGTGTTTCACAAGCAGGGGAATTCCCCACCATAAACTAATTTCTAAAGAGTCCAGGTAAATTAAAAGAAAAAAAAAAAAATAAACCCATGTTTTACTTGTAATGAACAGTCAGTATTCTGCTTTTGTCTAGAAAGACAGCAAATGTCTTATGACGATAACCAGTACAACCGCCTTCAAAATTTGGGAGTGAAGGCATAATATAAGAGCTATAAATTATGTTCAAGCAAACCAGAAAGTGTTAAAAGCACTACTAGGCAAGTAATCACTGAAATTTGCAATTTGAAAGACTCAAGTACAGTGCAACCAGCACAATCAAGGTGATACTTCTTAACACAGCCCCATTATAATCAGCTGAACAGCAGAATTTTCACCTTCTTTGCATAGGTAACGTGCATGGATGGATTAGTTCCAAAACCGTAACATAAGCTTGGGAGAATATGCAGGAAGGATTAGGATTTCCCTTCTTCCCCCCGCCCCCGCTCATTTAGGCATCATCAATCAGTGGATCATTAAATTACGTTAGTGTCAGCAATGCTATTATTGTTCCTCCAGCAAACATTTGCACCTATTTTACTTATTTGCATTTTCACATCTTCAATTACAAATACGCACACCCTGTCCAAATTAGACAAAGGAAACAAGACATTACATTGTTATCTTCTGTGAAGCACAGTAATGATTTCACAGTTCAATTCTTCAATTAAATTAGATATCAATTCATCTACAATAGAGGACAGACACTTTTTTATTCACAGGTCGTTGTATACAGTAGGTCTTCAGGAAAACTGTGACTGGACGCAGGAAAGACTCTCTGACTAGCTCACCCTACAATTTCTGGGCTGGAAAAACCCTCAGGAACAAGGATGACGACTGCTTCTTCCCAAGAGTAACTGAGAGCAAGTTCAGCTATTTTCTAGGCAATAAAAAGCAAAAGGAATGAAACACAGCCCAGAGAGAGAATGAGGAAATGGTGAACAAGAACCCACAGGCTGTGAAAGGGCATGGGGGCCCTTCGCAGACACAGTCCTCAGGTTTGTGCAAGGCAGACAATAAAAGCTGCTAGACTGGAAAGCGGGACTGGCAGAAGAGACACGCTTCCTCTCCTCCCACGAGCGAGGACACATCTCTATTCAATCTGTCTCACCCCAGCAGTTCTGAAAATGTCTCTTTTTAAGCAGTTGCCTTGCTCTAATGTACAGCCATGTTTTAGGTACAGGGCCCTTTGGGGTCCCTTTGCATGCTCAGTACAGGAAAAGGAAAGGAAGTTATGTTTCAAGCTTGCCTAGCTTGAAGGCTTGCTTCACCATAACTTCAGTACTTCTTTTTGGTTTGGGGCATGCAGTCAGAGTATGCGCTCCACAGAGTTGCTTCAGCTTCTAGAATAAGGTCAGTTATCTGCTTGCCAAACAGCACGTGCACGGGAAGATAAAATGACTGCTCGCTAGGATCAGCAATAATTAGATATCCTTCAGCTTTTAAAGCAAGAAGTGTATCGTCCTCTAACAGACACTCCTTGGCTGCGGTTCCTCACAGCAACACCCGTACAACCACATTCATCAAAATGAGGGACATCCTACTAAGTACAAAAAATAAAATCTGAGTTAAGTTAGGTATTTTCTTAATATAAATTTATCATACACAAGCCTATCATACACATAAACCTCCAGTCAGATATAACTTTTTTCATTGGTTGGCTTTATTTATTACATCTTTTTTCAAAATATACAGCATTCTTTCGTGATTTCATTATCATTCCAGCTGGGTCAATACACATGGCCAGAACCAGGCTTTTGTCCTAAACACCATAGTCTAAAGCCAGTTTAAATCCATCAGTTTCAGTTCAAGGGAATGGGAAGTCATTCTCTCAGTGTTAAAGTGAAAGTGAAATTTCTGCATAATCTCTCTTTGATTTATACCACAGCCCCCCCAAGAAGTTACTCAATAATACAAGTATGACCTGCTTACCTTTATTCAAATTCAAATGGAAGAAATAACACAGTAATCCTATGCCCTAGTCCGAACTACACTGCACTAGGCAACAGGGACTGTGTTTAATGTTATTTCCAGAAACAAGGGGTGCTGTGTCAGAGAGCTGTTTAACTATGGTGAACCGAAGACCTATGGTAGCAGCAGACTTCAAGGCAGAATGTAATGACATGGAAGTATAACACTAACACGTCATTATAATATACTAGCAGTACAGCTTTTGTTATAAATTACTAACAGAAGGCCCACTGCTTTTATAACCTGAGCAATACATTGCAAATACAGCCTTATGCTATCTTGTTAAATTATATGAAATTAACATTCATTTTTAACTCTGAGAAGTCATGATTTTTTTGCCTATAAATCACTGAATCACCGAACTATAGGAATACTGTGGAAGAGGCTGGTCAGATGATGCAATGTAAAGATCACTGGCATAAAGAAAAAGCTTCACCTACATATTTTATTTGTAAATTTACTGTCTTTAGTAGTTCTACAGGCATCAGTGCAATTACTGGTTAAATGCTGCATATTTTCTCCCAGAGACAGGATATAAATAGGAAAAGCATTCGAGACTTAAGAGAAACAAAAAATGCAGGGTCCCCCTCAGACAGCCATCCTGCTGTCAATGGCCAGCAACAGACTCTGAGTTCCAAGGTGGGGAAGCAAGACCTCACTGTTCAACTAGTGACAAAACAGAATCTACACTGCTAGAGAGAGAAAAGTTTCTAATGAGATTATCCATACAACATTCTTACCTTGATATTAAACCTACGGTAAGGCTTTTGCCTTCTCTTTTATAGTCCACTACTCTTGTTTAACTGTTAGCGATTAATTAGGGTTCTTTTTTGTCTTGCCTTCTTTCTATCTATGTTTTTCCAAGTAAAATGAGTACCTTGACATTAAAAACAGCACCAAATACTTTTTCAAAGTTTTAGATTCAATTTTCTCTGAATGCTGGATGTGCTTCTGTTAAAAATATTACACCTTTAATAACTAAGGGTTTCTGTGTAACTTTTCTATTCATGCTGAGTTTATTTGAATAAAGGCTAAGTTAACATTTCATCCTAAAGAGTGTTTCAATACAAATATATATAAATGTTCTTTAAATGAAGACTGATCCACTGAGGTAGCAGAGCCCTTTTTACAGGCTCAGTAATGATATATGATGTACCTCCGCTTAGTTGTCAAATACTTAAATTTAGATTTCAAGTACTAGTAACAAAAAAAGAGCGCAACAAATGAGGTATACAAATCCATCAGAAATAATTGTTCTCATGTCAAACTGTTGAGCTGTTAAAGATTTTAACTTTGGAGATACATAACCTGTTAGATACCTAAGTGCATCAGAAATGCAATTTCTTCGGTTTTCACAAGTTCTGTGCTGACTTTTGTGATGATAAAACTCTGTCAGAGTTCAACAGACTAATTAAGCAATATTATGCTTTGTTAATACCCTTGTGAAGAATGAAGAACAGCTATATTACAGACATTGCAAACTCTGCCCTTTCATTAAGTATGTGAGTAATCTCTAGAATTACTTATACTTCATTGTAAGTTTCTGCCCAACTTGATAATCAATGTTTAATGCAGGCAGAACAGCCTTAAAGGGAAATTCTACTGGACAGAATCAGGTTTATTTTATACATACACATTCATATACCCAGAAACATACCGAGCAAACAGATCTCTACCTCATGGATAATGCAGATTACACACACAAAACTGAAATTCTTTAAAAGCGTGCTTTTAAAAAACTGAATCTGCAAACATTAGAAGTCTCTACTCAAAGTGAAACACTTATCCACAGAGCCAAGAAGAAAGGAAAGTAAGACATCAGATGATATATGGGGTTCAATTTCACACACACCATCAGCATTTATTTCCCAGTGTTTTAATACAGCAATACTTGATTTCAATTGAACAATAATTCAGTTCTGTTGCTTTAAATGGAAAAATTGTGCAGACCAAACTCTTAAATCAGGTGCTAAAAAAGATTTCCTTCAATGAGGAGTATCACATTAAAGCAACATAAAGAACAAACCACACAGCATACTACCTCTTTGCTATAGGTCTACTCTGCTGAAGAGGACAAAGCAGCCGCGCACTGCTCTTTATGGTATAAAATAACCTTGTAAAGTAATTCTGGTTTCTAAGGGCCTAGATTTTAATTCAGGGTCAAGAGGCTAGATTAGCTTTAGATTTTCACTTTTCTTAATGAAAGTTATATTTTCAAGCTGTTTAAGAAACTCCCAGATCACACCTATGATGCTTACAGCTTAACACAGAATTTGGCCAAAGAGAATGAAGGAAAAGCACATGGAAAATAACCCGCTCTACTCAACACTGGTAAGACTCAACTGGAGTATTACATCAATGTCTGAGCATCTTCAGAAAGGCTATACAGACCAAGGAGAAATTCAGGTGACCAGAACAGTAAAACAATCTGTGACAAAAGAATGAACGAATCTGAGTAGATTTACCTGAGGAGAAATAAATAAAGAATACAGCAACACTCTTTAAAGCCTTACAGTTCACTACAGCCGAGACAGCAGTAACCCAGTCCATCACGGATCAAACAAGTATTAGGCTCAAACTGCAGAAAATTCAAGTCATAATTTCACAGACAGTAAACACTGTAAGACAGCAACATGCTGCTTTTTTGCCATCTCTTTTACTAGTGAAGTTAAGACATCTACCCAAAATTACATTAAGCTAGCTGATTCAGCCTGTGAACTGGAGACTAGACTGAACACTGCCTAACATTCTTTGTGGCCTTAATTCTCTCGTGAGCCAAAAGGAAGAAGGTAGTCACCACAGCTTCTAGAAGAAAGCAGTGCAGTTTCGCACAGGGAGAGAAACAAGCAAAAAGAGAGAACTCTGAAGCAAGTCAGAGTTAGTAAAAGCACAGCACAGATGGTGTAAATTAAGTTACACAATAGAAGTGACTTTGACAGAAAACAGTGATAAGAAGCAAGATAGCTGTGAAGGAATAATCTTGAAATTATTTCAAATGATTACTACTACATGCATACCTAGCGCAAAACCTAAAAGAAATGTCAAGTGTCACCACAGCAGGTCTTTAAAAAGGTTTTTTAAAAAAAAAAAAAAAAAAAGAGGTTCAACAAATGCTCTACCTTCTTCAATATTCTGAACAATCTTACCTGTCTGGGCTAGCCAGTAACAGTAACTTTTGCTATACAAAAGTTACATAGAAAAGCACATTCAGGGCCTCCCCTCTGCCACCTTCAAATCTGCACTTCAAACCCAGTGGTGAAGACAGACTGTGATGCCAACCTTGAGATTCTTTTGTTTAAGTACAAGTCAATGTAACAGACTGACAATAGACACAGTGAAAATGAGATGACACCACTAGTCAAAAAGGATCTAAGGAGCGACTCCTGGGCTTTACATCAAACTAAGGTCAGCGAAGAATATTCTATGGACAACCTTCCATATAAACAGCTTTACATGACAGAAACAAGCCAGGGTTTCTAACAATACAGTGGGAATGGTACTTCCACAAAAATTGCTGCATTTGGAATGGTCACCATCCATGAGAGAGAGTGTGTCTCTAAATGATGGTGGATTTGCTTATGCAGTGAAGTATGACATGCCTGAAGAACTGATTTGACTGTCCTTGCTCAAGTTTAAGTAGAGAATATAAGTAAACTTATTTAAATAAAACACTAAGGCATTAAGATTTCATAAAAAGTTCACCCAGAAGGTAGCACTTAATATTAAAATCAATTTTCTTAGATGTAAAAAGGTGCTAGACATTTACACCAAGAATAAACCATACCATTTATTCCACTACACAAGTATCAGAGGGGAAAAAAAAAGATAAGAAAATGCATAAATAAAACATGATCCAGACCCTTCGAGGTAACACAGGTCAGAAAAGCTGAATGCATTAAGTCTTCTAAATGCAATACCATCAGATGGGAAAAGATTAAAGTGGAATGCTTTGGGGTTATACATCAGTATTGTCACTGGTGGACCTTCAATCCAGGAGCAGAGTTCTACTTCCAGACAGTTTTCTCTACTAATATATTTTCCTCTCTCTGGGATTCAACTCTTCTCTGAACATATGCTCATCTCTTCTCTGTTTTTCTCTTTCACCTTTTACCCCATAGCGCTAAGAAACGTAAAAGAAATGTAACATTGATAACAAGGCCCACTCAGGCTCTAGGGATCATATGCCTGTAGCACATAGGGGAAGAGGTATTTTTCAATTGGAAGGAACGAACATTCATCACAGTGTCATCTCTGAACAGCTATTTTTTCAGTTCCTTCCATCACACTGACAGAATTAGATAACTGTTGCAAAGCCGGACCTAGAAAAAACTTTTGTTCTGCGTTCTGCAACATGAGGCACAAACAATGTAGAGACTATTCACACACATGCAGCAGACCCTGATTCAATTCTGGCAAAAATTTTACAAATTGCTAGAGCTATACTATGCTGCCCAAGATTCAGATTACAAAAGGATTAGTTCCATACAGAAGGCTGTACACAAACCTTGATTTTGCTGCAGAAGAGGGAGAAACTCAACATGAGACCATGAACTCTGGTTCTTCTAGAACATTATCAAAGGCCCTCAGTTCAGCTGCCAGATTCCCGCATTCATGAAATATTCATTTGAGAACAGACTACAGTAGTAGTCCTTCATAGATGATGATCAAAGTCACCTGCTTCAAAAACCTAATATGGCTATCACATCCCTAGCAGGTACTGGACTGCCAGGGTCACATCATAAAAGCATCTGTAGTTTCTGAGTATTAACGCTTATCTCAGATGAGACAAGAAGAAACTAAGTGCTCTTTTTAGTCTTTTCACTGCACACAGAGGTCTAGTTCTCTCCGTGGACCATGCATCTAACACCCAGACAAGACATTCGATACCACACTACTTTAAGACTCAAAAGCAGCCAAGTCCCACCTGTTGTATGTCTGAGAGGAGGGACTCCATTCAGAATCCATAAAAACAAGATCAAAAGCCTTTCACCTCCTATACCCGTGAAACTACTACTATTGCTTTTATCTAGGGCAAAATAAAGGAAGAAAGACAGGAAGGCAGGAGTGATCGACCATACCTACCGTCTTCTCTTGAGCTTCCAGAGTACTTTTTGGCTCCTACACAGGCAAAAAAACCCAAAAAACCAAACAAAAAAAAACCCACCCCACACTAAAAAGTGAAGCAAAGGGATGGAGAAATCTTCAAAAGAATATGCAAAAAGATCAAGGCATCAGAGCAGACTAAGCAAAGGCTAAAACTAATAATCTGCTGCTGAAGCTAGGAAAGCAGGACTAAAGAAAGGACCAATGAATTCCACTGATTATGCACCATTTCAGGAGTATGGGCTATATATTAAAAGGCAAACAAGCTATGCTTGCACAGCCTCAATGAATGTGGCTACAACAACCCACAAACAACACACAAACCAAAAAAATCCATAAAACCAAAACAACCCCAACTCCAAAAACATTCCTATTCCCCAATAGAAATAATGACATTTTCAGCATACTCTCCAGGTATTTATCTCACCAACCACTACAAATGCCAATCCCACAAAAAGCATACAGGGTTTGTTTGTCTGGTAAAAGACAGGGTTTTGTAAAACCCAATGAAGATGATGAAGCAAAGGGAAAAAGAACACACACAACGTAACTGGAGATGCTGACTCTTGCTGATCCTTACCCTCTACCACAGGCTGCCTCTAATGAAGCTGTACGTTGAAAGTGGATTACCTTTTCCAGCCTACCATGTTGTGCTACAGGATAGCAACCACAACCTACACAGCTGTTCCAACACAGGCAGCCAGCAGATGGCCGAATTTAAGGATATGGCCCACACTAACCTTAGGTATTCAGCCTCTTTTTAGACATCCTAGACCTAAGCTTCAGCCTAAGTTTCATCACTGCCCTCTAAGGCTACTTCCACCAAACCCCACATTTTTTTCATTCAAGTGCCCTGTTTTAAGGACATACTTTCACTGACACGTATGATCTGCATATTAAGAGACTGATTCTATATTAGTGAGGAAATGGGAGAACCTCTGAAGTTTTAAAAAATGAAACTTGAAGAATTAAGAATATAAAAATATTTTTGGAACTTATCGAACTATAATAAAAGTTTCAGTTTTATAAAGTCTGAACAATTAAGTTTTGTTAACTACTGACAGAAAACCAGTTAAAGACAGAGGAATTAAAGTCTGCAAGTAAGCTTTCCCACAGAGCTTGTTTCTGTTCTTCAGTCCAATTCCCATTATTAGTCACACCTTTGCAGTTTAAGGGAAAGCCTGCTCTGACATGGGTACACTGAGTCTTCTCAATCTAAATTTTTTTCTGTTCATACATGAGAATTTAGTTGTTAACATGGTACAACCATTGATTTCCACTCTGTGGCATTTCAGTGCTGAGTGTGTTCAATGCAGCCAAACCAGCCAGCTCACATGCTAGTTAGCTTTCCAGTTAAACTTTCCAACAGTCACATGACACATCATTCGGATAAATTACCGGAGCTGAAGTACAGAAACCGTCGAGCTTAACAAACCATTTCTGATTTATGCAATTCAGCTAACAACAGATTCAAGCACTCTTTGACTGCCAGGCCAACTGCAGCATTTACTTTTTATTCCAAAGGAAAGCTTCAGGACACCATTCACTAATGAGAATGCATTAGCCTATATTCTGCTGCCTAAACAACCAGTCCAAATCCCATTGCGAAGCCAAAGGTCTAGACTTCCACTTAAAAAGTTCAAAATTAAGTAGAGTATAACTACTCTTCAATTTGTACACAGAAAAAAATACACTTATCTCCACTTATTTCCAAAATCTCTGAAAGAGTCAGCTTGTTTATATCTTACGTGTATTAATTACAGATTAATATCACTGGTGCCAAGAGAAAGTCAGTTCACATTTTCATGTAAACGCAGGTTAAGGACAAAATGTCAGACAGCTGTCATTAGCACAACTGGACAGCTCAACATGGATGAAATCACTACATTTATTATTAGATTAGCTACACACTAACGAAATAATAAGTAATGTGGTAATAACAATAATGTAAGTTATGATATATAACTTGTGAACTCCAGTAAGCCTATTTCAAGTAAATGGTCCTCTGGATTAAACTGATTGTGCTGGAAAGCAGCTTAACTTACTACTGCACTGGAACAGATAAACAGAAGGAATTAACAGATGCACAATACACTGTAGATCTAACAAGTTCTTAGTGAAACTGCAATCATTAATTTTAACTCTTAAATCCACAGGCTTCCTTTCACCAAAAAAACTAAAGGGAAGATGTACGTCCCTCTCTCAAGAGGAATGGATTAATAGGCACCGCTTCTAAAAGCTGTAAACCAGTACCATGTTGTGACGGTGTGCTCTCCTCTTTTTCCCCCCCCGCTCCTGCTCAAGCCATGGCCATCAGCAGGAGTTGTTATGAGTTGCACTTGAACTGTGGGAGATGGCTGGCAACATAACCAAAACACTGTCTGGAGTGGGAACCTAGGTATCTTGTTCCCATGAGAATATGACTATAGGTCAATTATCTTACTCCGTAAATAGTGGACAGCCCAAGAGCCCTTTGAGCTCTCCTGCACGGCAGCGAGCTGCACGACAGGACGTCCCCTTGAGTGGGGATGCTCGCTTAAGGTTCTTCTCCTCGAGGCTGAGAGATTCCTTGCCGCAACAGATTCTTGGTAAGTGACTAATAGCATGCTAAACTTTGAAATCTTAGCTAAGTGATATAAGGATTGATTGCGCATAGATAATCCTTTAAACATAAACCATTGACCAAGTCTAGGACTAGGACTGGATCCAGCCGCACCTAGACTCCTCTCTGAGAAGGAGTTTAGAAAGCAAGGGCGTCCTTTCTGAACCTCGTGACTCAACGGGAGGGTCTCCCTGAGACCTTGTCTGACCCTGGCCTCTACGCAGTAAATAATCAAGTGTACCCTGGCATCAAATCTCATAAAACACTGTCGCATTCACTACTAACTTTGTTAAATCACTGTTCTATGTTAATAAACATTTCACTACTGTCTTACAAGTGAAGTTATTCACTCCGCCCGCAACACATGTGCTATTATATAGAACAACACAAATTAAAATAAAAGCATGATTTTTTAAAATAAGCTTCCCTGACCTAAAAATAATTTAACTATGTACCACTCAGTTCTAATAAAGTAACTTTTTGAGTATTTTAAAGTATTTGCCAAGAGAAAGCACAGCAATCAAAAGGGTCTATACAGTTTACTACAGAAGCACTAAAGCAATTACCCACAGGCTGTATTGTTCTTTTAGACACATAGATCTAAAGTTGTCTTTCCTTAGGGATATTTAGGAGTAGGCTGGAAGTCAGATGAACTGTTTTAGCAGCTAGGCTTTGTCTTACCCTTATCACAGGTACTCCCCACAGTACATGACAGGGAAAGAGCCAAAATGTTCTTTGGAGAAGCCATGGCCCAGATCGGGTTCCTGATCAACCTATCCATACAACCCAAAGACTCCCTCCCTAACCAAGCGCAAGAAGTCCCTAAAAAAAAAAAAAAAAAAAAAAAAAAAAAAAAAGAGGCTCTTCAGTCTACATCAGCTCCTCCACCACTAACACTCATAAGACGTAAGCAGGGAATAGTCTGAGAGCAGAAGACAGGTGTGCACACTGTACTGGACATCGACGCCGGCCTACACTGCAAAGGGGCTCTGTGGCTTTCATACAGGAGGTTCTGGACAAAACACATTTAGTGTTTTGTTCTGGTGAGACTCAAAATTTTAAAACAAATTTAAAACTTTTTTTTTAAATGTAGATGAGACTTAAAAGACCATGCCAAAGAAACTTTATTCCCTGTTTGTTGCTCTCTGATCAGATTCTGTTACAATAAACTAACCAGAAAAGATTCAGTTTTGCTCCTTTGAGCTTATAATAACCTTTTCCTCCCATACAAGGTGAATACCTATTTCACATTGAAGGTTATAAGTAGATACTCAAAATTTTTAACACTCTCCCTAAGCTCTCACAGCTTCGACAACTTCCTCCCCAACCTTTATGGAAAACATCCACAATTCCTAATAACTGTTCCAGAAAAATACAAACCTCTGCTTTATCCTTTAGCCCCTGTCAACAAGCCTAAGGGAAAGGTACTCCAAATCTCCAATATAAATAAAATTAACATTTATGAGCAAAGACTCACACAAGTTAATACCAATTACATAAAAATACTGCCAATATCATATGGTCCAGTTTCCCTTCAGTCTCAGTGAGGTTAAATGTATTAGACTGTTTACCATCTCGTTACAAAATGCTTTTGATAATTAACAAACCACATTGCAAAAGAGAATATTAGAGGATTCCTCTATGCCACTGCTAGTTACCAGAGTTTGAACGTACTTATCCAGTCTATTAAATCTCTAAGAAAAGCATAAACAAGGACTAAAACAAAGAAGTAGCAGGTAAAATGCTTTATTTCAGAAAAAGTAATTTAACTTTTTAACTTTGCTTCTTTATTTATGATCTTAAACCTAATTGTGAAAAATATCTACTAAAATTTGCACAAGTGTATTATTTTAAGGAATTAAGTCAGTGAAAGTATTTATAATACTGTGTTAGTTATTTTACATTGACTACAAACTAATGTGTGAGTTTATATATATATATATATATATATATGTACACACATACACAGAGATTAAGAGTAGCTTCTTCCTGGGCAAATAAAATAATTTAAACAAACGGGGGCAAAGAAACATGTAAGAGACAATGTCGCATTTACATAGAAAGGTTCAGATGAAAAAAGGGTCAATATAATAGTCTCTTACAACACACGAAGCATCAGAAGGAGAAAAAAAAAAGTGTATCTCAGATACACAGTTCAGTGCTCTAATCTGTCCTTTCAGCCTACTATTCCAAGAAAAAAAATTACATTTAACTGACTCCAGGAACACACAAAAAATCATAAGCATATTTTAAAAAGGATAAGTGGCAGCCTGTAAAATACTTCAGTAATTTGGGGAAAAAGGTGGCCATTAAAAAACACTAATATATTAAGGATAACTGGCATCAAGAAAAACTGCTTTAAGATAGTAACTATGGAATTAGATAAAACAATTCCTAAATATATGCCTAATTCCTTTATGGATTATATCGTTTCCGGCCATGGTGAACTAGAGAAATACTACTCACTTTCCACAGAACAGTACTGTGAAGATAAATGACTGCTAGTGAAACGTACAGTATATATGGAGTGTTCTTCATAAACATGTACCAAGCCTGGCTGGGATGGAGTCAGCTTTCCTCACAGCAACCCATAAGGTGCTGGGCTTCAGATTTGTGACTAAAAGTGTTGATGATGCACCTGTGCTTTGGCTATTGCTGAACAGTGCTTGCACAGCGTGAAGGCCTTCTCCCTTTCTCCTGCACTTGGCCCCCACCCCAGCAAGTAGATTTGGGGGTGGGTAAGAGGCTGGAAGGGGACAGAGACGGGACAGCTGACATAAACTCACAAAGAGATGTTCCATATGACATGATGTCATGCCCAGCAGTAAAAAACAAGGTGGCTCTATTTCCCAAGACAGCCATTACATCGAGACTGGCTGGGCGTCAGCCTGCTTGTGGGAGGTGACAAGTGACTGACTTTGCATCACTTGTTTCTCTTCCTCTTTCCTTCCTTATTAAACTGTCTTTATCTCAGCCCACAAGCTTTCTCACTTTTGCTCTTCCTATTCTCTCCCCTGCACCAATGGGGGGTGTGAGGAGGGGAACATGCACCTCCATCCGCGCTCAGCTGTTGGATGGGGTCAGCCCACCAGAACACTGCACATCTACTATACAGTAATCTAATCTTAAAGTTATTCCATAGGTTTTTTTGTGTTGTGGTTTTGTTGGGTTTTTTTTTAATTAAGAATTTCACATGGGACTCTGCCAAAACTTTATAAAAAGTCAGGTACAGCATCTACTGTACCTTAGTAAACATCAAATTAACCTGGAAATCAGACTGCCTCAACACAATTTATTGTCTCTTTACCACCTTATTATCTCTTGGTGCTTATCTACGTACTACTTCATTATTAGCTCTATCTTTTTTTCAGCTACTTTAGTCAACCGGACTTATTCTAATGTCCTCTCCTTCCTTTTCTTTAAAGACAAGTAGTGTACTTTCCCACTTCCACAACCCTCGGGCCATCACCCTCAGTTATTTCCACGAAGCCTGTAAGCAACAGCTGTGCTGCCCCAGGCGCTCCTATTTGCAGAAGAAAGCGGTCAGCTACCCACAAAACACAGCATTGGTTTACTTCTACTGGCACCCACTAAGGCAAGAGGATCTCAACATACTTCAACTTATCCAAAATTTGTATCAGGGACCCGGAGGAAGTTGTGATTTCCTTTAAGTACAATTTGTCTTTTTCTGAAGATCAAAGCTAAGATAAATTCAGTAGTCTTTATCATTATGTACTTGTTTTAATCACATCAATGCTATACTTCAGTGTTCTCCCCAATTACTATATATTATCTCAGCATCTTTTTCTCTGCTTTTATATCCCCTGACTTTTCACCTTAGCTGTTATTTGTAGTGCAACCCGAGATACACGTCCTTGCTTCCAGTTTCCATACAATTTTTTTTTAATGACCAGTATTTCTGGAATTCCTAGCACTGCTCTACTGTTCTCTTATCTTCTGCCTGCATTGGAATTTCTCTTTCAGAAATTAACGGATCATCTTGGCTTGGTGCTGACAACACCAAGCTGTGTGGCACAGTTGACACATTGGAGGGAAGGGATGCCAGCCAGAGGGACCTGGACAGGCTTGAGAGGTGGGCCTGTGCAAACCTCATGAAGTTCAACCAGGCCAAGTGCAAGGTCCTGCACCTGGGTCATGGCAATCCCAGGCACAAATACAGGTTGGGTGGAGAATGGCTTGAGAGCAGCCCTAAGGAGAAGGACTTGGGGGTGCTGGTGGATGAGAAGCTCAACATGAGCCAGCAATGTGCGCTGGCAGCCCAGAAAGACAACCACATCCTGGGCTGCATCCAAAGAAGTGTGGCCAGCAGGTGGAGAGGTGATTCTCCCTCTCTACTCTGCTCTCGTGAGACCCCACCTGGAGTACTGTGTCCAGCTCTGGAGCCCTCAGCACAGGAAAGACAAGGACCTCTTGAAACAGGTCCAGAGGAGGGCCAGGAAGACAATCAGAGGGCTGGAGCACCTCTCCTGTGAGGACAGGCAGAGACAGCTGGGGTTGTTCAGCCTGGAGAAGAGAAGGCTCCAGGGAGACCTTATGACAGCCTTCCAGTACCTGAACAGGGCCTTCAGGAAGGATGGGGAGGGACTCTTTATCAGGGAGTGTAGTGATAAGACACGGGGTAACAGTTTTAAACTGAAAGAGGGTAGATTTAGATTAGATATCAGGAAGAAATTCTTTACTGTAAGGGTGGTGAGGCACTGGAACAGGTTGCCCAGGGAAGTTGTGGATGCCCCATCCCTGGAAGCGTTCAAGGCCAGGCTGGATGGGGCTTTGAGCAGCCTGGTCTAGTGGGAGGTGTCCCTGCCCATGGCAAGGGGGTTGGAACTAGATGATCTTGAAGGTGCCTTCCAACCCGAACCATTCTGTGATCTTACAGTCCTTATTTCTTAGGAGAGACCCTATCTACCTATTTCCTTAGCTTGTGACGGTTACACTACTTTAAAAAAATCACTGGCTGTCATTTCTTCCATTCCCAAGGGGAAGGAATGCTATCAATTCATGATCACTTTCATCAAAATTTAATAAAGTTTCAGATTTTGAAGGACCTACATATTAGTCCAAATCTAGTCTAAAGCAGGCACTTCAACAATTTCCACCAGTCTCTGGAAGAAAAAGGTGTCCCAAACATTCTTAGGTCTTCAAGAACTGCAAATCCTATCTTTTTGTCCTTCTAGCAAGTAGTTTTGTCAAGTTCCCAATTTCTGCTAAGTTGTATCACTCTATCACTTCCGTTACTTGCTAAACAAAACAAAACAAAACCAAAACCAACCAAACAAAAACGACAAAAACAAAAAACCAAAACATTTACTGCTTCGTGCAGATTAGGAGTTCTTGTCTTCTTTCTTTCACTGAAAGACATTCCACTGTGTGCTTCAACGCCACATCAGCTTCAGCAAAAAAATACAGGAGAATGCACACATGTACATAGGCAGCCTAACATCATCTCCTTTCCTGAGCATCTGAAGGCAGAGGGCTGCAGCAGCAGCTTTGGAAAGCCCAAAGGCAAACAGAACACAGACTAAGAAATTTTCTGCCGCTTAGGCAAACAAAACACAATCAACCCCATCAGCTGGAGAATGCTCACTTGTAGACTACTAGCCTATGCTTGCAGGCAACAAGTGGCCAGTCAAATCACCTATGGAAAGCAGAATTTCCCATGCTTACCCTTTGTAACACCCAAAGAAAAAAAAAAAAAAATCTATTGCCTTGGTGATCCAATTCAATCACTCACAGCAACTTACAGAATTTGCACTATAACTATACAAAAATACCGAGTTCAGAATATATGAAGACTCAATTACTTATAGAAATGAAGTGTTCCTTTATTGCATAATCAGAATAGTTAAAAATTTAAATCAAAGCTAAATTTTTTTCATGAGAACTTTGCAGAATTGCACTAATGAAGATGTAGCTAGCAGCACAAAATTTGAAAACAAACCTTTTCTGAAAAAGAGAAGTGGCTCTCAAGCAAGCACACTTAATCCCTGAAACAGCCTCCGAAAGTCACTGACACAGATAATTCTGTAAATGAAACGCCCCACGATGTAATACTACATAGTACTCCCACACACATGCAAAAATATCTCTACCACATCACAGTTCAATAGTGACTGCTGAACAAAGTTATCTAACCACAATGACTCTTCCAGACCTTCACAACAATCAATATTAGGCCTTATAAAAAGCTTCAATATTATATACAGTATTGGAATGTCATTGTCTGCCAGAGACTGGCAGAGTTGTAAATAGTAACAGGTTATAAATAACAACAGTTGCATCAAACAAAGGTTTCCAGATAACTTGCTGTGCTACAGCCTATTCAAATAAAAGCCTTTTTTATATTATTAAACGCAAACTTTATCCATGCTCAGATGTGGAGAATGAAGGACTGAATACAGAAAAGCAATAACCCCAAAATAATTCAAGAACAAAAGCAGACAGACAAGCCAGCTTTCGCTGTCATAAAAGGCTAGCCTTTCAAGGTAAAAACGAAATAGCAGTAAAATGATTCTATTCCAATGTTAGGCAAAACTCCTGTCGGGATTCTGTTTACAGCTCTAACAGACACATTTGAAGAATAATATTGAAAAACCTGGAGAAGCCAAAAAGGTTAATTCCATAGTATTTTCATAAGGCTTGAAGTAACTCATTTAAAGAATGTATTTAGCTTTACAAAATCAAGACAAAATATTCCATCACAATGTAAAATACCTCATAGTGAAAAAATACAAGGCATCAAGGGATACCAAACCTACCAAGGAAAGCTGTAGCAAAATTGCTGGTTGGAAGCTGAAACCAGTCAGATGAAAATAAAACACAGCAATGTCTGACTAGTATTCATCTTTCTGATCCGATTCACTGGTTAGCGTTCATGTTAAGGGGAATTTTTTTTTGAAGATGCACGTAAATCAGCTGTACAGTTTTAAGGTCAATGCACAGACAGCAGTAGAAAAAACACAGCTGCATGCAATAAATAGCAGGTAATTATTTAATAATACCTTTGAGCCCTAAACTTGGTGTGTTTGATGCACAATCTCTCCATTAAAGTTGTGTTAAAAAAACCATGAAACTTCTAATATATTTTCGTGTAAAAAAAAATATCGTCTAATAGTCATCTTCCATCAGAAGATTAATAATTATGTTTGGAGACTTAAGACTGCTGTCAACCTCTACTTTCCTACCCCCACACCTTGTTGTTCAAATTGTATCTGCTAGCTGCCTTTCCAATGGCACATTTTCAGTTCCTGTGCTGACGTACGACTGCTGCCAACAACACAACACACGGTGTACACACTCTTGGAGAAACCTGATCTAATACTGCACGTACAACTGACAGCAATCAACAGCAGTGCCAGTACCTGGCTTGCTCTTTATATCGCTTTTGGAAGAGGCCTAACAAGAATCCTCAAGACAGCTAAGTTTAATAGGTACCACATAAACTAAACGATTTCAGACCAAAAATTATATTTAAAAATGGGGAGGATCCATTGCATGTCTTTTCCTCCAGATATGCCCCAAGGCACAGCAGTTGCCAAACTGCATGCACTCACTGTGATTATCTGCTGCATGCTCAGCTGTTCACAGCACAGTAAAATTGCTAAATTACAACCTTTGTGATATTTTTCAATGCCAGTAGCTGTAGCAGTTGCCACAGATATTTTGATTATAACCTACGAAATCAGGATCTCCTAAGCCACGTTCCACAACAAGAATTCACTGGTTCACTATATTCTATCTTAAGTACACACATGACTTTTTTGTTCAAACTCATTAGTAACTATGTGGTACACGAACACTAAAAATATGACAAATAAGGAGGGGTAACTGCCATTTTGTTAAGTTTTACCTACACGTACAAAGAGCTAATCAAAAGCTATGTTTAACCTCATAGGTACAAAATTCATCCAAAACATCTGGCTTGAGACTTAGAAGAGGCTAGAATATAGCTAAGTGCAATTGGCCAAGATAACTTCAGTAGTACCATATGCTTTTGGAGCTTATTTACATGTTTTTGACGAAATAAACCTCAGACTCACAAAAGTCTCAAGCATTCATTAACTGAGTAGTAGCAATGAGTATTACATGACTATAGTGTACTGGCATACATTCACAATATAGCACTACCACAACTTCAAATAACTCCTTCATGCACGATCACAGCATTACACACTTTATACTTCACCCCTGTCTTTATTTGTGCTTAATTATTTTATATGCAGCCTTTTCGGTACAACCATTCATTTCATTAAACGTTCGTTAACATCTTTACTGTCAACTTAGGTACCCCAACATGACCCAAACCACGCAGTTGCATGAAGCTTGTTACCGCGGGCACGGTTCAGCATTAGTATGGCTGTAAGGGTTTTAGCTCACACCTAGCCCTTTATCAAGCCAGGCTGTAGCGTGCGCAGAATGAGGTCAAATCTTTTTGTGTCTTTTTTTTAAGTGCCAAGACACTCCGAGACATAGAAATTCTACTTTCCTCAAGTAGACCTGTCTGATGGGCTATTTACTTTCCCTAGGCATACATGACTGATTGGTTACCCGTGTATGTAGTTGCTGATGAAGATTATTGGGTATTTTGGATTGACCTGTCATCATCTAAGGCCCACCTTACCCAGCTGAAGCAAATCTAAATTGAGATGCTGTATCAAAGCTGACACAAAATATGGAACTCCAGTACGGGCATTTTTTTCCTCAAACAGTCTAGCCCCAAAAGTGTACAACGATGCACGTACATGAATGTTAAACTACATCTCTACTTACAAGTTAATTTCAGAAAAGATATTTTAGTAATTATAGCAGACTGGGTCATTCAGGAATGCCTACACTTGGAAATCTACTAAAATAACTTCCAGAGCTGAATCCAGTGGGTTTGGTTTTAGTTTTGTTTTTTCCAGACCAGAATAATTATGGAGGCCTGGATAAACCTAGAATGACTTGCTAAAATTAAACAAGGTCAAAACTTGTTTATATTAAAACACATTTATGGAAGGTCACTCTTTTGCAAAGGCATGAGATTGCACAACAATCTTGTGAAATGCACTTTGTAAGAAAGAAACTGAATGAACGGTATTCAAGAAGAGTGCGCAAGCAGAAAATGAACACACACAGGAAAAAAAAAAGCAGCACAGAATCTGAGGACTCATATTTTGCGACATAAGAGGTCCCAAGCCCATGACACAGTAACCTCTTACATAGTTGGCAGCAGCTACAAAGATAGCTGCAAGCTCAACAGAAAGTAAATCACATATGGCAGAACATGGTATGCAGAAACAAACAGGAGTGAGATATAAAACCCAACAGAGAATCACTGCTTTAAGTATTGCTTTCTGGTTTGTTTCACAGGTTTTTGGTACTAGTGAGTTACCTTAAACACAAAAACTGTCCTTTATAATAGCTTAATTAACTGAATTAAGCTACATGTGAAAGTTTCATGTTTATCATCATTAATTTCTATCATTGAAAAGGAATAGAGACTCTACAGCCCCACAATGCACACAACTGTATTCCATACAACCCACACTGTTAATCAGTAGTAAAAAGAGGTCTAAGCTGTATGTCAGTATACATTGCCACCAACTGTGTTTGAAGAGACTCTTCAGCCCATAAGAAATATAGTTTGGCTCCCCCTACTCACCAGGATTTTGCAGAGACAAGTTTAGAAGCCAGTTTAGTCTAAACCAAGAACCAATAGAAAAAAAAGGATGACCAAAAGACCATATTGTAGTTTCATTATTGTCAGCAATGAAGTAAAAAATCCTTCTAAAAAAAAATAAAAATCTAATTGCAGTAACTGCAAATTCCTCCTTTTTTAATACAAGAAACACACGTACTCACAGACCGCCATGAGAGGGTTATTCATACATTTCCTTTGGGCTTATTCTTCTTTAATATTTGTTGAAAAATTAGTCATCTTTTTGTAACACAAGCACTGCATTTATGTAGCTCAACAAAAATGCCATTCCTTTTTAAGTGAGACATTAGGTAGCCTCTATAAGCTGACTACAAAACAGAGTGTGCCTCCTTCCCATCAAACAGTCAGGCTAGGCAAACACAACAGAACTCCACCTTCAATATCACGCTCCTTATTCTTGGTATATTTGTTCTCTTGAATACTTGTATCCGATGCCACCAGCAAATTCTTTTTTAGGTAATTTAGGTAGAAGTAACATAGCTCCCCAACACAGTGCATATTGTCCAGGCCTTCCATGCCTCCAGTGGTAAAATTCTTGCACCAACATCTTACGCTTTGTTGCCAATTTCTCCTCTAGGCCTCTGAAGTCTCCAACAGAACTTGAAATTACCCAAAGCCATCAATGCCTAGGATCACACAATTTAAGTAACTACATTCTTTTTAACCTAATTGATTAAACTGCTGTCATGTTCCTACCCGAGGTTTCCTAAGTAAACACAGGCCCTAAAGAGAAAGTAAGTGGAGATGTTAAATGGCCCATAAGGCTTATTAAGATCAAGCTGATAGTTTTAGCAAGGCTGATGCGACATAAGACTACTAATCTTAGAACCTCATGGTGACCTTAGAAGCCAAAGCTGTAGGCATTTTTTTTCTTCAGATGTGTTAAATGTCAAAGCCTATATAGTTTCTTGTTAGTCTTCAGACACAAATACACTTAAATACATAGCCTAGGCACACACAAGATTCCACAGACACATCCAGTGACAACAGACTGGAGCACATCCAAAGAACAGGGCTGGCCAGGCTGTAACATACCATTCTTACCCTGTTCATTTCCACTAATATAAACCAAGCTTAAAATCACAAAATGAGACTAATTTTTCCTGGAGAATCATGCAACACTTTTCAAACCATAAAGTAATACAGACAAGGTTAAAAAAAAAAAAAAAGCAGCATTACTAAAAGGCTGCCACGCAAGAGATGTCCAAAAGCAAGCAGTAACAACTCAGAATGGCAGAAATCTTTACCAAAAAGCAAAGTCTTGCCAGAACACCCAAGTCATTAAAGCAAAGACTGAAATCTTTAACACCTCTCTAGTCCCAACTGAAAAGCTTCATGAACGTTAATACTTCCCCAGCAACAACTTACAAACCCAACTTTCAAATAGACAATGGTGAAATGATTGTTTAGTGCCAGGGCTAAAATAAAGATATTCTAAGTTTTAGGCCATTGCTCTTGCCCTTACAGAAAGGCATGACACAAGGAGCACAAATGCCAGAGTAGGGGAAGCACAGCGGCAAACAAAGGGGTGAGGAAGTGAGGACAGACTCACATGAGCAGAGACAAGAGAAGGAAAGCATGAGTTCTAGTCAGGTTTGCCTTTTAACATATCACAGGACAAGGTGTGATGTTGTTTTTTTAAAATGGCAGAAAACCCTGTCTCACTGGGACGTGGTAGCAAGCCCAGCACTGGCTCTTTATACTTGCAGCATTCTTTCAGTAATACCATTGCCATAAATGTGCAGTTGTTTCCACTTTTAATCGCTTTCTGGCTTAACACCACTGGCTAATTTTTGTCTTCTTGTACCTTTAGTGTAATACTGGAATGAAGAAATGCTCTATTAAGCTCCAGGGTGTTACGCACGGCCTTTATATTTACTCTACCAGCAACATTCATAGGATAACAAAATCTAAACAACTCTTGTGTCAGACAGCAGGAATCAAATAACCTCCGATACAGATATGAGAAGTTTGTTGTTATCTAGATCAAAATGTCAGTTTACTAACAGCAACACAAGTCATTCCTGTGCTTCAGTCCTGTGCTTCTGAAAAAAATGCTACTTATTCATCAGCAACACTTCCTAAAGCGCTTGAATTTTCCTCAAACAGGTCTCCTACACCAAGTACCACCAAAGTTCACACCTGAGGCTTAATTAAGCCAATCTCTGCACAGCAGATGAGAAATCTGACATTCGTGATGAGTAACTTACTCCCTCCTCCAGTCGCTAAGCTCACAAGATCTCAGGTCAGAAACCCTTATTTTGACCCCTGCTGCCTGGGAACCACGCAAGGCAAGAGAAGAGGCGAGCCCGCCCCTCCAGCCTGCTCACCTCCGCAGGCCGAGGTGGCCGGGTGGAGCAGGGGCGATGCTCACCACCGGCTGCCGAGGGCCACACACGGCTGGCTGTCACCGCAGCCGCCCGCCTCTCACACGCACCCCGGCCCCCACCGGCTTGCGGTGCCTCCCGGGCCGGGGGCAGCCGCCGCCAGGCCAGGCCAGCCCGGGCCCCCCGCCCAGCCGCCCCCCCGCCCTGCCCAGGCCGCAGGCCCAAATGCTGTCGGGCGAGGAGACGAGGCCTAGGCGCTGGCCTCTGCCGCCGCTCCCCCCGCTCCGGGAGAGCCGGGGGGTGGGGGGCCCTCACCCCGGGGTGGAGGGAAACGGCGGACAGCCCCGCCACTCACCGAAGTCGAGGAACTGCTTGATGGAGAGGGGCGAGGGGGAGAAGCGGGAGTAGTACTCGATCTGCTTGGGGATGGGGCTCTTCAGCAGCGCCCCGCACAGCCGCATGGCGCGGCGCGGCCCGACAAGCTCCTCTTCGCCGCTTCCTCCTCTCCTCTCCGCTCCCCGGCGGCGGCACTAGGGCGCTGGGGCGGCGGCACAGCCACCCGCGCTCCTGACAGGGGAGCGCCCAGCCCGGCGGCGGCGCCCCTCGGCCTCTGCGGCCCGGCCCGGCCCGGCCCAGCGGGAGGGAGGGAGGGAAGGAGGGGCGAGCGGAGGGAGCCGCCCCGCCCGCGCGCTCCCGCCCGGCCCGGCGCGTGCGCGCGCTCCTGCCCGCGGAAGGGAGGGGCGGGGCGGACGCCCGTGACTGGCGCGTGCCGTCCGTCCGTTCTCTTTTCCCAAAGTCGGCGGCGCCCCCACGCGCAGGCGTATCGGCGCGAGGTGGGGCGTGGGGGGGGCGGGCGGCTGAGGGGGAAGCGGGGCTGAAGGGGACGGACGGAGCCTTGTCCCCGCACGGCGGAGCGGGCCCCGCGTCTGCTCGGCACAGCCCGCGTCCGGCCTGCGACGCCCATGGGATCGCAGAATGGTTCTGGTTGGAAGGGACCTTAAAGATCATCTAGTTCCAACCCCTGCCATGGGCAGGGACACCTCCCACTAGACCAGGCTGCTCAAAGCGCCATCCAGCCTGGTCTTGAACACTTCCAGGGATGGGGCATCCACAACTTCCCTGGGCAACCTGTTCCAGTGTCTCACTACTCTCAGAGTAAAGAATTTCGTCCTCATATCCAATCTAAACCTCCCCTCTTCCAGTTTGAAGCCATTACCCATAGCCCTATCCTTGTAAAAAGTCCCTCCCCATCTTTCCTGTAGGCCCCCTTCAGGTACTGGAGGGCCACAATATGGTCTCCCTGGAGCCTTCTCTTCTCCAGGCTGAACAACCCCAACTCTCTCAGCCTGTCCTCATAGCATAGGTGCTCGAGCCCTCGCATCATCATCATGGCCATCCTCTGGGCCCATTCCAACAGGTCCATGTCTTTCTTATGCCACAGGTTGCAGAGCTGGACGCAGTACTCCAGGTGGGGTCTCACCAGAGCAGAGCAGAAGGGAAGAATCACCTCCCTTGACCTGCTGGCCACACTTCTTCGGATGCGGCCCAGGATGTGGTTGGCTTTCTGGGCTGCGAGTGCACATTGCTGGCTCATGTTGAGCTTCTCGTCCACCAACACCCCCAAGTCCTTCTCCTAAGGGCTGTTCTCAATCCATTCTCTGCCCAGCCTGTATTTGTGCCTGGGATTGCCCCGACCCAGGCGCAGGACCTTGCACTTGGCCTGATTCAACTTGGCCTGGTTGAACTTCATGAGGTTATCATGGGCCCACCTCTCAAGCCTGTCAAGGTCACTCTCATATCTCAAGTTGGAAGGGACACCTAAGGATCATCAAGTCCAGCTCCCTGAAACGCTCCCCAAATGCTTTTGGTGAGGTAGATCTGTAAACTTGCATTCCTTTCCTTTACCATTCTGAATACGGTGAACTGATGTGCATGCACACCTCTGTCTTTCTTTAGAAACGGCCATATTACCTTCCTTAAATTGCTTAAATCTGTCTCAGCCAGACCACAGAATGCCGTATGCTTGTTTGGCTTCAATTCAGTCTTAATGGTATCAGTATTCAAAAGTTGTGTGAGACTGGCAGAAGAAAGGCCGCCTTCATTTTCAGTAACAAAGCAAGTTTTAAGTGATGGAGAGAACGAGGTTTAGAGGCGGAAGACTCCACCATATCGTAACGGAAGACCTACCATGGCTGTAGGCAGGGCCCTGCTGAGTCTCTTAGAGCCCTGTGCTCCCTATGAAGACAGTCCATCGCCAGCCTCCGTCAAGTTTCAACTCTTGATAATACTTAAAGTTTCCTGAAAAAGTCCATTTTTATCTGAGAAAGCACCTGAATACAATTAGAATTAATTTTGATTGCTAAAATCAAAAGTGAAGCCAGGTATTTGAGAGCTAAAACGTACCGCTGAATGAAATCACTGTCTGTTTTTTCCTGCTTTGCTGTGATGTGGTTTAGGTACATTGATAACCAATGCATCTGATGACAAATAAATTGTCACAAATTCCTTTTTTTTTTTCCCAATGAATTCAATATAAACCCCAGCATGTACAAGATAATATTACTCTAATTTTATAACTGACTTAGAAAAGAAACAGGTACTCTTCAGTTACTGAAAGTCTCTCTCCATCCTTCCTATCGTGATTGTCCTTGTAGAATTTGAGATTGAGAAATCCTGACCTAATGTAGAAAATAACTTCTAATAGCTGGAAAACGTTTTAAAATCACTTCAATTGCAGGTTACAGAAATGACCGCCTTGAAGAGGCATGTCATGTAATCAAGGCTGACAAAATGAAACATCTCCTGTAATTCTGAAGCTTTTTTGGCAGATGAGGAAAAGTGTTTTAAAACTTTTGTTACATACTCTTCAGGATTTGATTTTGATTTATCTATAGCATAACTCTGAAATGAGTTGCGGAATTACCTGGCAGAAAATAATATCATTTTGTGTGAAAGACAGAACAATGTTTCCCCAAATTAAGATGAAATTAGCAACTTCAAAGGATGATACATTGTCAAAATTTAAGCCACTTGATTTTATATACCTTTTAAGGCATATATTACTTTTTAAGTAATCCTAGTGTGATTTCACTTCAGCCTCAAAAAATGGCAAGACAACAGTTAACTACTGAGTTGTCTTTCTAAACACAAACCCTTCTTTTGCAATATAAACAACATCATAGCATCGCTTTGTTGGGCATTTTTTAAACCTGTATTAACCAACCCATGTGAAAATTGAAATTGTTTTTGTCTACACTGATACGGACTAAAACCATAAGGAAGACGTGGGCAAAGTCACTGGAAAACAGAGGTGTGCTCTTCTCATCAAATGGACTCCTCCTGATAGCTTCTCTCGACACTGGAGAAACTGATGACGTAACCAATAGATCAAATTCTCTGAAAACTGTTAATGCACATGCTTCGGACAGAAGCGAAACCCAGACTCATCCAACAACTCTGCCTAACCGCGTGCATAAGAAGACTGCAAGACTTGCTTGAGAGAAGGTCATATGCCGGTAGGTAAGTCTATGGTTGTTTTACCAATGCAAGACAGCAACAAGCATACATGTAAACATAGTTCTTAATCTGCCTAAATAAAGAGAAGTCAGCAGTGTAAACAGCGCTAAATAGAAAATGTCACCAGGATCAATAGACTTAAAGTATAAGCTTAGTTTTGCTAAGAGCAGGTTTTTCGGACCGTTTGGATTTCTTGTACCTCATACCTACCTCCTTTAAGTATTTCAGCACACATCTGGTGCAGAAATGCTTCCTGCAGCTCATTCTCCAAGTGTCTCCCTGAATTTTGGTTGATATGATAAAAAGCCTCTACAGATATGCAGGGAAGAAAGGATTCACCTCTTAGGAAAAGTTAATTTTAACACTGATAACACAGTTAACACTGCTGAGTTTCTTGGGTGCTTAGTATCTCCCTTTTATCAAGGGTAGGATTTTCATATTTTCCAGTTAAATTGAAAGCCGGAAAATCTAGAAGTAGGCTAGGGGTCAAAGATGCCCCAGTTTTACATGGCCCTTTAGTAGCCAGAACAGCTTGGTCCCTGTTCAGCTAAAAAATGCTGGGTGTGCAGGCAATGGGAAACCTCTGCACCTGTAAGTGAATTAGGATCTTGGTATGGACACTTGCCAGAAGCCTACATTGAGGATGAGATGGCCAGGGTGTCCTGGCCCCGAGGACACCACCCGGCCCCACTGCCCCTGCCCAACTTCCCCAGGGAGCCGCAGCCTTCGTGGTACCCTGACACATCGGATCAGGTTTTGTTGGGTCATCGCTGTGACAAAGGAGATGGGTAACTGAATTTGAGTAGCCAATCCTGCCTTAATTATTTTTGTTGGTTGCCTGCATTGGATTTGGTGTAAAATCTATGCTTCTGACTCACAAACACAGAAACTTTGAGAGGCAATATCAGGTTTTGCTGCAGAGTGATATTAACGTAACTGAAAGCTTTTTGGTGTTTCCTGCCTTCAGAAGTTTTAAGTGCTGACTGCTTCCCACTGACTTCAGTGCCTGTTTTTAAAAACCAGCCTCCCCTAGTTTTGTGCTTTGGATATGATGGGGAGGGGGTGTCCCCTAATGGCAGAGCCTTTGCTGCTTAATCTCTATGCATGTAAATAGTCTTTATACATTAATTCAGTGGAGCCGCAGGGATGGATAAGAGACATTTGTATGACTAGTAGTCAGAAAATTAAGTTACTGGAAAAGAAAGGTCTCCCTAAGTTTGAGTTTTCTTAGTGCTTCATTACAATTAGAGATTCACTCCGACTCCTATAGAAATCTGTAGCAACACTTCATCTGGACAATTTGGCAGTCACATTTTTGTTACGTTTTCAGACCTTGTTCTTTCAGAACCTTTGTATTACATGCACTTCTGTTTTCAGGGAACAAAGCTTGTGCATTTAATGTTTCGTCCAATTAAGATTTATGCGCAGCAAACATTTCAGATCGTTAAAACACCAGAGCCATAATCTCCTTAGCAAAGCTTGTTTTCCTTCACTGCAGAATACTCAGTAGGTCTATAAACTAGCTGCAGGGGATTCAGCATAATGAACTTCTTTGTATGTATGTCAGAGGAGGGTGAAAGGAATGTTCAACTCTAAACCAAGAAAACACGGTTATTAGTGTTTTCTAGACACATTGACTTTATGGAATTCATAGTAATTTTTTTAACCAAAAAAACCCTCTATATTGAAGTTATTGTAACCCCTACATCTTAAAGTTCAGAAGCAGTCGTTGAGAATGGGTATAATACAATTGAAACACTAACAATAACAGTAACCAATAACAGTTATTTGTGGGAAATTCACACAGAGAATTATAGTCCGGAAATACATTTTACAAGATGACAGAAAAAAACAGCACAGAACAGGAAAAACTAGTATAGGGTAGTGCGATGTTTCCTACAAATTCCTTCTGTTCCTAGTACTAATTTTTCTCAACAACACGCTGTATTTTCCCACCTGCCGTTATATGCTTTCAAGGGTAGATTCAAGTAGTGGATCGTGCAAAGCCACATTGGGAACACATGGAGTTAGAAAGGGATAAGATTTCTTAATTAAGCTTTCCTAAACTTTAAAAAAGGTCTGTTTTTATTTTTAATACTTTATCTCTTCCTAGTATTTATGCACTCAGATGGGTATGTTTGGATGGACTGTTACCCATAATGGTCAGAAGACTGATAGCACTCAAAGGCATGAGTTTAAAGTAAATATGGTCATTACATTTGGGAATGCACATGTAGTATTAGATTCTGTTACTATCATAGTCTGCATTTTCAGCCATTCTTGTCTATTACCCAAGAAATCAAAGTTTGTTTGCCAGAAAAACTGGTAGTCTTTGTATTTAGTGTTCCTCATCCTAGTTAGTAGACCTGCAAAGTTCAGCAGTCTTTTTAAAGGAACTATCAGGGACCATCAAAAAATATGTTCAGCAAATCTAAGAGGTAGAAAGTTAAATAAATTATTGACTCTCTTTGTAAATTGAAATACCATGGCTTGCCAAAGTGTTTATAATTAGCTGGCTCAGATGTGTTAGGGTTTTTTAGAGTATGCACTCCACAACTCCTTCCATTATGCAGCTATCCTCAGTAATTTGCCATAGAGTAAGTAGAGCTGGTGCCACCGTGGTGGTGATGTTGGCTTTCTTTCAGGTGACACCATCTGTGTGTCCAATATTAATGGACAGAGCTGCATTATTCTTTAACAGCCCATAAAAATTTCATCTCTAAGAAAAAAAGAATAGGTGATTTTCTTTTGAAATTGCTAAGGCATGCAGGAGAGAAAATCCTTGCCACTGAGATAACTGAGAGTAAATGCAGAGAAAGAGTTTACCCACTCCTCTCATCAGTGAGGAAAGCTCACTTTATGAGTTTAAGAGTTTACCCACTCTTATTTAACAATACACCATTAGCCGTGCTTTTCCCTTTTGTTTCATGGGTTTTCCTCTCTCTTTCTTTCCCCAACAGAGTTTCACATCTGCCCCTTTCTCAAAGGCATTTTAGGGAAAGGAGGACAAATCTTTGTGGGCTCTGGGCAGGAGCCAGTCTTTGTGGTTGTCCAAGTGCCCTGCCAGCTCCCCAAAGGCATGAGCAGAGTTCTCAGCACTCCAGTGGCAGGAGGCTCTTCTTCCAGCAGGCAGGTAAAAATGTCAGTGAGGTGGAAAGTCCCATTTTAACCTAGCAGACAGGATAAAGCAAAGTAAAAGGTGTCAGAAAGGAACAAGAAAACTGTCTAGGAGGAGTATCCTTATTGCCATGGTATTTTGTCCTACCTGTGCCGTAAGTGTGAGTTAGAGCTATGATTGGGAGTCACAAAACCATTATCAGAACAACCCCTTCCCCATAAGACTATGTTTTGGTGCTCCTTTTACCGTTCAAATATACAAATAAACCACAGCCAGGTCCCAACTCGCATCTAAAACGAGCAAAACTGAATCTAACCAGCAGTCAGTACACTCATGCCCAGGATTTACATTTAATCTTCTGTTCCAGAAACAGCTTGCAAGAACACCAGCTGAGGAAGAGTCACTAGATATAGATAAGAAATACATATTTGGGTTTTGTACTAGATCCTTTCAAATGGGATTGTCAACATACTTCAAGGAGGAGGACAGCACTAGTTTGGCGTTAGTAGGAAGGGAAGGTCTCTGAAAGAAATTCCACCTCTTGATTTTCTTTTCTTCCCTTGCTAGGGAGTATCCTAGGGGAAAATGCAAAACTTTTTTTTTCAGTTTGAGTTGCTGTAACCAAAACCTGGCATACCTTTAACTTTGGGGAAAATAATCTCAGGACCTTTTTATTTCCAGAAATTGAAGTCTACAGGGGCCTTGCGAGGAAACACCTGAAAATGAATTAGATCTTGCTCCATGGAATTTACCATGCTGCAGGAGAAGTTCTTGTATCCTCAGATAAATGGAATAAAATCTGCTATTTAGGCAAGTAGATTTGAGTCACCTTGGCTCTGAAAATTCTCAGCTGGAGAGAAATGCACTTTTTGTTTATTTTGCATAGAACGTTTGCTTTCCATCCACTCAAATCTTCAAGAAGAAACTGCCAGTTTTGTCTGAAAATCACCATAATCTCATGGGAAGTTGTTCCCATCTATACTGGTACTTGACACCCTATCGAGCAGACTGGAGGACTGGAGAAGCACATTTCCCAAGGCTTTCATGCCCCAGCTTCCACAATTCTGCCTTATGGACTGTCCTGCATCTGGGGCTTTTTGGTTTCACTGCAGCCCACGAGGTGGGAACTAAAGATTCTGGGAAACATCCTAGTTTTTATAGAAACATCAAAACATTGTTCTTTGATAATCCACCCATTTCGTGGGATTCTTTAAACAAAATAGTATAGCCGTTCAGCTCCAGAAATGACTGGGAAGAAGAGCTGTCGTGCTTGTCATTGTGGAGCTTTCTGAATGTTAAAAATCTTTCAGAGAATAATTCTTGCTGCTGAGCTGCACTTTCCAGAGGTATCTGTGTGCCAAGAGACAAACAAATTAGTAAAAAAATCTGAGTCCAAATACACCCTTTGAAATGAATTATCAGCCATTTTCCTCTCAAAAACAGAAAGAAGACATTTTAGGGAAATACAAACGCGCTTTCTGATTGCCTCCGCTCCCAGATCTTGGCGACAGAAAGTGTCATCCCACTTTCTATTGAGGAGAAGAGCCTCAGTTCCAATAGCAGTTCTGCCCAACGGGGATGCAGCAATACATCACTTTGTTCCTCTGCATCGATCAGTCTCCTTTTCAACCCATTATGATATTCCGCTGTATCTCAGGCACCAGATGCTAAAAGTTTTATAACTCAGTATCATAGCAAGTGCTTTTCTGAAATCAATAAGCATTACATGCACTAGAATGCCTTTATATAACACACATGCAATTACAGTGGGTTTGGGTATCAGGTTCACCTGACCTGATATGTTTTATTAACCTGTGGTTTTTACTGTTCATTGGGCTTTTTCTCTCTACAGATTTACACATGAGTTGGTGGGTTTTTTAGTCTTAACTTGAGCCCACAGAAAGTTTAAACTAGTGATTGCAGTTTCTCCAATATCTCTGTTAAAACACTTTTTTGCATTTATTCAACCAATAAACTTTTATGTTCCCATTTCCCTGTATTTATGCAGTTTATTTATTATTGATTTGGAAGTGCTCAGTAAAGAAACTGAAGTGGTTTACACAGCACAAGTTAAACATCATCTTTAACCTTTTTGTGACATCCTGGACTTCAAATATACTTTTGCACCTTTTTCTGATACTGCTTTTGGCCAGATTCTAGAGTTCCTCTTCACTGTAAAGTAAACAGTAAGATGTAATTAGTTTGATTTTCTGTAATAGTTTGCAAACTGTAGCTCATAGACTGGTCTGGATGAGAAAATAGGCAAACACAAACTTATTTTGGGGTTATAACAGCACTAGTTTTTAGTTAGAGATAAGCTTTTCTGGTACATATTGTACAGCTGTTCTTGCATCAGGATCCTGGTTTCCAGTTCCTCTTGACAGTGGGGAGTCACATCAGGATCCAAGGGTGGTTGCTTAGATCTGTGCCAATAGTGGGGCTCAAGACCAATGCCAAATAAGAATCCAAAACATTTTAATTTGTCTTTATATACATAGTCGAAGGGACAAGTAAATGAATCACGTTCATTTGGCACATCCATGCATCTGCTCTTGGTAAATGTCGTAGGCATCACTTCAGGCTTGAATACTTGCAGTCAACAGCTGGTGGCTTTTCCAGGAGTACCATGTGGCAAAATAGCCTGGGTCTCTGTACAGAGCTTCCTCAAAGATGACTGAAAAGTGCCATAACTTAACAAGAGAAACAATATTTTTTTTAACCGTTCTACCTACTGAGCATAACATGCAGCCTATTTTGCAAATTATTCTGATGATCAGTGGGAAAGCATAGCTTGAGAGCTTCATGGATGAGGAGAAAATTTTTGCTTCAGTATTTGCTACTAGATGTGTGCTTTGAGATAACAGGAGTAATAAAAGGCTGTTTTTCGGGTGAAAAATCATTACTGTGCAAAGACCTGACTACCCAGAAGTCTTAACTTTCTCTATGTTGCATCATCTCTCAGGTCTACACCTTTGTTGTAGCATGGATTAGCTTTGAAAGATTAGATATGGATATGGATGTGGACGTGGATAAGAATGGAATTACTCATGGTCCAAGGTCATCTATACACTTCATTAACCAAGTGAATACTAAACATGAGAGTGTCACTCTCAGGTGATTAGTCACATTTCCACATCCGTGTAGTTTTAATGCTTTTCTTCTCCGCTGAAGCCAGGAGTGATGTGTGATGGACACAGCAAAAAGCAGAATGGAGAGCACAGGCCATTTTTATTATTAAGGGTGCTGAATGCTTGCCTTTAGGAGCCGTTTTCAGTTGTGTTCAGCAGACATTCACCAACCCTTAACCGCTTGACCAATATTGACTTCTGGCAATTTGATGTTACACACGCGTAATGAATAAGATACAAATATAAGACGACTTTTCTAAGTCAGGGGAAAGGGAAAAAACAGGTTCATCAGGTGCACTTATGACTGAAGCTACAGCATAAGTAGGTCTAGATATCTGTAACCTGTAGCTCCAAGGGACTGTGTCTTGTTTGTGCTGCAGCTGTTACCCTGTGAGGAGCACAACTGTTGAATCTCACGTTTCCAGATGAGATACCAGTGTCAAATACAAGCTGGACTTCTCTACAGAAAGCATCCAGGCAGCCTGGGGACGAGCAATCACCTGAGATAAAGCAGCGCTGGAGGGAGCTGCTCTAAGAAATTGTCCTTTGCTTGATACTTTCACATCACTCTGAGGGGGGCATAAGGGGACTAGTGTCACTCCTCACTATCCTTTTTTAATGTATCTAAGTGAAAGCTGGAGTCCAGTTCAGCTAACATGAAAAATAATCTTTCTGAGCCAGGCACAGTGAAGGGAAGGATAACAATACTAGGGGGAAGGCTGCATTTTTCAGGTGTTTTTTCTTTTGTCTCCTGAATCGCTGGTTATAATGGTATGGTATTTACCAGGTTCTTTGTCACACTTAAACCTATTGTATAATTTTTCACCCGTTAACATCAGACTTTGATTATATTATTGTAGTTTGTATTTTTTACATGAAAAATGTTTTCATTGCTATTCAGTAACAGCTGAAAAATCAATGCCATAAGAATATTAAATATTGTTCCTCCCAAATAACTGTACAAGTGAAACTGAGCCCCTTTCCTTCTCACAGACACATTTTAAGTGACGAAAGTGACTATGTGACTACGAGTGTGAAATGTTTTAGATGTGCTGCAGTGATAGAGATTCTGACTGTAGAAGCATTAGGCAATGCACACCATTTCTAAGCTATTTTCCTGCCCTTTTCATCCAAACTACATCTCCCTTCCAAATCACCTCACGCATTCGTGAGTATCATACTTGCAATTCCGACATTAGAGGTTTGAGTTCACTAAGTTATCAGAAAACCTAAATGTAAAATGTTTTTCTTCCACAAAACCATTTAGCATCATCCTTCTAAACAATCTTATTTGTGAAAAGAAATTTAATTTTTAAATTGTTATGATTACTGCCAGCATTGCCAGCAAGTCGAGGGAGGTGATCCTTCCCCTCTACTCAGCACTGGCGAGGCCACACCTGAAGTATTATGTCCTGTTCTGGGCTCCCCCATACAAGAGAGGCATGGACATACTGGAGGGCCTCCAACAAAGGGCCACAAAGATGATAAAGGAACTGGAGCATCTCTCCTATGAGGAAAGGCTGAGAGAGCTGGGACTGTTCACCCTGGAGAGGAGAAGGCTCAGGGGGATCTCATCAATGTACATAAACACCTGAAGGGAGGGTGCAAAGGCGACAGAGCCAGGCTCCTTTCAGCAGTGCCCCGTGACAGGACCAGAGGCAGTGGGCACAAACGGAAACACAGGAGGTTCCCTCTGAACATCAGGAAACAGTTATTCACTGTGAGGGTGATGGAGCCCTGGCACGGGTTGCCCAGAGAGGTTGTGGAGCCTCCCTCCTTGGAGATATTCAAAGATGCCTGGACATAGTCTCGGGCAACCAGCTCTATGTGGCCCCACCTGAGCAAGGGAGTTGAATCAGATGACCTCCAGAGGTCCCTTCCAACCTCAACCAGTCTGCGATCCTGTGATTATAGAACAGGAATTATGAAGTTGATTTTCATATGTATTGTTACTCAGCATTAACATTGAGAAACTTTTTTGTAAATGTTCCTATACTGATTTATTGTCTCAGCCTGTTCCCCCCACCAAGGAATTTGCTTAAAATTAATTTATTTCTTTCAGCATCTCAATTTTTGACAAACACTTTTTATTAAAATGTTTTGCCAAAAAGTCTCCTGGACATATATACTAATACCACAGAAGCTTCTTTTGGTGATGTAGGTTCAACAATTTCAATGAAGGTATGAAGGTGAGACAGCTCTGAGGAAGAATCTGCATCCTGGCCCCAGCTGAAAGTCACTCGGCTGCCTTGCCAATGCTCAGGCTTAAGAATCAAAGGGCACCCAGCAGTTAATGGCTCTAGATAAGCCAGTTCTGGGTTGTCATGGAGCGCTCTCTGCAAACGGCTGGACTTTGCAATTCGACCTAACTTTGAGCCTTTTGGTCTGACAAGTGAAAAGCAGAGCTGGCACCTATGGCTGTTCCAGCCTCACACGTGGCCACGAGCATCTCAGCCCCAGCGAGTGGCTGTCCTACTGCCCCTTCTCCCTTTCCGGGCGATAACCCTCTGCCCTGCTGAGGACACAAACCCAATGTTAGGCTCTGCCATCTTAGAAGGTAAATCTGCAGCAGCAGAGAAGTGCTCCTTCTTCCCCGCTCCCCACCAAAACAGCAAAGAGGTTACAGATCCTCTCCAGAGCTGCGAAGGAACCAGAGTAATAATAAAGCCGCTCCTTTCAGCATGAGATTTGTTTAGCCATATTGAATTATCTCATCTTTAAGCACGTCCTGACTGTAACTACAGCAGTAGCTTTCTGATTCAGACACCAGGGGGGACTCAATTTAAATTGGCACAATGCAAAGTAGATTTAGGAACGTGACACCAGTTACTGGTTTCAAAGGATGCTCAGGCAACTTGAACTGAAAAGTGGCGTGTGTTCTCCCACCAGCTGCCACCTAAATTGCCTTCTCTTGAGAAGGTCACAAGTGTCTTATGATAAATCCTTTTGGGAGACACTACATCTCATTCCAAGTCAGCAACAACACCGGTCCTATACCAATCAAGATTTTCACTGAACTGATTAGAAAACTTTTATTGCCCAGTAGGGCAATCAAGACAAGTACACATCCATTTTACAAACAAACAAAACCAAACAACCTTTGTAATCTCACTACTGTAAACACTTGTTTTATTGAGTGACTTACATTTCCCCCTATAGAGCAAAGCGGCTATTGCATAAAAAAAAATTAGTCATTTCGTCAGGAAGGCAAATGTTGTCATTGCCAGGGGAAAGAAGAGCTTTATAACCTTTAAAGCTGCATAATATAACTTCACTTCCTGTCACCTTTCCCACTGGCAGTGCAGCAGAAGTGGATTTTAGCCACCCCTCTCGGGTATTGCAGTGGAAACATCCAGCTGCTACGAAGCTCCGACTAGTGTTCCTTCATAAGAAGACTACCATGATCACCCCAAACAAATATGCGGACTAAAACTGAAAAATCTCCATGTTACAGTCAAATAAAACGTTGCTTTCCAAATCGCGTGAACGTATTTGCAGATAAAAGCAGGCTGGGTGGGGCGGAGAGCATCATCTCAAGCCATATTTGCAGGATGGGGCTGGAGAGTGGTGCTGTGCTCTGTACCTCCCAGTGGCCCAGCCCTGGTGCTGGCAGAGGCAGGAGTAGTCATGCCACCAGAGCAGACTTACTGCAAGCTCCGTTCTCTGCTAAAGGTGGCACTTAAACCCAGCTACAATGGTTTTGGTTTGCTTTAATCATTAATCAAAGGCAAATAAAATGCAATGAAGGAGAGCAAACATGCACGCCATCGCACAAATGCAAGCAGATGTTTGAAACACAGGGCAGGTTACCATGGTTAATTCGGGGGAATGGAGGCGGGAAAGAGAGAGGAGCTCGGAAGGCAAAAATTTGCTTTCACTGGGGAGGTGCATTCACAGCAGAGATTCCTGAGTTTTTACCTCATGTGAACGAAGAACGTCGTAGTCTCTGCTGAAGGTGGCTAGACACGTTACAGAACATGACTAGGTTGTTTGAGCTGCGTGGTTTTAGACATGTGGATGGCCGCTTTTGCTGGAAACATTCCTGAAAGTATTTCCACCAGTCTTTTCCCTTCAGTAGGCACTAATTCTCCTGTGTCACTGCAATCTGGCTTACTCAGCAACATACTGCTGCAAGCTTGTTTTGTTCGCAAGGAATACATCAGCACGGAAGGCAAACCACTCTGGCAAGGCTGACAATGCAGTCCTCTGAAAAAAAGGGTTTGAGGAGCACAGAGGGAGTCCAGGCTGGTCTCCCAGTCACATTCTTACTTTGGAAGTATTTGTATAACCGTCAGTCCTGCAAACTGAGATCCAAAAGAACAATTAGGAGGCGGGGAGAACAAACAAGTTGGTTAGATTTGTAGATTACGGCTATTAGGTAAAATGACAGCACCTGTAGCCCGATGGGGTACAGGCTCAAAGGCTGTTAATGCACTACAAGTAACATGATTTTGGGATATAAAAAGAGAAAAATCACAGCGTGAGATTTAAGTCCTAGTTTCTACTTTGAAAGCTGCCTTTTCAAGAGGGAGAAGTCCAATACTCCCCATTCACATGCTAATTCCCTTGTTTCAACAAACTGGTATTCTCCTTCACCTCTCTACATTAGCATAAAATGAGGAGCTTGAATCTGCATTTTTCATAGGCTTCAAAAGGCAACCAGGCTTCAAAATTTCCAAAATGCAACTACTCAGAACAGTTCATACATGCAAAATGCCAAAGTATTGTAAATGCAATACTCATTTGCCTCCTGCATCCAGATGTAATTTCCATTTTTATTTTAATCACTAGCGATCCATTGTTCCAAATTTCTTTAAATAAATGTCCCCCACTGCTGCCCATAGCTTCTGCAGAAACAATTTTGAATATTTTGCAGGCAAAAATAGCAGAACTGTTGAAATTCATGCCGTTCCTCTCCAGAGTAGATGACTGATGAAATGCACATTTCAAAGCCTATGAAAATATGAGCCAGAAATAAATAGCAAATGAGATTATCCTTATATTGATTTCTCTGCAGTACATTCTGATTAACTGGCAAATCAAAGAGGTTTTTTTCCAGCTGCCCCACCAAGATCACATTCTTCATTCTCCGTATGTGTGGCTTCTGATAAGTAAGTGCTTCTTTTCATTATCAGATACCCGGGGGCTTTTCTGCTCTGCTCTCCAAAAAGCTTGGTCTTCCTCCTGTATGTCTGAACTTTCAAAAGGTGGATTCTAATATTCCCTTTGTTCTCTACAAAAGACTCCACCACAAAATTTGTCGTTCGCATCTTTTACGGCCTATTTCAAAACCAGCATGTCTTGCTGAAAGCGTTCTGGTGTGCTTGGTTCTTCTTAAGGTGTTAAAGCACCCACCGGGACAATCTATCTGAGCCTGTGGGACGTTTTCTGTCACTAAAAGATTTTTGCAGAAATCAAAACTAGTGTGTTTATCTGAAAGAGTTTCTGTCCTATAATCAATGGCTAGTTCAAGGACTCTGTTACTGGTGTTATTATGAGCTGTGTAGCCTGAACATCTTCATGACGGTGCCAAAATATCCGAAGAGCTAGTAGTCTAACCTGCCCTAATCATAGTTAAAAAATCCCAATGTTAACAATCAGTATGACACAAGTCTAGTTGTCACAACAGAGAGCAATATTATGCCTTTACCTTTGTTCTGATGGGACTGTGCAGCTAACTTTCAAATGTTAAACAGCAACCCAGATGCTCAGCTGCCTGTCAATCCAGGCTTGCTTTTGCAGTGGCACAGCTGTGAGGCCTTGGCTCAGTTTTAGAATCCTAGAATGGTTCAGGTTGGAAGGGACCTTAAAGATCATCTAGTTCCAACCCACCCGCCCTGGGCAGGGACACCTCCCACTAGACCAGGCTGCTCAAAGCCCCATCCAGCCTGGCCTTGAACACTTCCAGGGATGGGGCATCCACAACTTCCCTGGGCAACCTGTTCCAGTGCCTCACCACCCTCACAGGAAAGAATTTCTTCCTGATATCTAATCTAAATCTACCCTCTTTCAGTTTAAAACTGTTACCCCTTGTCCCACCACTACACTCCCTGGTAAGGAGTCCTTCCCCATCTTTCCTGTAGGCCCCCTTCAGATACTGGAAGGCTGCTATAAGGTCTCCCTGGAGCCTTCTCTTCTCCAGGCTGAACAACCTCAGCTCTCTCAGCCTGTCCTCACAGGAGAGGTACTCCAGCCCTCTGATCCTTTTTGTGGCCCTCCTCTGGACTTGCTCCAATAGGTCCACGTCCTTCTCATGTTGGGGGCCCCATTCTTTGCTTAGATAGTTGGTGTCCAGCTCGAAGGAAGAGTGTAAACTAAAGCCACATGACAGTAAGTACGCAGGCAGAACTGAAATTGTAGCATCAGTAATAGTTAGCTGGAAAATACTTGGGGGGGGGCAGAGGATGGAGATGCAACACCCTAAGAAAGAAGGCAGAGACTCAGCAGACAGCAACTTGGCCAGATGAGAGATCACAATTGTCTCTAAAGAGCCGTGGAAATGGAAACAGAAGCTTCCCCTCCTGACCAACAGCTTCCTGCCTGCCCGGTAATACTTGTAATACTTCTCTGAGTAGCCTGTACTTAAGTACGTATGTAATAGTTAATACTCAAGCAATACTTAGCCGAGTTAGGTACAACTGTTAGTTGTACCTATGTACCGTATGCAGTAGCTGATACAAATAGTTGCACATGTTTTTAAACCTTGCAGTCTTCTGGCATAGTAGAAGGTGCCCAAGGAAAAATACCACATTGAGAAAAAGTTGCAGGTGTGAGCTCTAGGGCTGGCTCTCTTCCTCCTCTCCCTCTGCCCCTGCTTCATTTCTTCTTGCCACGCAGTAAGACTTCAAGGCCTGAAGATACCACGTGCCACCAACTAAAATGGAAATGGATAACACACAACGCTAGATGGTATTGCTGTCTAACAGAAGGGGTGGCCGTGAAGGGGTGAAGAATTTTTTTCCACTAGTAAGCGGCCTCAGCAGGCTCTCTCTAGCCATATTTAAAGGGAGAATAGACCAGGACATTACATTCTGACAGTGCCTCTTTAACCGGAAGGAGGAAGGAATAGTCTCTCACTAGAGGGCACATTGAGCTTGGATTTTAAACATCCTATTCCAAACCAGAATGATAAAGTGAAAAACAGCAAGGTTGAAAACAGCTATCCCGTATGACTGAATCCTCCTAGATGGTAAATTGCAGCATACCTTTAAAATGCCTCAACCCCTAGGCACAACTCACTATGGGGTAGGGCAGTGGGTTATGGCACTTCTCTGTAGGAAACAGAATTTTTCCGGTGTCTGGTACCACGTCCATCAACATGGCAGAAGAACAAATCCCTGGGACAGTCATGACTGGTACGTCATACAGGGGCAAGGAGAAAGGAGAAAAGAAAAATATTGCACAGTAGGCACGTTCTCACTAATTGATGGCAAAATTCTCTAAAAGCTTTAATTTGAAGGAAACAACATACAGCAAGAACGACAAATTAAAGGACTGCTCCCAAATGAAGAGTGGGGGAAATTTCACATTAAATGTCAGGAACATTATCTCCATGTACATTTGGCAGGTAGTGTGGCACCATAGGGGTAAATCCGTACAGTGCAATAGTTTGTTTTGAGGTCTTGGTATCTCCATTATTCACATTTTGGCCTAGATCTAGGCTGGTCCTGTGGGCTGAAAGCCTGCTGGCAGCTCAGAGCACTCCTGGAGCACATCTCTCCCTTGGGCTTCACCGAAAAGGCATCCCCGGGGAGTGCTCAGGGATCAGCCCCCTGGGCAGCCCAAGGCATCATTAGAAACACGATTAGGAGATTTGTTTCACAAATGCTAATCCAATTTGAAACATTAGCGTAGACACATCCGGCCTGACGAGCAGTAAAAATGCATCCCCCGAGGAGTTGTTTGCTTTGTGCCAGGCAGGGGGTGGACTTCAACACAAGCTGGAGAACCAAGGTCCCCACACCAGTGCCTCCAGTTGGAGGGCCGGGTTCAAGAGCTGTATGCGTGTATGGCTTCACGGAGCATAAAAGGTCTTGTGCTGGCAAGGCTGAAAGTCAGAGCTAAAGGTGTGAGAGGAGTAACTTCATTGCATTTGTGACTTTTGCAACAGAAAGGGGTACTGTGCGGTAAAGGAGTAGTAGTGCCCACCTGGCAGCACTGATACAGTAGGATCTGAGCAAGAACAACTGAAACTGCCACCCATCACCCGGTTTGATTTACATTTTGCCTCTACAGGGATGGTTAGAGGGTAAACCAGTTTCACTTCTTACTGCTTAAGTTACTGGTAGCAGTGATAACAGCAGTGACGCTTACTAAATATTTTGGGGAGTGTAAGTAAAATGATGGAAGGGATATATTGTTCATTCAAAACAGTATCCAGGAGGGGCTGCACCATGCATTATTTCTCCTAAAATAAATCCCAGATCCCCCTAACCTTGCAGCTGCGTGACCACTGCTGGAGTGACAAGCCAGGTTCACATCACCTTACACAGACATCCCTCAAAGCAGCCGAAACGAGCCATCCTCCAAAATGAAAGACTAGTTTAACTGTAACTGAAGGCAAGGAAATTGAGCTTTGCCTGCTAATAATAAATCCTAAGCTCACCAATGGAGGTAGGAAACTAAAATAAAAATACAATCTGCACAGAACGAGACCGGGCATCCAAGAATCCCTTGTCTCCCGTGGGAAAAGCTCTCCTCTACACCCCAGCACCTGTAGGGCTGGGTAAGGAAGCGCAGTGAGTTGTTTAAGGGTGCCATCTAGTGACTGCCACTCCTCGACTGAGTACTGCCTAGGGGTAAGTCACGACTTGCAAAGCCTACGCGTAGGAATTGCTCGCGTTTCTGTTTTTCAGAACATCTGTACGTCCCAGGTGTTACGCTGGATGCTTCAAGGCTGCTGGTATCGCCAGCTGCTGATGATCTGGTTACTGGAGAAGGTAAGAGGGAGTGGGTTCAGCCTTTAGAGGCTACCGATTCTTAGGTGGAGTCACTGAGCATTTGGCTGTTACCGCCGCTCTGTACCCTGTGAAATAAACTGCCTTACCCTGTGGGTGCCAAATTCAATTCCTCAGCTGTGAAGAAATGTGGAAACCGGGGAGTGACACGCAATTATTTTATCATATTCTTTTTTTTTCCTTCCTTTCTAGCCAGAGTTGGGGGATTATCTCAAATACAGCAATTTTGACTTCATGAGCAGATGACATTCCTTCTCAAATGGAATTCCTTCACTAAAGCCCCTGGAAAGACTGTAGAATAAAAATAAATGAAATGGGGGTGAACTATATTTCCCATCGTGGCACAAATAAGACCTCCAGCCTCTTTTGCTGTCCCAGTGACAGTGCACTGGAACCTCGGAGACTGAGGCTGCTGGGGAATTACTACCATTATCCTTGGCGACTGCCCCCACTTCATTGATGCTGCTCTGGTAGCTCCCCTTCCCTTGCTCTGTTAGCCACTGCTGCACATGCAAATTTAAAAAGCTAAACAGCTGCAAAAAAAAATAAATATCAAGTTAACTTGATCTAGCTCTTACTGATGTATAGAACCAGCAAAGTCTAGACCAAACAGGCTTTGCCCAGAGGACGCATACAGTGAGAACAGTGCAGATGTTACACATCAGGGAAAAAAAAATGAGGCATTTTGCTTATTGGGGGATGCTTAACGTTTTTTTCCATGAGAAATATTTTACTTTTCTGATAATTATTTTCACAATTGAAAAAATTCACATCTGTCACAATAAGTCCTTTGATATGTCCTAGAAAAGCAAATCGGGTATCAGTTCTCTGCTAAAAAAAAATATTTGGAAGACGGGACAGTATAGACTACAAACACAGGTGTTCTTCTACCTGCAGCGCAGGACAAACAGAAAGAGATGCAAGAGGCAGGGGGAACACTACATTGCACATGCTTGCCATTTTCAATGATTATCAATAATTGGAAAAGAGAGAAAAAGCCTCAGGAGGCTCAGGGGTGGGGAGAGCTGTTGCACGTTGCCCGCCAGTCAACCCGTAGCTTTCCAGGAATACAGGAGTTCAGAAGGGGGAAGACGGTCAGTCAAACTTTACTAATCATCTCTCACCGCAAATGTTTTAGTGTGACACAATTACGGGGTTCTTCACCCAGCTTCGGGGGGGCAGAATGATACAGACAGAAGACAAGAAAATTTGGAAGTAATTAATTACACGATTTTAAAGCAAAACCAAACAGCCAGCTGGCACTTAGTCACACTTGTCTCACCTCTCCTTAGGAGAGGGTTTCAACAGAGGTTGCTTACTCGCATGGAGGGAAAGCAGCGGTAGCAAGTCTTGTCTCAGACAGCTACAACTGCTTACAGAGAGGATTGCCTTAGTGTCAGGCAAATTTGTTTAGACTATCGGTGGAAATCCAGCTTGAGGATGGGATACGGTCAGTAATATAAGCCAAATCCTATTAAACTAACAAAGGATTCAGATCGCTTCCTCAAAAAGAGCCACCTCAAAGGGTGGGCTTAAGTCTAGAAAATTAAGACTAATAAATCCAAATTAAATCCTTTTAATCTCTCTCCATTTATCAGCATTCTTTTCCTTGAGGGAGAGACAGGCTAACAATGATGACGGGGGTGTTGGCACGATACTAGCATTGTCTCTTCTTTAATGTTACAAAAGCAATTCAAAATCCCATTACAATCATTACAAGAAAAAATTTAATTTAATTTTTACTGAAGAAGCTGTAGCCGAGGGCATCACACGGCAGAAGCAAGGCCAGCCTGAGAGACGGTTTTTTATGCCACCCGGCTGCTGCTGGCTGCTGCCTTGTAACGTGATGAGCTGCGTTGGGTGCTCAGGTGTTGGAGGAACTGAACAAAGCACATGCCTGGCCTATTGCCTTCGAAGGGATGCTGTCTGCTGGGCAAACGCTTAACAACAGGTCAATTTGCTTGAAAAACAGGATGGCCCAATAGCCCTGATGGTGATTTGGAAATATCAGTGTAAAAATTATAGTCAAATAGTTTTTATGTTGGATTGGACATAGATAACTCCCCAGAAACTGCATTTGACACGCTCAGCCTAGTGTACACGTGTTACTTCATATGGCTTTGATACCAGTTTTGCATGTCACTCAGTTAAATCTGTGCAAGTGGTTAAAAATAAATTACAGGAGGGATTTGTGTGTGCGTGCACACAGATCGGGAGAATCACCAAGAGTTAATAATTTTTTCATGTTGTTTTTTTTTTTTCCCCAGTACTGCTGGGTAACAAAGTAATTTACATTTGACATCCACAATTTGCTGGTAAGAGACTAACTAATATGTAACTCATTGCTATTGTTAAGAGACTAATACTAGCTTCCAGGAGCCGGCTGATGTTATGACACATAATTATACTGATAGCAGAGACCATCGTAATCTCACAGCCACTTACCTGAGGGCTCAGAACTGCCTCGGGTCCTCAGCAGGCAGCCAAGCAAGGTAGTGCCTCACCAGGGGACTTTGTCAGACATCTCCCATTTTGGTCGTAGAGGTCGTTCTCCCCGGCCTCCCAGGCGGTCTGCGGGTGGGAGGCTGCAAATCTTTAGGCCTCCAAGAAGAGAATTTCAAAAGGAGGAGAGAGCATGAAAGAAGAGGTTTCTTAGTAGAAAGCATGACGTCACCAAAAGGATAAGAAAGGAAGAAAGAAACAGTTGGTCGAGCTTTATCTCTTTAACCTTATCTACAGGAAGACAACAGGGAGGACTCGGTCTGGCAGATGAACCTAACGACTTCGATCTTCCTTGCTTTTGCGGTGTAGGTTCCTCAGCAACTCCCAAGGCAGCTGGCACTGCAGAAAAAAAATAGCCCCAAGTTGACAGATGTATCTTTTGTAACACAATAGCTGCTCAGTAAGAACCAGAGTGAAATGGCCAATGTATTTCTTGTGAAATAAGGGTTACTTGACCAGAGCTTGAAATCTGATCCTTTATGGAAGAAAAAGATAAGGCACACAGGGAAAATAAATAGCTTCAGAAAAATAAACAATCATCTCCAATCAAAACCATGAATTTTAACGTATTAGCCCCTCAGGCTCACTTGCTCACACTCTCTTTTTCACGTTACATATGAGCAGCAAGGGGGGGATACTCCATATAAGAGAGAGAAAAGAAGATGCTCTCACATCTCTGGGGATTTGACATAGGAAATATTGCCTATAACCAAAGCAACCAATTCAGATGTGAACAATTTTTCCTGATGCACAGAAGTAGCAGCAGCTGATGTCATGAACGAAAGTAGGCAGGTGAACAGAAATAGAGCAACAGAAATATGGATATGAGAACCACAGTCCAGAATTCCAGAGGCAACAGTAATCATAGGCAACGAGCTATAAAAAGCAAAACTGACCGAGAAAGGGGGTTGTTGTCAGCTTGCACGACCATGCAGATCCCTACCACCTGTGCGTAGCATTTCTGGTGGCGTAAATGTGACTTGATGGGCATGCACACAAATCACAAATGCTGCTTCTGTGAAGAAAGAAATGCAAACTCTATTTACATTCGTCCAAAAATGCATTGATAAGGAAAAAAACAATTAAGATACTGGAAGCGTTCAAACCAGGTTACCTAAGTCTTTATTATCTATCTATATTATCTATATTAATCCAGTAAGAGAATTCCCCAGTGCTGACTCACATGTACCTGAAACACAACTCCTATCTCAGTGCAAACAGTTGCCATAGATATCCGTAGACACATGAGAATACAGGGCTGTGGTGAAAGAGCCACGTTTCCCTCCCAGGGATTTGTGGGGCAGCCCGTCCGCTTAAAGGATGCTGCTGCTGAAGCCTTGGTAGATCAGATGCCATTTAAAGCTACCCTGCCCTTGCTGGCTTGCTTTTCTGTGGGAGGCCCTGCTTGGAGGGCTTAGGGGTTTAAAAGCAATGAGGTGACAAAAGGCAACGAAGAGCCCCAGACGCTAATCATGGCAAGGAGAGCTCATGTACCACGCTCTGCGTCACTGTGCCTGTGGCCAAAATGGGACTGCTTCTAGACTAAATATGAAACCGTGTAATATACCTGTGCTCTGCTGCACGCTGCCTGCTCACGTGGAACGGGCTCTTCTCCTTGTCTGTAGCTGTGAAGTTACGCCCTTCTCGTCAATAAACTGCAGCATACACACACCAGTGGGACAAACAACACTCATGGGTGGAGTTGACTCGGCTGCCAGAGATTAAATCACTCCTCTCCCTTGAAAGCTTCGCGGCGAGAGCTCACTAATGCACGGAGTTGTACTAAGCTATGAGGGTAGCATCATTTACCAGAAAAAATATCTGGTTTACACCAGCTAGTATTATCTGATAATACATGAAAATGGTGATGATCAGGGTTATATCAGTAACTGAAACTTTAAGGTAGAAAATTAGTTTGTGTTTTCCAGCTACATTTGTTTCTCCCATGTACACATCTGCTTTCTTAATCGATTGTCCTACCTGGACATCCTTTCTTTCTAAATACTACAGGGCATTCACATTCCTAGGAATGCCCTTAAGGATCAGAACATGACTCTCCTAGCAACATGGATTTTAAAGTTTGCAGAACTAAAACCCTAGTCTAAAGTGACAGTTTATGATCTCCTTTTAGAGATAATGGAAGTGAGTAATTCTGAGAAAGTCTGTATTGACAGGATGAAGAAGAAATACATACAGCACCTTTCAAAATAAAAAAAAAATAATATTCATAACCCTGGAAAATAATGGTCCAATTTTTCAAAATTCACATGAAAAAAGTTACAGAGAATCAACAGAGAATCAATCTAAATAAATACTAGAACACCCTACACAGCAAATACCGACACTGGAAGGATACTAACAGAGCTCTGGGGAAACCAAACACACCATTTTCATGCCAAGGAAATTAGTCTTCTACCATTAGCCTTTACATAGGTTTTGATGTTATACCATGTGTTAATTATTTCCAAATCACAAGTGCAAACACTCACCCTGATTGGAAAATTAGCAGATTTCAAACTCAGGTAATTTCCCCCTAATGAGGAACTTGTTGAACTGAATTTAACAATTAGCTCACACCCTTTGCTGGCTGGGTATGGCAAGGCTACAAGGAGACACAGAAACTCACCTTTTCCAGTAGTTTGCAATAAAAGATGAATATAAATTCAGAAGTCATTTTCACGCTATTTCTAACTCCCCCTTCGGTTTGCAGGGCAGTGATTCTTCAAGGGTGACACAGGAGGACGTGCTGCCCATTCTGAATGGTTCTCCCTTGTTTTGCAACTGTCCCCCTCTGGGTCAGTTGATCTGGGTGCCTCTTGCTACATACCAAACATCTGCAAAAAGGATTTCACAGCTTAAGAAAGGAAAAAATATGATTTATTGGCCAATATACACAATGTGTAGGTAGAGCTAACAAGCTAATGTGCTCACCACCCTGATAAGGCACCCAAGGAGTCACAGGGGAAGGGCTGGCTTCTGCTGCTGCTTGGAACAGGCTGATCGTTGACACTGCTGAACTGCCATCCTTAGGCTACTTGGTTTTGTTTCTGTAGGATTTTGTATGTTTTTCATGTTGGTTTTTCTCTTCAAGAACCCTTGAGCTGCTAATCCCTGTGGCAACACTCTTACCCCTTGCCAGCAACCTTGCCTTTCTTCTCATGGCTCTGCTCCGCAGAATTGTCTTGCAGCGCTTTCTCCCGGCTTAGCAGTTCTTGAAGGCATCTGAACTGATTTCAGCCTCTCTCAAAACTATGCCTTAGATCCCAGAAGGCATCTCTGATACGATGCCTAAATCTCTAGAGGGGAAATGGGCACTTTTTAGCTGCTAAAATGCATTAAAGGAAACAAAAGTAATTTTATCCTACCGTTAGTTTTCTACATACGCAGTGACCCTGTCTGCATAATGGATGCTGGGCACTCAGGTCTTAAAGAAGGTGGCCTATTTGTAGTTGTGAAGGAAGAGGCGTCCACAAATGAAAGGGAAATTGCCTTTGGACAATTTTTCTCTCCCTAGAGCCGACCAAAACCATCCAAAATATTGCCAGTCTGATTTCTCCCACAGAAATGTAAAAATTATTCAATAAAATGTTCTTCCTTTGCTTCAATGTGCTTTCTGTGGTAGGGATTTCTTTTCCCTTGTTTGAAAAACAACTAAGAATATTCTGAGACTTCAAGCTGCCTTAGGTATGTCGCGAAGCACCTGTGCCTTTGAGTGCTACGCTGGCACACCAACTGCTTCATTATTTGGCAGTAAGTGGCATCAGTATAGGCGTAACGAGCTTTTTTTGAATGTGAAGAAAGGGTAATGGATTGAGAAATGGCAAAATATAATATTCTGCAAAAATAAGAGTTCTGAGTTTAAATGCGCTGCTTTCTTTGTCTTTATGTAGGACATTTTAATAGGAACTGGGATTTTCAGAAGTAAAGAATGAAGGGTTTGTGAATATCTACTAATAAGGCTGCGCAATGATCTGTGGGGACTTACACTAAGGTGTGACTTAGAAGAGAAAAATAGCCTAAGATACTCTGCCTACTTTCTCTCACAAGTCAGCGATACAAAGGTCTGTTCTTCACACCCGTTCCACAACCGACAAAGAGATGCTCTGACCTGTAGCTCTTAACTCAAATGAGGTTACAAGAGCTGGGAGCAACTCATTTTACCATTCTGGTGGACACCTTATCTAAGCACGATCTAAGTCACCTAACCATTACTTAACTCAGACACTCTTAGCTTAATTTGTGATCTTGCCCCATTTAAGAGGCAGTATTTTTCAGAGCAGCGAGGTGAGGCTGGGTAACTTCTGCAGCCTGGTCCTAGCTGATAGAAAATTCCCCTGTGTAGCTTTGGGCAAGTTCACTAGATTTCTCTGCCTCAGTTCCCCTTTGTTAAAACAAAGATCATGCCCACTGAGTTCAGACAACTGTTAGAATTACCTAGTTAACACTTTTAAAGGCATCTAAAGCAGTAAAAAGGGACGTATGTTATCTAGCCCTCTTCCCCCACAACTTGTGTCTTAAAAATTGTGATCCATTTCACCTGGAGCGAGGGAGGTGCAAGCAGATTCATGAACTGTCCTGAAGGAACACCCTACGTGAATACCTGTCAGTAAAGCATTAGCTTTAATTTTAGCTTTTAAACTGTCAGCAGGGGTCAGACCTTCTTTAGAAGGGTAAGGAAGCCAAGTGGTAATGTACTGAATCGGTGGTGTTGCAACAGACCTACTCTAGCATTTCCATTAGCTGCATAGCAAATGGCTGCTATCTTCTTCTCTCAGTTATCCAGGAGTCAGAATTCTTCTGTGCTTCTCTACTACATACACTAATTCTAGCTATTCCCTAACTTGTTCAATTTACCATCGTTTGTGTCCTTACTGTGTTACCTAATTTCTTCCCCTACTCCAGCTCTGGGACCCATGGGATCACAACTCAGCATAGAAAGGAGGGCTCCGTCATCTGGCTGCCCTGGGCCTGCAGGCAGGAACCAACATCCTTGCACCTCCTCCCCGAGGAGCACTCCGCATTTGTTTTTCTCTTGAGCAGGGAGAATGAGGCAGGAGCAAGTGTGAGGGTGCAGGAACGGACAGGACAATTGGAGGGGGGAGGTAGGGATAGAAAGGTCTATAATCAGCAGAGCACCCTCTTAACACCTGAAACAGATCCTTTGGGTATCAAGTCACAAGGCCCTTTGCTGCCGACACACATGAACCACGCAGGCATGCACTTAAATACAGTCTTCACTGGCCCCATAGCTAGCCCTGCCTAGGGAATGACAGCTTGCCGTTGTCGGGGGGACCTCTGCAAGATCCCAGTGCTGCCTGTGCTGCAGCCAACAGCAGTCCACACCATGGTCTTCTGGAACAGGAGAGATTCCATTAGTGTTGTTTTAAAAATAATAGCTTGAATGACAGATGGAAAAGAAGAGCACTTTTGTTTGCCAACCCACTCCTGCAACATTATAAGGTTCCCTACAGGGTCCGTTCTCCCTCCTTGTGCATGTGATGTTCATGCCGCATCCCCGTGTGACGCTCCTGGGGGCTTCACGGTCAGTGTTCACCTTCACACCTGCATCTTCAGCACATGGCCGCCCAAAACACGTAACTCATCTTCTCCTCTGTGTTCTCATTAATTGCTTCCAAATGCCTAAACTCTCCTAACCTTCAACCACACATCTCTGTATTCTTATCATTCTGTTTAATGGTGTTGGTGCCTTTTATCGTCACAAAAGACACCGATAAAATTACCTTTACCCTTCCTCACAGGATAACCCCATGCAAACATAACATAAAGGCTATGTGCTCACCTTAACCCTCATTACTTTACAGCAGTTGTATAAAATATGTTGTGAAAATTATCTGCTAGCTTTAGATAACTGTTTTCAAATGCTTTAATCACAAACACATAATTGAAAGTAAATTTTTTTCCACTGACCTGAAAGGAATCCTTATCAGAACTGAGACTGGAGGAATTTCCGGCTTTGTTACTTCCTTTCTCAGATTGCCTAAGGTCCAACCTCGCGGTTGTGATTTGCAGTGTTGTAATTTCAAGAGCACCTGAATGAATGCACTGCAATGAGGGCCACCTGCTGCCCCCGGCTGCTAGCTCCCAGGCGCCTACCCTCGACGCCGCACCTAGATTAGGCAGGCTACAGCTATTGGTCTAAGCCAGAACTGGGGAATAAATTGTTAATTTAAGAAGTCCCAAAACAAAAGAAAAAAAGAAATTTGTAACAATAAGACCCCTACATTCCTCTGCATTCACGTAAGATGTAACTCAGAAAAACTCCTAGGCACATATTTAAGATAAAGTATGTACAATTATGCTCTGAAAAGTGTTCTGTGTAAGCAAGTGCTTTTTGGAATAAGACCTCCATGACTGTACATAGTAAAAAGAAACGCCTTTGCTGCCAAATCTGAAGTCCACTTGAACATCACCGTGGTACATTTTATTACTGAAATATGTCAGATGAAGATCACAACAAAAATTAAATACCTACCCAAAAGCATAACAGCTTGTGATACCTATGGCTGAATCAGACCCATGCCGATTTTTACAAGATCAGTTTAAGAGGCACTTCAGAGACATGCCAGATACCTGACCAACAGTGATGGGTGAAGACAATGCTGTACCCCAGCAGCTCCTTCGCTGGACTTACAGAGACCATCACTTGTTCACACACGCCATCTGTTTTCAACTGCACTGTCCAGGCTATGGCGCATGGATCCGCTCTTCCATGCCACAGATCCCACCCACCAAGGCACGCCCCTCACAGAATTGCTACAGAAATCATTTTCCAGTAATGCTCATTTGTCTCATTTGCTCTAGTAATTCAAGTCTTCTCCACAGCAATTTGCAAAGATGCCCTACCAACTCAAAATATTTTATTTTCCAGTTTTGAAGCTGCTTGAACTCACAGCCAGTGCCATTATGAAATTAAGTACTGCTCGGCAACTCTACAAATGTAATTGTGGCCTACACTACACTGATACAAAGCAACATTAGGAATATGCTAACAGCCATAATGTGAAAAGATGATTTTCCATGTTAAGAATATGTTATCTGATCACAGTTAATTCTACTGACACACTCTAATGCAGAGTGAAAATTTTCGCCTAAATTATTTTTCAAGGGAAAAGTGCAGATTCTCTCACATTAATGAGTTCAAGAACCTGTACTGATTTCCCAGACTGCCTGCTTAGAAAAAAAATGAAATACAAAAATTGTTTCAACTGCTTCAGAACAAAAATAATTCAGTTTTTCTACTATAATGGAATCTTTCAATTGTTAAAGAAAATATTATTTCTGACCTCAATCAGAGAGAAGAAGACATTGTTTAACTTAACCCCCTTTTCTACTTCCAGATGGTTCACTAGCTGTTTTCAGAATATTTCATTTTCCACAAACTCCCAAACTGAAAGTATTTTAATTCCTTGTAAACTAAAAATAAAACCCCACTATCTGCCTAGCTTTGCTCTGATGATAAGTTCTATTTGATACAATATAGGTAAAAGATGTTACTGACATCTTTTCCATCATGAAACATTTTCCTTGCTTACATATGGAATAAGCATTCTTGCTGCATGGATTGGGTGTTTCCTTCTAGGGATCAGTCGAGACGAGGCTAGGCAAGTGCTAGTACATGGCTCTGCACCTCCTGTCCCAGCAAAGAGAATATCCAAACGCTTACTAAACACAGTATCATTTTATAAATTGCAGTGAGCTAAACCAAAGCAATTAGATTCATCCAAGAACATCATGATCATTTGCAAAAAGTAAAAAATGGTTTATGCAAAACAGAGCAGCAGGTGTGAATTGAAAAGATCCTGCAATACTTGAAGTCCTACTGGACACCTGGGCAGGTCTTATTTGGGGTGAAGAAGCTGGGGAGGGAAGAATTTTTTGAGAGACATTCCTTTCAAGAGCTCTTATCCCCACAGACACCTGCAGCATGAGGATCCCGAGTATCATCATTCCCATTTTCCAAGCAGAGAACCAAAGCACCAAATAACATCACGGAGCAACGGCAGATGACATCTCAGACTCCAACTCCTAACTTTCTTTTTCCAGGCCGCTAACAGAGAATCTGCCATCCCTAGGAAGAACATCTGTCAGTGACACTTACAAACAGCAACTGTGTAGTTACCGAGTTAGGAGGTAGATTGCCAAGGAATGTAAAAAGTCTTGCCCTAAAGAGATCATCATTTATGTAGGTGGAGAGCCCAGACGGGTTTGGGGATTTCAGAACAAACATATGCAAATGTATTTACTGATCAGAATTAGCTATGGTGAGTTTGTGGTATAGAGTGAGAGCTGATAAATTTTTATGGAGGAAAGATGGGAAAATGCTGTGTTGGACATATGATAGCAATCCAGGGTGAAATAAGATTAAAAAAAGTAAAAAGAGATGAACAAGAATGACCCTGGATTAACTCTAAATCATAGCCATTCTAATAGCTAAAAAATAAAAATAAAATAAAATCACGTTGTGAGACAGTTTGGCTACCATCAAGTGCTCAATAACAGGATAAAAGTACACGGTAGGAAATCTTACTAAATTACATGGTATGAAAACACTCACACCATGTGTATATCACTGGGGAATAAATGGGGTTATCTTGCCACTAGCAGTCCTTTCAGTACTACAGCTCACAGCCATTTATGTCAGAAGTTGTCCCGACATGGACAGGGGCTATTTGTGGTGCAAGAATATACAAGCTCCCGAAGCTGAGCTTCCAGCTCCTGCAGAGCTTCTCTAGACCCAGGGCTTCTAAACCCTCGGCAGTCCACCTTCACTAACTGTGCCGTTCAGGATAATCTTAGGATTCTGCTTGTTGTCCCCATCTTCTTCAGCTGTACACTCTGGAGGCTCTAGGTCATCGTATCTTCTCCGATAAACCACCCTTGAGATTAGGGTTATCAGAAACATTTCCATGATGAGAAGCTGATTGATCATATCTGCCAAAAAAATAAAAGGGAGGCAAAGAAAAGCCCCCAAAAGGGGGAAATGACTACGACACACAAAATGCCTGTCTTAATTCTCATCTGAGCAAAAAGGAACAAACTTTACCACCCTATCCCCATAACAGAGTGTCTCACACTCAGCAATAAAATCAGTTACAGAATTACAGTATTGCCCATCAATAAGCATGCAATAAGTTATGCATCCAAAATGCAAGAGATTTAACAATAATTATGCATGTTGATTTCTTGTCCTCTCATTTCTGATTCCAGCTCTTTTCATTATCAAGTTTTTCTCTGAGATTATGACAGCTATAAAACTTTTGTTATTTGTTATTATTTTTTTTTTTTTAAGTAAAAGCTAAGATTCTCCAAAAGCTACTTGGTCCCAGGAAATTACTGTTTTGGGAAAACATCAGATACTGCAGTTATCAACGCCGAACTGTCACCTTTATAAGTAAATGAACGATATCCTTCCCAGAAGAACTTACATGCTCCTCTTGCTGAAGAGGAGAGTGGTGGAACACAGGGAATAATTCTTTGCATGGCCAAGATGTTGATAATAGCTGTCTGCAAATGGTTCAGAATGAGGATAAACTGCACCAGAAAGAGAAAACAGATGCCTCAGCTACCAGGAAAAGGTTATAGTTCACACAACAATTCTGCTTTCATAATAGACACTTGTTCGCCTCATCCCTCCTTTCTTGCCTTCCCTTTCCTCTCATCTACCAGCAGACTGCCTTCCATTCTGCAGAATTCATCTTTAGGTCACGATGGTATCGCTCTGAATGCGAGTATTAAATTAAACCTCTGAAAAGTATTTCTTCTCAGCCCTTCATTTGGGAGGTGCAATATACACAGACCTCCCAGCTAGGATTTTAAACAATACTGAGCTCTAAATAATAGGTAACAATGTTTTAAAAATTTCCTGTTAATCTGACCTATGAGTTTATGCTCTCCCTTAGTGCACGAAGGACTCGAAGAACGTTTTTTCTGTTGTCTCCTCTTTTTGCCCCAGCAGGGATATGTGGTGCTCCCCAAGTTATATGGAACTGGCTTCTTTGCCAGAAGGGATGTAGGACTCTTCGCAGCTTGGGTTCAGCAACAATCACTTACCCATCACATTACCTGCTATTTACTGAGCTAGGTCTTCGCTGCCTTGGAGATATCAAAGTGTCTCTCTAGCTGGTGGTGTAACTGCCTGAGTAAAGCCTCTCATTAAGAGAGTTTGCCTTCTTAAGCCTCAATTCACCCTAATGCAGCTTTGCAGGTGTGACTATCCTGTTTATTGCATTTATAAAACATTAATAACTTACTTAACAGAGACCTTAGTGCACTAGTCTTTCTATGTGTTCTGTTCAAGAAGGATGCATATCCAAGGATTCTGTTGTACCCTCTTCAGGGTGATGTGGAAGAGGGTGACCCTGGCTCGTGGCTTTTTCAATCTGATTCTGTTCCTTACTATTTAATGATTCTCAGCCAGTATTTTCATTATTATCTAACTCTGAAGTGCAGCATGGCCGCGAAAAATATTGTCAAAAACAGAACACTGTGACATGCTGAAACAGTTCAAACAATAGCCACCCACACAATGCTCCACATCCTCTCCTAGTTTTTAAAAGTAGATGCCAACATTTTAACATTCTGTTTCAGGATCCTGCATCTACAAAGCTTCCTTCAAGCCCCACAGAAGGTACTGGTTTGATTTCAGTTGCCTAAAGATGAATGGATTTTACCTGGCTTTCACATCTCCAGCACTCCCGAGCAACTAGAGGTAAATTGGCTCAAGCTGAAACTGAACAGCAGCCAAGGACAGTGCTCCAAAGGGATGCAGCTTTAATCAGGTAAAAATATGCCTTTGCACAGTGCATTTAATGGGAGGGGGGGAAACCAACATTATAACTTTTCAACAAAGGACCAAGAACCAAAGAGACGGTGTTTTATCAACAATTAAGAAAAATTCATATTGGAAATATTAAACTTCTCACCTGATAAAGAGCAAACTTAGAGATGATCTTCTTACAGACAAGGAGAGTCCTAACTTGTTGAAACATGATTGCAACTGGCCACAGAGCAAGAATGGTGAGGACACCAATGAAGCAGCTAATCCATATTGCAGCTCCTTTGGGAGATAACTAAGAAGCAAATCAAACAAGTGTACCTATAAAACTTTACAGTGCATTTTGCTGTTTTCAGGAAAAAGTTGCAAACTGGATGATGTAAACATTAAAATGTTTGTTTCTATCTCCCTGAAAGCTGATGGCAGCAGTTGCTGGGGTTTGCATGGGGAAACTGCACAATACCAACTGGAGTGTTAGCACAGTGCCCTCACCCAGCAGGCATGGCACGTAAATCTGCTCAGCCTGGGAAGGTAACAAGTGACACAACCCCACAGTCTGACCCCAGCAGCACCTGAGAACACTCAGCAGCTCTTGAGAGCATATTCAGCATGACACCTCAGAGAGGCCATTGATTTTATACTATGAAATAACAAAAAAAATTATTACTTTTAACCTGAGTTATCTAAGAGGTGTAAAATTATTAGCAGATACAGACTTTCTCCATCATCTTGAAGCTTAGATGGTACAAAGCAGAAGTACAGTACTATCTTTTCTACTTTGCACAGATAAAAAAAATCACCATGATTTGCAGAAAAAAAAAGTAGAATTATTCTTCCTGTTTACATGCTTAAGGCTGTACCTTACAAAACACAGGTCAGGTACATCCCACAGGACAACTTGCAGTCCTGCTATTCTAACCATGCAAACTGGGAAACATACTGGAGCATAATCTGATGCCTAACCCATCCTCACGTCTACTTTCCAAGAGAATCCAGGAAATGGAGAGTCTGGGGGAAGGCAGAAATTACATGCTTCAGCATCTCAAAAGAATACAGTAAGGACTCACTTGCTAGTGCTCCCAGATTTCACAGTTTAGTCATAGGCTAAGATACATCAACCCTAAAACCTATGGATTTTGTGGACCATCTCCAATTAAAATATTTACTTACATTGTAAGGGGCGTAATTGCCATTAGTCCAAAGCACTATTGATAAAAACATGAGCACGGGTCGAAAGAAAGCAAACTGAAAGGTGCCCAGCTTCATCCAAAAGAGGGTTCGCCTGGTCAGAAAAAAAGAATAAATAAAATCACACAGGCTAAAATCTTATTAGCAACCTTGATAACTTTTTTTGATAGTCAAGTGCAAAACCTTCCCAATCCCATAACATGTGGCTAAAATCTGGTAAGGAATAGCTTCAAGATTAGAAAATCTTTCCAAGAATTACCCAGTGTTTATTTAGTGAAGTCTCTACAAAAATAGTACTTTTCCTGTTCTGCAGCGATTACATACTAAGCAAGGCTGGGCAAAATGTGATGTCTTTCTCTGCTATGAAGCTAACCAAAGAGCCAGCAGCAGCATTAACTGGTTTCTGAGCAATAATGCCACTTGTTCTTGCCTTGTTGCCTTCCTATTTCAGTTTTCCGATGAAACTGGGGAATTTAGTCTTCCTCCTCAGACATTTCCTAGTCCTGTGGTAGAAAGGGAATCCTACAGACCTAAATGAAAGGACTGGTATTTACGGGAGCATCTGGTTTTGCTCCTCTGTACTCTTAACGTGAGAAAGGAACTATCTTTTGCTTGGCAAATTGCACAAGGCCAGCAGGACAGCTCAGGATTTCCTTACTTCTGTCAGTATAAACTGGGTCCAGAACACAGGTCATACACTGACCTGTTCAGCCAGCATTAAAGGTCACCAGGAAAGGGGAAGATGCGCTTCCTAACAGAGGACATGAAAGCTGACTGACCTGAACTCTCTTTCCGTCTTCACAGGACAAGCTGTAACTGCTACGGCTGGCTGACGTTTTAGTCTGTCACTGTGTATTTCCCATACTGTTAATGTGATCTTTGCTGTAGCTCCTTGGCCCCTTGAGATTGCCACCAGAGATGCCTCAGCAAGACAACAGGCTGCCATTTAGTACGTTACAGGATATAGCCATGAATGAGGAATTACAGAATTGCTCAATTAATATAGCTAATAACCACAGGGTTATGAACAGCACAAACACATGTGGAAGTGCCTACAACTGGCCAACCATTTAGTGCGTGTGCCTTTTCACAGACCGATTATTCCCAAAGTGCTTTAAAGAATAATATGACAAACAGTGCAGTCACTGCAATGTCAGGAGTCATCTTCCCTGTTGACGCAGGTCTCTCTTTCTTAACTATCAGACATCTCCTGCCACATCTCTCCCCACTATATGGCTTGTTACTTTGCTTCATCTGTCTACTGTACCTTGTTAGCTTTCCTAGGACTGCTTGATAGTATATGGCTTTTTAAAAGAATAAATCCCTCCCTTGGAGTAGCTCCCTGTTTCCCCAGAAGATACCTACAGGAGGAAGGAGACTGACCTTTCTCTGCTATAGCTTACCCATATTTAAAAAAAAAATGGTACCCTGTAATGGGAAAAGGCTGGAAGTCAGAAGCAGAGACAGCAGCAGATGAGCTTCCCAGTGCTGTGGACACTGAAGAAGGAGCCCTAAGCCTTTTCCACAGCAAAAAGCCTTTTTTTTTTTTTAAAAAAAGACAGCTGTCCTTCCTCCCAGCAGTAGTAGGCACTATCTAGGTTCTGAAAGGAGTTAATACTAGTTAATATCATCCTGGGTAAGCTGTCACTGGACTGATCAACAGGTGGGCAGAGTAGAAGATCCTCTCCCAAGCTCCCAGCTACCACAACCTATACAGAGGGTGACAGACACAGAAAGAAAAACAAATATACTGGCGACACATTAAATCTATAGCACAGTGCTGTCCCACGGCGTTTCTTCAGCGCTGACTGCTGTAAGGAGCATGAACCAATGCCCATGAAAATTGGTAGGAGTCATCTAGATTCGTATTAGTAGTTGCTGGTTTTGTGTCATTGTATTACATGCATTTTTGGAGGTATACTTTTTAGCTGGTTTATTACCTATTCTTCTTGGTGCCCCCCTCCATGTAAATAATTACTGTTATTCCATTAAAATAAAATGATGGAAATAAGAGTTTAAATACTAATACTGAATTCTTAAGGAAGAATTATTACAATAAAAACCAAGAATTTTTGCAAAAGCATCACAAACTGCTGTGCTGTGTTCCATTTGCAGCTTTCATTTAACCAGACCATGAAGTCCCCAAGGTCCCTCCAACACTAATGACCAGGCCCTCATAGAAAAGTCTGTCTTGCACATTCAGTCCTTCAGTTTTCGCTTTTAGTGAGAGAAATATTCTCATAATCTGTGCCAGAATGAAAGCCCTGGGAAATGCACAGGAATTCCAGGCTGTGGAGTGACGTGTAAATGACAGGATCACACTAGCCAGAGGAGGAGCCCCACCTAGGCAGCGCTCAAAGGAGGCAGGGTTTCTGTTACAGTATGTTGGCTCCATCCTCACCCCGCTTCTCAAAGATGCATTAAACTAAGTTTAGTAGAAGAAAATACTTGCTTTTGCCTCACCAGACAATGCCATTTTGTTGAGATCAAAGCTTTCCAGGAATTACATCTATTTCTTTGTTCTAAAAATTGTTTTAATCTGAAGTAGTTTTAAAGTCAAAATCAGAATGAAACATTTCAATTTCATCGAAGTAAGAAAAATTTTCTGTCAAGACAGCCTCAATTTGACAATTCTGCTTGTGAAAAATACACAATTTGGAGACATTTGTTCCCTTCTGGAATGAAAAGGAACCAAAATCTCAATTATTAGGTTTTCTAGAGTAGAAATTCCTCCTCCCACACACCACTGCTTGCTACAGAAATGATTTCTTGGAAGAGAACGCAATTAATTGGGGAGATAGCACAGTGCTCAACATTACTATGAGTGGGAGCACTGCACTGGGTTAAACTGAGAGAGGTCATGCTCTCGATTCTTATGCAAAATTTTGCATTATAAAAATGAAATAAATTAGCGGTGATGTACAGCCCCAAAGTGATAGCACTGTTTAAAAGAGACAGCCTGAGACTGACTTTCGGGAAGCGGGACGCCCTTTGCTGTGAGCCTGGCCTTGCCAAGTTGGCTGAATTCCAGCAGCCGTTTTCCAGCTGGGAAATCTTAAAGGGCAACTCACCGAGTGATGCGCACACGAGGGAGGCAAAGGCAGCAGCAGCAGCAGGGACCGGTGCTGATCTTGAAGTGACCATTTTCAAACCGCCTGAGGAGCAGCTTTTGACCTCCGCACTCTTTAATCATCATCAGCAGGAACTTGTGGATAACTATGGCAAAAAATCTAAGAGACAAAGAAAATGCCAACTTCAACTTGTCTGTGCATCTCTTGCATGCCTGCACAGGCCAGTGCTGCCTTCTGTCCAGGGTTTTGACAGCTTGTGCTTTGCAGTCAGGAAAAATTCTAGCACCAGTTGTGAAAAACCTTCATCTTTCCATGTCCTTGGCAGACCAGAATTGCCCTAACCTCACCAAAAGAGGAATAAACCAAGGCACAGAGTAGCTGTGGAATTTCCCAAAGCCACACAGGTGGCAGAGTCACTATTAAAGCACAGGCTTTTCTGGCCCAACTCATTATGGCCATATTTTTTCCATCAGTTAATCTAGTCCTGACTGCTCCAAACTTTTCAGAACAAGCCAAATTTCTCCTCTCAAAAAAAAACCCCAAACCAAAACAATCAACCAACAAAAATAAACATTGCTAGGTTCATATACACATGGCTATCAGTTTGTGCTGGCCCAGTCAGGATGTGGTTCCTCTGCAGCCAAAGCTGATCCAAGCACTGATTGCTGCAGTCTCACCTCTCCCTCCTTCACCAGCTGCGCTTTCTCAACCCTTCACAGGTACTACAGATTGGGCAACTGCCCTTTCCTCCCTGTCCCAAACTGATTTAGGGAATGGATTCACTGAAATCCAACCCCGCCAAATAAAAGAGGTCCTCTTCCGCTGCACTGCTTCCTTGAAGGAGCTTGCTGTGTGCAGCTGGAGACTGTGAGTGGTGGTGGATGCAACTGAGGGGACAGGAACCTGCAGCTTGGGCAAGGGAGGAGGGGGGATTCAGACAGGCTGAAAAAGCCATAGGACTGGAGCCTTGGAAGTTTCTGGCAATCTGTACTACCTGCACAAATTCTGCATGCTCATGGTGTTCCCTACTACTTTGTTTTCCCTCCCTGTTTACTCCTTTACTAAATGCAGTGACAAAAGGTGAGGCTATTCATGAGAGTCTGTGATACCGTCCTGCAGTGGGTTTCAAAATCATCCCAAAATCAAGTGCGGAGTGCCCACGGCCGTGGCGTCCCCCCACCTGGCTCTGCATACCAGGGCCACGCCATCGCCTCCAGAAAGCGAGGACCACGTTTCTCCCTTCTCCTCTGTGCATGTCAGAGCTGTCATGCTTGTACAGAAAGTGCTTTTATCAGGACAACTGCAGAACATTTTTACACTGATCTACTCATCGGAGGTTCACTTGCCACTATTAATAATAGACCTCTACGGCTCATCATTAGTAAAAGCACAGAGAAGTCACAGGTCAGAGTCTCATTCCACATGACACGCAGAGAGAGGAAAGAAAGAGTACCGCTTCAAAGCAACTGTCAATCCGAGGGATCAATTACATGCGAGTCACAGATCTTTCATACTGAGGTTCCCACACTAGGGGACTGTAGCACTGCGAACTGCTTCAGCATTTACCACCTCCCGGAAAAGAGCTGCCAAGAGATTTCAACTCAACCCAAAAATTACTAAATTGTTAAATTTACAAAATGACTGTGTTTACCAAGAGCAGCAGATGTTTAAAGGGAAGAAATTCAGGGTTTGGGGCAACATCTAGAAACAAGCAGAATACTCACACTGCTGCTGTGAAATCTGTAAACATCGTTGAGCGAGGAATCCACATGCCAATGCATGAAGTAGTAGCGATCACCTACAGAGAAAGGGAGGAGCATTGTACAAACGGCAGATATAAAGCAGGTTCATGTGGATTTTGAGGGAAACCCCATTTTAAACATTAAATTTTATCTCTTTTCCGTGATAACCTACTGGAGCTGCAGCATTAACCCAGATTATGATTGATCTTTTGGAGGAAGGGATTTTCCTGTAGATGTAGACTGCTTCCTCTATAAACACCAGATTGGCAATTAGTGTCATCAGAGTCAAGATTGCAAAGAGAAACCTCCCTGGTAGGTCAAGGCCTGCAGAGAGAGAAAAGAAAACAGAAAGGTCTGGTTTTTTTCGTAAGCATTCCAAACATTTAAGGTAAAGACACCATATCTGAGGGTCTCTATTCCTATTAGCCCTATTCCTGCAAAGACTTGCACTCATCCTTAGCTACATAGATTGACTCCACAGGACGATTCAAATACTTCAACTTCAGTGCATGACTAAATCTTTCCAGGATCCATACACAGCATATGGGAAGAATATGCCTCCATGCTCTCAAAGCATTATGCAGAAGTCCCCTTCAGAAAGGTGGAGTTCCAGGACTAATGTCCTTAGATGAATGTAAATACCTTACAGAATTTAAATAAATTAATACATAATAAATTCAGTAAATACATATTCTGGGAACTTTTCCAGGCAGACTATGAGCAAAAATATATTTACTCAGTATTAGTTCTTTGCTTCCATTGTATGTTCACAGGCATGTTTGTGCAGAACCTCCTTAGGCATGCAAACTTTTTAGAAGCTCGGTGGAAGTTTGTGGGGCATGTGAACAATACAAGGATAAGCCCCTGATATATCTAACCTGAGATAAAACTTGATGCCTTCACCAAATTCTTTTTTACTTCTTTAACACTGGGCATGAATGTTTACCCACGGCTGATGGTTTTATGTCTCCCTTGACGCTGGGTATGGATATCAACTTGGCTGAGGTGGATTTTCTCCCAAGGAACGTGCTTCCAGAGACAGAAGAAAGCACTGCAGTGGAGTCACGTTTAATTTAGGAGAAGTTCATGGTCATCACTGGTACTGAATCCTGCTGTGGCCGTAGCCCGTCTAAAAGTGCACCAAGCAGTGCCAGCAAAGGTAAGCCTATGCCCCAGCCTCTTTAATGTAACCTGCTTAAAAAAAAACCAACAAGACCACCAACTTCTAGACTTGGCTACGGGTGGAGCACTCCACATCTCAGTGGACGTATCTCCACATCTCATCACGGAGGAGCCTGAGACCACAGCCAGGTCCACGGGCTGGCTTCCGCGCTCGGTTCGGCCGGTACCGGCAGGCCCCGCCGACCACCCATCCCCTCCGCCGACCACCATGTTCCCTCACACCCCACACGCCGCTCTGGGCTGGGGGCGGTGGGGGGTGGGAGGGGAGGAATGTGCTCTCTTCTCTCCCTTCCCCGAAGGCAAAGCCAGCTCGGCTCCCCACGTCAGGCGGAGATCCGCCCGGGGGATTTCCTCGCCGGGGAAGAACGGCGGCGGGGCAGGCAGGGGCAGCCATCGCCAGCCGCCGCGGCTGGGTGCTGAAGGGGGGCGCGCGGCCGGGCAGCGCGGCCGTTAACGGCTGGGCGGCATCGGGCGGCCCCGCTCTCCCTCACGCCTTCCCGCCCCCAGCCCTCCCCGGGACCGGGCGGCCGCACTTACTCTGGAGATGCTCCTCCGAGTAGGGCGGCTCGCTGGCGGCGCAGGGCGGGTGGAGGGTCGCGTTCGCATCGCCTTCCATGGCGGCGCGGCCGCCGGCCCCCCCCGCCGAGGTGCCCTGGCAACGCCCGAGGGGACGAGGGACGGGGAGCGGCGGGGGTCGGTGGCCGCCCGCTGGTCCCTGGGGAGCCGCGATGCGCAGCCCGGCTGGTCGGGGCCGCCGAGGGGCGGTTAATGATTAGCCCGGGAGCCGGGGCCGGGCTGGCGGCCCGCAGGGCCCGGCCCCAGCGCTGCCTCCTGGCGCCCAGCGGTCCCGGGCAGCGGCGGGATGGGCAGTGCTGAGCCCGGGGGGGCAACGCGCCCACCTCGCTCCTGGCTCCGTCTGCGGGGAGCCGTGTCCCGGCTGTTCCCGGCGTCTCTGCTCGGACCCCGTGGAGGGGCTCTTGAGAAAGCCAGCGATTCCCGCCCCCGTCCCCTTTCCTTCGCAGGCACCGGGTGCCGGGGCACCTGAGTCGGTCCCGCAGAGGAGCGCAGGCTGCCAGCCGAGGAGGGATGGGGAATCAGCCCAGGGGCGGGTTGGATTCCCCGGTGCGAGGTCCGCCTTCACCCCAGCCCGGTCAGAGCAGCCCTGGGCATCGCGCATTCTGCAGGGGCCTGTGGAGGCGGAAAGTTGCTTGGCCAGCGTAGCAGGCGTTCAAAGGAGTTTCCGGGGAGCTCTTCACCAAAGACATCCCGCTAATCTTGTGTCTGCAATGAGGTGAAAAGCTGCACCATCTTCTGCACTGGCTGAAGGAGAGCACGTCGAGGGTAGGAATACACGAGGGATTCTCCAGTTTCCCACATAGTTCACCTGCTGGAAGGATCCTTTCTGGAGCCTGAGCCTTTTCAGGCTGTTTCCAGGAAAAGCGAATGACTAATGGAATGATGGAATTTGGTGACCCACCGACTTGTTCTGGGTAGCCAGGCTGAAAGCTGGCTGCAAGAAGCAGCAAAGGGATGGTAACAGCTCTGAGTGACAAAACAGCAGGTGACATGCTGTATCAGTAAATGTAAAGTACTGTTTGGGGGGGTGAGGACAGTCCTAACTACCTATGCAATGATGAGCTACTGCCACCCAGGAAAAAGATCTTGGGACCACGGTGGGTAGTCCCCAGAAATGACAGTTGAGGAGCCAGCATGGGATAAAATGCAAAGGAATACCAGGAATTAGCGGATAAAGAAGGGAAGACACAAAACAGCTAAAATACATATGGAGGCTTCCCTTCATCAAAGTGGTATTGGAGGAACTGGAACAAATTGAGGGGAGGTGGGGAATTTAGGGAGTGTGGAATGTTCATAGGCACCACGGGCCTTTGTGGTAAAACCTGCCATCTTGCAGTTTTCACAGGATTCCGAAAGGTTTTAGGGGAACGACAGGCTGGACACTGAAACACTGACAGCAAGAACACAGGGATGCAGAGGAGAACTGAACTCAGTGGCTAACACCAGCAGGTATTCAATTGAGAAACGGCATATCCCTTCCAGTGTGGCAGGGTTTGGGAGCAAGACAGCCTGGTCTGTTAAGATCAGGAGGGCTTGGTTGCAGACCAAAGCCATTTATTTTGAGTCCTCCTTGGCATTGCTGTCATTGTTTTCACTGCATTGAAAGGTGAAGAGGAGAACTTTAACACAACAGTTTCAGCAGGAGGGGTGTGGCACTGACTGTTAGAATGTGTTATCTGCCCAGTCTTCACAGGCTGCCCAGAGCATCCTGCATCCAGCACATCTGCTGCTGCCCAGCTGCAGAAAGGTACAGGCAAAATTCTTGAAACATCATTCCAGCTCATTTTCTATTTGGAAGTCCTTTTACTCATCATGAAGAAACAGTTACTAGTAGAGGGGGAAATAGCCTTAATACACCATGCATTTTATACCCAGTTTGCTTGGTTTTTTTATCAAACTATTTGAAGGTGATCACATATTCCAAAATGTCACCAAAAGCTCAAGTTAGAATTTGCTGAGATGGAAAGATGGCCCAAGGCCTTTGAAGGTTCTTCCTGAGCAGAGACAACAGGATTCCCATCTGCTGCTATTTTGGTTGCCAGCTCTTTGTATTCCCTGAAAGCTAAAAATAAAAAACCCATTTCCTGTGAATGCCTTTATTTGAGTGAGGCAGGTTTGTCAATGCTTTTTTTAAAAAGTTCACACGTTATGTATAGAAGTGACAAAACTCTTGGCTATTTTACCATATGTAAAAGAAATCCAGAGTCTGCTTTGACTTAAGAATTCTTTGAAGAATCCACACAGTAACAATTCTGGATTTGACAGTTGTATTTTAGTCATTCAGCAATACCAGTTTGGAGCAAATGGTATGCTGAACATGGCGCTGAACATGGCGTTAGAGAATTTCCTGTCTCAAACCTATAGAAAATTAACAGGTTGAAGTTAAGGATGAATTCTCAGCTGCTGTTGTAGAGGTCCATCCTACTCTCTCTTCTACTGGCGTCTCTTGCACAGAATGGAGTCTGAAAACAAAACCACGTATCTGCTGCGATGCCTTTTTGTTAGAAGCACCATTTACCATCTTTGGGTTGGGCATCAGATCTACTTCCTTAAAAGCTGACGTACATCTCCCTCACATTCTGGGCTATTTTTTGCCAACAATATTTGCCTAACAGTCCTTAAATTTAATAAATCAAACTGAAGAACATGCCATGACCCCTCAGCTATCACAGCTGGATGTCTGCTGCTCTGTGCACACTTTCTTAGCCCAGGCTCTTCAGCAGTGCCTGCTCCGCACTGGCCTCTAAGCCAAATGCTGGGTCTCTACATCAACAGCAAACCCTTTAAAACCCCACAAGCCTAAGTACATTTTCCTCCCAGCTTCGCTATTCCAGTTTTTGGTTTAACCTTTTACTTTAATACATGATATTTGCCACAATAACCACCTTCAGCGGTAGAAAAGTATTTATAAATGGACCACCTATCCGTTTAGATGCATCAAGAGATTTTCACCGTTCCTCAGAATAAAAACCACCTGTGAATGCCATTCCCTGCCTCTGTTTACCAGGGGCTTTTGAGTGCTTTGTGGTTCAGCCCCCTTCCAAACACTGTACTGCTCAGATTTCTTTCTCCCCAAGAAACATGCCCCTTTACTTCTACCAGTGTGCTCTGCTTTTCAAGAGCATGACAGATGTTTATCTTTCTTCCGTTTTTATGATGACTTTCATTTTCACCTGCCTCACTGCAGCAATAACTGGATCCTCTCAGCTTCGTTGAACACGATGCCTGTTGTGATCATTGCCCCTATGGCATGCAGTCCAGAGGAGCTAATGCCATCTGTGGTTTCCCCCTGAAGGAGGCATACTGGCCTTCAGAAGGTGACACAGACCTTCTATCCCATATTGACGGGCCAAGCCTATAAACAGAAAGCCTGATGTCAGCCCTGGCTCAGAAACTGAACAGCAGGAGATCCTGCAGGCTATCTCACAGGACAAACTCGTAAGCTCCATCGTATAGGATATATAGGATAGGCTAAAGTATTTTGGTTGTAGGGAAATCTAGCAGACATCATCAGGATCAGTGCAGATGGGAAATAGAGTCAAAGACCTTTCCTGGGGGGCAAATTATGTTCATCTGAGTTCAAGCTAACACGAAAAGTTTGTATTAGAAAAATCAATGATTTTTCAGTGCCACAGGACTGTACATCAGATTTCTCACAAGTTTGGATACACAACCAGCTAAGAAAAGTTGGCTAAAATTGTCTGGCTTTCAAAGGCATGTACAGGTTTTATAATGAAATTAAATCCTGTTTCTCAGCTATAGCATATTGTACAGTTGTACTTAGATGCATCTTGGCCTTTTCCAGTCTAAAGCTGGTGACTTTTCACCTACTACCAGTAATAAACTACCTATTTCAGAAAAGATGGCTCATTAAAGTAAGAGAAGGGACACCTCTATCACTGTTAAAGAAATTAATAACAGGATTTGCTTGTTATTTGGATGCTGGCTGCAACTGTAAAAATAAAGCAATACAGTGACTACAATGAAATAAATTAAGATAACAAAACTAAATTGTAATTTTCATGCCTATTCACATGGACAAATTTCTACATGAAAAAGAATATCAGGTGTGCCAGAAGCTTTACGTCTGTGCTTCTAAGAGGAAAGCTTAGACAAAGACTCTTATCAGTAGAGAAGCAATAAAAGAGGAAAGAGAGTGGCTTTCATTAAATCTGAAGATAACAAGTTTGATTTTATCTCACTTCCAAAGTAGCAAGTCAGTTTCTGGCAGTCAATATAGGGGAGAAATATAAAGAGGCAGAATCAAACTATTATTTTTGTAATATATTGTTACACTTTCATCCAGATATGAATAATTATTTGCCTTGTCTTAGCTTTTTAAAGTAATTTATGAGCAATTGGATGTGGCAGTAGAACAACAGAAAGGAAATTCACAGTACTTCATAGTAGAACAAAGAGCTGAAAGAACCTTATAAAATTAGGACCCCAAATTGGTGGTAAGGGAGGTAGCCAACAATCAGCATCCTGAGGGAGAAGAGAGGCAGGTAGTGCATTTTCTCTGCCATTGCTGTGATAAAGTACATATATTTGATTGCAGAGCCTTTCAGCAATGGGAGAAGTTTTTCCCCAAAGGAGTGTTGATGAGCAGTAAGACAAATATGTCTTAAGGACCAAGTAAGTGCCACTTTGTGAGCATCTCATATGTGTCCAAGGGCACTGATGGGCAAAGACAAACCTCACAGATCTTCAGCATCAAAAAGAATAGATTAGGATAAAGAAGCTCTTTCCCTAGGGTGAATTTTGGTATGGTAGATTTTTCCTTCCCAGTCTTGATTTATAATCTCCAACTTATAGAGGAGTCAAGAATTTTGAGAAGTTTTTGTGTCAAAAATGCCAGTTCATCTGAACTGAAGCTTCTGATAAGAGGGGTGATTTTTAGAAGACTTATTGACAGGACACTATTTTTTAACTTCAGTTATGTGGAAACATTTCAATTTGACATTTCCTACGTGAACTGTTCTGCATCTGCTGTTCAAAGCAAATTTTGAAATCTGAAACAGTTTGAAACTCACGAAAATAAAAAATATAAGTGATGGAAATCAAAATGCAATGGTTCAAAATGAGGAAATTGCACACAAATTGATGTATTTATTTTTTGTTTATAGGATTTTCTGCTTTTCAGCTTAATTCAGGACAGCAGAGCTTAACGAAAGCTAAGGACCTCTTTATGGAATAGGGTGTGTAGAGTCAAGACTTGGGATCATGCTTTACCGCTGTTTCCTGGAGGGGAAAGCAGGGGTCTCTTTAGAAGGTCCTGATGTTATTCTGACTGGAAGATGGCATCTCAGGCACACTGCCCTTAATGACTAAGTCTGCGTTTTCCACAACAGTCAGGTGCTGGGCAAGACAGATCATGCATTTCTTCCCACAGGTCATAACATGACAGAAATGTTTTGTGCTCCTTCTGTATTGCTATTACTGGGAAGGAAAAAAAACCCAACAAACCAGACCAAAACCAGAACATTCACACACAACAGTAAAACTGTAATATAAAAATAAAATAATAAAATAAAATAAAATATAATAACCAAGAACACTCTCCAGAACTAGAGATATGATGGTTTGTGTAGCAAAGTAGACCATGTGCTAGCAAGCAAGGCAAAAAGAGGACACATATATGAATGCAAAAGGTTGCCAGCATGGGTTTTAGCCACCGTAGCACTGAGACTGCCTGTGCCAGTAGCCTGGGCACAGGCAAAAGCCTGGACCATCTACCTACAGCCTAAAACTGTACTTTTTACCTTTTATAAACAGCTTGTGAAATTCTGAAGCTCAGTTTGCAAGTAATGTTACAAATAAAGGCTGAGGAGCTTAGGTTGTGTTTATTATCTGTTTCTTCTTCCTCCAAAATGAACCTTATTTCTGGCTGAACATGCACTCCTAAGTTTTTTTCCTTTAAATAATTAATAGAAATTAGATTAAGAATGTTACAGTCAGAAAAAAAACCCAGTTGTTTTCAGTTTGAAGTTATTTGAAAGCTACTTCAGTTTTACAGTTGTCCCTACATGCATGGGAAATTCATGGTTTTAAAAATATATTGAAAACCCATAGGCAATGTCCAAGTTTTCACTGAGCTGTGAAGGGGGAAGAAAAGCACAACCATCCTTCAAATGACATTCAATTATGATTTTTTTTTCCTGCAGTTCATGCACAAAGTGAGCCAACAGGAGCAGTGGAAGAGATTTTGGTACAGAAGCAAGAATGTCTGGAGCACAGTTTGACTGGAAAGGAAAAGCAAAACCCTTCAAATAAACATTGGGCACGCGTTTGTAATAGCCGAGAGATAAACTGTCTGCAGATGAAAACTGGAAGTTAGGCTTCAGACAAATACCAAAACTGGACAGGAATAGCTGGATGGTCTGAGATGTTATGAAATAATATACAGGTCATGGTAAACCAGAAAAAATAACTTAGGAAACTGTTAGCAAAAGTCTGCAGCAAATATGCTCCAGACATAAAACTGCTAAGCCAGGGGCAGCTCTTCTCTTGAGAATGTGGGGTTCCCTCCAGGACTTACAAACCTTGCTAAAACGTTTGTGGTTCTGCAGAACAGAAAAAAAATACCCAAAACAGTAATTTGCAAAAGACCCCGTAGCTTTCTGGTATGCACTCCCGGATGTTTTTACACGTTTGACACCTTCTTGCAACCCGGGAGGGGATTCACCCTAGGGAGTTGGTGTGTTTGGTGTTTGGTGTTTTGTGGCCATCGCCCCCGGAAGGGGTTTCCACTGGGTCCCCCCATCTCACAGAGATGGGTAGGGGCCAGCTCAGGCTGCCAGGGAAAAGGAGGGTGTCAGAAAAAGCTCCAGGGTCCTTCCCAAGGGGGTAGCCATTTTTTGTGTTTTCCAGTATATGACAGCTAAATATTCACATTGTGTTAGTATTGCCTTGATAATGAATAACTTGTACCCTTCTTGGGTTTTATGATGTTGTTTTATTGAAAGTCCAATGTTTTGTTTCCACTCTGTCTGCGTTTGGACAGAAACAGGGGTCTCGGGCATACAATGAAGGAGATCCACAGCTGTGGTGTCTTTTTAGTTTTGGTAAGGATTTCTTTCAACCTATTGCAGAAGTCAGGCAACCTGTCTGAGTTTCAGCTTTTCCATCAGTGCAATGGCAAAACTGGAGAGCAGAGCAGTGGAAAGATCCCTCTGGTGACGGCTGCAAAAGGACGAGAAACGTTAAAATGTTTCTTGATCACCATACAGGTAGACAAGTTCTTGTAGACAATTCTTTTGATACTTTTCATATTTGGAATTGTATCATCTTTCAACAATTCTTTAAAAAGTAGTTGCCAAATTAAAATTTTTAACTTTGCTGGGCAGAACTCTAGTGTTTTATTCCAAAGTATAGACTTAAAGGCCTCATTTGCAGAGACAGAGAGAGAGACACTGAATAATAGTATTAGCTGGTATTTGTATTAGCCAAAAGACGGGTTCGGATCAGCTTACTCCTTAAGCATAATGTACCACAAATCGCTATAAATATTCACATCCTATCAGCAGCTGTCACATCATCTTAGCAGCTGTCAGGGGGTACAGCCGGAAATCTATGATTTTCAAAAGAGCAAAATGGAGTCTGAAGTAATACAAAAAGTCATCATTAAATAATTGAAAGAATAGATGCATACCATATTTATATTTAGAAGTTTCCTCTTCTGTGTGCCTCTGCACTCTCAAACCTTTGAATGGAATCTGATAGCCATGATTTCATTTCTGATGCTTTAAGCAAATATGCTACAAAAATGCCGCCTTCTTCTCTGCGGCTCTGCCTAAGCAACACTGACATACTCCTGACAACTTTAACTCCCGTGATCCATTGATATGGAAGATTACGCATTAAGCAAATTTGCAAAGACCTGCCAGAAATGAAAAGCAATTTGAAGCGGAATAGGTGTAATGAGTATTGTCATCTACTATGTACCTATCTGGGTTTTATCTGAATGCAGTTTTCTTCCACTCCTCACACACATGTTCATCCTACTTAGTTCAAAGTGTTAATTTTTCATCCTCTTCCATCTGGACTAAATACACACACAGGACGTAGGCGCACACCGTAGTCATCCTGAACTGAGACACAGGCTCCTGAGAGATTGTGAATTAAGGCTCCAGTTTTCAGAGCCAGAAGGCTGCAGAGCAGGACTTTCGGGACATCATATCTGGCTTAACTCCAGAGGGGTTTATTTGGCAAAAGCTCAATAGCTGTTTCATTAGGTGAAACTCAGAGCCTCTCTTCCCATAAAGAAACAAAAGTAGTACCTGCCAGTAGGCAGTTTGGAAGTTCCTGATTGTGTCTTTCAAGCTAAGACAGAAACTCCAAATGTCAGAGTCTTGGTACTTCTGCATTTCCACAAGGTCCACATCTAACCTGGTGGGAGACTGGGGCAGAAAAAGTACATTGAGGTGGCTCACCTTTGGGTAGGGTACACCTTGCACATTCCACTTCTGCAGCTTGCCCAAAGGTAGGCTGATCCGCCTCAGGCAGCCCATCCTGGTCCAGCTGCTGGTGCCCATCCTGGCAGCCCATCCTGGTCCAGCTGCTGGTGCTATGGGTGGCAGACATGGCAGCAAAGTGGCATCAGCTGGCCACAGGCAGGCTTGTAACCTGAGAGGAGGACATCACCCCCACGCAACACAGTACCCGGTGCTTATATTTATATAAGCAGTTATTCTGGCACTTTCACAGCAAATTCAAGAGGGATGGAAAGGCTGGGGGTGAAGAGCAGAAGAGATGCATGCAATGTTCCTGGTGAGGAGTGAGACCTTGGGAGTGCAGGACTTGCTTTGGCCTCTCACCCAACAGTCATCGGTTGAGATTTAGTAGAAGACCAGCCATGTGTCTCCAAAGTTTCCCCGCTTTCAGGCTACTCTGAAGTTAGCAAGCTGATTTCCATGGCATTTCTGCATGGCTGAGGATAGCTGCAGCAGCACACCCCAGATGTCCACCTTGTTTTAGTGTCAGCAAAGCCTCTTTTAATGCCTGTCCCAGGACACTATTCTCACAGACGAACCTGTCAATAGAAATGCACATATTTTATCAAGGTGAATTTCATCAGCATCTGTTCCAGGAAGGAAGGAGATGCTTTAGAGCAACTAGGAACTGTACTGCTGTACCACTTTCTTTTTATTTCTTGAATCAGTTTCAAAACAGTTGTTACATATTCCTCTTAGATTTCATCTCATCTCAGGACATGCAGTAGATAAGTCCCTGAGGGGACAAATGTCATTATAAAGAGATTGCTAAAAAAAAAAAACATAGAAAGGAAAGAAAAGCAGATGTTTTGCATGCTAGTGAGGTGAATTTGTAGGAAGAGATAATTAATTTTATTAGCCCAACTTGAGTAAGCTGGGAAAAAGCAGGAAAGCTTTCAGATGTGAGGAACCTTCAGAGACAGCAGCATGTCAGTGACATTTTAATAGATACATTTGCTTCCTCGAGAAAATTTTTGGCTCAAATACAGTAACCTTAGGCAGTGTTTTAACTGCAACTAGGCTGAAAAGGCAGAAGCAATTTTAACATACTATGAGCTAGCCCCTACCAAGACCTTTTCTATACAGCTTTCTCTTGGTTTGATGAATTCCCTAAATATTTTCAGATACTGCTTACATTCCTAATAGCCTTTTTCTCTCTTCCCTTTGTCTTTTTGTTATTTTATTAGAATATCTTGTTTTCCAGGATAAATTGTTCGTGTTAATGTGTAAGTTGCAAGGTGTGTTCTCTATCTGAGACCCAAGCAAGCTTTCCTGCTCTTGCTTGGCAGTTCCCATGGCAGCACCGGTTAGCGCTCCCTTAGTCTAACATCTTTCTGATTTACCTCCACTTGCCTCTTCTATTATCTCCTCTTGCCACCAATTTTGTCTTTCCTAGCATCTGACAAGTTGACTAGCACCTTCATATAGCAACTATCACAGCTCCTCCGGCGTCTTTCAGCCCTTGCTGACAGCTGAATAATACGGTGTTTGTCCTGTTTCAGAACTGTCATTCCCACATAATAATTTTCAGAGAATAATTTCTCTGATGCCCTTTGTTTCTTTTTCCTCTGTCCCCCAATTCTACATAGTCGGTTTACAGTTTCTCCGGTATTTACTCCCCAGCAATTCATTCTGACTTTGTAAGTTGAATAAGTTCCACCCAAATGCTGAGCTGTGTATTTTTTGGGGGGGTGGTGTTCAAGTCTCATGACAGAAAAATTATTATCTTCTCTGACTGACAGGTAATACTTAGGGTCCAATTTCTGCAGTGCAAACATTTGCATGGCCTGAAAGTAATTTATATAAACATTTGACAACAATTGCTTGGAATTTACTATTCACGTCAGTAAAGCTAATTCAGTGAAATGCTTGCAAAAAGCCACATTGTTATCTCTCCAGAAAGAGTGGGAACTTATTAATACTTGATATTTTTCTTGAAGTCTCATTTTCTGCAAGAATCTAAGCTTTTGCTCAAAATGAAAGTCCATTTTTAAAAGATATTTTTATCAGAAAGAAACATTGAAAATGCAATCAATATACTAAAGACTTAAAAAAAACCCCAAAACCAGAACAACAACAAAAAAAGCCCCAAACAGAATACAATAAAAGGTACATATATCTCTTTAAATCTCATCATTCTGCAAACCAGGCTTGTAACAGCTTAGTCCAATAAGCTAGAATACTGAAGAAAATGTATTCAAACCAAAAGCATGCTTTTAATGATTCTTGGGCTATTTTTGCAACACTTGACGAACCTGTTCCCTTTTTATAAGTCAGGTATAATGCCTCTGGTGTTTAAAAATAGATAGACATAAAGCACAGCATTGTTATATACTCAGGATGGTTCCCAAATGCATTCCTGTGCTTCTGGTTTTTTGCAGTTCTGGAAGAAAGAGTGCTCCCCTGCCTTTACTCGCTTTCTGCCTGCAGTTCCCACTGCCTGTAGCGGCCTTTGGGGAAGCTGTTTCTTCCCCACTCTGGAAAGTTATTGACCTGTATAAAACTGTGGGGAGCTGAGAGTGCCCCTGAGAAGCCGTGATGCAGCAAAGTCGGTAACTGTATCAGGAGACTGAAGATATGCCTGTGCCTCGGCAACTCACTGCCTTCATGTGCTGGTGGAGAGCATCTCTCTCAGCTGTGTTCCAGTACCAGTTCTCCATCCATCCATCCATCCATCCATCCATCCATCCATCCATCCATCCATCCCTATCACCCATGTGCAGGATCCCCAGAAACAGTGAGTGGTGTTGTCTGAGGGAAACACCACGCTGTCATGGTGGATTACGCAGAATCGCAGACTGGCTGAGGAGGGATGGCACCTCTGGAGATCATCTAGTCCACCCCAGTGCTCAGGGCAGGGTCAGCAAGAGCAGGTTGCTCCAGGCAGTGTCCAGTCGGGTTTTTTAATATCTCCATGGATGGAGACTCCACAACCTCCCTGGACAACCTGTGCCAGGGCTCAATCAGCCTCACAGTAACAAATGTTTTGTTACGTTCAGTGGGACCTCCTATGTTTCGGTTTGCTCCCGTCCTGTCACTGGGCACCACTGAGAGGGGCCTGGCTCCATAATCTTTACTCTTCTTGTTGTATCATCAGGTATTTTTATATATATACGTACCATCACTACCATATATAAATACTATCAGGTATTTTTATACATGGAGAAGATCCCAGATCTACAACAGGTACATACTGTTCAACAAGAAGTAAGCTACACTAGCAGGGTCTTCCCATATACCTGAAAAAGTAATGAAAAATGGCTCGTTATATTTTGTATATTTGATACAATCTCAGTGGTAAAGCTCTAATGCAAAAGTGAACCCCCACTCCTCGCCATTCCCTGCAGGGATTTCAGAGGGGAGGGAAAACCTAAAAAAGGAGGGGAACCCTGTTGATTTCTGATGGCAAAGAGCGGAGGCTGGAAGAAAAAACCAGTGAGCAGGCCTGAGACGTGTGAGCGTGGCTGATGCTGCTTCATTAGGTCTGAGAAGTTTCTGTTAAGAGTCATCCCTTAAAGCGAAGCAGAGCTTTTAATGGCAACATGCTGCCAAAATGTCTGGCAATACGCAGATTGGGAAAAGAGCCCCAGCACCAGGGCACAGCAGTACAGCCTGCCCCGAGGAAGAAGGAGCTGGGGGAGCCCGGGGTGCCCCTGCCACCTGTGGGAAAGTGCCTGTTTGAGCTGTTTCTTCCCATCTGAAAAACAAGAGCAGAGATAGGGTTTCCTCTCTGTTGTGGCAAAGGGTGGCTGATGGCACAAGGGCTGAGAGAAGGTCCCTTGGCACAGCTGGGGTACCAGCCTAAGCCGTCACACCTAATGGTCCCAAACACCCAGGCTAGTGTTGGTCTGGAGGGCATGATGATGGTTGCCCCACCAGAGGACAGAAGAGGGTAAAATAGCTGTAGATAGACAGCTTGTGTTGTCCTTTATGTCTACCTTGCAAATGTTTTTCTTTTTATCCTGGGAAAAAAATAATGTTGTGAAAGCTATTGATTTATGTCCAAGAATGACTTGGGAAAATGAACTCCCTGCGCATGAGGATGGTTAGGTGTCATTTTCTGATGGAGAAGTGGAGGAAGGGAGCTGAATGTCCCCATTTAAATATGGCCCTTCATCCTTCCAGCCAAGCCCTGGCAGGAAAAAGAGGCACCTTTAGATTGCCTATCTGCAGCTATTGTCTTGGTTTAACTTTGGCAGGTTCCTTGGATATCACAGGACAGAACCACTCCCTGCAGTCAGGGTTGTTCTGACAAAATCATTGTAAACCCATTAATAATTGTACAATCCTGTCTAGCTACTTCTTTGGGAGTGTTATTCCACTGCACTAAAAGCCCATGAACAAACATTTCCTATTGGTTGTGTAACCTGGGTAAAATCCCAAAATGAAAGGTGCTCCGTCAAGGCTCAAAACCAGAGCGAGCTCTTTGCCAGCGACATACACACCTCTGTCTGTCCCACTGGGATTAACCCTGGATGAAGGGGAAGCCCCTCTGGATGAACCTGGCTGAGGTTCAGCCTGGTTCATCTCCTGGGATGGAGCTACAGAATCACAGACTGGTAGGGTTGGAAGGGACCTCTGGAGATCATCTAGTCCAACCCCCCTGCCAGAGCAGGGTCACCCAGAGCAGGTTGCACAGGAACGCATCCAGGCGGGTTTTGAATGTCTCCAGAGATGGAGACTCCAGCACCTCCCTGGGCAGCCTGTTCCAGTGCTCTGCCACCCTCAAAGTAAAGAAGTTTTTCCTCATGTTGAGGTGGAATTTCCTGTGTTCCAGTTTGTGCCCGTTGCCCCTTGTCCTGTCACCGGGCACCACTGAAAAGATTCTGACCCCATCTTCTTGACACCCTCCCTTTTAGATATTTATAAGCATTGATGAGATCAATGCACGCCCTTAAGCCCTTGGCCAGGCTGTAGGGCTCTGCCATGACCCCTCAGCTGAAGGAGGTGATACGCCAGGGGGCCAAGGCTGTGCCATGGGTATGTTTCTGTCATAGCAGAAGCAGCGCAGGGACACCTCCACGCCCAGGCCTTACAGCATGTGGTCACCACACAGGCAGGCAAGGCTGGGCTGCCTCCCACAAAGGGCGTCCATCGTGGTGATCATCACCCTCATCACGGTGATTATCACCTGTTGTGGTGTTCCACCATCATGACAGCAATCACCATCCACTGGCAGCAGGAATGGGGTGGAGAAGGATGGACCCAGGGATTTGGCACCCTGACATTCCTGGCTAGTTTGTACACATGCATGCACACACGCGAACCGCCAGGAATCCCCTTCGCCTCCTCTCCTCCCTCTCCTAGCCTCCAGCATCCAGCTCCAAGGGCCCAACACCAGGGGCCTAAATTACTTTTCACTGATGGAAAGGCCCTGGGGACTCTTCTGGGGGGCAGAAACGCAGTGAGAGGGCACTGACTCCACCTAACCACAGTGAAGGCCAAAAGATTACCCACACAAAACTTATCACCAGAAGATCTCCTTGGGAAACCCTGGGTCTGGTTTCCTCATTTACTTAATAGGTCTGTGAAAGTGGGAGCACCCTTCACCCTGCCCAGGGCTTGGATGGAGCCGTGCTCTCATTAAAGGGGTAACGCCTTGTGCTGCTGAGGTGCTATCAAAGGTAGCGCCCTGCTTTACCGTACAGTGTTATCACTCTCTGCCTCTGAGCTTCAGACCCGTGTGCATATTTGCACAATGAAGAGGGTGGTTTTTTTTGGTTTTTTTTTTTTGCAAATTTCTTTTATTTTCCCTCACCTGCTTTGGACTAATCCTTACGTTGGCATTCCACATTCCCATAGCCATGCTGCATATGCTATTTGTCCTTGAAGAGTGCTTCTGTCTGACCACATTTCCCACATCTCTTTCTTTTCTAATCCAAAATTAGACCTAGACAGTAAATGATTTCTTCTATCTCATAAAAATACTTTGATATTAAATAAATTCTTTTCTTGGCTTTGGAAAATGGAGGTCTTTGAAAGTAAGGTTGAAGACAGAAAATCTATCTAGAAGACCCATGTTGGGGAGAGGCAGTGTGCAGGCTTTGCACAAAGTGAGAGCTCCACTGAAACTGGAAAATGGGGTTGTTCTCATGAAAAGTTTTTGTTTTAACAAATATGCCGCTTCTATGATGACAAAATTATTAAGTAAAAAGTCCTGACCACATGTACCCCCGATTCCCTTCTTCTACAACTATGCAATACCTTTCTGTCATTTCTCCTCAGAATACCAGTGTATTTTTCTTCTTGTTCTCCCTTTCTTAAAAAGAAATGAAGCAGAATAATATTCATAATTCTGTAAAGAAAATTACTTTCGATCCTATTCCCTTGCATATTGTTTTTGTAAGGGTCAGCCATAAATCAATCTCTCTTGCTACCTTTTTTCTTTGCAGTGAAGTGGTAAAATGTGGAGTGCTCTGTAGCTAGAAATGCAATCGTCTAGGCATAAAAATCATATCCATAACCATCCTATGGATACTTTTCTCAAGATATGTCTCTGTGTCCTTCAAAGCAATAACTGTAGCAACTGAGAATGGGACAGGGGGAGCTGAAATGTTATGACTCATTTACTTCCAGCAGATGTAATACACTTCAGAGAAACCATAGTGGTCACAACATAAGGGACCCTTCTCAGGTACTGGAGAAGCTTTAAAGCCATTAAAATAAAATACGAACCATTAAAGCTGTTCAGGTGTTTTTCAACTTCTTATTTAAGGCACAGACACCGAAGATTGCAGTTGTGTTATTCTGTCTGATGTCTAGTAACTCTTTTAAAAAACTGAAAAGGCTGTGCTGTCGGGCTGCCTCTTCCACAGGAATAAGGAAAATCATCCCAAATTGAGCAACCATGTTTTTGTGATGCTCTGATTTCTAAGGTTCATGCTAAGTGTTTCAATTAGGATGTTAAACACTTTTTACGTGTGAAACAGTAGCACATTCTTGCCTCTTGCAGCAAAAGGATTTTTATTTGGTACCAAAAGATAAACAGGGTAACATGCGGGGTAGGGTTGAGTATCAGGAGCCCAGAGGTGTTTGCTAAAGGAGGACCGGCCTGTGCCCAGCGCAGAGGGAAAGGGCCAGACCTGGAGGGAAGGCGATGTTGAGGTAGAGGAGGTGAGGAAGGAGGAGTTGGCTGGTCAGCCTGGCATGGGCACTGCAGCTGCTGCACAGAGCTTGCAAAAAAGTGCTTGTTTGTTTTTCATTTTTTTTCTTTGCGGACAGTTGAGGAACTGGATGTGATTTTTACAGGTGAGCTACAACACAGATGGAGTCTCTCTTCCCACGGAACAATACGGTTTATAAATTACTTAAGAGCCGAGGATAACAGCAACGTGAGGCACACAAAGTGCAGCATACACAGTACGTTTGTGAAAGGTAACCAGTGTAGCTAGAGAAAAAGAATCAGGTGGATGCCCAGTAAAGCGATTTGTTCCTACAAACTCTCTGGAGGGAAGTAAGACTGTAAATCAGAGTCCTTTGGGAATACGATGAATATCTTTTCATGAGTATCTGCTGAGAAATGATGGCTTTTGCTTATGCAGCACTGCCCATGTTTATTGTGAAGAGAAGAGGTTTTCAAAGGCTGCTGGACTCCTTTGGCACATCACTCCTTTAAGTGCCTTACAGTGACAATGAAAACTGTCACACAGCATGGAAAAAATCCCTGCATCAGGTATTACTCTTCACTAGAAAGCTATACTGTAGTTTAAATTAGCAAGGTGCTTCTGAACCCTTATTTAAAATCTGTTTGCACTGACATCCTGAGAAAAGAGTTTCTTTATTTAATTGCACTGTCAGTGCCGATGCTTTCAGCTAAAACCATTTGGAGTTAGACCTTTTAATAGAAAGTGACAATTTAAATTGTCATGATAGTGGCATAAATGGTGCTTAAAGTCATTACTAACCCGATGCTGCAGTTGGCTCCAGACCAGTTTATTAAAACGAAAGAAAGGTGGAGGGAGTAGGGGAAGAGGAAATTAAAGTGGTGAATCGTTAATTCCTTTGGTATTCACTGTAACAACATTGGCTGTGATGAAGGTATTTGCCTGTACGAAGGAGACAGCATATAATCCCATCCTCGCTCGTGCATTCCCCAACATCCCTTGCTAGTGAATCGGGGGCACTGATTTGAGCTTGCTTGCCCACGGGATGGCGTCCTGGTCTCCTCACTCACTGCCATGGCCCATAGGGTGGGCGTCTTTGTTTTGTCTTGGGGTGTTTTTGTCTTGGGGGCTCGGCCAGGCACCAGTTTGCACAAAACCTGGAGAGAGAGGTTTGGGGTGAGGTCCACCTCCATTCGTTGCCCGTGCGGAGCCACGGGTTTAACTTCTCCCTGGGAAACGGGCAGCTAATGCTTGCGGGCGCTGATGCTTCTGTTCCCTGCAGGGTGACACCTCTTCAGGGAGGTCTGTCTCATCCACCGAGATGTCCTCAGGTCTGACACCTCTGGTCCCCCACGCCACTGGGTGAGAGCGGGTTTAACAACGACCCTCGCAGCTCTGTCCCCCTCCTCGGGGAAGCCAGAGGGCTCCCGGAGCGGAGCCAGGGCAGGTGAAGAACCCCGGTGGGAGAGGACAAGGGCTTGTGGGGGGCGCTCCTGGGGCTCGGAGGAGCTCCCCGCCAGCGGGCAGAAGGCGGGCGGCCGCCGGCCTTATCCGGCACCGCCACCTAGCGACATGGCCCCCGGCCGGCCCGGGGCGGTGCAGGGGGAGATGCTGGGCTCCTGCTGCGGCGGGGGGAGGCTTCGACGGCTCCGCTGCCCGGCCGGGGAGCCGCGGTCCTCGGCTGGAGGCAGAGGCACGAACGCGGGGGTGGTAAGACCTCAGGAACTCAAGACCCAGCGCCGCAGCCCCGGGGCATCCCAGCGAGACTGCTCTTGTCCCCGGGGGACACCAGGCTCACCGTGCCTGGGTGCAGCAGTCCCTCTGCAGGTCGTTTTGGCGCTAGCAAGCTGGTGGCTGCGGGGCTTTTGCCATGGAAAAAGCACGGTGCTATCACGGAGGGGCTGCTGCCGGTGAGTCAGGGAGAGGTGCAGAAGTTAGGGCAAGCTGTGCGTGCAGGGGGCTTTCCAGCTTCACTGGAGCAACTCCCGCTTCTCGCCCCTTCTGCCTCTTGCTCCTAAGGGCTCCAAACAGAAATGCTTCCAGCAGGAGGAGCCTGGCAGGTCAGGGGCACCACAAGCTTTCTGCGTGCACATTGGCCAGGAAGCCTGCACGGTCTTCTCCTAGTTTGGAGACACCCTTCACCACCTCTCCCCAAAGCTTTCAAAGTATTGGTGGGGAGGGTTGGGGTTGGTTTGCTGTTCAAACCCTGTCTCTGCAGCCAGGAACTTCACGCACTGATAGGGCCTCCTCTGCGGTCAGAGGAAAAGCCATATGCTCCTCAGAAAGCTGAACCATGCCATCGTTGGGTTGGTCGGCAGGGTTGACGGGATGCCATTCAGAGGGACTTGGACAAGTTTGAGAAGTGGGCCCATGTGAACCTCATGAGGTTCAATGAGGCCAAATGCAAGGTCCTGTGCCTGGGTCAGGGCAACCCCTGGTGTCAATACAGGCTGGGGGATTGAGAGCAGCCCTGAGGAGGACTTGGGGGTACTGGTGGATGAAAAGCTCGATGTGACCTGACAATGTGCTCTCACAGCCCAGAAAGCCAACCACATCCTGGGCTGCATCAAAAGAAGCATGGCCAGCAAGACAAGTGAGGTAATTCTACCCCTCTACTCTGCTCTGGTGAGACCCCACTTGGAGTACTGCATCCAGCTCTGGAGCCCCTGACATAAGGAGGACATGGACCCGTTGGAGTGAGTCCAGAGGAGAGCCATGAAGATGATGCGAGGGCTGGAGCACCTATGCTATGAAGACAGGCTGAGAGAGTTGGGGTTGTTCAGCCTGGAGAAGAGAAGGCTCCAGGGAGACCTTATAGTGGCCTTCCAGTACCTGAAGGGGGCCTGCAGGAGAGATGGGGAGGGACTCTATCAGGGAGTGTAGTGATAGGATGAGGGGTAATGGTTTTAAACTAAAAGAGGGTAAATTTAGACTAGAGATAAGGAAGAAATTTTTTACGATGAGGGTGCTGAAACACTGGCACAGGTTGCCCAGAGAGGTGGGAGATGCCCCATCCCTGGAAACGCTGAAGGACAGGTTGGACGGGGCTCTGAGCAGCCTGATCTAGTTGAAGACGTCCCTGCTCATTGCAGGGGGGTTGGACTAGATGGCCTTTAAACATCCCTTCCAACCAAAACCATTCCATAATTCTGTGATTCTATGGTTTAGCTTGATCTTGGCCAGACCAACTGAAAACCAAAAGAAAATAGCCCCCAGTGATTTCTGTCTACCTCTTGAACTGGGCAGCCCTCAGAGGGAATAGGACTCCTACAGGTTCCTACCACTGGTCCCACTAACGAGATCACTGATTTAAGGCTCACAAGCCTCTTAGTACTAACAAGGTAAGCACCGACAGGGCTGATGAGGCTTTGGATACCAGAATTTGCTTAATCCTGGGATGGGGAAGAAAAACCTGCCTCCAGGGAAGCAAGGTGCTTGACTGAGGGGTTGCTGGCACAGGGTGCATAGTGCAGCTTGGGGGTTGAAATGGTGTCCCCACCCCCGTGGGGGTGATCTTGCTGCCCAGAAGTGGCCCTGGGCATCCAAAACACACAAAACACACCGAGATGACTAAAGCGTGGACACCGCGTCCTCAGCATTGACCCTCTACAGGTCCTCTTCTAGCAATCCAGCCTGATAGAATCACAGAATGTGTTGGGCTGGAAGGGACCTTTAAAGGTCATCTGGTCCAGCCCCCCTGCAGTGAGCAGGGTTAATGTAGGCGGAGCCTTTGGGACCAGTTGCATGTTACCTGCCGTTTGCATTACAGCTCATTGTATGTTCTTCCAAAAAATATAAATAAATAAAGGGTGGAAAAAATGCTATTTTTAGGCACTTGAATCTCAACTCTAAGAGGCTCCTCCGTAATCTGAATTTTCTGTGCAAGTTTCAGAGTCAAGATCAAGTTTGTTTAGTTTTCCTTTAAATAAGGCCTGCGACATACTTGAACAAGCATCACTTGCCAAATACTTTTACCCCGCAAGCACTTCTGTATTTCATGGGCGGGTGTATGTTCTGAGGAACCTCTCTTACTTTCTCCCGCTTGTATTTATTTAAACAGAGATGGCAGACCAAGTCCTTCCCCTCCCTGGGGAGCCAGGGATGTTCCTTTGAGCACAGGGGGATTCTCTTTGCTGGGAACGGGTCTTCTGCACTGGGAAATGCAACACAGCTGTAGCCTAACTGCTGGTGTCCCTTCCCAGCCTCCTTGTCTCCCTGCAGCAGGAAGGAAATATTTTTTCCCAGTCCTTTCTGTAATCACCTCCCCCCCGTAAGCGGCCAAGTAGGTACTTGTGCTGCATTTGGTTTGTCTGCAACTCATTTTGAAAGCTCTCAACTACCAAAAGGGACATCTAGTAAGGAAAGGAGTTGCTTCTCAGTTGCTGTTGCTGGCCCAGCAGCCATCCCTCCCTCCAGCTGGAGCCGGAGGCGGAGAGGGGGTTTGCTCCTTCCCTGCACAGCCCTCAGGAGACCCCATGACTCAGCATGAGCAATTGGGACTCCTGGGAAAGTGGCCAAACAGGGATCCTGCTTGCCAACTGCCCTGGAGCGGGCGCTTCACACCCACCTTAAGGGACAGGTTTTGGTCCGCGTTTGCAGGTAGGAGCTCCCTGGCCTCAGAAGTGCGTCTCCCTCATCCCTCCTGCCGTGGGCAGGAGCCGATCCTGCCTTCCTTTCGTGGTTCTTGCAGAGAAATCCCAGCACAGGGCACTTGGAGCGCAGGCTGTTTGCCTTTCTGCAGCAGCCAGCTTCTCCCAGTGCTTCCCGGGCTCTGTGCCTGCACGTGTGAAGCATCTGACTTTGTGGCGACAGCCCCGAGCCCCAGAACTGCTCTAAAAAGAAGAGGAACAGGGGGGGGGTGTCCCCTTGCTCCACAGCTACCATGAGGTGGTATCACCACCCCGGCTTGCTGGTGGCTTTTTGCAAGGTGTATGTTGCACAACAGAAAGGTCTGTTGTGAGGTAATAGAGGGTTGTGGAGGGTTTTTTTTTTCCCTGCATCCGTGTTAGGTATATTGTGATACTGGTCAACTGTCCAGTGAGGTGACAACTTTGGGTACTGTTGCAAAGGAGCTCAGTGGGGCTGGTCAAGCGTCAGCGTTGCTCCGACTGCTCACAGAGAAATCACACTGCTCCTTGGCAGAAGCTTCCTAGCAAAACCACCACATCAGAAGCCTAACAACTGAGGAAACTAAAGTACTCTCTTAGTAGGTCCATGATAGATAGGCAACATAGTGTTAGTGATACCGTAACTACATTTTAAAATATAGTAAATATATATTAATATATTAATATTTGTATATATTAATATTAGCATATGTTAATTTTCTCAGTTTCAGCTACTTCTTTATTCTTAGTGCTCTTTGCTTCTGCCAGTCATTTGACCTGCTGTAACGTCCCAGCTCCCGTACCTGTGAGCGCGTGTTAGTTATGATTCATCCTTTCAAATGGATACAACCCTGGCATTCCTTGTTTTCCTGTGCTGTGTCAGACTAAAGATGTTCCAGACTTCTTAAAGCTACCTTTACAGTATCGGCCTTAACAAAACTCTTGATCCATGCCAGTGCAAGAGAAAAATCTGGTTTCTGAGCTCCTTTTTTGCATGGTACATAAAGTGTCTTTTCACCTGTATTTGTTTGAAAGGACTCATCTTGTCCATTTGATGCAAGTAGGAAACATCCCTGGAGGATGTTGCTACACCTCCAAGCTCCGTGGGAGGTGCTCTAGCTCACAGGCACCAAACCGACAGGGTGCGGGTCTCCCCTGGGGCCTGAGGAGAGCCTGGTAATCCTAGGAGGATCACAGGTGGCTTTTGGTGTCTAGATGTGAGCGACTGAACTGAGACCAATAAGTTGCTGGAGCGGGTCCAGAGGAGGGCCATGAAGATGATCAGAGGGATGGAGCGTCTCTCCTATAAGGACAGGCTGAGAGAGTTGGGGTTGTTCAGCCTGGAGAAGAGAAGGCTCTGGGGAGACCTTATAGTGGCCTTCCAGTACCTGAAGGGGGCCTACAGGAAAACTGGAGAGGGACTTTTTACAAGGGCGTGTAGTGACAGGACAAGGGGTAACAGCTTCAAATTGGAAGAAGGTAGATTTAGATTAGATATCAGGAAGAAATTCTTTCCTGTGAGGGTGGTGAGACACTGGAACAGGTTGCCCAGGGAAGCTGTGAATGCCCCATCCCTGGAAGTGTTCAAGGCCAGGCTGGATGGGGCTTTGAGCAGCCTGGTCTAGTGGGAGGTGTCCCTGCCCATGGCAGGGGGGTTGGGACTAGATGATCTTTAAGGTCCCTTCCAACCAGAACCATTCCGTGATTCTGTGGTAAGTCTAAATAGGATGAGGCAGGATTTCCAGACCCATGACGCTGTACCTGTAGGTTGTCGTCCAAGCTTCTAGCCAATGTGATAGACTTTGGTTTTAAAATCTCAAAATGAGCACTTTGTGGGGCTTTCTGTTTCCTAAGGCACAAACATCTCCGTGGTCCCTGTTGGAAATGTCCTTGTCAGTGCCGGTGCTCTCCGGTGACCACTTTTGGGCTTTGAAAAATTTAAGTTTTTCAACCAAAAACCTGATTTCAGGCACTTGGCTCCTCAAAAGAGATGACACGGTGCTCAGTCAGACACCTCAGCCCCTGGCGAGCACAGGGACTTTGGCGTTTTGGGGCAGCAGGAGGAACAGGCATCCCCCAGCCCAGGGGAGCAAGAGGAGACAAGCACTGCAATGGGAGTCAGCTGACCTGAAGCTCATGACACCCCACCCTTGGCTCCATGGTGGAGCTGGTTGGAGTCAGCCTGAATCAACAATGGAACTGCAGCAGAAACGTAAGGTGAGAGCCAGAGCAGGGATGAGTGGGTGTTGGTGGTACGTGGGGCTGGGGTGTTGGGGGGCATTGTGCTTTGACACCAGGGATGGCTCGTCTTATGGGCTCTGCTCTACCAAGGTGTTGAGGGAGCTTCTTCAAAGGTAGGGCATATATGTATGCCTTATATCTACAACATCACACGTGTTCGTTGGTTTTACCTCTTTTTCTGGTCCCAACAGGTTCACTTGTTCCTAACGGCAGCAATTCTTGGTCCCAAAATTTTGCCTGGGCTCGTGCTGAGATAACCCGCTAAGTTTTGCCTTCAATACGATGGTAATTTTTTTTCCAGATCTGTGGATTTTCTGTGGGATTCCGGTAAATATTACAAATGGTGTATGCTACATGGCCTTGGAATCACCTGTGCTTGCAGTTTTTGAAGTGCTCATCACCTACAGAAACTAAAAGTGTTCTTGATTGCCACAGGTCCAGAAAAAAACCATCCCCAGCCTCATTTGATACTTCTGCTACTTTTAGAAAAGAAAAAAAATATTGAAACTCTTAAACTCCTGCCTTTTCTGCATCGTTGTTTCAAGGAAACCACAGCAACCCTCCTGTCAAACTTCCCCACCAAGTGAGAGGTTTTTGGAGTGCCGCCTCTTATGTATGTCCTTATGACAACGACTACGACTTTGCTCCTGGCTACTCTGCTGACCTGCCTATTGCTTCCAGTCAGCCACTCCTTGGTCAGTTTTCTACCTGTCATTGTTGTTGACCTATTAATTGTGTTTCCTATTAATGATATATTATTTAATTTTAATTACTACCTTCAACAAGCCAGCTAACTGCAGCGAGCTGTTAGCCAGATACTTTTTTCCCCTAATTAGTGATACGGTGATACTTTTGGCTTGCAAATAAGGCTGTCAAAAGAACTCCGCGGTTGGCATCCAGGCTCTGGGCGCCTTTGCTGCTGCGTCCCAGCGATGGGGACGTCACCTGGTGGGCCACAGACACCTGGTCCAGCCGGGGAGCCTTCAGCAGAGCCGGGCAGCAAAGGAATGGGGCTGTCACAGGTAAGGAAATCCAAGAGGAGAGGGGGTAGGTCCAAGGGAGGGTGGGATTTGCTAGTCTGCATGAGCTGGAAGAACTAGTGGCTGCTCCTGGCTCTTCCTCGCAGAAAGGAGGAATACGCCAGAAATGGGTGTATTTGTTCTGCAGCGCCCTGAACGCCTCGGGTGCTCAACGTGCAGTTTCACGATGAGCAGCTGAGGAACATCAGGTAGGATGGAGGAAACAAGAAAACCGATCGCATCCACAGCAGACTGCTGGCAACTCCGCCTGACAGCTTCTGCCTGTGAAGAGTTGCCCAAGGCCAGCCCAGCTGCAGGATGAACCGAGACGGGGAGTGGATGAGTCAGCCTTGCCTAAAGGGATCCAGCGAGAGTGAACTCGTGGGGCTGAATATCCTGACGGTGTGTGGGCCAGCAGACACTGCCACCTCCACCTTCCACCCCCTCCCTCCTCAGGCAGGCACAGAGGGAAGCGACACCCGACAGCACTTCTGTCACAAGGTTAGTGGGGACAGGGGGTTGACGTGAGGTCACACGCACCCTTACACGCAGGATGCCCCGGGCCGGAAGAACCATTACCAAAAAAAGTCAAATTTAACCGGGCTGAAGTGTCAATAGAGCAGCGGGAAGAACAGCCCTAAGCCCTCTCCATCCATCCATCCATCCATCCATCCATCCATCCATCCATCCATCCATCCCTGCTGGGGAGCAGCAGGCAGAGGAGCTGGGGCAGGAGGGGTGAGGACGGGGCAGAGCCCCAGCCTGGGCGTCCCCCTGGCCCAGCGACACCCCCTCACCCATCCTGGCGGAGGCGAGGAAAGGGAGACAGGACCCCGGGGACAACGCGCCAAAGGAAGAGGCACCGGGAACACATTTTATTAATTGAGTTTCAAGGACAGCGGTTGCCTCACTCCACTCAGGACAGGGCAGTAGCACATAGCAGGTAACCACCTCGCTGAAAAGCATCGCGGCATCGTAAGAAGTTTAACAGACATGAATCCTTGAATATAAAAAACACCCCACGCATTAAAATGGATTTTGAAGACCTGCCATCCCTGCCTTTAATTTTCGCAGACTTTCTTGTAAAGGTACGTTTCGGCCCAATGAGGGACTGAATCGCCCGCACCCCAGAACTGCACACGACGAGCTGAAAAAATGGGGAGCAGAAAAATAAGCTGGATGAGAGCTGGAGGTGACCGTGTCCCTCAGAACAAACGCTTGATCTCAGTACTGGCATCAAATAGACCAAATGTTCATTTAACAGGAAAATATTTTGAATTTTATTTTTTCACGTTATTATCAAGTACACAATTACAATAATGTCACACATCCCTATATGATTCTATGTATTTTGTTTTTTTCTTTTGTCTTTTTTACAAAGTGTACAGAGGGAAGGACGTATACAATATTTAACAGGGTATTTTCTACAGAACAATAATTTATATTATGTCCTTGTAAAAATCTGTACCTTTTTTAAACATTAAACTGAAACATCCATTTTATAGCATTTGCTAAGCAAATTATTTAAGAATTAAAACTAACCTGTAACTAATGTCAGTACATTAACAATAACTATAATTTCATTTTCTTTATACAGACAAATACATTTTACAAAATCCACTTGACCAAACCCTTAATTATTAAAAAAAAAGTTTCAACGTTGTGCTTAAAAAAAAAAAAAAAAAAGTGTGTATGATTCCAGGCTACGTAAGAGAAAAAAAAAGGTGTAAAATTGTGTTCTTTGTCTTTCAGCTTATTTAAAAAAATAAAGTTCAAAATGGCTAAAATCCTCGGCAACGCTAGGGGCATTTACGCAGACTCTGAACACTTTTCAGGTTTCCAGTTAGAAAATGCTTGAAGGTAAGAGAAGGGGGCGGGGGGGAAGGTCGCGAGAGGGTACTCTGCAAGATGCCAATGGCAAATCTCCGCTGGGTTTTACTGCATCTGATTTGGCAATCAGTAGGCGACAAGACAGACAGACAGACAGCTACGGCCATGTAGGAAATCCACTGACTTCCCCGGGGGTTTCAGCGAAGGCACAGTGCAGCACACCTAGGTATTGATGACACGCTAAAGGTCCAGGGCCCGTTAGTAGCGGTATTATACACAAGCACGTTGGGCAAGTCTGGGGGGCACTGTCAAGCAGGCATCGAAAGGAAAAAACCCAAACCATTATACAATAAAGGTAGCGACACGGCATTCGGCTCTCCTGAACTGCAAATTAAAACCACAAGTATCTGGGCTTACGGTGAAAAGGGAAGGGCTGAGCAGTAGGAGCAGGGCTTGGTAACACAACAAAATACAAAAGGCTTCGCAAGATGCACATCTGCAAGGAAACCTTTGTCCCTTTACCACCCCAAACCTGAAATCATCAACTAAAACTCCTGTTTCATTGCAACGGGAAGTTCGCCTGCCTGGAAACAAGAATCGTTAGAGAATTGTTGGTGACAAATCTATCCCAAGCTGGCAGGCAGCCGGCTATCCGCAATTCATCGCCAACCTGTGGCTTCAGCAGGAATCTGGGCAAGGGGAGCGGGGCTGGGTCCTAAAATCTGGCTTGTAATTAAATGGTTTGGGGTTTTTTGCTCCACAGTTGTTGTTAAGGTACACGACTTTGTGCTTGGTACGTTTACGCTGCAATTAGCAAGTGATACGGCGCTATTTTATAATAGTCTTCAGGTGGCAAAATTGCCTATAATAATTGTAATGTTCTCCCAGCTGTTTATAAACAGATTAGAAGAACTGGGTTAATTCTGGATACTGTACTAATTAATAAACAGCAGCTTAACACAGCTGCTAATGGCTCAGGAAAAAAACATTCAATTTACGAACAGTTCTGCTACTATCATAAGTTACTTATTATGGATATCTACATTAAAACACCTCTACTCCTTATGAATGCACCTGCTCCACTCCGCCCCCCTCTGAAGCTCTCACTGTAAATATCTGGTTTCCAAAATCGAGGCACCTCTTGGTCTTAAAATTTTATTCTAAAACAATAAAAAACGTGGACCTGAACCACAAGCTGTTCTTTCAAAGAAATACTAACATACACAAAAGCATTAAGTGTGAGGTATGTTTACCGGCACGTACAGACAGTTGTGATCTCTTATCTCTGCAAACGCAACAACAGTATTTTACGTTTCCAACATTAAGACAGCAGTAAATTGGAAAAAAAAAACCCAACTCATTTTGTAACAGGCAAAACCTTTCAAAGACAAAGAAGCACGGAACAATAAACACAATATTTGAGCATACTTTCAAATTCGCTAAAGAAAGGTAACAAATGCCCCAAACCACTTTGAAAAATTTTTCGTCTCTGAAACCTGAATTAAAACGCAGAACAGTTTTCCACAATAAAGTCAGATGTGTAACTCCTCAAATGGAAAACAGTTAACCTGCCACAAAGTCTGTCTAGTCAAAACAAGACAATCAGGTGGGCCCTAGTGACTTTATCTTCAGCATCACAATTCCCCATTTTATACACACCTCTGACAATTTCATCAAAAGAAATCTCGTATTTTTAAAATTCACGACAAAACTGCATTAACATGGACACTGTGAGTATCAACGAGGTCAGTAAGATAAATATACTTAAATAAACTATTACGGTTGAAAAATTCAGTAAGAGACAGGGTTTACTTTATTAAATGCAACTTTATTGTTGCCATCTTTTCTTCATTTATTAAACAAACTGAATAGAATTCAGAACACGCTATTGAACAAAAGGTATAAAAGTCAACTAGAAGCAATAATCCTATTTTTATACAGCAACAAATCAAATGCACAGTATGTTTTTTTTTTGTTGGTTTTTTTGTGTGTGTGATCGCAGGTGATTGGCTTTAAAATAAGCTAAGTGCCTGAAAGGCAAAATTCCTTTATAATTCCAGCCGTAAGTCTGTGAAAGAGACTTTAAGGCAGCCCAACATCTTTATGATGCCGCATAATGTGCTGGTTCTTCTCTGAAGGCCTTCGGAACCCTTTCTTGCAATACTCACAACGGTGAGGGTAGTCTTTTGTATGAATGGAAATAACATGCCGTTTGAAGCCTGAGGCGTCTGTAGTGCTATACTCACAGTACTCACATTGATAAACTTTCCTGCCACTGTGTGTTTTCATGTGTTTTTTCAGCTCGTTTTGTTGCCTAAAGCCCTTCCTACATCTCTTGCACCTGAATGGAAGATCCTTTGTGTGAACTGAGAGTATGTGGCGACTCAGAATGAAGGGATCTGCAATCTTAAAGTCACAATGTCTGCATTGATGCAATTTTTTACCCTTGTGAGCCGCCACGTGTTTTTTCAGTTCCGAAGGCCGATGAAAGCCTTTATCACACATATCACACTTATGAGGATAGTCTTTCGTGTGGACTGAAATTATGTGTCGTTTCAGATCACTCGAGTTTGAGCTCTTATGGTCACAATGCAAACACTGATGTGTTTTACTTTCTTGATGCATAAGCGTATGCTGCTGTAGCTCTTTGGTATCTGAAAAAGTCTGGAAACAAATATCGCACTTGAATGGCGTTTCCTTACTGTGTTTAGTCTTTACGTGAGTTTTCAAGTTAGAAGAGTCGGCAGATCGGTATTCGCAATATTGGCACTGGTAGGGTTTTTCACCAGTGTGGATTCGCATGTGCTTCTTGAGCTCTGATGGATGGCGAAATCCTTTGCCACACTCCACGCAAATGTGAGGAAAGTTCTTGCTGTGGACAGCTAAAAGGTGGTGACTCAGTAATCCTTGTTCTGCTGTCTCATAGTCGCAGAATTTGCACTTGTGCATTTTATTAACTCCTTTGTCCCTGTGCACCATCTTGTGAGTAAATAAAGTTCCTGCATGAGAGAAGCTTTTCCCACACTCATCGCACTCAATAAGCTTTTCTGTTTTGTTGGTCAGCTTATGACTCTCCAAGTGGTTATGTAAACTTATTTTTTTATTCGTAGTGTAATCACAGTCTGTGCATCTGTATTTCTTCTTAGTAAGAAGGTGCTCCGGGTGGTTTTTCATGTGCCTTTTCAAGAAACCTCTAGATTTAAATTTCTTTCCACAAATCATGCAGGGGTAGACTGTCAACGGATGACCATCAGGGCCAATGATTATTGCTGAAAAACAACAAAAAACCCTTCATCAATATTATACTACAATATTACACTTCAATAAACGTCGTATTTCAACCTTAATAACAAGATGAATTGTTAATAACAAGATGAATTGTTAAATAAGATCACAGAGTCAGACGCATCACTATACTATATAAAAAACAAGCTTGTTACCGGGTTAGGTAGAAGAAACTGAGGGAATTACTGCTTTCATTAATTACTGGGTTAGGTAGAAGAAACTGAGGGAATGACTACTTTCATTCATTATCAGGAGAAAGGAAATACTGTTTTTTGATGGCGACAACCAAAGCATCACCCAGCTGTTCTTCACCTCAAATAATTCTACTTCGAAGAATTCTGAATGAGTTCAGACCTTAAATACGCATAGAAACCGCTGCTGGTGCAAACAACAGCAGCCAACTTCTTTGACTGAGTATTACGTAGTAAGAATAGCATGTGATCTTCTTTGACTTTCCACGAAATCTGTAGATAAAGTTTAATCTGGCAGCTTAATCACCTGCTGCTGACTACAATTGACATCTCCCCAAACTAACACCTCCTCCTTGTGCCATCTGTCACAGCCACACTCTGAAGAGATAGCGAGCAGGAATCAATGAGAACACACTTCACATACGGACACCTCAAAGCTTTGGAACTTATTTGCACTCATCCGTCAGCCTGATTTGTTTACCCTGAATTTGTCTAGGCATGCTAAAAAGCTCTCTTTTCCAAAAATGTTTTAGAAGGAGAACTGACTAGGTAGCTGGAAATAGAAAAAGCAAACTTTAAGATTACAATTTGCCTAGTTTACTAATTCAGTGACAGACAAAACCAAACTCCTACAGTTAAGTCACAATTTGGAAAGAAACTTTTAGTATCATTTAAAGCAAGGCTGCTGAAGAAAACACTCATGTGCTTTTTCAACTTTATCGGACCAAATAAATCGTTCAGACCATAACACAGTAACAGCAGAAACCAAATAATGCCAAAACAGCGCATCTGTTCTTACAGATGCAAGTAAGAACAGTGCTGTGAACATCAAGGCAATTTATTTCACAATTAACCAGAAAAGGGTATAGAAGTTACACTACCCACTGTAACACAGAACGTTCAGATTTTCCACTTACTTATGGAGCTGACACAATGAAATAGATTGTTCTATATATTTTCAATAAAGAGAAAAAGGGTTTTTTAAAAGTACTGTTACAGAACACTGTTTATGTCACATCACCTTTAAAAAAGTTACATTAAACATTAAAATTGGTGTGGCAAGTTAAGTATATAGCTTTTTAACCTTTTGCTATGATACTGAGTTTTTCTATGTCAGAGATGGTTTCCTTTAAAACACCCCCCACAATCCAAAGCAGCTATGTGTTTAAGAACTTTAAAATTAAATATGCACTCATTTATGATGTAGAAATGTTGTCAACAAAATGATTCCCAAAATAATCACTGCTTTTCACAAGACATTGCACACCCTACCAGCAAAGTACATTTGTTTATGAATAAGTGCCTAGAGGAATGAGAGTACAACCAGCCACCAGATACTCACCTGTTTGATACTGCCTAGACTCAGGTCTCCTTTTTTTCTTTGGTTTTTGCTTAGCCAGTCTCCCAAGTCCAGCTGACTCATCTATGTGCAAAAGAGCACTTGCAGTGCCATTCCGACTTTCAATGCCGTCATTATTATTACCTAACAAGATAAGGTAAAAAGTTACCTACTGTCATCACTCTACAGATTATTTGAGCAATAAATTCTACAATGACAACACAAGAAATGATAAACTATTATCTGGACATTTAATCAAACCATACTAATGTACAGGATGAGCTGCAAAACTTCTCTGTATTTAACTTACAAATTACGCTTAGTATTATGAACCTGCAAGCATTGCCTTTGTTAAAATAATTTTACAGGAGTTAATGGTTTTCCATTTCACAAAGAGTTCTCCTTTAAAAGCAGTATTTTTTGCATTTCTTCGGTTGCTAATTATGCCCAAAATGCTTAACATCAGTAAACAACAGCAGGACACTGTGCCCCATTTTCTTCTCAGTCCTGAAATACATTCATGTTTGAGCTTCCATTCACTTCTGGACATCTGAATTCACCTGACTGAAGTTTTTCGCACACCAAGTTTCAGAACCAGAACTGCGATCAAAGAATCGTTCTGAACAGTCCATACACTTGCACACAAAGTACACTACTTACTATTGGCACACCTGATGCTTTAACACTTACAAATTCTTTCTACTGGGAACAAAGAGCATGCTCAGTATTGTATAAAAGAAAGAAGGAAACAATCTTTGCCTCACAGAACTTCGTGTTTAATACACAAAGGGTATCACTGGATGTAAAACAAACATGAAAATTACAGGTAAATACATCTATATGTTCAGGAAGGTATTTACCGGCAGTCAGTTTAACACTGGTGATTTAAGGGCATAAATAAATTTTAGTAACAGATTTTATGATTTTTCCTTGAATCAATAGAAGGCAACAGTTCCTCGTGAAAGCAAAGCACACAAATAAGACAGAAGTGGAAGACAGGGCAAGATGCTCAATAGCTGTTCCCTTTGTAGAGTGCTGGGGATGAATATTCATGATTAATAGAAGAAGATTCAGAGCCAGAAACAGGCATGTGCAAAGCCTGAAGATTCTGACGTATATACTAGCTCAAGTGTTGAACAGCAAATGTGACAAGTGACAGACACTGAAAACAAAAACCCATTTCACATCTTACACGTAGAAAGTTTGCAACAGGTGCATGAAGAGTCCTTCTGGGGTGTGACACAGAACAGGCCCCACACATTTTCTAACACTAGAATGAAATTGTAAAAACCTTCTGGAATGTAAAGCACAGTGGGACTGGGCTTTGCTACAATACAGCAACAAAACAAATGTAACATTTTAAACGCCATTGCTATCAGCTCTTAAACCCTCTTTAAATGAAGAAGAGTTCTGAGAAGTGCAGATGACCAACCTCTGCCATTTTCATGCCTTCTTGCTTCGTTATTTCTTCCCTTCCCACCACCTCTCACCTTGCATGTTAGGCTGCTTACTGCCAACAATGCAATGACTCCACTGTTTCCCACATTCTTAAATTCTCCTTTCAATTCCAACTCTCTGTTTTTAATACACTCTGCTCAACTTTCTCCTCCTCCTCCAAAAATCCCTCAGCGTTCAGTCTACCACTGTTGTTCCGAGTTCACTTAATTTAATTTTTAGTTCCCACTCAACCTGGCTTCTGTCCTTTCCTCTCCGCTGAAACTGTGCTCACCAGCATATGGCCAAAGATAAGGTCTGGGTGCGCTACCACCCGTCTCCTAAACAACTTTTAAACACACGCTGCTGCCTGAAATCTTGCCCTCCCTTGACTTACATCCGTGATTCCAGCCCCCATCGTGTCCTCCGCACTTCCCTGCCGTTTGTTTGCCACCACAGTCCACATCATGCAGACACGTAACCTAAGTTTTGTCCTCTACTCCACTATTTCTCCTGCTTTGTTTACTCAAATTACGTTTGGAAGGAGAACGTGGCAATACAGAAATATTTCCAAGACGAGATTTTGGTCTACCAGCTTACGTAAGTTTTGGAAATCAGTTTGTGCGCCAGTTCTGCATGCTGGAAATATTCTCAAAGTTCTGCTATAATTTTAAGATGTTTCCCTCCAGATTCTTTTTTGTTAATCAATTGATTATTTCCATTAGTGAAATCATGTATTTGTATGTCCCTTCTAGAAAGCATTTAAATCAAGCTAGAGGTCAGTGTTGCTTTTCACTATTACACTGAATCTTACATATTCCCATCTGCTTTTTTTTTTTTTACCACCAAATAAAAATACTCAGTTCTATTCCCAAGCCAGCTCTTACTGTGTCCTAAAACTGTGAAGGACAGGTGTACTTGAGATGCAATTTTTCAGCTGAAAGCTCATGTACATCCCCTTCTACATCATGAAAATATGAAGGAAAATGCTTGTTAAAATAGGAATAAGAAGAAGCCTGCCTTACAGCTTCTCTCTTCTTCTGTTTTTAATATTAAGGCTCATTATGCCAAGAAATCATTCTTAAACTAAAACTTTAAAAACATATCGAAAACCACAAATACTCCACTACCCTTCAAAAAACAACGCCCAACATCTGCTAGAGACAGTGTCACCAGGAAGAATTCTTTTGAGTATTACCTACCATAAGCTGCTGCCCAAGCTATGGGCATGAAAGTTTTAATTTCAGTGTCATCAATTTGCTGTTCATGGGCCACTGCTGCATCCTCCTCTCCTACAATCACTTCCATATAAACCTCATCAGCTATTTCTGCAACATCTAAGAGAAAAAGAAGTCAAGAAAAAATTAATAGAAACACTGCACTGTTGAAAGTGAAAATCCCTGTTCCCAAATGAAAGCCACCTACTTACTTAAGTCTTCATCTTCGTGCTGAGAATCATTTACAGTCATGTAAACCATTTTCTCCCTTGGAATACGAATACTGCTATTTTGATCAAGTAATCCAACTGCGTGGTCATTCTCTGGCTCGCTCTCCACAATGTCTACTGTGCCCCCTAATTAGGAAGACCAGAGCAAAATATTTTTAAATACGCTTTGTTCAAATTCTATGCTAAACTGCAGAAAACTGCGTTTGTAACTCTGTAACATTTAGACCCACAGCTCTTTACAGATGACTTGAAAAACAACAGTCTCTAATTATGCAAAATTTCAAATGCCAGGCTGAGTATTCTAAAATGAGCGTATTTTACCTAAGTCATCTTCTCCAGGATCTGCTTTGAATATATAGACCTTGATGACTTCTGGACAAATGCCATCCACTTTACAAGAGCCACTTTCTGACTCTGCTTCCATGGTAATTTCAGCAGAACCTTCGTGTTCTATCTTACCAGCATCATCCACTACAAAAACAAGTTATTACAATTATCCAGTCATATACAGACAGACATACACGAAAGACTTTATTATGTTATTAATCAAATTTGGAAGCAGTTTAAAATTAAGTTGTGATAAAGAACCTACCCATAAATATTTTTTTCACATCCTTGAAAACAATGACAATAAACCCAGAAAGAAATTCAAGCTATATCTTCTAGTTAAGGGGGAAGAGAGCTGTGGTGATATGACTAGAGGCATGAGCACCACACCAGGCAATGCTAATAGGAAAACAGTGATCTGCAGCAAGATGATGGTAGAAAGAAACTGCACGTCAGTACTTACTCTGTGGCTTAATTTCACTTACTCTCAGTTGTAATTGCTTTCTCCTTCACAACTACTAAGCTATTAACTGTTTTTTTTTTCAAAAGCATTATCTGTTCCTCAACCCTGTCTCTAATGCAAGTGGTACTATTTCTGCCAGCAAGACCCGGTTCCTTGCAAAGCGGTGTTATTGATGCTTCTTCAGCTCACCAGAGAGGAAACCTGAATGAAAACTACAGGAAGAAACCCCCCTACTTTCCTCATCTGCTCAACAGCTGAGGGATCAAGCACAGTGCCAAAGTGCTGCCCTGACACCACGGCACTGGTGAATCCATTCAGCTAATCGTTCATGGTGCCCTTAATGGAAGGGACTTGAACTCAATTTTATGCTGTAGCCTTACATACTATCCTTACTATCATCTCAAATTTTGTTCTCTTCCTTGCAGAAGTGGACCGACACCACGCTTCAGTTTGAACTGCCATAACTTGCCTAGTCCTCCCACATAAACAGGGCTAACAGCCAGCTTTACGAGGAACACATTTCTAATTTTTAAGACATACTCTACATAGGCATGCACACCCACACACCATCTTACTTTACCAAGCGTGGGTTTTCAAGACATAAATACTAAATATGCTTTCACAAAAATCAAATCCAGTATCTCAAGGCCTTCAGAGAATATCCCAGTTTCAGAAGCCTCAGAAGTTTCTCAAGTGTTAAGATCGTTTAAGAATTCTTAATGTGATGGCATAGTTTTGTAATTTGTGACTTTACTGCTCATAAAGTCCCTTTTGAAGGCTGACACGGCTCCCTCAAAGCCATGCACGACTTCAATTCATGACAATAAGACACAAAATTTATTCTAAAGGAAGTGTAAGAACTATCCCATAAATGCTGTAGAATTTTTAACTACCATACCTAGCACGTACAAAATACTTAACAAAGTATGCTTATTTTACCGGCACTCATTAAACTACCCTAACTAAATCATAGCTTAACTATTCAGTAATTGCAACTCTTCCATTTACTTCAAGATCTACTTTTTTAAAAAAAGCTCAAAATATTATTACTATTGTTTTCCTGACATGAAGTCAATAAGTTAGGCTTTAAATTAGATAAACTAGCACATGTCCTGTCTCATGTATCAAACACATTTCTATTTAAGTACAATTTCTCAATCAGGCATCATTATTCACAAAGAAATATGAATAACATTAAATTATGAAGCACTAAAATAAATTACTTTATCTTTCTCCGCAACAAAAGAGCAGCAGAAAAAACATTAAATACTCTTATGCCAAGTTCATGATCAATGGCCACCATACAGAATGTTTCAAGCCGTACGATGTTTAAAAATTATTTTGTGTCACAGGACAATGTAACATCTTGTAGTTGAAACCCCAAAGCATTTTAAAAGTAAAAACCTTAAGATATTCTTTTGAATCATGTCAGCAACGTAGCTCCACAGTACGTATATTCAGTTATTGAGCAGACTTTCATAAATTCTTTGGCATATGCATAAAACACCAAACGTCACTGGAACTCTGACAAAAAGTAAACTTGCTTTCGTTCCTACACTAAATTTATGTAGTTGTTCTCCTTTAACTTGGCCGTTTCCAGTGTCACGCACGTGTGCTTGGAAAGCTTTCAAATGAGCGTAGACTGATTTTACACTGCTGAAGCCAAAGGGGAAGTCTGCCACCAAACTCAACTGATGCTGGAACATATTCAAGGAAGGAAAATTATGGCTGAAGCAATCAAAGAGAATGTAAACCTACATGCACCAATTTGAAACAGGCCGGTTTCTTTTTAACAAGACGAAGTTTTTTACTTCCATACATACATGGAAGTATTCATTGATAACATTCACCCAACAGAAGAATTCTAGATCTTAAAAATATGCTCCATTTACTCTTTGAAATAAGTTCTCCAAGATTCAAAATCACGATTAAAAAAAAAATCATGATTAAAAACAAATCGAGTTTGTTTATCCCTGATTTCCCTCTATACTCAACAGTGTTTTCAAAATGTAACAACTGGTTTAAATATATTTTTAACAGCACCATTAAACTGTAAGGAAATTGATGTGTAGGAATATTAGGCCAACTTTTCTCATCCAAAAGGAAAAAAAATTTCATTCTTGACAGGTGGCAATAGTTGAAAAACTAAAGCCCCTGAAGGGCTCTAGAAGTAACAGTATTTGCAGCATAGTAGCAAACAGGTAACAGGAAGAAAAGTAGGGTGGAAAGAAAAAGGTAGGGAAAAAAAAAATCAGAAGAAGAGACAAACAAGGCAAAAGCGAATGGGTATCTACCACACAAAGCACCATTTCCATGGTATTTTGTCCTATGGCTACATAAGCTTTTATCTCTACTGATTCCCTGATGCTCTGGCAGCATTTATGAAATTTGATTTCTATTTAACACTTTCCCTATGTTTCTGCATTCTCCACATATCTGTCTCACAATCAGAGACAATGATATTCATAAATACTTGACTGATCAATGTTTGAATCTGGAACTCTGATGATGTTTGAATTTTTCAGTCAAATTCACAGCCCACCAAGGGATCCCACAAATACTGTGCACGACTGATCTTCTCTCACAATGTTCCTCTTTGAAATTAAAAAAAAAAAACAACCAACAACAAACCCCCAAAAAAGTACTTAGAAGTATTGGTTAAGCTTCTAAGAGATCAAGAGATTCCTTTCAAGTAGAGACCCGGGGCAGTTATTAAACTAATCACAAGTCACATGCTAGAAAAAAGTTGAAATCATCGTTATTCCAATGCTGTCATACCTTGTGCCTCCATTTAATTAGATAGTTAACTGAACACTAGAAACTTTATATGTATTCCCCCCCCACAACTAGCTGGTAGCTTTACTTCACTAAACAAGGATTCAGACTAATTCTCCAAGTTAAAAAAAAAGAGAGAAAAATTATTAGGAACATCATTATTTTACGTAAATTGCAAGAATGCATTCTGTGGCCAGTCTGCTGATGTTCTTCACAGACTTCGCTGATCAGAGGAGCCTGCTCTTCGCATACTATGAGCTGTAAAAAACAGCTAAAAAAAGTACGTGCTTCTCCAATGTTGTAATAATTGCTTCCATGTAAAGATAATGCTTGATTTTTTATTAAAAGCACAAACAGATGAGAAAGGTGTCACACAACGTGAAAGATGTAGCATATTTAAAGCCTGTCTAGTTACCTTTTACAAGGATATCAACAAAAAGTGACCAACAGATAAAAAAAGGAATAAAGAGTAAAGTTAAGAAATAAAAGTACGCAACATTAACAACAGATTGCTTAATATGTACAATCATGATGACAGCATTTTTCCTAAAAAACATTAAATCTAATTTTAAAAAAATCACATAATGTCATAAACCATAATATCCAACCAGTAATTATCTCCTGTATCTTTACCCTCCTATTAAAATATGTCCAATAGCATTTTTGTGACCGAAACAAGCCCCTGTGCATTGATAATAAAAGCAGTATTTAAAACACAGATGAGGCTAGTCTCCCCATATCGAAGCATACATGCTAGCCCAAGATCCTGCATTTGCTTAATTGGTACATCTTTTGTTTAACCAAGACACATGCACTTTCCTCCAGAAGTTGGTTTTAGGTTTTTATATCCAATATTTAATGGATCAGCAGATACAGACTTTGTAGCCTTGCAATCTTTTACTCCTAACTAGAAAAATGCCAATATTTGTAACTATCTTTTTTTTTTAAAATGGTTTCCATAAGCTTTTACACTTATTCTTTCCTACCGTTTCTCCTTTATGTGCAATTAAATGAGGGAAATAAATGGATTGTAAAAGATAAAATTCACTTAAACACGAAGAAACCTTCCATCTTTTTCAAGTACACACTGCTGTTTGCTGAATAACAGACTGAAACAATTCTTACAAACATTCCAAGAAAAAGTCTGTATCTACATCAGTTTAACAGATCTTAAAATCTGTCTGTGGAGCAATTAGGCAAGAAGCATCTATTTTGTCAGCCTTTATGTTCCCAAATGATTCTCTTCGCTGCTCAGAAAATGCGTATCATGGGATACTTGCCTGCTTACAAAATAAACAACCCTATTTAACAAGTCTTAATGAAAAAGGCCACTGCTAACTATTTTGTTTTCTCTACAATAGATTAAAAGCATGCTGTATTCCCCAGACAGACTTTGTTCAGTTATCTGTGACAGAAACATTTTACTTGTACTCCATGGGATATCACAGAATTCCTAGTCCAATGAAGAAGTTATTTTTACTGTCCAGTTATTTCTTAAATGGCAAAGCAGCTTTTCTAACCTGTGGGAAAACAGAAATCTGTTCTATTTTGATTTTAATGCCGCTGCCATTACACATGAGCACCAGTATACCCTATGCATCTGAAGCTCCCCTCAGGGCAGCAATCTAGCAGAGAACTTCCTGAGCTCCAAACTGGTATCTAACACTTGTCCTTCTTGTCCTGCTCTCCCTGGCACACAAATCACACTAAGCTCTGAGGCATCACTCAGCTCAAGGGAACTCTCATCTCCCCCACCTCTCACGGTGACCTCCTGAGCAGCCTCAGCTACAACAACTGTTGGTGCCATTCCAGAGGTCAGGCAGAAGCACAGCAGCAAGTTCTACCTCACAGAAAGATAAACATGATTGATTTGCTGCATCTTTAAGAACCTCCAGGGAAAAAGAGGGAGGTACTTATTTATGTTTAGAAAACAAATTAAGAGCATTTTCTTTTCTTGATCAGAAGTCTACTGGATGGCCCTAATGAAGCCATGAACTTTATGGCTTTGTTCATCAGATACATTGCTTTCAACTTAAACATCCATACATTGCTTTCAATTTAAACATCCAACAAGAATGAGGAAAGAGGGGTTTCACCTACACCTATGAAAAGATGCAATCATTATTCTCTCTCTTTTAGTACCCTGGACTCTGACTCCTGTAATCAAAAGTGTTAATTCAGATACAACAAACAAAAGACATGCCTAACTCAGAGCAAAGTAAGGATGTGGATGGACATAGCGTAGCCCCTGTATTTACAAACATCATCGGACCTCCTAAAACTGCAGCCTAAACTTTGTGAGGCTACCCTTCCCTCTCTCCAGACTCCCTTGTCAAACCTCCATTGTGCCTCACCATTTTTACTGCAATTAAATAACAGTATATCAAGAGTACTTTTGTCTTATGGAATGAGTTCGTGCCAGAGGATGTGTCTTACCTTGCCAAATCAAATAAAATCAGACAAGCAAAAATCTTAACTTCTATCTTATGGCCAGATGTAAGGCACTACTTTCCTTGGTTAGTAAATGCTGGGGATTTTTCTGTTGTTGTTGTTGACAAACACTAGCTAATCTCACCATTACTGTTTCACTTATGGAGAAACAATTTTCCAAGCCTTAAAATTTGCTACCAAATAATTAGTAACAGTGTGAGCCAGAACACAATTTATCCTTTCCTTACCAAACTCATGAACTGGCTTGTTTGCATGGCATATGCAAAAGAAAAACTGATTCATCAAACCTTCTTGATTCCTTTTCAAGCTACTATCAGTTTGCATTCTTTATTGAACGAATATCTGATTCTGCTCTGCCGTAAGTGTCCCAAGTCTACCACGGACCAAAAATGAAGCTTGGGGGCAAAGACAAAGTATCCAAGAAAAAAGGTGAATACATCAAAAGGTAGTGATAATACAAGCTGTGACAAGAAACGTTATCTCGGAAATGAAAAGACAAAAAAAAATGGCGTATCAATGCAGAAGCTAAATTAAATCTAAATGGGAAAAGAAATATTAAAATGCCGAGCTTCCTGAAGGAAAGTCACAGAATGAAACACAGAGGCACTGTACTCTTTGAAAGGACAAACTGGTCTGAAACCAAGAAAGAAGGTAGAAACACAATATTCAAAAAAGTACACATAGCCTAGTCATTTCAAAACAGCTATTCTGAGGTTAAAGCTAAGAAAATTATCTTAAGAAAATCTATGTAGACTTAGTTCATTAGGAACAAAAACGGAAACACTTAAAGAGAGACACCGTATAGGAAGAAGAAAGCAAAAAGATTTTGCCAATAACTTCCATTGAAGAATATAGACTGAGAAACCTACAACAGAAAGAACATGAAGTGTCATCGCCTGCTTTGCAAGGGACTAGATAAAAGAAGACAGGCAAAGGCATCCTGAAGAACATTGTCTAGCTCCCAGATCTGAGAAGCACGTACATTTGGCTACTGTAAGAGCAGACAAAATTACATTCCAACACCTGCCCCAGCAGTTCATGGAGGTTTGGCAGAATCAAGCACGAACTTACAGGCTACGATGAAAAATCAAAAACTAGGCTGATGTTCCTTTTAAAAGCCACCTAATACCAAGTTCAACTGAAGAACCGTGACAGTCAACAGATCAATAAATGCAAATACCGCTATGCAACAAAAAAATATGGAAATTAATTCAAATAATGTTTTCCATACAACGAAGAGACTATTTGGCAAGATAATCTTCACTTGACGGAAAAGCACTAGACACTGACTTCACAACCAGAAGAACTTGTTATGCAGCCTTTAAACACAGTAGATGGTAATAGGGAACTTCCCTTTAAAATGAACTGTAAAACATACTTAACATTTTAAACACAAATAGAAAGGATGCATGTTTTGTAGCATAACGACTGTTTTAAATGCTTTAAAGTTCTGAATCTACACAAAATATAGCACAAGACTATCAAGAGGAATTTAATATTGAATAGAGTATGAAACTGCAGAAATACATGACTGAAAATGCAGAATAGCCCAGCATATCTGTACTACCAATTTCCTTTGTTTTCTGACAGTTACCACCTGTTGATGACTGGTACATCTAAGATGACTTTCTAGCCAGGTGGGTATTTTAGGGATCATGTGATATGGCATCCACCAAGACATTCTATCCTCATTCAGCCACTGGCAATGGTTGAATGGGACACGGATCAACCCACCCCCTCAACTTGAATTTACACAGACACAGTTTGCAAAGTGATCCTGACCACAGCCCCAGAGGCCTCACTCTGCTGCCCATGCTGCAGGATGACAACCTGCAGGGAAAAGGTGAGCAGACAGACAGGAGCAACAGTACCTTGAAGAGCTACAGTCAGGGATAAGACACAGGTAAGGATCACCACCAGCGTCTTTACACAGTGAGGCCTCAATTACCCATAGGTGGATTATCCACTTTGCTGCCTAACTATGCTGCAGGTGCATTTCAGCTGCTTTCATCTGATCTACGTCAGGTCCAGAATCAGAAAACGCATTCATTAGTTTGGATAAATTATTTGGATAAACTATTTCAGACAGCAGCACCCCTGATCTATTTCACCTCAGTATGATCCTGCAGATTAATTTTACAATGTTCTGTGTTATCCATATTTTGCATTATCCCATTTCATTGTTTTCCCAGATAATAGAGAATTAACTGTACCTCATATAAACTCAAAACATGGCTGCACAAGGTTACTCAAGGAACTCAAGAGATGATAAATTAAGAAATGCAGTGATCCTAGGTAAGGAGAAGCAACATTAAAATCCATAAGTACAGAATATAAAATTAAAACAAATTATTACACATTTCAAAAAAGCGTCCAAAGGAAAAAAAAGGAAAAAAAAGAAAAGAAAAGAAAAAAAAAGGCAACTGAAGCAGAGCATGAAGTGTGCCTCATCAATGGAGTCATTTAATGCTAGACAAAACTGAAGTGCCTGAAATGGCAATTAAACAAACCAGCCTAACAAAGCTTTTCTATTTCTACGACAAACAAATATTCAGCAGTGACACTCTGATGTTCCTAGGTGCTGCACTGAGTAAGCATTGTAATAACTAACATAGAGTAAACTCTAGTTCACAAATGGATATCCTCAGCAGAAAAAGGATTGGTGGTATGCTCTGTTCTTCTCCACCCTCTACTTTAAGTCTTTTGAAATATGATTCAAATGGATTGTGCCACTGTTCCTAAGGGAGATTAAGTATTCATGATTGCTTCTCAGCTCTGAGCAGCATGAGCTACTCTTTTTGTTAGCATACCTCCATCCTTTGCTTATTGAGAGAAGAAATCACATCCTAACAGCAAAGAAAACCATACTGTTGCCTGTATCTAACTATAAACGGGGTGGAAGGGGTGAGTGCCTAGCAAAACACAAGACAAAGATAATAAATTGTCATTTGGACTTCTAAAAAACAGAGGTTTTTTACTTTCCCTTTCCCATAATTTTTTTTGTTTGTTTTCTTAATGTCTTGGCAATAGTATTAGTAACCTGCATATACATGCGTTTTCAAACAACGTCACATTTATTTTCTTTCAGTTCTTACTAAGTATATGCCATTTAGTTTACTGGAATTCTTAACTCTTTTGTTCATATGCTATAAAATGCTACCAAAATAATTTATAATCAGACATGCATTTCCCAGTATTTCTCTCCATTAGCTTCACCAGAATTTTTAGCTGGTACACGTTCCTAAAAATTCCCCCATTTGAGTACCTTTGTGAGATCTGTATTTCAATACATAATACAGAAAATCTGGCTCTGGTCCTGTCGTAACCCCTCCCTCAGATATTTCGAGCACCACCCAGGCCCATATCCTAAGAATTTCGATGGCTTTACCAAGACACTTACAGGAAATCATAAGGTAATCTTCACAGTTGCCCTTCTCATCCTGATGTTCCACAGGGATTCCATTGGCATCGATCACTGCCTCTGATGCACAGTCTGCCACCAAGACTTCTTCAGATACAACATCTGTTCCCAGAGTATCAGTGACAATATCTGCTTCTTCAACGTTATCATGAACTACATGTTCTACATGTCCAACTTCAGGTACATGCATTGACTCACTTGTCAGTACATGTTCTGGTATAGACATTGCTTCTGCTGTTATGTCAGTAGCTAAAACATCATCTGGGACAGTGCAATGAGCCAAAGAAACCTCTTCGGCTACGTCTGTGTCCAGCACTTGTTCAGGAATAATGACAGTTTCAGATACATCTGGCTCCTCCATGATGTCTGGGCACTGAACATCCTCGATAACAACATCCTCAATGACATCTTGGATTACTACAGAATCTGGATCATCAGGAACAAAATTATGCACGGTTATATCTGAGTCGACTACATCTGAAACAAATACTGTTTCCTGTACTTCCACAACAATCTGATCTCCATCCATATGTCCTGCATCAGCTCCTGAAAAACATAATTAAAACAGCAGTTAAATTGTAAACTAACTCGGATTAAGCGGTTAATAACTGAAAGTACTTCTATTTTACTTCAACTTTTACACTATGCTGCAATTTAGTAAAACAGGCGTTAATAGCCTACAAGCAATTAAGATAGACAGATATATGCGGAGCTGATAAAGCAAGTCTTCAGTAGATGCTAACATAACTAAGATGAACAACAATTTTTAGACTCTCCCCCAATATCCAAACAGCTATTACTTGGCAGAACAGTAGCTCATTCATATTGCTCTGAGTAATAAAAACAACTGAAAATCAAAAGCGACTACTCTATACAAAAGCATTGATGCGGCATAGCATTTTTAAGCAAAGACAAAATAAATGACTGCCAATAGCATCTAATGTGAACACTTATCTACATATTATCTCTTGACAGACCTGTTGGATCAAAAAATGCATTTGGCTCATGCGGCTGCAATTCAAGCCCATCTTCATCCATGGCCTTTAACTCTCATCAGTCACAGTATCTGTAGAAGGTAAAAAAGAAAGGTTGCACAATATGAATTGAATAAGGAAGGTTGCCTCTGCCTGTGCACTAAAAAGCAGACATTTTGGGTGCCTACAAACACAGAAATGGCTGATAAAGGGATATGAAAATATAACTTCCTTACAATCTTACAAATTAAAAAAAATTAAGACAAAGCCTAGACAAGTTCAAACTCAAGTCTTTTTTGGATGGTGGGGAATATGGTGCTGTCATATCAATAAAGTTCAATAAGATAAATCAAAGGTAGCAGCTAATAATCTGAAATGCACTCTGCTTTTGATGTCCCCTGTCTTCATACCTGGGCAGTCAGGAGAAAGTTACTCTTACATCATTTCAGGAACTGAAATCATCAATGTAAAATGGTTCCAGAACATAATACCACGTTTCAAACCTCAGATGTGTGAATATTTTAAAAACTCCTTCCCCAAGACGAAGTACCTATTTTCTTTTGTACTGAAAAAATGTCACTGGTTCTCAAAAATTACCGAATATCATATTCTACCAAGTTTCTTTGAACTGAATGTCAGCACTTCTTCAATGCATAATAACAAATTAAGATTTCAGTCTTCCTAACAAAACAACCAAACAGGACCACAAAGTTAAAACACTTACTAAAATCTGAAACTGCAATCTAAATTTTGCTGCTGAAATATGTGCATTATAATTAGGACCAGGCAAACCTAGTTGGGTAAAACGTGATCTAATATAAACTTGTACTGCTCCTGTGCACTTAGTCCAACTAGCTTCCTAAGTGCAGAACCAGCAAAAGGCAATAGAATGTTGCTACACGTTTCTGCTTGTGTTTCTGTACAAGTGGAAGATGTGATTCTCCTTCCTCCAAACATTTTTCACAGTGTCAGGCAGAAATCTCCCCATTCCAGTAATACTTTCACAATGTGAAAGACATAGAGAAAACATTAAGATTCTGTCCAAGGTTTCCATAAGAATCATAACCTTTCTGAATTACATCAAGTAACATTTACATTGATTAAGTCTTCATGGGGGAAACTGCTATACAAAACAAAAAATTAACAACTACTCCAAAAACACAAACCTACAACCATAATCTGTAGCAAGTGTTTCTAGACTTCACCATTTTTCTAGCTCAACTCTTCGCAACTAAACACCTAATTTATATGAGAAAATGTATTTTTACAAGTTGAAGGAAAAATATAGCCAGAAATTGAACTGGAGGAAAAGCAGCAGCAGTCTAATATTTTTCCAAGTGGACCCATATTTGTGTGATGTTCAGTTGGAAGGCCCCTACATTTTAAAGGCAGCTGCTCTAACAAATCATTGTGGTGTCCAGCTGGACATAAATCACCTCATGATTATTCTGACTGCCAAGCATTTCTGTCAGAAGCACCCACCATTAACAGAAACAGCTCGTCACATAAATGCTTTCCTCAGAATCAAGAGCAGAAGAAAAGCGTTTCTCAGCCTCAAACACAAGACATAGCTTGACTGATGGCAATCAACTTCTGCCATGCCACAGAAACAGGAACAGAATAACAAGGTTTCATATAGTTATTTAAGCAAGAATTATTCATACCCAAATTGGTTTACTTCCATCTATTCAGCATACACCTAGCCAGTCTATTACAAATGCCTTGAATGCCTATTCATGTGGTCATTTTTTCTGTGTTGCCTTTACTGGTTAGTTTCTTCTTTTCTGTAGCTTCTTCTCCAACTTCTTGTGTGGCTGTACCTATACCATGTTCATTACCTCCTCACCTGCACATTTCATCTCTCCAGCTTATAACTACAGCCCACTCCCATCATTCACACAAAGCCATGCTACTCATCAATTTGTAGCAAAGATTGTATCAGCAATTCAAAGAATTTTTTTTTTGGAGGAGGCAGAGGGGATTAAAGGTTGGCAGAAATAAATTGCCTCTCTCCTCAGGCAACACACACATATGAAACTAGCACTCGCTGTCCGGCTCTCTGGGAAAAGTCAAGACGCTGTTTCTGCCTGTGCTTTTGACGGTTCTATTATCATACATATTAGTCTCTGATCGGCTGGGACCCAACCAGCTTGAAGTGCCAGTTCACCACTAGCTACTGGAAGAACTGGCATTTGTTTTCCCCGCTTCCTGCTTTCATCACCCACCTGACCACCACTCCACCACAAATTCCTACTTCTTATGATTCATGCACGCACTTTCTCTATCCTATCCTCTCCCTATATTCCTCACTCTCTCTATGAGAGAAGCTCTCCTTCATTGTCCTTCTGTCTATCATTTTCACCCAGGAAACCCAGAGGCTGCCATCACTACTTCCTGGCTTCCAGAACGAGCCTGTTGACGCCATCTCTTTGCTGCTGCCCAGACGCTAAAACCAATGAGTCTGTGGTGTTCACAATGGTGCAGCTTCATAAAGACGCTGCCACCAGCAGTGACAGCCCAGCAGACCTTCAGCTGCATACTCTGCGTAACAGTGTGGCCTCTTCTGCATTGGCAAGGTCTTTTCACCCACAGGGCGGTAATACGCTGCAAAATGATGGCTCAGGTTCTACACAAACTGAAGAAGTTTCCCAGGCACATGGGTTTTCAAGACCAAGTCTAAGAAAGGACACAGATTTACACTTTGGCACTTGTTCCAAAGAAGAAGAAAAAAACCCCAACCCTTTCACTGACTGAGTTTCTTCCAAAATAGGTTTCTCTTAACATGCTTTTATACCCAGACGCAGCCAAAAAATTCACGTACAGAAATTCTTACCCCTGTGCAGGACCACAAAGACTTTAAAAGTGCTCCACTAGGGCAAAGACCCCACCTCCAAACATATTTGCTGTGGAAAGAAGACCAGAAGAACGTGCAGGCATTTAAAACAGGATTTAATTAAACTGTCTAAAACGATAAAAGCGCCTAAATCAAAATCTGCAGTCCAAAAAGGCATCAAGACATCCGTCCATGGATAGAAAAAAAAAAATCCCTAAAATTTCCTGAAATCATCTCAGGTTTTGAGCATACTAATCAGTAGATGCGGAAAATACTGTGTTTCTTCCTGCTTGCTCTTCTTCTGAGCAGTGGGACAGTACAGGGGTCCAAGACTCTGCCACACAAAGGAAGGTATGCCACATGGTTCTGTACTAACTGGCAGGTGATGAAGACACTGCTCTGCAACACGAGAAATACCAGAGCTTCCTGTTGTGAGCACCACACCAAACACCTTCAAATTCCTTGGCAAGCGCCCTAGGCTCTGTGGTACCACAAGCAATTCCAGCAGTTCATTTTCCTGCAACATTTCGAGAAGGGCAGAAAGTCCTCTCAGTTTTTTCAAAATATTCCAGCTGACACTTACCCCAGGAGCAGGTTCTGGCACCAAAGCAGACAGGTTCAATTTTCAGTTCCGGTTTGGGAACCTAAACTCTCAAAGAGAAGCAGGTGTCCAGCCACGTCCCTACACTTAGTCCTCCTCAATGCCCAAATCTACGTGGTTCTTCTTCAAATCTCAGTAATTTGGGAACTGCTCTTCTACCACTATGACAGAAAAAGTCTAGGCACCTAAAATCAGGTTTTATACTGCTGAAAAGAACTAAACATCTACATCTTTTACTTGGCTTGGGTCTATGCCAGCTTCATATGGATCAAGAATTAATACAACTCTGAAATACACCTAATTCTGTTTGTAAAGGTAGTTCTTACAAATTGAATTTTACTTTACTTACAAATTGATTGTTTGGGTTTGGTTTTATGAAAGTCAAGGCAATATTTTCAAGTGGCAGGACAGATTAAAAAAATACATATTCATGTAAGAAATGGTATTAAGCTAATAGAAATAAAATAACCTCCCAAAACAAAAATGGCTATTTTCCATAAATCTGATCTTGAGTACAATCAGTCAAGAGAAGCAACACAGACACTGCACAGTCTCGCCACATTACAAATCCTTGACTCAACAGGCCTACGAAGGTAATCAAGATGAAATAAAAAGAAATAGACGAGCTGTCACGTTTTAAAGAGAGAGCAACTTTAAAAATAGTTCCTTAGAAGAAAGCTTTAATATGACACAGAAACTGTCAGTTTCTCTGCTCTCACCAAAAAAAAAAAAGGACATGAGGAAAAAGAGAAAAAGAGGAAATCTCAGAAAATCCATCCTTATGAAAAAGAAATTGATAGTTCTTAAGATAGTCCTTTGTCTACTCCTAAGGAAAGAACAGCCCATCTGTTTATTTGGAGTCAGGGGCATAAACCAAATACTCACACAGCAAAACTCTGACGCTTCCTCAAAAAATAAAGGCATAAACAGCAAAATCCCCCACGTAGGGGCCCTGGCCCCTACCTACGCTGAGATGACTTACAACCATAACCAAGTTCCCATCATGCCTTGCAACATCACATTAAAAATTGCAGCACGCCTTACATGTCCCAATTGGGTTAGAGCCCCGAGCTACCCGAAGCTTCGCTGTGGTTATGAGACGACCGTGGGTTCAGTCTCCACTACTGCTGCAGTCACAACTCTCCCTGCGTGACCCACTTACGGAGAATGCGATGTACACACATGCACATGAAAGGTTAAAAAAAAAATTGTACTCCTATAGCATCTAATTCTTACATTGAAAATAAGGCCCACGATTATTAGGTGAATAGCTAGAAAAATAAAGACAATGTAACACACGCGACCATGTTTTATTTCTTGATGCATCTCCCTCAGTTTTGGCAAGAGAATCGGTACTGCTGTTTTCATTGTAATTTTGTTAAAAAAAAAAAAAAAAATCCCAAGTCTTTTCCTCTTTGTTCAGTGGCGTGGTTATTTGCAGAAACTGGTTAAAAAAAAAAATTGGGTTTTCTCCAGATTTCACAGGGATGTTGTGCGTCAGGCGACACCCAAGCTAATTCTCAACAAACCCTACATTAAGGAAATAACCAGTCCCGGGGACCCCTTTGAAACTACTTTTCACTGAGGTGGGGGCCTCTGCAGGCGAGAGGATAGCCAGAGGGCAGGGGAAGCCAACAAGAAGGGGGAAGGGGATCCAAAGGGGCTTAGGGGGACCCCACGCCTCCGCACCTCGCGGGGCGGCCGGGCGACGCAGGCTGAGGGCGAACCTCCCGCCGCTGCCCCAATTCCCGGCCGACCGGGAGGGAAGAGGAGAGGAGATCGCGCCCGGCAGGAGGGGGCACGGCTGGCAGCCCTGGCGCGGCCGCACAGGAAGCCGCCACGGGCCGGAAAGCGCCGAGCTCCCCTGCGACTCGCTGGCTGGCAGGCGCCGAGGCGGGGAGGAGGGAGAGGAGGGGGGAGAAGCGGGGGTGGGGGAGGGCTACGGGCTCTCCCTCTCCGGAGCCTGCGGCCCGGCGCTGCGATGAGCGGGGCCAGGGGCTCCCCCCTCCGGCCCGGCCCGGCCTGCGCGGAGACATGGGCTATGGCGAGCGATTAATTCAAGATGGCGCCCGGCGCCCTCCGCCTCCCCCCCCTCGCGGGCCGCCATTTTGTCTCCTCCTCCAGACACTCTCCGAACCCCCCTCGGCCGGGCCCGGGGCCTGGCACCGACCTCGCCCGCCTCCCCTCGGGCCCGCAACCACCTCCCTCCGCTTCCGCTCCCCTCACGCCGCTGCCCCCGCTGCCCAGGGCCGCGCCGGGCGTGCGGAACCCTCCGGCCGGGGCCCTGCGGCCCGCTCTTTTGCCGGAGCCCTGGCGCGGCCTAGCTGCGGCCTCCTCGGGGCCTGCGCTGCGGCCTGGTGCGGGCAGGGGAAGGCCCGGGCCGGGCCGGGCGGTGGGGCCCAGCCCCGGGGCTGCTTACCGTGCGGGTGGCGGGCGGCAGCGCTCGCCTCGGCGCGGCGCGGCCTCTCTCAGCGCGACTGGGCCGAGCGCGGCGGCGGCGGCTGCGGCGGCGGGGCGGGCGGGCGGGAGGGGAGGGAGGGGCCGAGCTCGGAGCTGAGTGGAAGCGGCCAAGCTCCCCGGGCCGGGCCCGCCGTCAGCACGTCACGTCACTGCCCGAGAGAGACCCAGGAAAAGGCGGAAGGGAGCGCGCCGCCGCCGCTGCCCGCCGCCTCGGGCCAGCCGCCCGCCGGGGCCGGGGCCGCCGGGCGGGCCGGGGGCCGCTGCCGGGCGAGGCGAGCCGGCGCGGGTCGGGGTGGTGGTAGTGGCGGCGGCGGCGGCGGGGGGGGGGGGGGGGGGGAGAGGGAGAGGCGGCGCGGCCGCGCTCGGCTCCCTGCGACTCCTCCTGCCGCCGCCTCCGCCGCAGCTCGGCCGCGAAGCGCCGCTCGGGGCTCGGCGTGCGCCCCCGAAGCGGATCGGCTGCCCCGGGGACCCCCCACCCCACCCCCCGTCTCCCCTCCCGGCCCCTCCATGCTGGCGCCGCCCGGGCGAGCCTCCCCCGCCCTCCGCCTCCCGACGGCCGCCATTCCGCGGCGCCGGCCGCCAGGCGTGCGGCCCTGCCCGGCCCCGCTGCGGGCTGGAGGGCTCCGCGCTCCAGCCGGCCTGTTTTACTCGCGTCGGAGGGCCGGGGGGGGGTTGGATTTTTGGGGCGCGGGAACTCCGCGCTGGGGCGAACGCGGACCTGGGGTCGGGGCTTGCGCGGCCTCGGGTCACGCCGGCCGCGGGGGGGCGGCCACCAGTGGGAATTATTGCGAATAACAACAACAACAACAAGCAGCGAGAATCGGTGCCGGTGGGGTGGCGGCGGGCCCAGCCGGAGCCCCGGGTTTCCACGCGGAAGGCGGCCCCTCCACGCGTGACGGGCTCCGCCCCGGGAACAGCAGTACCGTGGGGAGATCGCCTTGAAAATTTGAAATAATGTGCTGTCGAAAACAAAGTCCTGGCTAGGAGTGTTTTCTCATCTTGTCCTGAAAATTAATCCGAATTATTATTTTTTTTTTAGGAAAAGAATTGATGTTGATCCATCAAAAGATGGATCCTAAAGTTTTCGAGGCATCAGGAATTTACATACCATGAATAATCTCATGGAGATGAGGAGGTACATTCGATTGGGTCAGAGTTCTTGCCTAATTGTGGGATCAGGGCTTGAGGAGGCTACTTTGTATGCTGTTCTTGCCATTTAAGTAAACTGGAAGGAAACTGGCTGTTGCACTTATCTAATGATGCAAATGTGACTTATCTGGTCATGGACAGCATATGCATGCTGTTTATGTTGGGAATGAGCCTTTGGGTTCCAGCTTTGACTCAGCTTTAATTTTACGCACTAGTCTTTTCTATATTAACACACAGGCTTGAAAAATAATTTGGGCAATGCTTGTAGTTTATGCCAGTGTAATGTAGGGTGAACATGTACCCAGCAGAGTGCAAATTTTAACCATGATACTGAGAATGGAAGAGGAGCCATAATACTTCAAAAATTAATTATTTTTATTTAATTCCATAGAGGTTGTAGTTAAACTTCTGTAGGATCAGCCCAGACCTGTGTTGTGGGAGAGGGTCCCTGAAATATTTACCTTAAAAAAGAATTGCTGATCTTGGCCATACATGTGATATTAATGTAAAATAGTCTTAAGTAAATAATCATGTCAGGACAGAAGGGGCCAAAGGAACAAGAGCAGAGAAAGATGATGGTAGATTCATAATAAACAACAAAGTATATCTGACATAAAAAAGTAAAAAATGGCCAAACTATTCATTGGTTTTGTTTATGCGTTCCTAAGAGCCTTGGTTGGAACATGTCTCTAATAGCTTGTATTAGACAGTGCTTTGATAGAAGCTAGGCCGTTAAAATAGTTAAGGGGCTGGAGGATCCTGATGTATGAGGAAAGGCTGAGAGAGCTGGGACTGCTCAGCCTGGAGAAGAGAAGGCTCAGGGGGTTTTAGTGTGTGTATTAATACTGGACAGGGGAAGTAAAGATGGCAGCGCCAGACTCCTGGACTAGGAGATCTGTAGAGATCCAACTTGGATGATTCTACAATTTTTAAGCCCTTTTCTCCAACAAATGTAAAGTGCTTGGAAAATTGTAATGAACTGCAGGTTATCCTGTCAGGTCTTTGGTTCCAAGGATCAATCTGTCATTCACATAAGGAGGGAATGGAAGTCCCGAATACGGGGCACATTGCCCTCAAAGATTCAGCATATCCAAATGTTATGTCATTGCAGGGGAAGACCTCAGAAAAGCTGTGATGTGAGTGAAAGGCAAATGACTAGGTGTTTTATGAAGACCTGAATCTTAACTTCTTGACTGGTTGACCATTCACCCTGTCTATATATAACCGTTTCACCTTTATCCTCATGTTCTTTACTACTCAGGAGCCGGATACCAGCAGCTTTTGAGTCGTTAGATGTTTTGTGCCGATGCACCCATCACCTAAACATTGTCCCCAGCCACTGTGGTTTCCAGTAGGCCAAAACCACCCTGGTATGATCAGGAGCAGGGCAACTCCCATCGGTGGAGCTGCCAGAAAGGAGGCCATGTTTACAACTGATACTCACAGTTCTTTCTGCTCTCACAGCTGATGGAGGAGTCCAAGGGCAGAACCCACTTGAAAGCTGCAGATACAGTAGGTATGCTTGCACCACTTTGTAACAACATGGGTTAACTTATTTGCACAAATGTTTTTGTAACTTGCACTTTCTGGAGTGGAGTAGGCAAATGGTAAAAATACATTGTAAGCAGTAGGATTTCCAACCTTAATTAGTGATGCAGAGACAGAATATATCTTGTATATAAAAGTTTATAGCTCAGTTGTTCACACTCGTGTGAACAGAGCCCTTGCCTTACGACTTTAATTTTACCTGTGATCCAGCGTTTCTTTATGTTTTTCCCTAGAGCTTGTTTTAGCGTCACTCAGCAGTAGGTACCATGCTGTATCTGACTTTGCCCTCCCAAAAGCAAATTAAGCTGGTGGCTTTTGCTGAATGTCCTCTTAAAATTATACTAGTGCTTAACAGTCATGGAGTTCTGAAGATATGTACTGGTAGTTTCTTACTTGGACACTTAATTATGACATTGGTTATTATGATGTTATGAACAGGTTCCGTCTAGGTTTTCTTAAAAAGAAGCATGTCAAGTCATGAAAAATTGGTAGGGCTGTCAGTCAGTATGGCTGATAATGTTTCATCCATCTCACTGTTAATTTATATGTGAATAAATTGTAAAAATTAGTAAAGAACCATTTTCAGTCACAGTTCCTTCCTATTTTTGTGTGTCTTATTTAGCTCCCTTTCCAGGTATTGGCAACCTGCTCAGCAAACAGAGTGTGCCGAGTAACACTGAGAGATTTTCTCAAGCTCTCGCTCCTCTGTTGCTAACTGCCCTAGGTTTTAAGATGCTAAGTTGAGGGTCATTGGCTTTGTGTTGACTAGTTTGAAGGCCTTTATGTAAAAATGTGCTTGCTTCTTGATCTACAACCAAATTGAGATATTTTAGCATCCAGTTACGTTATCATGTTTCCTTAACAGTAGCAGTTTTTCCACCTTGACGAACCCATCAACTGGTGGTGGGTGAGTGGTCATTTTGAGTTTAATCAAGGTTACTTCACTGTACAGAAAACATACTGAGCTTACTGAAGTGCTCTGTTCAGGCTTTTCCTATGCAGCCATACTGGTGGAGGAAGATTAGAGGCTGAGTAGGAAAGGAAGTAGGGGGGCGTTCTAATTTCTTGCAGAATAGTCTTCTGTTAATATATTTCATGGAAATTCTATGAATAGCTTTTCTGTCTTCCAGCTTCTATTTGAAATTTGTCTATAAAAAGGAAATACTGTTTTATCCAGGGATCTAAAGTTTTCCATAACTTTTTCTATTTTAGTTGTTAATAATACCACACATGCACCAATACTTACCTGCAATCATTTGAATAAAAAGGAATGACTAAGGAGGATTAACAAGATTGCTTGTAACAGTGGTAAAAAGGTTTAGTTCCGAACTGTAGTAACTGGTAAGTTACCAAAAGGAAGAGTTGGAAAAAGCATCTTTTAATTGTAGCTGGCTGTGGTCCACCTTTGAGACTAACTACATAGGAAACAGGAGTAGTTAAATACAAAAATTTGCACATGTGATTCTGAGGCAGTGTTTGTATTACTACTATCCACTAAACCATTTGTGATATCCATGAAAAATTAATTACCTTTATTAGTAACATCCCAGCTATTAATCCAAGCAAGCCATGGTATGCATCAAAGACTACATGTAGATTTCAAAAGAACCCAAACACCCGAGTATTTAGTATTGTTTTCATACTGCTTGTATCACTGCTAAAACTGCCCCTGACAAGGACTGTAGAGGAGAGAGCTTTGTAGTATGTTAGCAGCAAGAGGTTTTAGCAAGCGTTTATTTCCATCAGTAGCTGAAAAAGGGGTGGTGAAATAAGTGCTTCTGTTTTCTATGTGACAAAAAAAGCAATACGTGTTTGTAGTTCATGAAGATTACACAAAGCAGTTTTCACTTTACAGACAACTGCAAAGTTTAAATTGTGAACTTTTGCTGGGATAGGTTTGCCAGGAAGGTCGGTTCCTTGGCTAGAATTAATTTACTCAGGAAGAAAGGAGTGTGGCATAGACCATGTCGACAAAAGTGGTGTTTTGTGATATAAGCTACAACTGTACTAGGAGCGTTTTTCATGCATTATTTGGAACAGTTACACTGAAAAGGAATGCTTGTGAAAATATGTTCCAAAGCGAAGGAAGTATGAGGGATAAGCAGTCATTCTATCGATACTGTTTAATCTGCATGTCCAGATAACCCTGGAGCCTTAAAAGTGAACGTAACAAAGGAAAGGGTGTCATCCCAGAAGTCTGTTAGACTTCATAAGCTGTTTCTGGACAGTAATCAGTAGAAAATACCTAGTGAGAATTACAAGTATAGGTAAAATGTAGAGTGGTACGTGCCTGAAAATACACTCTTGCCTGCCTTTGTCATCAGAGGAGGCAGCTGGTCCATTTACAGTAATAAATGTGTATCTCAAAAGGCTTGAGCCGTTTCAGAAAAAGTGATATCAGGGCCAGTTCCTGTTTGTCTGAGCCGGATGAGTCAGGTACTAATAAGCCAGCCCATCATGTTAAAGTCAGTCCTCAGCAAAATAACGGAAAACACGGGATTTCTTTGATAAAGAATAAAAGGGCAGGAATATAACTAGTAGCAGTAAGTGTGGCTTAAGGAAAAAAGATCTTGGCAAACACACCGAGCTTCATTAATTGAGTATAGATGAGAAGCTTCATCACAAAATTAATTGTGTAGATGGAGTAGACTTTGGTAATGTGCTTCATACTACACACCAGTGAGTCTCAGTTTCCGTATAATGTTAAATGGCTTAAAAGCTGATGCACTGACAGATCTGAAGAAATAAGTAACATGACAAAAAATAACCAAACGGATAGATTGTTCACAGAAGTGGAGTCTTAGTTACGGTATCTGGCCCAACACTTCCATCCGTGGTCGAGAAGTCATCGCAGTATTGCCGCTGATTTTATTTGTGGCTGTGAAGAAGACGTTGGAGTAAGTACGGATGATGAGGAAAAGACAGCAATGCAGAACAATCACACAGATTGGATTACTTTGTAAATGGAACCACTTAGATAAGTTGTGTCTTAATGTGTCCAAATGCAAAATTGTGTATCTAGGATTAATGAATGCACATCATGTACCTAGAAGATATTACTGAATCCTGGAAAGCAGAGACTTTAGAAAAGATTAATAAAGGGATGCAGTCACAAGACACTTCAGAAAGGTCTGGTATACACATGGAACAAAAAGGGCTAGTGCCGTTTGGGGATGTTAACAGTGGAGTAGACAGTAGAAATAAGATGAGTTTATATCTGCTGGGTGCCCTTTTTTAAGTAGACTGAAAACTGGAGACGCTACAGAGGGTCATAAAAGAATTCAGAGGCTTTAAAAGTCTCTAGCTGTTTAAAAACAATAGGAACAAAAAAATAGAGATGCGTGAATTATATAGTGCTTTCCTGGTAATGGGAAGTCACTTTAGATAGCTGGAAAAGATGGATTCAATTAAAAAACTTAACTTGGCTTTCTAGATGGTAAAAGGTGATTAACCATGAGCAAAACACAAGGGACAGGATGGGTTTTCCTGCCCTTGATGCCTTCCACTCAAGATTGGATGGCTTTCTGTCATTTTTGCCCCAGTCAAAGTCCTTTGGTTCACAAAGGAGTGAGTGAAATTTAATGGCTTACACCATAGAGAGATTCATATTGGGCCATCTGTGGCGATTCTCCTCTGCCCTTTCAGAGGTGGAAGCATGTACAGGTATCTCAGATAATGCAGTTTCTTGAAGGTATATTTTTTAGTATTCTGATATTTTTTATATATAGATAGTTTCAAATAATTCATTTTGCTTTGTCAAGACATGCCCAGGCCTAGTTGCTATGTAGTAGACAGTAAAATCTTGTCCCTTTTTGTAGTCTCCATGTTCAAAATTTCTAAAGGAGTGTCCAGACATTAATTTGTGTTCGTAAGTTAAACTAATGTACTTAACTAATACAAACCCGCAGAGACAATTCTGTGGAGTTTTCTAGTGTCTGTTCTCTGGTGCTTGCACTCAGCCAGCGGTGCCTGTTCCTCCCCTCTCTCCAGTCTCAGTACAGGATTGATATTGTTAAATATTGCCAAGCCTTTTACTGGCAGACTGAGACCCTCTTCCGGTTCTTCTTTGCTGACTGCTTTAGGAAAGGGTCTTTCTGTGGCCACCACAACAGAATTTTGCCACCAGGTTGCCTTCACCAGCCCTTCATTATCTCCTGGCAGCCACTTGGTCCTTCACCAAAACTGTCCCAGGCTAGACGTTACAAGGGTTTCCATGGAGGACCTGGAAACATCCAGTGAAGAATGGGCTGTGACCCACAGAAGGAAATGCATCAGAGCTGACTTGATCCCAGACACCGTGCCCAAGATCAGTATGAAGAGGAGGTTCATTAATTCCTTTCACTTGGGGCAAAAATCCTGCCAAGAAAACACTTGCTGGAACCTCCCAGGGCAGCACCGGTTATTGCTGTGTGCTGTGACAGAGGCTTATGGCTCTCCACAAATTCTCAATGGATGAAGCAAAGTGCTTTGAAACTGCCTACAGAGAAGTGAGGACAGCTCAAGTCATCTGGAACTGACAGGATGTTTTACCTACAGTATGAAGTGTCAAATCATATCATGGCCAAGGAACCAGCATCATCAAATTAAAAGAAATCACAGCATAGGACAGATGCAGTCAGACAAAAAGGACAAAAGAAAATGGACACTGATGTGTGAGGCGGTGTTATGAGGAGTCAGGGCTTGGTGTTCCTGGTGTACAGAGGAATGAGAAGTGTATGTGATTAATCTTTCTTGCGGGTAGGGGATCACGAGCCTCTAAAACTGCCCAGGTCTCACTATGCATATGGGATCCATAGGCAAGTGCTTTACTACCTTGCTTTCCTCTCCTAAGGCATGGTTCAGATGGTTTGACTTCGTTTGGCAATAAATTCAGTCAGTCTCATTGAGGGCCCAACTTAAATGCCTCTATGCAAACGCATGTAGCGTGGGGACCAAACAAGAGGAGACAGAGACATGCACACGCCTGCAGGGCTATGATCTTACTGGTATCATGGAGACATGGTGGGATGGCCCCTATGACTGGAGTGTTGGGATGGAAGGATACAGGCTCTTCAGGAAGGACAGGCAGGGGACACGAGAAGAGGTGTCGCCCTCTATGTCAAGGACCAGCTGGAGTGCATGGACCTCTGCCTGGGGACGGATGAGGAGCTGACCAAGAGCTTATGGGTCAGGATTAAAGGGATGCAGGGACAGGTGATGTTACAGTGGGGGTCTGCTACAGGCCACCGGACCAGGAGGACCAAGTGGATGAGGCCCTCTACAGACAGATAGGAGCAACCTCACATTCACAAGCCCTGGTCCTCATGGGGAGCTTCAGCTACTCCGATACCTGTTGGAGGGACAACACAGCAGGGCACAAGCAATTCAGGAGGTTCCTTGAATGTATTGATGATAAGTTCGTCCTCAAAGTGATAGAGGAGCCAACAAGGAGAGGTGCTATGCTGGACCTAGTTCTCACCAGCAGGGAGGGGCTGGTGGAGAATGTCAAACTCAAGGGCAGCCTTGGCTGCAGTGACGGTGAGATGGTGGAGTTCAAGATCCTTAGGGCAGTGATGAAGGCACACAGCAAGCTCACTGCCCTGGACTTCAGGAGAGTAGGCTTTGGCCTCTTCAGGGATCTGCTTTGTAGAATACCATGGGATAAAGCCCTGAAGGGAAGAGGGGCCCTTGGAAGCTGGTTAATATTAAAGGATCACCTCCTCCAAGTTCAAGAATGATGGAAAAAGAGGAAGTTGGGCAAAAATGCCAGCAGGCCTGCATGGGTGAACCCTTGTTCATCCAACTGTTGGACAAACTCACACTTAGAAAGGAAGCCTACAGAGGGTGGAAGTAAGGACAGGAAGCCTGGGAGGAATACAGAGAAATTGAGCAGCCAGGGGTCAGGTTAGGAAAGCTAAGGCCCAGATATAATCTGGCCAGGGACATCAAAGGCAACAAGAAAAGCTTCTACAGGTATTTCAGCAGTTCAAGGAAGACTAGGGCAAATGTGAGCCCTTTCCAGAAGGAAGTGGGAGACCTGGTCACCTGGGATATGGAGAAGGCTGAGGTACTCAATGACTTTTTTGCCTTGGTCTTCACCAGCGAGTGCTCTAGCCACACCGCCCAAGTCACAGGAACTGTGAGAACAAGGAACCGCCCACTGTAGGAGAAGACCAGGTTCAAGACCATGTAAGGAACCTGAAGAAGGTGCACAAATCCATGGGACCTGATGAGATGCATCCATGGGTCCTGAGGGAACTGGCAGATGAAGTTGCTAAGCCACTATCCGTCATATTTGAGAAGTTGTGGCAATCCAGTGAAGTTCCCACAGACAAAAAGGGGAAACGTAACCCCCATTTTTTAAAAAGGGGAAAAAGGAAGACCTGGGTAACTACAGGCCAGTCAGTCTCACCTCTGTGCCTGGCAAGATCACAGAGCAGATCCTCCTGGAAACTATGCTAAGGCACATGGAAAATAAGGAAGTGATTGGTGACAGCCAACATGGCTTCACTAAGGGCAAATCATGCCTGACAAATTTGGTGGCGTTCTACAACAGGGTTACAGCATTGGTGGATAAGGGAATAGCAACTGACATCGTGTACCTGGACTTGTGCAAAGCATCTGACACTGTCTTGCATGACATCCTAATCTCTAAATTGGAGAGACATGGATTTGACAGAGGGACCACTTGTGGATAAGGACTTGGCTGGATGGCCACACTCAAAAGAGTTGCAGTCAATGGCTCGATGTCCAAGTGGAGGCCGGTGACGAGTGGTGTTCCTCAGGGGTTGGTATTGGGACCACCGCTGTTTAACATCTTTGTTGGCAACGTGGACAGTGGGACTGAGTGCACCCTCAGCAAGTTTGCAGATGACACCAAGCTGTGTGGTGCGGTCGACACACTGGAGGGAAGGGATGCCATCCAGAGGGACCTGGACAGGCTTGAGAGGTGGGCCCATGCGAACCACATGAGGTTCAGCAAGGCCAAGTGCAAGGTCCTGCACCTGGGTCAGGGCAATCCCAGACACAAATACAGGTTGGGCGGAGAATGAATTGAGAACAGCCCTGAGGAGAAGGACTTTGGGGGTGTTGGTGGATGAGAAGATCAACATGAGCCAGTAATGTGGGCTTGTAGCCCAGAAAGCCAACCGTATGCTGGGCTGCATCCAAAGAAGCATGGCCAGCAGGTTGAGGGACATGATTCTGCCCCTCTACTCTGCTCTGGTGAGTATTCCACCTGGAATACTGCACCCAGCTCTGGAGCCCTCAGCACAGGAAAGACAGGGACCTGTTGGATTGGGTCCAGAGGAGGGCCATGAAGATGCTCAGAGGGCTGGAGCACCTCTCCTATGAGGACAGGCCGAGAGAGTTGGGGTTGTTCAGCCTGGAGAAGAGAAGGTTCTGTGGAGGCCTTATAGCAGCCTTTCAGTACTTAAAGTGGGCCTACAGGAGGGATGGGGAGGGACTCTATCAGGGAGCTCAGCGAAAGGACAAGGAGTAATGGTTTTAGACTGAAAGAGGGTAGATTTAGATTGGATATCAGGAAGAAATACTTTACTGTGAGGGTGATGAGGCACTGGAGCAGGTTGCCTAGAGAAGTTGTGGATGCCCCATCCCTGGAAGTGTTCAAGGCCAGGCTGGATGGGGCTTTGAGCAGCCTGGTCTAGTGGGAGGTGTCCCTGCCCATGGCAGGGGGGTTGGGACTAGATGATCTTTAAGGTCCCTTCCAACCCGAACCATTCTGTGAAACTGGTCACAGGCTGCTCACAAGTAGAGGCTTCCCTATTCTCCAGGGGGCTCTTCTGGATATCTGCCTCATTAAAGATGGGATAAAATCAGCACAGAACCATAGGACAGTTACCTGTCATCTTCTAGCTTCAGCAACTAGCAGTCCTCCTGGGTTTGCTGCACAACATGCTTCCACCAGGCAGTATTCTGACTATGGAGCTGCAGCACCAGCTGAACGTTGCAGCTTGGGTGTGCCACCAGTCACCCTCTCCTGGGAGGCTCTGAAATGGTTTTGACCCGTTCATCTGCACTTTGCAATCGTCATTGGTCTTCAGGGTGCTCCCTGGAGAGACATGAAGAGAGAACTGGCTTGGTGTTGGTGGGAAGCTTTGCATAGCTTCTGGGAAACAAGGCTTGGAAGGCTCAACCTGGGCTGGAAAGGTGCCCAGGCCGTCACAGTGCCTGGGTTTCAGGGAGCATCTGGCCTGGTGTTTGTCAGAACAAATGGCTGGGCCAGGTACATTCCACCCATACCAACACACGCAGCGGAAAGCCACCAACTCACTTCACCCATGGAGCTCAGGGACAAAAGTGCGAAAGGCACTCGGGAATCCTGAGCCACTGTGGTATGGCTCGATAATCGCCCTTAAGACCAGAAGTGCCCGCCCATTTTATTCAGCAGCGTGGAGAAATTTGACTATGTCTGTCAGTCTCCAAAGCCAGGACGAATTCAGACAACCAAAGTTGTGGCGCTGACTGACCCCCCTGTGCGTACAGGCAGCCAAAATGTTTGGGAGTCAAAGGCTTGAGCGCAAAGGAAAATGAATGTAGTTGTAAGAGAGAAGGATTTTCTTTTGGTGAGAAAACTCGTTGCAATGAATGAAGTAATGAAACAAAGATTCACCTGAAAAATCATGTATTAGTACACAAAATTCTTTGGAAGAAATTGCTGTTAAATGCTTATCAAATAACCAAAAGTCTTTCAAAGGTTTTCATGGCATTATAAAACATAATCTTCTCAAGTCCCAGTGTGGACATTGCTGGGGTCTTCCACTTGGAGGAAGTTCATCGTGATCATGGTAAGGCTGGGATATTGAGTAGCAAAGGAGCGGGAAATACACAGGGTAAACAATGAGATGTGATCTGAGAATATCCCGTTTGTGATCTGAAAAATGGACTTGGATTTGGACAGAGCTTCTAATGGTTCCTACTTATAAAAAAAAGAATAATTAAAAATGTGTTCAAAAATACCAGGCTGCTTACTGATGTGTTTCTTATTCAAATATTATTGTGCATCTTAAAGACCTGTATCCAATATAAAGAACATCCTGGTGGAACCACCGGCTGTGTTTGGACCCAGAAGAGGAATGCGGAAGGCTCATGTTCAGTCTGCCTCTGCTGTGCTATACAAGAATCAGAATCACAGAATCATAGAATAGTTTGGGTTGGAAGGGACCTTTAAAGGTCATCTGGTCCAGCCCCCCTGCGATGAGCAGGGACATCTTCAACTAGATCAGGCTGCTCAGAGCCCTGTCCAACCTGTCCTTCAGTGTTTCCAGGGATGGGGCATCTCCCACCTCTCTGGGCAACCTGTTCCACTGTTTCACCACTCTCATTGTAAAAAATTTCTTCCTTATCTCTAGTCTGAATCTACCTTCTTTTAGTTTAAAACCATTACCCCTTGTCCTATCGCAACAGGCCCTGCTAAAAGTTTGTCCTCAGCTTTCTTATAAGCCGGCTTTAAAGTACTGGAAGGCCACAATAAGGTCTCCCTGGAGCCTTCTCTACTCCAGGCTGAAAACCCCCAACTCTCTCAGCCTGTCCTCACAGGAGAGGTGCTCCAGCCCTCTGACCATTTTTCTGACCCTCCTCTGGACCTGCTTCAACATGTCCATGTCCTTCCTGTGCTGAGGGCTCCAGAGCTGGACGCAGTACTCCAGGTGGGGTCTCACCAGAGCAGAGCAGAGGGGGAGAATCGCCTCCCTCAACCTGCTGGTCACACTTCTATGGATGCAGCCCGGGATGCATTTGGCTTTCTAGGCTGTGAGCGCACATGGCCGGGTCATGTCCAGCTTTTCAACTACCAGCACCCCCAAGTCCTTCTCAGCAGGGCTGCTCTCAAGACCTTCATCCCCCGGCCTGTATTGCTACTGGGATTGCCCTGATGCAGGTGCAGGACCCTGCACTTTGATAGTTGTAGAGAAAGACCAGAAGAGGGTCCAGATATTTACAGTCTTTCCTATGGTGAGGGTATACAATCAGTGAGTTTGAACTTACCTAATAGGTTTAAATTGGTGGAAATGTTATAAGGCAAATATGAAATCTCTACAGTTGTGTATATGTCTCAGATAACCTCTCTATTTAAAAATACTAGCAATGTGCAGCATAGTGTCACTTACTTTGAAGTTGTCTGACATTTTGTATTGTACAGGTTTTTAGTTGTTCATAAAACTTTGCCAGCTTTCACAAGTCTGAAATTTTCCATAAAGGGTGTTGGCCTCAAACTGAATTTTTTGGGAAGGTTCCAGACACAGTTTTTCTAGCTGCCTGAGATCAAAATAAAGTTTTTTTTTTTCCTTTGTTAAAAAAAAAAAAAAGGAAAAAAGAAAACAGTTTTGGCTTTTTTTGTTAACTGAAAAGTTACAGAAAGAAAAAAAATTAAAGAAGATCTTACATTTAAACAGTGGGGTGGTCCTTATGTTGAGCAGTGGTCTCTGACAACCTCTGGAGAACCGAAAAGTTATTTGGCTGCATTAAAATCTTTAAAATATTGTGGTTTACAAATGTCCAGTAGACCTCTTATTAGTTAATTGTTAAAGGTAGGGTTTCACAGGCAGTTTTATTTCTAGCACTTCCTTATTAAGTGCTGTGCAAGCTTACAGGAATTTTTAATTAGGTAGGGAGGTTAATTATTTATTCTAGTATTTCAAATAACAACTTCTTGGTTTAAACTCTCATTGTTTTAGGAGGAAAAGGTAAAAAAAGAAAAAATAGTCCAAGATTTCCCCTGTAATTCATTGCCTTATTTGTCCATGAATCAAAGAGTTCGCCTCCCGAGTTGTTGGTGCGTACACGTAATAAAGGTGAAAGGACTAGTAAATATTCAACCCGAGACGTTGCTGGAAGTCAGCACTGAGAGATCTTGAAAAAGAAAGGCTAGAGGAGATTCAAACAGTTAAAAGGTAGTTCTATTTTCTTGGCTTAAAAAGTCGTAGATGGCCCTGAGGGCTATCTGCTTCACTGACTACATAAGCATTCGATTTCGAAATAGGACTGTGGCAGCCCCTCCCTGTTTCTCTTATAAATAGTTTAAGGAGACAGCAGGGCGTTACAAAACAAACCACTGCACCAAGGGACAAACCCTCTTTTCAGTGAGACTTTAATGGGACCAAAATTTGCCGCTGGAGAGTGGCAGTAAAGGCAACACTGATTTTTGGGGTTGTATTTGTAGGTTGAAAGCTGTGCAATTTGCTGTCTTTCTATCAAAACTCTTCTGTAGCTACGTTCACTGTGCTCTGGGGGAGCCACAAGGGTACTTCGAATCCCTCAGGTCAAAGATCCTGCGTAAAACTGAAAATTGAGTTCCTCTGGCACAGATAACGAGCAATCTCTTTTATAATCCCTACATAAAAATACACGTTGTTCCTCGAAAACTGTCATATAGGATTGGACTGATGTGACTCAAATGAAGAATGGAGCCAAAGTAAGAAGAAAAACCCAAATTCAATCTAAACTCCTATAAGGAAAGGCTTCTCTGAAGAAGCCGCTCATCTCTTGCTGTCCTAACCTGACTTTGAGACATGGACTCTGCGGTCTGTTTAAATCGGTAGGATTCGGGATTTATTCAATACGTGCAGCAGCTTTTCAGCAACCTGCAAGCTGCCAGGTAGCACTGGTAGGTACCAAGAGTCCACTCTTCTGGGGCGTTAAGCGTGAAAACAGACACCTTCCCACAAAGCTCTAAATCCTTTCGAAGAGAGATGTGAAGTTTTAACCGCAAAGATAAATTCCCAGCATGAAGAAGAGCTTCATGGTAGAAGAGCAACAGTGCGAAGCAGCAAGTATGAGGTGAAGGAAGAATTAGCCCTTCAGAAAAATGGAAGTCATTTAAGATGACAGTTTCCAAAACACTTAAAGCGCGAGCTTACCTTTAAGCGCGTAATGGCCCCCCTGGTATTAAGAGGGCAATTTGTGTGCCTAAAGCGTTGAGGTACAGGGTTTGCAGGGCTGTGCCAGCGGTCCCTGCCTCAGCACGTTTAACATACGTATTGTCAGACAACTAGGCAAGAAGCCAAACCCATATGGGGAATACGTGAATGCTTGCCATTGCTGTGGAAGGACTAATTACGCCCTCATACCTTCTTTTGGTTTGGTTGAACAGTACGGCTCCATTTTAGATTTATAAAGGATTAAGTCGTATCCAATCACTGCCAAAAGAATAAATGGGAAACAATTTAAAGCAAGAAAACCGCTTTTTTTTTTGCTAGACTTTACGTTATGAACAGCATTTTGGCTGTAGCCAGGTAAAAGTACAAAAGAAAAAGGATGCTACTTCTGCGTGCCCAGTGCTGGTCACTGAGGTAAAAAAAGCTGCTTTAATGAAAACTTGCAAAAGCTGCGACTTAATTCTGTATGTGTAGTAGGTAAGATTACGTTGTAAATTAAATATTTTGAGATTTGTAATAGATTATATAGTTGAATGGATGATTAAGCAAAAACAGGAAGAAAAATGAATCAGAGAACCTTAAGGCACATTTGCAGGAGAAAATGCTTTTCAGGTCTTCATCGTAAACTAAATAAACCGAAATAACTAAAAATAGAATTGTGTAATGTTTGGCAGGGGAAGAGGCTTTCTAAGTAACACAATGAATCCTGTCTAGTACATTAGATTCCTTTACAAATGTCCACAGAGAGGCAACAAAGGAGAGCTGGTGCCCTCATTCATTTGAATCCTTAGGATTGTGAAGCATGAAATTTATTTTGTGAATCTGCAATATTAACAAAGTATACGAGGCTTTATAAAGCAACTGCTTGAACTGAAACATTGGTGTTTTATAAATGCACACCCTGCAATTTCTTAATGGAGCCTTCCTCAACACAGGTAAATATCATATATATTAACATTATTTCAACTAAAACATTTCAACAGTTTTCATCCATGCTTGAGCATGGTGTTTTAGTTCCTCGTATTTCATAAAAGACATTGAAGAATATGTATTTATTTAAATATTTGAGGAAATTCCTTCGACGAGACGCCTGTTCCTTGGCAGCAAAATTCTCTTGCCTATTCCTTCTTCGTTGCACGCTGCCCTGGTTAGGAGACTTGTTTGTTTGGCTTTTAATCCTTTCAGGGTAAGAAAGGAGGAGAACTTATTTACATACTTGTATCACTTACATACAGTTTTTCACTGTCACAGCTGAAATATTACTCACTGTGTACCAAAAACTCCCTAAATACATTTATTGTACCTCAGATGTGAAACAAGCGCTTCTACTATGCCAGTAAGACGGACTGGAGACATATAGAAAATTAGACGCGCACCTATGGCCTTTCAGTGCTTAAAGGGCGCCTACAGGAAAGGTGGGGACAAACTTTTTAGCAGGGCCTGTTGCAACAGGACAAGGGCTCATGGTTTTTAACTAAAAGAGGGCAGATTTAGAATAGATAGGAGGAAGAAATTTTTTTTACAATGAGGGTGGTGAAACACTGGCATGGATTACCCAGAGAGGTGGGAGATGCCCCATCCCTGGAACCATTCCAGGTCAGGTTGGACGGGGCTCTGAGCGACCTGATCTAGTTGAAGATGTCCCTGCTCATTGCAGGGGGGGTTGGACCAGATGACCTTTAAAGGTCCCTTCCGACCCAAACCATTCTATGATACAGATGTAGCTTTACAGAAACAAGAGCAGCAACACGAAGCCAGAGCGCGTCTGTCATTTTAACGCCACGGCAAGCGAACTTCAGCTGTGAACCCAGCTGTGCCGAAACGACCGCGGCAAGGGAAGAGCTGCTGGCTGGCAAGTGGCGTTCATAGAGCCTGGGGGCTGCAGTAACAAGGCAACTGAATAGAATCACGCGTGCACAAGCGCCATCGCATGGTCAGGAGGTGACAGGGTCTGGAAGCCAGCGGTTTACTCTATGTTGTTATTATTTTTATTATTAAGGGAGGGCAGCTGTTGGAAGCTTTGTAAATGTTTCGCCCTGGCCTTGCAGCAAGGAGTGACCCCGAGCAGCAGGGGCGCGCACAGCCGGGGCATTACGCGGGCTGAAGCACTGGGGGGAAACCAGCGTGCGACCAGGACGGGGGCAGAAGTTTAAATCTTTCACGTAGGCAGCGCTGAGGCTATCGGCAAGATGACTCGGCACGGAAAAACAGGGGAAACAACTTTTACAGCAGGGAGCTAGAAGGAGCTTTTGAAAGTGCTACGAAACTAACGCAACACAAACATGATTTTAAAGTGCTTTGGGATTTTTTATATACTAGAACAAAATTGGCAAAGATGTTAATCGAAAATTCATGCTTCACCCCTTCAGAACAGAATCTGAGGTTTGGCTGGAAAAGGCGTTTCCTAAATACATACTGAAGTCTCAGAAATAATTACTGACACAGCGCCTTAACTTTGCGCCATTGCACAAGTTATCTACTTACTTGTACTGAAGAAGCATGATGTATTACATCACGCTGCCTTCTTAAATATTGAAGTGATGCAGCCTGGCACAGCGACGTCTTCACTCAGCATTGTATCCTTTAACAATGCTTTATTTCAACTTGAGCCCATACAAAATGCTGGATGATAGGTCAAACCTCCTCCCCTGCTGTGTTGTTCAAAGCCACTCAGTGCCTCAAGCAGGAAAACAGGGTGAGACAGAAGCAAATGTAACGACTGTGAAACCAGCAGAACAGCTCATCACCTGCATTTTTTCCCCACCACATTTTATTTCGGCTAGTTTAAAGGACAATGTCAGTCCTGTAAGACACTGGGAGAGGGCTCTTGCTTGAAAAGTGGACCGTGAAACCGTCCTCTCACCTGATTAGCTACCTGCTCCGCTGTTAGGTATATTTAACTCCTACAACAGCAAACTCGATGCATCAGTATATAACCATGGGGTTCTGGTGATTGCGTAGAGCTTCAAGTTTTACCTTTAGGAACAGGTCCTACATGTTAGAGCCACAGTGGTCAAAGCAGAAGTGTCTTTTTGCCTTTACAGGTACGATTACAAATCAAGTTTTCCTAAAACCTTTTATTTTAAGGACCTGGTCTAGTGGGAGGTGTCCTTGCCCATGGCAGGGGGGTTGGAACTAGATGATCCTTAAGGGCCCCTCCAACCCAAACCATTCTATGGTTCTATGATTCTATACAATGCAACAAAATAAAACATCATCCTCCATTTTTGTTGAGTCTAAGCCTACCCCTCCTTTTAAGACTTTATATCTTTCTCAGTGTTTTACAGCTGTTTCCTCAAAGAACGAACCTCAATAAGCATCATGCAGGAATAGCTCTTAGCTTTCTCTCTTCTGCATCACAGAATTACTCTATTTAGTTTCTGCACAGCCACTCGCTGATCTTTTCCTAGTGAGCTAGTGTTACTTATATGCAATAGTATAAGTAACATAACTATATATGTACTAATGCCTTAGAGAAAATTTCAGTATGAAATTAAGGTAATGATGACTTCTCCCCACATTTTCATGAAACCAGGACTTTGAAAGCCAACCAAAGCTATTGACAGCAGCAGCACCACCACAGCTCTGGGAAGCGCTCTCTTCCTGGAACCCTCCTTGTTATACAACCCACCAAAACACAGATATTCCACGGATACTCTCAGGTGTGCGTCCTTTCTTTAATCAGCTCAGAAGAACAATTCCTGAAAATGAAGCAGGGGAAACCACCAGAATTTTGAGAAAGCAAAACCAGGGATGTTTTGGGTGTATTTTGTCCATCATTCACTTGCATTTTATCTACTTGGAATTACAATATTACAGTTATAATAGCCCCTCTTGAACTGCATTATCATTGTGACTTAACAGATCTATAGAACTGATACATGCACGCAGGCTGGGACGTAGTATTAGTTTAATGCAGATAGAGTGCAAAGTCATACATACAAAGTCTTAAGTTACGTTAGGTATCTGAGGAAACAGAAAGGTTATTTTCCACCTGGGGAAAGCAAAACATTTCTCACATTCCCTGTCACCTGAAACCTTATGACAGAAACTTCATTTTAAACCCAAGCTGCCAACAGAAAAGACTGCCTTTCTCTCCTTTAATTTCTAAAATAAAAAAAATCAGTGTTTCAAACCTGTTTCCTCATCTGATTCACCGCACATCTGTACAAGCACTGGAGCTGATAAAACAGGTACGGGCAACAAGCATCCAAGAGCAGGAAAGGTCCAAGCTTCAACAGCAACCCAGACTTCTGCTCATTTAAAGCAGCTGTATCATTATCATTAGTTATCGTTAACCCGACGTTTCCCTATTTCAGCAGGCTCGTCTTTCTAGACAAGTTGCTAGGGGGTGATTCTCTTGCCCATTACGTAGCAAGATCTGAATGGAAGAGAACTTGGAACAGGGCCCTGGGAAGACGCTTCTACGTCTGTTGTCACTGTTAGTGACTAGATGCTAGTCTACAGGACAATGAGACCTTCTGTACAAAGAGCAAAGGGATCACTTTCACCTCTCATTTTCAGAGAGGGCCGTCAGGAGAAAGGGAAGGGAGAAAAGAAATAGGAATAAACTGAACAAGCTCTCCCGTGGGCAGGTGTTTTTTCTGCTTTGGAATAAGTTGTTTCCACCTGGAGTTAATTAGAATCCCAGTTCTGAACACTGGTCCTCCAAACCCCTGTAGCGTCCTGGCAGTTGTTGCCAGTCCCGTGCCATGAAGAGGATTATGGACATAGAGAGGATTAAAATCCCCCTGTGGTACCTGGAGTGATGAGGACTTCGGCATTCTACACCGATGGGGATGAGAGGTGCAAGTCCTCGCTGTGAAGGAGAGATGTGACCCTTGCTATCTGGAATAGAGCGTTTCTGCTCTCTTAAAAGATATTTTGCTCCATTAATAATGTTTTGATACTCATCCGGATGGGAAGCAGAAACATTAGAAAAAAACCAAAACGGAGGCCTACATCCCACAGAAAAACTGCTTTTGGACACTCTCTAGCCACAAAGGCTCGGATGTGGAGCATAGTGCTGGAGAGCTACTCTAGGTCAGGGGTTGCATGCAGGCCTGGAGAGCAACCACTCTTTCCTCCCAGAGCTTCTATTCAGTTTTAAACTTCATTTCCATCAGAAACAATAGGAAACTAATACCCACTTTTATTAAGAATAACCTCGTTTCCATGCATAAAATCAAGTGAAGCAGCAGTCACCACACTTGCATTTACAAAAAATTACAGTGAAGAACTGCTTTAAGTTTTGTCCACCTTTTCTTCCTTAAAATCTAATTTCTTAAACTAGGTAACCAACCTGAATTTTAACTGTGAGTGGTTTGCAGGGCAGTACGGTATTTGTGATATGGATAAACACAATGGAGAACTCGGTTTCTTAAGTAGCTTGGTTTAATTCCAGCTAACCAGCAAAAACTCCTTGGAATGACAGCCAGCCAGCATCTCTTACTAGTTTTAATACAGAACCAATCACAGGTCGATAAAAACAAAACAAAATCAAAACAGCCAGTAACTTACACTGGTCTGGCAGGTTTCTTGGATACCGGAGGTCTTTTGCGAAATATTTATCAAGGTGGTAACTTTCCTCCCCATAGTGAAGAGGTACCACTATTCTAGCACCCTCTTAAAACCAGTGACAAGTTCTGACAGGCTACTGGAAGAGACTGGGTTACCGAAGTGTAGGTACTGGTGCCACCTCGGATGCCCTGCTATATCCAGTTACCGCTCCAGAACGCGGTAACTGCGATAGCTGCCAATTCCATACTTGTGCCAACAACCTATCTGAAAGGCAACCACACGCCTGCATTCAGGTAGGTATATCTGACCTATGAAGGGTAAAAATTAAAAGAAAATTATCATTCTGAAACAAATCCCTGCTGAAGTGAGACAGCTCATAAGTAATCTGCTACTATTTTCATCCTGGCCAAGAAAACGTAAGTAATTTCCAACTTCTTAGTTTTACATGGCGTCTCTTCCTCTCTTCTCATTCATCTAGATCTCAGCGTCACAATCCAGTGAATGCAGAGTGGGTGGACACAGACACATCAGCACACGATACACTTACACTCACGCTGCTCATACTTGGCGCTCTGAGGCTGCAGAGGCACATGCTTCACGTATTCACTGAAGCCTCAAAACGTTCCCATTATTCTTTACTCATGCCAGCAGAGTCACAGCTTTCCAGTTAGAGGAAACCTAACATTTTGGTGGCAAAAAAAGAATGTTGTATTTTCACCTTCCCCCCACTGTCACAACATGACAGAATATATAGCACATTGTTTATGTCATATGTAAATCCTAGCTGACACCTCAGACTGCCTATACATGCTCCTAACCTCTCTTCTCTTGGGAAGGATCAGAAACAGACTCTGGGCCAGACACACTATTCTGTAACAACCACCCCACTCTCGGGCAACTCTTTTCCGCACGGCACAGCATACACGCGCAAATAACGAACCTAAGCCTACCATCACAAGGAAGTGGAGAACAGTTCAGAACACAAGGAACTGCCTTGGGAGAGGGCAGCAGCTGCTGAAAAAACCCCCCAAACCCTAGCCCAGCCTGGAAGAGCCATCGTGAAAGCAGGCTGATGCAAGAATGGGTCAGATGCAAAATTCACTACCCTGGCACTTCATCGCCTCTGTTCTCTCTAGTTCCCACCAGTTCCTGCGCACGCCATCAGACCAACAAAATATTACTTAATATTTCAGAGGGAACAAGACACTTTCATAAAGCATTCCTTAACATTACTGATAACACACACCTACCAACTACAGCAGTATCGAATAACATTTTAGACCTAAATCAAGTAATGACCTCCAGCTATTTAGCTGGAAGGATGTAAGGCAGGCTACTAATCCTAGCACTAGGACGATACTAGTACTTTGCATTTATTACCTACCCAAGTGAAGAAGGACATTAAGTGCTTTGGAAAGACTACGGCACTCTCATTTTTTTAATTGCAGATGGAGAGATGAAGGCCCAATCTACAAAACATCTGGACACCTAAAAATGCCTAACCAGTTCCTCAGAAGCACGTCAGCATTTCTCTATCAGTAGACCCACACATTCAGTTCATCTAGAAAGAACTCTTTGGACTAGATTTCACCCTGATGGTGGCGTCAACCTAGCGCTCTGCAGTAGCTTACTTTTTTTGTGTGTGTGCTCACCCTTGTGCTCCCAAACTAGGCAAGACATTAAGTTTATCCAAATTCCTAGAACTCAGAGTTACAAAACTGAGCTTCCAAAGCATGGAAGATGCATTCTTCGAAACAGACAGATTTAAGATTGTATACTGCTCAAGTACGAGGAGAATCAGGAAGAACTATAGCTGAACTCTCTTTCTTTTAAAAAGGAGAAGAACTATATAAAAATTAACGTATTTAGTCTCAACACCATGTGAGGTAGCAGTACTTTACAAATGGAGAAACTGAGTACAGGAATGCAGATGGAATAAGGCAACACAAAATACAACGCAAAATCAGGAAAAAAACCTCAAGCTGCTTCATCGAAGTCCATTTTGATGGGTGAAATGGTTTTTACCTTTAGAACTAGAATGCCCTTGAAGATTTTAAACACTGAAAACAGGCTTTGAAAATGAACACAGTACTTTGTATAAAAATATGAAAAGTAGCACGACTTGCTAAATAGTCCAGTATATAAAATACCTAGAACTATGTACATTAGTACAAATGGAAGAGTTAAATCTAAATGGATGAAAGTATTAGCACCCTACAGTAAGTTTATTACACGATGTTTTCTCCTAAGGAGTGTGATTCAGGCTAGCTAAGTAAAAGTGGTTTTATACCTTTTTCCTCATCTCATTCTGAATTCCGTCTCCCCCCAACCCCACCCCCACTCATTCCCTTCTACAGCCTTTTCCAGATATTTTATGGTTCAAGATCGAAGCTAATATTCACTCAATATAACTTTGAAATAACCAGTTTACTCCTACTGTATAAAGAACTCTCAGGTCACCCACACAGAGTTCCACGATGACAAACACTTATGTTTCAAATTAATCACATTCTTTTCATAAAGCCATTCTAAAATAATGTAAAAACCAGTGCTGCCAGTTCAGATCCAGTTTACTCATAGTTTTTCTTTGGGGGTTTAACCAAAATCCCTCACAATATTGGAAGTGACAAATTTAAGTCAGTCAATGTTGCCATCCTAATTACCAAGTGAAATACAGCTATAAACCTAAAGTCAGAACCATACAAACTAAGAAATAAAGTTTTTGCTGTAAACACCTGTAAAGAAAACACCGTGCAGAAAGGGGCCTAGTCTTCAAAGGGAGTTTGGTTGTATTTTTTTTTCCTTTTAATTCTTGCACTGGTTGAACGATCACTGCAGTCTTTGTTACTCAGAAAAGTTGTATGAATTAATGAAAATAAGCAATATTTTATTTCAGTATCAGATTTATAGTTTGTGTGTTACACTGGGGCTGGCTTGACTGATATTAAACAGATATGTCTGAAACACAAAATAACATAAATTAGACATGCCATGGGACATGTACAATTAATTTCTACTAAAATGTGGATAATTAAACCCACTTCTACGCCAATTCTTTTACACTTTTAATGGTGATAGTGACTAGTATTTTAGTAAGAGGGTAAAATTCAATAAAATGTACGAGGACAGCCATACAACTCAAAGATGATGTTTGCACAGCTTCCAATTCCGCTGTGAAAATACACCCCCTCCGAAATAGAAATAGGCACTTCATCTTTAAAAATGAAGCACTTTCTTTTGTTCTTCAGTCATCATCAACAGTTGGCTTGATTGTCACTCCTCTTCTGATTTGACCCCAACCAATTAAACTGCAAAAAGAAAAACAGTTTGTATTACTTCTAATAGCAGTCAGAAATATCCAGGATAAATCAACATCCTTCTGTCATTCTTGCACCTTCAGTTCTCACATTTTGCATTTCTCCGCTTCTCTCCCACCCAAAATATCCTACAAGATTTAAGACTGGTTAGTGGAAACACACAATAAAAAGAGAGTGAGGGACAGAGAACATCTGTATGTTTGTAACCAGTTAAGGGATGTCTCTTTGAACAGTAAACTAGAAATCTGAAAATGCTTTCACTTATGTTGTACTGGTGGACTGTAAATCTACTCACAGCTTGATCTCTCTCACCTTTGCCTGCAGCGCTGCATTACTTTCATATAGAAATGAAAATGTTAAAATTCAGACAGGATGACAGTAAGATTCTAAACAGAGCTGTAACTCTCAATGAACATGTAACCTATAAAAGGTAATTCAACTCTCGGGTAAGTTGTACTATTTATATTCAGTAACATTAAGGCCCCTTTTATAGGCCACTGCTGCCTCAGAAAAATATGCTTGTAAAAAGAAATTAAGATCATGTCCATTTCCACAATCAGCAGGCAGTCCATGCTATTAATACAACTGTCTTTAAAACATTTCCGATTTCTGGCACAGAGATACACAGAAACATATGCATCTCAATTTAATTTGCTGAGCAGTAGAGCCTGTCTCTGGACACCAGAAAATGAAGTATACTAGCCCATCACTTCCCACTTCCTAGGGCCATATCCACAGGTCATAACTAGTCCACCTCTGAATTCACTGTTCCTTGGATTCACTAGTGTCTCCTGTTTGCTTGGCCATTTGCTGATAAACCTCTATCCTCCTATATATTTACTTTCTATTTTATACCTCCTGTTCATCTCTTGCTTTCTCGCTTTCTTCCATCTTTTCAGTACTCTATTGCTTCAGGCTACAAGTTCCTTTTCACAGTACCAACTGTATATTGTCTTTACTCCGATTGGATTTTATTTGGCTGCTTTTCCCAGCTTTCCTCCTTTCCCTTTTCTCAACTTTCAGTTTCCTTACGTTGGCCCTTTGACCATTTAATACAGCATAGAAGGCAACTTTTTAATAACTGGATCTTCACACCAGGCTGACACTACTTGTTCACCCCATAAACCAGAGACAAGTGGGCTCTTTGGCAAAATGCGGTCATGTTTTTCAAGTGGGAAGTAATCTACAGAAGCAACAAAACTTGCATTAAAATTTACACAGGCTGTCAGTCCATAGCTCAAAAAAAGCATCATTTCAAATATAAATAGTTTCTCCTCTTCCTTCTGCTTTCCCTGACTTAATTTGGGTCCTGTCTTTTATCTCCCTGCCTCCCTTCAAGAGATGTTACATTTTAATTGGGTTTTTGTTTGTTTTTTTTTTTTAGGGAATAATCTCTTCCCTAATTTGTCAGATAGCTCTGAGACAGCAAGCACTGAATTCTCATCTATGCTTTCCTGTTGATCTGAAAAAGAAACACACATGCATGGATATGTAAAGCTTGGTTCTTTTTCATATGGTAGGGACTTCTTGTATGAATGTACTCCCTTCTACTTTCCCCTCATACTATAAGAGCTGTGCAGGGTCAACAAATCTGAATACCCTTATGTTCTTATGATATTCAGGCAGTCCTATGGAACACGTAATAGGTACAGCATGCATAATCATTTAAAGAGAAGTATGGCACCAAGCTTAAAATGAATCATCAATCAATTCTGCTCATCATTTTCAGCCTCTAGGTGATTCTGTGCAGTCAGCCGTTTTATACTCGTAATTTGAATGGGTCAATCCAGTTTGATGCTTTTTTCTTTCCTCTCTACTCATAGTACATAAAATACTTGAACCTTAGAATGTCCCTCCTCTATTCCCCTGATATTACTTCAAAGTTGCACTAGAAGTCACACACAGCTCAACAGGTTGAACATCACTGACCTAGGTGTGTATAAACACAGGCTTTCGCTTAGCATTACTAGAATTTTCAAAACACGCTGCTGAGATAGCCTACTGTTAGCTCAATTACAGCATGGATGTTATGGCAACAAACCATGAACCGCTGATGTTTCCCTGTCTGTTAAGTAATAGATACACACCTGTTAACGCTTCTTTCACAAGAGGCTAGAAATTAAATTAAGCATCCCACAATAGTGGTGTCAATGTGTTAGGAGAATCCAGAGGAATTTTAAAAACAGACATATAACTAGAGCAAAATCAGATCCGTGTATTTTTCTTTTTTTTGCTAACATTAAAACAACTGGGTACTTTACCAATTTAGCACCAACTTACCGCCAGTGTTTCTCAACTCTTCGACTCAGGGCAATTTTTTCTCCAACTTCTGTGCATACTGGGTTGGTTAGCACAATCTTTCCCAAATCAGCCTTTACTGCACTGACTCTCCCTCCAGTAGACAGGGATCCTATGTTTACCATTAAAACTTCATTCTTTGATAATTTTTGCACCTGAAGTAAAACGTACAAAACTTTGAAACATAAGCTAGAGTATTAAAAAAAAAACAAAAAACCAACAAACAACATACCACAGACAATATGAAGTATCTCCTGTTACCTAGATACCAAAAAGAAAAGATATAGCTGAGAAACAAAAAACCCTATTAAATACCCACACACACAAACCATGCACAAGTGTCAGTGGATGAAGTTTATATTTTAACTCTTATGAAAGGACAAATATGTAAGTATGTTGGGTATATAGTACTGCAGGTTCTTCTTGTAGAAAAATTCCAAGAAAGTATATCATGCCAAAACATCCTGAAGATTGCACATACTGTTTTAAAAGCAAAACCAGTCTCAGATATTGCTACAAATTGGAATGTTATACCATTTTTTTAAATACTCTGGATATTCTCATTTCCCTTATGCCTACATACATCAAAATGATTTCTCAAAAAAGAATTAATTTCACAGGACAAGGAGACAGCTGAGGCACTTAATTTACTGTTGCATGAAGCAGTCATAGATTTTAGTGCTAACGGGGAAAACTATGATTTTATAGTTTGATTTGTGTAAAATGGACCACGGAACCTGAGACTGCGCTGTGTATCAAGTTCAGTTTCTTTTCAACTACAGTGTTTCAAAAATACTTAGCTTTAAAAAATTCTTCAGTGAAAGAATCTCTGAAAGGCATGTAAGTAGGAAGTAGATCAGTATGTGTATAAAACTAATTATTGCACAAATAAATAGGCTGATAGCAAAGGAAAACAACTACCAATATGTTCAGAAGAATACCTAACTTCAAAGACACATAAATACTTTATGGTACCTTAAACTACTCTGATAGGAATTCCTACTCCTCTGAGAAGTATTCTTCTATAATATTAAACAAACAGGTAAGTTTTGTGACAAGCATGTATGAACGGGGAGACAAAACTACTACATGAATTAGAAAAAATTACATGCTAATAAAATTTAGCACAAGAAGTTAATAAAAGAAATTAGAAAAAAAATCCCATAGTGTTGTCTTTCTAAAAAAAGGGGTACAGACCTTTGCGGCTTTCTTGTCTCCTTCAGTGCGCACACCTAATAGTCGTCTCAACAAGAAATAGGAAATTTCTAGCTCTGTAAATATTTCCGGCAGTGCTCCAACTGCACCAAGAACTTGGCCTACCATTCGGTCAGCCCGACACAAAGTTGGATCAATCTTAGTTCCAACACCTACAAGAAAACAAGAAAAGTCACAAGGAGTAATTGCAAGGTAGCTGTCATGTTTACATATTAAAATATTTGAAGGAGATCTAAAACCAACAAACTGAGAATGTACTGGGAATTCCCTGTTACCTCACAGCACGTTCAGAATGTCAGCAAGACCGAGCTCTGTCTATTTCAAATGAAGAAACATTCTACTGTTAAAGCCAGTACAATTAACAATGCAAGTTAATCTGACTTGGCCCCTGACAGTCAGGAAAATGATTTATTTATTGAATATCTAATTTTCACACCCATGCTGTCTCTCTATTTCTACATACATGTATTATTTGAAATTGCTCATAGCCTTTTTGTTTACTACACTGAAATTCATCGTTAAGTGAAACCAAGTGTTTTCAATAACCATGAAGAAATTAATCTTTTAATAAGAGAATACTCTTACCTATAAGACCTCCTGGAGCAGCATATTGTAGATCATTGTGTTCAGCAAAGAGTGACACAATTTTGGAAAAGATTGGCTTGCACATGAGTTTTCCTTCACTGTCCTTGGACACAATACCAGGACGGACCTCAATTTCCTGGCCCACCTAATTACAAAAGTGAAAAGTGATTAACTGAATGTTTCACAGGAACATAAAGCTAACTACTAGTCACAGATAAGACCTACTTATCCCAAGATCTAGTTATACAAGACCTTGGTTCCGGGCTACTATAGAATTTCTAGGACTTCTGTTGCACTGTTTACTGCAAATCAAACAATATTGAAAGCTCTGTATCTTACAGACAATGAAGCAATTGATTTTCTCTTCAATACAATTTACAGAACTGCTTTAGCAAAGGATATTTATCAGCAATAATTCCAGTATTTACATTTTAGTTTATTTTTTAAAATGACATCTCATTTAGAAATGTTACAGCACTGGGAAAAATTGAGTTAATTCAATCGGTGCAACTGATCAGCATCAATAAACCGCAAGACAAAGAAAATACAAGTTGTACAAATGTTCAAAGATGTAGTTTGCTTTCCAGTCCAACAGGGCAACTTTTAAAGCACCCATTTATCGACAGTATCCCATAAGCAAAATAAAAAAAAACTGAAATACACAGAATACTTGAATGGGGAAGTGGGACCTGTGGGAACCTATACACACTTCAGAAGTACCTTTAAAGTTTTTCTGCTCCCCTCCTTCCCCCCAAGTAATTCAGCAAGTAAAAGTGGTAGGACAGAAAAAAATTTAGCTCCCTCAATTTTTGTAAGCAATGACATCAGTATCATTATTAGCAAAAGTTAAGACCACAGTAACAAAAATACATGTTTCTTGTTCTGGTATTTTAAAACAGGTCAAAATAATGGACAGAGAGAATGGATAGGTGTCATGTGACCGTATTCTAGTTTACAAACCATTCAATTATATAGATTCATTTTGTACTAAGCATGCAAAAACTCCACAAATTTTTATAATTATAAGTCTCCAGACAAGAGAGGGAAAAGGTTACCTTTAAAACACCCTTTAGAATACTGCCACCAGCTACACCCCCCTTAAGATCATCAACTTCACAGCCAGGCTTGTTGACATCAAAAGATCTAATAACTGAAAAGAAGAGACCATAACCAAGTTTATATTTAAGATCAGGTTTTTAAAGAATTCGTGCCTTTCTTTGGCAACTTTGCTTCCCTATTCTTATTAAGGTATACATATATTTATAGATATTATGAAAACATAATTCAGGGATAACACTAAAATATGATGAATATTTTATTCTGAATTTTTAGGTATATAGCTGATTTTGTTCTCAAAACCATTTAAGCTGCTCATATACATAAATGGCTTTTTTAACTGTTTCTGCATAGCAAAAATTAATTTAAATATCAGTATCTGAAAAAGAAAGCAATGATCAACTATTAACTCCTTCAATATTCACAAAGTCAATTGTGACTATTGTAACCTTGTTTTAATGTAGTCAATTTTATGCATTCTGAACATGTTTTGTAGGTCTCCCATGCTTGGTGTGTGGGGAAAAAAGCAAACAAACGGATTCACTGTAGTGGAACTGAATTTCAAAATATGCTGTACAACAACTCGGGCTTTCAGGAGATACCAGGACTCTAACACAGAAAATCTAACCATGCTACCTATAAGGTTTTCATGGAAATAATTTAATTTTCAAATTCAAGAGTTTGTTAGTACTTTGTTAAATCAAATTTAAATTCATAGCAACTAAAGGAATGTTCTAAGACACAGGCAAGTTTCTCATCTTTATTGTATTTTAGTGCTGTTATACACATAGAGCATAGATAAAAACCAGCAATTACCTCAAAAAGATTTAACTATAGCAATTAACTATGAACAAAAGACACAGCTCTCAGAATATATGCAAGCTTTAAAATAAGAGTGCACTAAATGCTCCTTTTAAACCTACCTCTTTAGAGCATTCAGCAACATGCTGAATGCTCTAAACTTGCCAAGTATAGATACTTGCAATAAATGGTTAGCCACCAAAGCCCAGACCTAAGCATTTACATACCAATAAGCCTTGGTTCAGATGTGAAGTCTCGCAAAGGGACTGGGATTTTCTTCACTATATACTCGCAAACTACCTCAATGTTGTATTTCAACTGTGCCGAGATTGGAATTATTGGAGCTCCTTCTGCAACTGTACCTAAACCAAAATCAAGTCCAACATGAAGCCTTAATACGGTATTTATAACAACATGACCAAGAGTTCTGTCATTATTTCAAGGCAGAATTTCAAGGCATATTTTACATGTATTTCCCAAAATAGCATCAGAGCATTTACCCTTCCCTTCAACGTTTTAGCTCAAAGCAGCCAGACCTACTTTGAGGCGGTTGTGTTGCCTCTGGATAATTGTGTACTGACGAGCTTTACAGTTGTTCTCTGAACACTGTGCAAGATAATCTTCTGTTCTAAGGGAGAATTCACTTCTTACGTTGCGATCAGAAATATTCTTAAAATCATTTCCTCAGAGAGACTGGGTATCTCAGTATTCAATATATCAGTATTAATTTTACAGTCAGACTTCATTCTGATGAACTAAAATGCCTATCAACTTAATGATCTATATTTTCTAAGTTTTGCAATACAAATACATATTTTAGAAAAATCCTAACTTTATGGAAGGATTTATTTATTTATCAAAGCTTGTTAAATATAGTTTTAATGGTATCCATGTTTCTTGTGATAACTCCAGGTCTCACAAGAACTCCAAATTTACACATCAAGCCACTCCAACATAGCTGTTATGAACAGCTTATGCAAGGCAACAATTCTGAAACAAAAAAAAAAGAAAAAGAAGAAAAAAGAAAAAAAAAAAGAGAGAGAAGCATTGGCCACTTTTGATGGTGACAATCTACCTCTGCAGCTTTTCACATACTCCAGCTAAAGCAGATAAGCAGGGAAAACAGTGGAAGCTCTGGGGAAAAGATGAAACTCAAAGCACTAGATTAAAGTTGAACAGAACTTTATGGATGGAGTAGGATAACTCTGTCTGAACTGGACTTACAGAGAGAGAGAGAGAGATGAAAGACAAATCTTTTGTGATTAGATAAAAGTAACTAACGCATTTATAGCTATAAGGTGCCCCTAGAAAGCACTGCTTCGTTCTCTCCTGCACTGTAGTAAGATCACAGTACAATCTCCAGCAAAGAAACAATCCAAGAAGATACAATGCCAAGGAGAAACCACAAATCCAGTGAAAGCTGCTAGACAAGACCTATTGCTAGTAGTTTTATATCAAAAGCTCTAACCAACAGCTATAACACTACTGTACGTAAGCAGTCTGAAACAGATAAGAATCACAACTTCAAAGGTCTGTTTTACAGATTAACAGACTATGTATACCAGCATCGTCTGAGTAAGAAAAGCTCTTCTATAAACATATTAAAAAAAAAACACTATCTGTTTTTTCCCAACACAGAAGAATTACCACCACGAACTGGATTTCTGTTGTTGAAAACTTACCTTGTACAAATGCAAGAATCTGTTCATACTGTTCTTTAGCCTGGCTCTCCTTCACCAAATCAATCTTATTCTGTAGAATCAAAATGTGTTTCAGTTTCATGATTTCTATAGCAGCTAGATGTTCTGAGGTCTGGGGTTGAGGGCATGACTCATTACCAGCTGAAAGAAGAAAAGCAACTGCAATATAGAAACTATAAAGATAGGTAAAACTCCTACCATTAAGACATCTACTTTCCATTCTATCTTTATAAAAAAAGAGTCAGCTCTCAGTAAGCTACACGTGAAGCATCCCAGTTAATAAGCACCTACACTTCCCCAAAACTGCTGGCTTTAGCGTCCACACAATATAAGACAGATAAGAGGGTGACTGAGTCCCCCATTATACTTGCTCCCAAGAGAAACACACATTTAAAACTTCCAAAGATACTGACAGCTAACTTCTGTCCACTTGACTTATTCCATCCTTTAGGTCTTTAGACATCCCAGTACTGGCTAGCATAATGGACAATTCACCTTTCAAAAAACATCTTAAAATTCTATGTTTTTTTCTTATCACCAAAGCCATAAAAATGCCAAGATTCACAAACTCTATAACACACAGTAGATGTATCAAGCATGTGAATAGGACATTTATCAGCATGCTTTGGATTTCAGCCATCCAACAAGCCAACTTTGGCCTGATGTGCTATTGTGGTGGTTGATCTCAATTGAAATTTGGTCTATCACATTTTCTAGATTTAAACAGGCAGAAGGAATGACAGCTTATCAGCTATCTCAGACCATTTAAACTACAGTATCTGAAGCTGTTCTTGTTTGTTCACGTGCCATATCGAAGTAACATAATTGCTATTTATCACCAGAGCGCACTACATTCTTCTATAGACATACAAAAATGAGTTTTATTCACTTCCCATTGTTTACAAATCAGATTAAAAGTTGTCTACATCAAGATAAATCTCCTGTACCTTGATTTTTTTCCATATTCATTGGGGTTTACTGTTTGTACTCATGTTTGTGGACTCTCCTGTATGGCTAAGGCTACGTATTTAAAGCAAACTGAAGCGTCAGAGAAACACAAAATGTACCTGTAAGCCAATGCATTTCCATAAAATGATGTAAGTTTTACAGTGCTATACTACTACAAGGTTTCATCTTACCTAACTGATCTTCTATCAACTGGGCCAGCTACCAGATTAATGAGTATTTATAGCTATGTTTAAATAAACGAGCTAGTTACGGTACTTTTTTTTGTTTTCACCACTCACCCCACTAAATTTTAAAACTCATATAAAGTTGCTTCATGATATTAAAAAAATAGAGCTCTGCTTTTGTGTAGCAAACATTACCTATCAACAGTAAAGCTGCATCCATTACTGCTGCACCGTTCAACATAGTAGCCATCAAAATATCATGGCCAGGACAATCCACAAAAGAGACGTGCCTGTTGTAGAAAAAGGTTAGTCCAAAAGCCAATAAACAATTTCTCTGACTAATTTATTTGAGTGGCTAAACAGACATAAAGGTTAAAAGCAGCCTTAAAATAGATAGATAAATAAACATTTCAAGACAGATGCTGAGAAGTAACACCTTAAAAATATTTTCGTAAGAACACAAAGACTACTTAATGGCTATTGAATAGTTTTTCTGAGTTTTAAGATTTGATACCATATATCCACACTAGGTACTGCTTTAATATTTCATGTTACTTATAGATTAGACTAGATTTAAATGCACCAGAATAAAAAAGAACGAACCAAACTCCCCACACAAGCAGAAAAACCCAAACCCACAGGATTTCTCTTATCTCTTTTAAAAGTCATCTCCCATTCTTCAATTTTAGAAAATTATGCATTGTTAATTACACAGTTACAATTGCACTTTACTTCAAAGATTTATCCACAGACACAATGTTACAGCTCTTAGTTCCAACCTTATGATTTTATCGTGCAGACCACAGTAGTGAATTCACTACATTCTTGCCTGAACGTATTCAGTAAAGCATCCTTGTTTCCTGGTAGCATACCACCAAAAATCCAAGGTACTAGTTTTCTGCTTCGCTGACAATATTAAGAATCTACCACAAGCAAATAAACAGTAAGATAAAGAATCCGAAGCTTTCAACCAATAGTTTAATAATGGCTGCATGACTGTCACACTCCAGCAGAAGCTACTGTTAGAACAACTGCTCTACTGGGAATCTGGGGAAAGGAAGGAAATAGATGATTACAGCACTACTTGTATTTTATATATAAGCATGAACTAAGAATCTTGTCATACAACAGTCTTTGTGACTACTCTCATTTGTGGTGTCTCACTTCTGTGGTTACTATGCTTGCACAATGACCATACTATACTTTTGTAGAAATTAAATAAATAAAGGACACCTGGCGTCCAGTTAGAGGCCTGATCTCAACATTAAGCATCAGGCTTTCATATATTCATTTTAAGAACTTTGAAAACTTTCCTGCCTCTAGGAAGAAAAAGTTTAACAAAGGTCACCCTCCAAAATGGAATTTTAAAGATGCGTTTGTGAGGTTCACTTTAGTTCTCATTCTAGTGGCTTTAAAATGTACTTATATTAATAGCAGAAAAAAATTCATTTCAGAGTCCTGCAAATACCCAAGAACAGAAGACACAGTCGTGCCCTACCATCACAACTAATAAAAACAAGGCTGTTTAGGTGACACATTAGATCAGGGAGATCCAGCATGTAAGAAAATGTGGTCTGCCATAACAATACATTCAGCTTGCAGCTCAATCCCGACTATTTTTCATTATGTAAAAGGAAGCAAACACAATTTATACCATTCATTTTACTGCAGTTACCTGACTAGTTTAAAGTTCCCTTTGGTGCCAGGAATATCTGTAGGGAACTCATCTGGGGTGCTACTTCCACAGGATCGGTAACACTCTGGCCGGGAACAGCTTGGGTCATCCAGCTTGTAAATCTGTAAGTAATTTATTAAAAAATTAGAAAAAGTTTAATGCATCAAGGGTTAATTACTTACCAGCTTACATCCACCCAGAAACATATTAGCAGCATATCTGGTAGACTTACAGTAATGACTCACCTTTGCATTAGCATAGCCCAGCTTGATTGTGATATTTCTTTCCAGTTCATTTTTAAATCTGACAGTATGAACTCCAGATATAGCTTTGACTACTGTTGACTTTCCATGGGCTACATGGCCAATTGTACCTACGTTTTAAAAGCAAATGTTTGTCAATAAATTGTTTAATTTTGTGCAATGTTCCATTGCAGTCAACACATAATTACCCCAAACTCTCTGTAGCCAGTAAGTCAGGAGCTTCCATCAGAAGCATGTATGGGTTTCGTAATCATTTTTGTTTAAACAAACAAGATCCTAAATTAAGCTCCCAATGGACAGATCTTTGCACTTTCATGAAACTCATTTCAATGTTTAATTTTAAGGTAAAATAAACTTTGCTTTAGCAACTATTCCCCGCCTAATTCAACAGCGTCCTTAAGTAAAATTGGTGCTATTCAAATTAAAACGGTTTGACAAGTCTCTTCCTGCTCCTTGATAAAATTTATAATAAAAACACTTTATCTATATTGCATTCTGTTTCGGTAAGAATTTCTTAAAAATGTTCTCACATAGGTACCATACGTTACTACATGAGCACCAGAAAGAGTCACGTTAATGCACCCCTCTTTTTTAGAAGTTTGGTTTTACCTATATTAATTGTTGCTTGTCTGCTGATGACTTCTGGTGAAAGAGGCGTCAGCTTGGTAACATCCTGCATGAGGGAGATTTTAGAATTTACTCATCTTGTATCTAAAAGTTTAGAGAGTATTATATGTATTTTCATAAAAATTATCCAGTTGTTCTATTCAGCAAAATCCAACCAAGCTCATAAAACTAATTCTATATATGCATTCCGTATGTGAAAGTATGTGCAAGTATGTGAAATAGGACAAAAAGTGAACAAAATCCTGACTGTAACTCAGTATAGGTTGCAAATTAAAACACTGACTGTAACGTGGTAGAGGCTGCGAGGTGTTAAATAAATACAGAAGTAAACAAAACAAAAAATCTCATAAAAAGCTCTAGCACACAAAAAAACCTTACTTATCCATAATTAATTAAATTAACTTTCCATGGGCTACATGACGAACTGCACGTATGTTTTAAGAACAAAGATTTGTCAATAGACAGTTGTTTAACTGGTATAAGGTTCCACTACAGTCAATATATAGTTACAACTAACACTTTGGAGTCAGTAGGTCCAGAGATTTCATTAGCGCTATGGATTTAATTTGGGTTTTAATGGTTATTTTTTCCTCAAATCCTGTTATTACTATTTTAGGTACCAGACAAAAATTCTGCTGTCCTAAATAGCCTGTTGCGTGAACCTACTAGTAACTCCTGGCAAATCAAAATACATACAAATACATTCCCTATAGTTAAAAAGACAACTCTGGAAGAGTTGTTTTGGTTTTTTTAAAAAAGCTGTTTGTCCAAATATTGGACAAATATTGAAATCCACTGAAATGTCTTCTGCACTATTTTTGAAAATGTTGACAGTTAATTTCCATCCTGCACTGAATTCATATGGATGAGCTGCTCAGTTCAATCAAAGACTCAACGATGCCAAAAGAGTGCTCAGTGCAGGACAGGATATAAATATTTTGCTAAGATACAAATAACACACATACATTCGTTTACATTAAATCATGCATTGTTTACACTTACATGCATGTTCCATGTAAAACAATCAAATAAACACATCTGTGTAAGAGTGTAAGCTCACTCACTCTATTCTCGAATATTACATGAATAAAATGCTCATGTTCAATATAAAGCAAGTTTTCTCCACCTAACACAGGCAATTAAATTTATATTACGTGTATAACTAACTTAAAACGACTGCACACACTGAAGTCAACGACGGGAACATGACCTGCAGATGGCACCATCTAGCAGGGTAACAAGCACATAAGCATGATGCAAACCCTGTCATCAAAAGAAGTGTTCCTGGTGCACACAATTATGCACGCCTACAATTTTTTCCTCAAGACTGATATAATGCTAAGCTCAGCTATAAGCTCCAGTCAATAGTAAGCATTAAAGGGCCAACTGAAAAAGTACAGCATAGGCCTTAAAGGTAATTCCTACCAACCTCCCAACTAGGCTTATCTGTGCTGTTTCTGACTGGCAAATGCCATGGTCAAAAATGAAAGGAAGTAAAGAAACTTTTTGAAATTACTAAGATGGTTAGCTATAAGACAAAAAGAATTCTTGTGCTCAAACCTCAAGAATATCAAACATTATTACTGTAAAGACAAACAAGCCCTTCTAGTTTGCTGAACACCAGGGAGCCAGCACCGTGATTTTCGACTGCTTTTGTCTGCACATAATTGTAGTAAGTGAAACAACCCAGGTGAGACGTTTAATAGGCAAGACTACCACAGCAAGAGACCACTGCAACTTATTTTCTTGGCAGTCAAGAAAATTTTCTTATTATACCAACCAAGACACGGCTGGCAACCAATCCATCTATCCTGCTTGGGAAACAGGACACCAATGTATGATTCTGCTTGGGAGAGGGAAGAGCCTTTAACACCACTAAGGCAGGGCAGCCCTTACGAGGCTGCACATCTCGGCACAAAGGCTTCACTCGCAGAGCCAGGACGCCAACCCACCGAGCTTCGGACTCGCCTCACCACCAAGCCAAGCGCCTCAAACCCGCTGCGACCAGCCCAACCTGCTCCCCGCGCCTGCCTCCACCTACCCCTTCCCCCAGCCACGGCGTGCTGCAGCTCGGCCCCCCCAACCACCGCCGCCTTCCGAGCCCCCTCCAGCCTTAAGGGCCCCAAAGGACACGGCGGGGCCTGGAGGGAGGCCCGGATCCCCTCAGCCTCAGATCGCCGCCCCTGCTCCCCACAGCGGCCCGCCCGCCCGGCCGGCCGGCCGCCCAAGCCCCAGCCCCAGCCCCAGCCCCAGCCCCGGGCCCACATCCGCCGCTTCTCGGTGTCCTCGCCCACGGCCACCCGCCCTCCGATCCCCTGGGCGCCCGGCGGGCAGGCCTCACCAAGGTGGCGAGGTCCTGCCGGCTGAGGTGCGGCTGCCCCAGAGTCACTCCCGCCTCGTCCCCCGCCATCTTGGCCCGAAGAGGAAGCGAGGAGTCTGGCGCAGCCGCCTGACCCCCGCCCCGGCTCGTCACCGCCCCCTCCGCCGGCCCGCACCCCGGCACCCGCTGACCGCGGGGCAGACGCCCGGCTCGGCGACCGGCCGCGCTGGGCGGCGCGGGGTGTCTGCTGGCCCCGCCGCGGATCGGCAGCGGCTCAGGCGCGCTTCGAGGCAGCCCCGAGAAGGACCCCCCGACCCACACCGTCACCCTCGCACCGGGTGATGCAACCGGGCCTGCCGCAAGGGCCGCTCCGCGTGCGCGCGCAGGCGCAGGGCGGGACGGCCGCCTCGCGCCTGCGCCTCGCGCCTGCCGCCGGGTAACGGTTGTGGGCTGAGGGGGAACGCGCGGAGCTGCTGAGGGGAGGCCCTGGGGCGGGGGTGGGGGGGAGATGGGGGTTAAAAAGCAACGTTAGAGAGTCCATGTGGGGGTCTGGCACACGGCTCTGCACCGACACGCGTCCGGGGAATCCGGGCTTCTGAGTGTTCCTGTGGGGAGGGGATGGATGGTCTTTTGTCTCCGCGGCAGGGCCGCGGTGACTGTGTGTTAGCGCTGTGTGTGCTTACACACGCAAAATACTGCCATTGCTTCGGTAGGGCGGTCAGGGTGGGGACCTAGTTTGGTTGAAAGGCGCACCAAAAAAAGGAGATTGATCCTGTGTTTGCGGTTTGTGCATCAGCATCTGTTGATGCACGTCTCGCAGCATGGTAGCTGTAGGTTTATTTGGGGTGGTGAGTGGGTGTGATGGAGAGGGGAAGATGGGGGTAAAATTGAAGCGAGATGTGCTTGTATGTCCTTGGAATGAGCATATCTAATTTGATGTCTGATCAGCTTACCCGCTTGAACAGTAAAATGTCAGTCTGCATATGTTAGTAATCTCTGCTGGCCATCAGCCTGATAAGATTTTGAATTTCAACCTTTCTCTTGTTACTGTCTTTTGTAGACTGAGTGCTTAGTGTTAGGGAGACCATATGGATAAAAGACCATGCCCCAAGATACAAACAGCTTAAATCTTTTGTACCAAGCAGCTAAAAGCCCTGCCAAATATGTGCTGTTTTCAGAGTTGGGTATGACATAAATGCTTTTAAAATCGAATAAAATCCCTGATCTAGTGATGAGAGCCAGCTTGGAGGTTCGCCAGAGACTAAAGGCCAAGTTCACAATCATCCCCCATGGGAAATTGAATTGACTTGTCCTTGGAAACTTCTTAAAGGCATAGAGGTTGTTGCTACTAATAGGATTTCTTCGATGATCAGAGAAACAGGTTTCAGTGTAAGTAACCAATCGTGTCAAATACATGCATGTTCATCGGCAGTAGCTTTGCCTACTGGAAAATGTGATGGTTCTCGGATTTTGCCTGGCTGACTGCTTGGTTCAAAAAAACAGGTTTGGAGCAGACAACCATGTGATTGAAATGCGATGATGGAAATCTGTGAAACTGGTATGCCTGGTTTAACAATGCTTATAACCTCCTGCTTTCACAAATGCAACTGTTTCCATTGTTTCCTGATACAAGAGTTAGTAGTGAGTTCTGCTGGATATACCTAGAGCAAGTACATTGCCAGCATTCTTATTTTGAAGAAATGAATGTGAACGTGTGGTAAGAAACCTTACCAGTATGTATAATGATGTTGCCAATGACAAAAGGTAATTTGTCTTGCAACCCAGTAATGTTGCACATTGGTCTGGAAAATAAGTTTTCATACCTAATCTCTCATCCAGCCACACGGTGTTTTCAATTCTGTATAAAATATCTCACTTCTGGGAATAATAATAGATCCTTATGACCGATATACGCAAAGTATAGTGGGAACATGATGCAATACTTGGTTGTAGTTGCTTCGACATCCAGGCATACATAATTACTCTTTTATGAAAACAAACTGAAAATACTAGATTCTGTAGTTACTTAGGCATTTAAATTATGCATTGCAGTGTAAAATTATGGGAACAGTTTTTGTCACATTTGCAGCAGCCTTTAGAAAGGATTTAATCCTTGCCAGGAACTGTCAGGATCTGAAAAAAAAGCCCAAACAACTGTTGCTAATATTTTAACAATGAGATGATACATTTTGCATATTCTGAGGTAGTCTTGTTACTTTGACTGTATTTGGGAATATTTGTGGTATGAAGAAAACCCAGAAAAGTCTGCAAATGTCTAATTAAAGTAGGTAAAACCATTTCTAGTTGTCATCAACTGTATTATGCTTATACTTATAAATTAAATAATGTTTAAAATTACTCAAATTAAATGGTAAATAGTACATTACTGTAGCTCAAAAACGCATGTCCAGAATTTTATTCATTGCAATAGCCGCATTTAAGCCACTGGAAACTAGTAACTGACTTCATGCAGATACCTAAATTGGAGGCATCAGCCCAAATCTCTGTGTAAATTAATATTAACTAAGGCAATGTTGATAACCTTGGTCATTGTCAAGGGCCCAAATTTAGCAGTCTCACATTTTTATTTAGGAGATTACAATTGAGGTATTGGTATCATATTTTGATTTTTCGGTAGAGGAAATTGTCCAATGTAAAGGAGAAAGGGATGGGGTGCGTTTTGCGCTTTTAAGTGCTGAGAGTAAGTATGTCAAAGCTGTTGGGCTTTTTTTTTTTTTTTGGCTAGGTTTGAGGTCGTCTTCTGTGGCAGCGCTTAGGAGAGACCTGAAGATCATCTTACGCCTCAGCTTACCACAAACTGCAAACAGCAAAATGACAGTCAGGTAAAACCAAAACAGTCCTGCTTAGCTTTTTCCACGCTTGCTGACCTATGAAGGTCAAAAGTCCAAGGAGGGCAGATGGATGCATGAAGTTGTATTACTTCTGTGTATGAAGAACTTTCTACTCCAGTTTTTCCTTGCTGAAGCACGAGATGCGAGCAAGTATGTGCTTGGTGCAGCAGGAGACGTGTCCTATGAATAAAGGAGGGAGGGAATGTCTTTCCTTTGAGACTTGTGCCGCAGGAAGGGTATCTACCTTAGTGGAGTCAGTACGTAAAGGTTGGTTGCTTCACTACAAGCGCACAAGTAACAGGTTTTCAAACGGTGACTGGGGAGATGGGGCAAATGTACCGCATGTGTAAGCAGATGTGGTGGAATAGTATAAAGTTTGCCAAGCAGAGAGAGGTTGGGCCGTTGGGATGAAGGAGCGAACGGCAGCAGGTTGTAGCGTGGAATAAGCAGGCTGTGAGGGCGCAGTAGGGGGGCAGCTGAACTGAGTGGGAATCGCAGTGCGAAGTCTTTTGTGGAGCAGCGCGTGGAATTGCTGGTTCATTGTGTGAGGCTGTGAAAGGTGGGGAAGATGTTCATCTTGGGGGTGGCAGCTATAGAGGAGGGAGGTACGGCTCTTGTATAAATCAAGAATGGGGTGCAGGTGGTAATGAGAGACTGAAAATAGGCAGCAAAGGGGATGGGAACGGCAATAAACAGGGAGAGGATGGCAGCGTGTGGCCTGCTATTTAAAGCAGTGAGTGACAGAGAAGGTGACAGGGAGGTACGTAGCAGGTAGCGAATGGTTTGGGGGTGGCAGTGGCAAACTGATGGTCCACGTAGTTTAGTTCACCTCTTATAAAAAAGTCAAAGTTTGCTGGGCAAAGGTGAGATAGAGAAAACAAGGAGCTGATGCTTGTGCTAAGGCAAAGCCCTCTTTGTCCCACGCTAGGCTGCCATGTCCGCCCCCTGAGCTGCCTGCAGCTTGTTGCTACACCAAGCACTGGTGGCTGTGGCCCTGACCCGCGGGACTCTGGTGACCCGGTTCCCACGCCGGCTGGCCAGGCTGCCTGTGGGGAGCTGGGCAGGTGTCGCGGGAGGAGTTCAGCCAGCTCCTAGCAGGGTTTGCTATTGCCCGGGGTGGGCTGCAGCTCAACACCCCCAGGAGGCTGCTGCCCTAGAACACCGGGAGCTGCGGAAGCTTTGGGGCCATGGTTTGCAGCTGAGCTCCAGCACACAGACGCAGATGATGCTTGGTGCTGTTGCGTCCCCAAGGCCCCGGTAAGGGGCTCCTCTCACCGCGGCTGCCGGTGCGGGACGGCAGAGCCAGGGCCGGGCCGGCCCGGCACCTGGCTGACACAGGGAGGTGCCGATGGGACAGGGCAGGCCGCCGGGCGCGGGTTGGCGAGCGGAGCAGGGCCGGGCCAGGCCGAAGCGGGGGCGCGGCGGTGGCGGTTTGCCGCCCCGGGCAGCCGCCCCCCCTCCCTCTGCCGGGTCCCCGGGTGGCGGCGGAAGTGACGGCCGGCGCGGGGTGCCGGTGGTGGGGGAAGATGGCGCCTGCGGCCGTGCTAGGCAGCGCAGAAGGTAAACAAGTGTGAGCGGTGGGGGGCGGGCGGGAGCGGCAGAGACCCCGAGGGTGAGGCCAGGCCAGGTAGGGCCGGGAGCGCCGGTGCCCGGGAGTTGCGGCACAGGCACGGCGCGGCGGGGGGCGGCTCCCCACCTCCCCCTGAGCACGGACCGCGGGGAGGAGGGAGCCCAGGATCCCCCCTTCCTCCGCCTCCTCCTCCTGGCTTTGCCTCAGCCATTGCCCCTCTCTTCAGCCCCCCGGCGCCTCCCTCCGCCGCCGCCCCCGGCTTTATGTTACACAGAGGCCCCCCTCTCCGCCGGTCCAGCGGGAGAGCCGCGTCTTCAGCGCCGCCGCCGAGAGGTACGTGAAGCCGCCGCCGGGGTCCCCCGGGCCCTCCCGCCGCTGCCCGCCCCACCGAGGGCGGCCCGGGCCCCCTCCTGGCCTTCAGGCACCCTCCTCCCCCGGGTCTGCCGGCCGAGGCAGGCGGCGGCGGCGGCACGGGCGGCCGCCGGGGAAGGGGGCGGCGGGCATGGCCTGGCCGTGCCGGGCGGGCGCCGTTAAAACCTTGCGCGCCCGTGGAGCTGTGGATCGAGGGGCGGCCGCGGCAGGTCTCTAACTCAGAGACCGCCTGCCCTGTTCGTTGGGAAGCTCGGCCTGTGAGCTTTGGCTCGCAGCGGAGTGGTGCTAAACGTGTCAAGCAGACAAGCTGAAGTAGGTCATCTGAGTGCCTACCCCGAAAATGGCTATTTCGCGGTCAGTGACGTTGGAGGAGAAAAAAGTATCTGTGAACAGAACGAGTAGACTGCTGTTCAGGAGTGGTACTGGAGCTTAGACCTATTTGGTAAATACTTAAACGTCACTTACAAAATTAAAGGTTTCTTCTTTTTTTTTTTTTTATTTCCCCCTTTAGAAGAAGAATAGGGGAACCATAAAGCTGTTACTGGATAAAAGGGCAGAACTATTGAAGTCTGGCTTCCTGTTGACTTCTTTATTGTCTATACTCGTTCCTAAGAAAATAGCCCAGCTCTTTCACCACCATTGCCCCACTTCGCACTCAACTCCCCTCAGTATACCACCATGTGCCAACATCCTTTCTGTCTTTTTCCTTCCAACACCTAACTAATGTGTTTAATTTCTACCACATGTCCTATAAACTTTCCCAGTGTCACTCATCTCCTTTCACTTTCCTTAATTATACCCTGTGGCTGGTTTGGATTTACACGTGTTGATTTGCCTTTCAGCAAGCAAAGCAGAACAGATAACTGTTGAGCTCACACTGGAGACACTGGTTCTTTTTTATTTATCTAGCTGCCAATTTGGGGGAAATTTGTAAAAATTTAATATGTTTGAGATTTCTGTCCTTGACAAATTAGATTGACATTTGGTATTGAGGTCAAAAGCTGCGTGTCTTGAACAAAAGGCAAAATCTCAATCTCATTTTCTCAGAAGATGCTAAAAGTATTAACTAAGTTAGCAAAAAATATATAGAATAAAAAGTAAGAGGTAGTTCACCTATCTTAATTTATATTAAAATTATTTTTACTAATATAGTTTAGGTACTACTTGTAGCTCATTACCTTCTTATTATGCTAAATGTTTATGTGCTGAGTCCAAACACTTTGATATAAAGAAGTAGGGTTATATTTTTGCTACTAAGAAATACTTAATTTGCTACTTTTCTGTATAAAATACATTGTGATTTTCTCAATAAATATCTTCACAATGAGAAAATAATTCTTTATTTATAATTTGTTCTTACATTTTTAATAATTAATCATTATAGAAGCCACAAACGTATATAATAAGGAATGTTGGCACTAGGGATAGAGCAGTTCTGTCTGCTTTGAGAGCAGTGGCAAATCTGTAGTTTTCAACACTGCAATCATCTAAGAGGTATTAGTGATACAAGTTTTTCTAGTTAAAGACTCATTCTTATGGATGTATTAAAAATATTTTATACTGGGCATCTGTTCTGTTATCAGCAAATATAATTGGAAGAGCATTGAGCTGAGCTTGCTCTATGTTCAGGAGCATGTTTTGCTACAGTTGTAGTGACGCAATGATCTTCTAGCCAAATGTTTTAAACTACCTTAACGTCTGGAGTACAGTTACATCATCCACATAATGGGCTAATACAATGCGAAACTAATGTATATCTCGTTGATGTTAATTCATGAGACAGAAGCTGAGTTTAGATTCAGTTAGGTGAAGGTAAACTGGTCAAGTAACTACAGCTGATGCATAAGCCTGGTAGTCTTGAAATGTTTGTCAAGCATGTACTTTTGTCAGAATCCTTTAGATAGTCATCCTAAAGCTTATTTAAGGGCTGATCTGGGGAATATATTTTATTCTCTGGTGGCTAGTGGTGTACAAGGGAAGTTTCTGGCATATAATCAGTTAGTACTCATCTAAATTCAACATATGTGAAAACTATACTCTTCAACAGTATTTTGAAACAAAATGGTTCTGATCTTTGTGTGTGTGTGTGCTTGTAACATTTGGATCATTTTGTGCAGAAAGACTGAATTTGCTTATAATACAAGCTTTTAGGAACAGAGAGTAACATGAGTTGAGAACCCTATCCATTATAAATACGTCCATGTGAGAGTATCTACTTGAGTTAGAGGTTTCTCAAAAAGAAAATGGAACTAAATACTCTCCCTAGTACTGTACTCCCTGAAGATAGCTAAAAACTACTCAGCAGGGTTCTACCTTACTTACAGGGTGACGTATAACCATACTGAGCTGAGACACAATCCATACTGAGTTTTAGTATGTTTGGTTATAGCTAGTTCTGATAATGCTTCTAGAATAACCATAATGACCCCAGAGACAACTGATGTGTTATAGAAGTGCCACTGTTATGAACTGATGCAGGTTGCTCAGAGATAGCAACATGGGTAGAGATTGTAAGAGGATCTGCCATGGTCAGATGCGTGCCCCTAAGAAATTCTTCATGCAGTGTGGACACTTTTCATGAGTATTCAAGTTTTAATTTGTAGAGTTCTGACAGTCTGCTTCCTCTGACTGACAGCGACTGGTAAACTCCTAACTTCTTGCTTGTAAAGTAATCCAGTGTTTTTGGAATTCTCAGCAAGGATTGGGTGAAGTCTTTAGTGTGAACCTACTGATATGTTTAAGATAATTTGTTTCCCCAACTTAGTATATTAATTATAAAGGATTTTAGATAAAACACATTGTAACTTGCTGTGTTTCTTTGTTTCCTACATTTGCAATTGTTGTAGCAATGGAATGTTTCCATATCCGCTGGTTATTGGTCTATCTCACTTTTACACCATTCCTTCTGTTGCTGATAGTGGGAATTATGGTAAGAACTGGTGGTTCAGACAAGGTTTTAGTTAATGGTTTTAGTATCAAACCATGTAACAAAGATTTAATTTGGGGAATGAGTTATTTAGACTGTATAAGTGTATTTTTATTCACTCAGTGCATTCTCACTCATTGCAGCACGCTGCGTTCAAAGGCCCGGTTTTCAGTGACGCATATGTGCAGTTGAGAATGTTTTACTTGTATGTGTAAATGCCTGTGTGTATTGTATTTTTGTATGTGTATATAACATTTGAATATGGAGAAATGTCCTATTTGTGCAGGAAAGTGTTTTAACAAAATTCGGGTCAAAGAGTTCTGCTCAAAGCCGTCTTTGCTATCCAGCTCACTAAATAAAGCATATGTAATGGCTTTAAAATTTAAATGCACATATTTAAATGCATGTGTTTGATGGATGAAAGGAATGGGATAGATGGAACAGATTATTGGATTTCAAGCTCTATTTTAGTACTTTTTGTAACCAAAGTATGGTTCTGTATGTCTGGTGATACCTTTTTGTGTAACTCCTAGATACAGTGTTTTATTATGTGAAAATTTGTTGTTCAGCTGTGTTCACATAGGTGCATTTTCAGAATTTCTGTGAGGTAGGCAGAATGAACAAGTACTTCAAAATCTGTAAACAAAGGAACTTGCTAGTTCTGTCTCAGCATATCAAATGAGTTATTAAGGAACAGCAGTAAAGCAGAAATTTGCCTTTTAGCTGGTGTGCTATAGTCGGTATTGTCAGTTGCTTTCCTAGAACAATACATTTCTATGCCTAGAAAGTGCATATAAGTTTACATATTACATAAACACAGTTATTTAAAGGGCACTTTTTCAGCAAGTACTGCTTTTGGATAGATTTTTAAATCAAGCAGGATGTGAGCCAAAGGTGGATATTCCATAACTTCCTTCTCAATAGCCTGTGCAATTAGACTCCATTTCTTCTGTTTGTGACTAAGAGCGTCAGACACCCTGAGGAAAGAAGGTTCTCCTTGTTTAGCAAGAAAAAGCAGTCTGGAACAGGGTTTTCAGACTTTTATTACAGCTGCAGAATAAAGATGAGAAATCAGTGTTCCAAGTAAGTGCTTTTACAGTCATGGCAGAGTAGAGTCTGTAATGCATTATGTGCTAAAAGAGGAAGAAATGTCAGGGAAAGCTAATAAGGTTAAGCGTATTTCTCTTTTGGCTTTTCAGCAGAGAATCTTACTTCCTGTGCTGCATTATACTGATCGGCTCTAGTATGTGCAGAACAATGCAGAACGTCAACTTAGATTATTTTTTTTCTTTCCCCTTTATTGTTTATACATTGGAATTTTTTGTTCCAGTTTTCTTACAGACCACTGTATGCTACATGTCTTCCTTAGGATTAAGTGTGCTATTGTGATTTGCATGGATGAAGAAAATCTAACTCTAAATTTTGCATTTTTATTGAAAATGTGAAAAAAAATGGTTATGTTATTGTCCTCCGGGAAATAAGCTGCAGCGTTCAAATAGTGCATAGAATTACATCTAAGATTGCAAGTCTGTGTGTGGGAGGAATGGCATAGCTATGCTTTAGAAAAATTACTTCATTTGAGAGTATTTCGTATTGCTTTTTTAATATTTGAACTACCACATCGCTATTTGCTTTTGACTAAAGCTACTAGCTACAGAAACGAAGATTTTTACCAGTTGATCATAATATGCATTTAACTATCTAGTTTCCTAGTCTCTGTGCTGTTTTAACTCCCTTGTGTATTTGCGCTGGCCAATACATTTTTGTGTTGTAAAGAAAAATATATTTGCTGATATTGTGTATGGCTTTATGCCAAAAAAGGGTATTTACTCCTTTTATTTAATGCAGGAAGACAAGTAGTTTTTCACTTTTCACTCATAGAATTCTGAAGCTTCTTTAGATGGTGCTATGGAGAAGTCTTAGTGGTTTTGTCTCTACTTAAATAATCCATTAAATGCTGCCATGTTTGAGAGGAAGAATATTTTGAGATTGAAAACTGTAGATTTACTAAAAATAATATAAACAGGGATGTGAAATGAACAATTAAGTGACTTAAACCCCCACATTTTAAAATATTCTGAAGTAATAATTTCGTAGCGTTGACCACTTTGTTACCATTGTAGAGTTTTGTGGCTGACTTCCGGTTTTAATATATTTTTACAGAATAGCCAGTTTTAGGAAGATGTGAAAATTAGAACCCTAAAAGGAGTTTCCTAAGTGCAGGGGGTTTTAAAGTGTATTTTGGTGTTTCCTAGCACCTTATTTTTTCATAGATTTAAAATTTGAAGGGTAGTAGCTTATATCTGATTTGAGTGTGTGTGTCTTATTGCTCTTTAATCAGAATTAAAATTATGGTCATAAAGAAAATAATCATTGCAGTATCCATGGAAAAGCAACACGATCACAGAATTATAGACTGGTTGAGGTTGGAAGGGACCTCTGGAGGTCACGTGGTCCACCCCCCTGGCTCAGCAGGTTGCCCAACATCCTCACTGGTGCTGGTTTCTTGGTTTTGTGTATTATTTATTTGTTTTGATCCTTAAAAGGAACACTGGAGGTGCTTCTCTGGATTTGGTGCATTTACCCTGTACCATTTGTCTCTGCTTGTCTTCACTTGCCAACTTTTCCTTTTACTTCTTTGAAAGAGGCCTTCTAAAGCCATTCTATGTAAAAGTTAATTTCTTTCCTTTTGTTTGCAGAGTGCCTATAATGTAATTATCTTTCTCAAGTTAAGGGGAAAGACCCTGTTATGTGTTTGGAGCTTACTGGTATGGTTCTTCTATGGTGTTCACGTACGCAGTAACATATGTACTGTTTTGAAGAAACCCCTTCTGTGAGATTGCTGCCTGCGTGAGCCTGTGATGGGACATCCCATTATTTTCAGATTAATATATATTGCTTCAGTCACCTGCTTCATTTCTGACTGACTTCTCCCCCCCCACCCCCCCAATATATTGTTGTGTTACTCTGTTTATTTCTCACATTTGTAAATTCCAACTGCCCTGCCCAGTCTTTTCCATTGATCTTGGAACTGAAGCTGAGCCATATGTCTTTGTTGGTCTCCTAACGAAATGTGATTTACACAATTGTACTGGCTGAGAATCCCGGTAACCTTTGAACTTCTTTGCCAATTTCAAACAGAATTGAGACATAGTTATTTCAAGTTGCTGTATAGTTTATGAAAACGGGTGGCCCATTTAAAGGCAAGTGACCATTAAATCTCTTAAACAGGAAAGACCGAAGTATGAGCTCAACTATTATTAAACATCAGAGAACTGGAGGTGGGGGAGGGAGGTCTTACAAGTGCTCTAGTGAAAGAAAAAAGCTGATATTGGTGTTTACCTTGTATTTGATATCAGAAATCCAATAAGAAACCAAAATCCTGAAAAGTGAGGCCTTATTTTGAGGTGCTAAGAATTAGTAAAGTAATTCTTTCCTTGTATGTTTTTATGCAAGAATTGGCAACAGCTAAGAAAAACATTTGATGGTAATTTTTTTCTGGTACGCGTGTGCTGTTTTCAGAAATAAGGGACTCACAATAAGAAGCTCCAGAGCAGTTTGCATTTTCTCTCCAGTGACTCTGAGTGGAGTGTGCTCTCATCAATACTGGCAAGAAAGTGATTGCGTTGTCAGCTTTGTTCTCTTGCTGCTGTTCTTACTTTCAGGAATTTTAATTTTGTCATAAAACCTTAATTTTCATGTATACTCCTGGCATTGACTCTATTGTGCACAAAACCTGTCAGCAGGCTTTAACAGCGTGGGAGCAGTGCTAATTCCATGGGGTGTGGCTACAAACACCCACTCACCATTGTATTTTTGCAGAGACAAAGAGTATCTCCAGTTTTGTTTTCCAGGATGTGTGCTGATGAATTAAGGAGAGGAGATGATTATCTGTTGATGGAGTCTAATAAAATACATTCCAGTTAAAATGTCAGCAGCCAGGATGTGGTGCTTGAGGAAGTGGGAATAGCATGATAACTGCTCTTGGAGGTTGTGAAACCTGGGCCAATCTAGAGTCACTTCTGAGTCCATATACTGCTGTAAAGTTCTGTAACCTTGACAGTTATCAGTTTTTAAATGTGTTGATGTTGGTGTTACTTAGCTTTTCATGTAGGTTACCAGTACCAAAACATTATTAACTTTAATTGTTATACAAAATTCAGGTTTAAATGCACAAATAACTGAGTGAATGTTGCAGTGTAATTTAAGGTGGCATAAAGTGAAACAAAAATGGCTGAACCAATTCTCGTAGCTGGTTAATGCCAAAGCAGGAAGATGTTACTCTTCTTCCCCGTTCCTGCTCATGTGTGATGTCCTGCCCTCTGCATCATATTGGTTCTTGTGCCATGCCCCCTGCTGTGTCAAGTCAGAAGCAAGCTCACTGATAAGCAGAAAGCTCTCTGGTTTTGAGGTTTTGTGTGTGGTGGTGGGGTGTTGTTTGCATCACGCGTCATTGTATGTGTCCTGTTCCCCCCACCTTGGTTTAGTTTTCTGTCAGGTTTGTGAGTTGAATTGGTTTTCTAGAGCAGTCAAATGAGCCCCAGAAATGGCTCAAAGTAGGGAGCGGGAGCTCAGACCCCAGAATGACAAAGAAGGAGAATGGAGTGCACCATTGCCCTTTGATTAGTTATAAATTGTTAGATTGATTCAAGCTGCCTCATGCAGCTTCACCCTACCTGAACCCAAGGAAGTTGAGCAAGATTGTGACAAATTCCTGGATTTTTAAATAGCTTTGATAGATATTTTTATTGAGTGTTTATCTTCCTTAACTTTAACAGGGTAGGATCCTGTTAGTCTTTAATTTATTTTTGGCTTATTTACAGCTTGACTATAGGCTGCACGTAAGTAACACTATGCATCTGCAAATGTTCACATGCTTAATAAGCAATTAAGCTTCATTAAACCCAGTATACAGAATATTATTTATTGTGTCTTAATCTTGTTGGTGCTTCCTATTGCCTTAGTATATTGCATTTTATGAATCTCATCACCTAATTAATTCCTATAGTAAGAAACAAGGGGGGGGGAAAAAGGGACTGTGTTGTCACAGGAGAAGTGAGACACACAAACTTAAATAGTATCTCTGAAAATGTTCAGTTTCCTAGAAATAGCTTTTGAGTAAATTGACGTATATCTTTAAAGGGACTAAATTTTTTTTTTTTAGGTTATACCTTGTACAAATCTACTGGAGCTTGTTTCTGAAGTTAAGGAAGTTCTGCTTCCTTTCTGAAACCTTTGATATTCGAGAGTGGGGGTTTTATTGCTCCCCTGAGATAAAATCTTTAGAAAGATTGAAGGAGGATAGGAAGAAAACCACGGCAACCTCTTTAACTTTGCATATTCATTACCTGACCAGTAAGTAGCTTGGAGTGAGGAATCACTTTGGCAGTACTGCATAGTTATTCTTGTTCATTACCCTCTCTTTAAAATGAGAATATTTTGGGGGGAGAAATATTTAAAGTTTGTGTTTTAAATTGTTTCTTAAGTTGATTTTTCAGCTGAAGAGAAAACAAAAAGGATGGTGAAGACTTTTAAGTCTTAATAAAAGCAATCCCAGGACTTACCTGGTCAGGAAGGGCTTGTGATATGTTATTAGAAACAGCAATTTATTTTTATTTATTTTTTTTTTTCTTCCCCCCCAGGTGATTCATGGCAGGGGACGTGGAAGGGTTTAGCTCCTCCATCCATGACACCAGTGTCTCTGCTGGATTCAGAGCGCTGTATGAGGAGGGATTGCTTCTTGATGTCACACTTGTCATTGAAGACCACCAATTTCAGGCCCATAAAGCACTGCTTGCCACCCAGAGTGATTACTTCAGGATTATGTTCACAGCTGATATGCGAGAACGAGACCAGGACAAAATCCATTTGAAAGGTCTGACAGCTACAGGCTTCAGTCATGTCCTCCAATTCATGTACTATGGAACTATTGAACTGAGTATGAACACTGTTCATGAAATCCTCCAGGCTGCCATGTATGTCCAGCTTATAGAGGTGGTAAAATTTTGCTGCTCTTTTCTCTTAGCTAAAATCTGCTTAGAAAACTGTGCAGAAATCATGAGACTTCTGGATGATTTTGGTGTAAACATCGAAGGAGTCAGGGAAAAATTGGACTCCTTTCTGCTAGAGAATTTTGTCCCACTCATGTCCAGACCTGACTTCCTTTCATATCTGAGCTTTGAGAAGCTCATGTCTTACTTGGATAATGATCATCTGAGCAGGTTTCCAGAGATAGAGCTGTATGAAGCTGTTCAGGCCTGGCTGCGCCATGATAGAAGACGCTGGAGGCATACGGACACCATCATTCAGAACATCAGGTTTTGTTTGATGACACCATCCAGTGTTTTTGAGAAGGTTGGTGCATTTGAAAACCAATAGACAGGATTCATCATTTAGCTAGGGCAGCATGTCATTAAATAGGTAAGATTCCCAAACCTATTAGGAGGAACAAAAAGATAGCATTTATTTTTCTAATAAACCCATAAAAGACAAACATATAAAAGTATTGTCATCTGATTATTAGACAATAGTATGTACAATGACTGGAGAACAGGTAGGTTTATAATACGTGTTTTTAAGTGACTTCATATGAAAGGACGTTTTAAAATAAGGTCACTTGTATCAAGTTTTATTTCAGTTGTTCTTACTGTTTTACACAAGTTGCTTCTTGCTTTCCAGAAATTTAAGAGGTGCATACAGTATGCAGTGCATATGTCACGATAATTGTTACAGATATAATCAAAATATAGTGACTGTAGATTTTACGTGTTTTAAGTACTGATTTTTTTATTTACATATGGAAACTAGCATCTGCTGTTAAATCTGCAGGGTGTTCTTGTTGTATCTTTAGTGCTTGTGCTGTTACATGGCAGTTGTAAGTAAGTCCTGATCCTGCAAAGTTACACATAAATTTGCTTCTACACAAGGCACATAATACTATCAAAGGCTATTGACGATGTGAAATGTAATAATTTACTTTAAATATCAGGGGAATCTTTGTGATCTAAAATTCAACTGATCATTGTATGTATTAAGAGGCTAAAAGAGTACTCGGTTTTTCTACTGTTCCATTGAAGAATAGACAAAAAACGTTGTTTTCTAGTTCTTGAGAACCTCTGAATATTTGTCAACAGTAGAGAAGTACAAAACTTTGTAAGCAGCACTCTCTCAGGCTAGTAACGATAAGGGTATTTAAATTAGGAATTACTGAAACTGTGCTGTTTTGCTTTAACAATGTTAATTTTGTGTGATAAGATACAACTTTAACTTGTGTATTTTTCACCTGTCAGTGAATTAATAGGATTTAAGACCCTGTGTTTTTGTTGGGCTTCTTACAAATTAATTTCCTATATATTTTTACTTTAGTATCTAGTGAATATGCAGGTAAAGTTGTGTTGTTCCTGGTCATTTTAAGGGCTACTGGATCATTTAAGCAGTCATGCTTAAACTTATTTGTATTTTAAATCATATAAGCTGTTAATTACTTCAGAGACTAGTGAGTTTTTATATTTTGGTTTTGTGTGTGTGAATTGAGTAGAGGATGTAATAATACATAAAATATATTTATGATCCTGTATTAGCCTATAGACATAAACAAAATAAATACCTAGACATATTTTAGAACAGTAATGTAATGTTTATATTGGGTTAAAACATTTCCAGCTAGTAAGAGCTGAGCTCTGCAAGATACTGTGTAGTGTCTTGTTTCTAATAATGCTTTTGCCTTATTGTTACATCATTTAAACCCTTCAGTAGGAAAACGAATAGAATTCACAGAGTATTCTTAAGGTCAGTCTAATAGGGTAAGACTCGTCTGAAAGACTGCTTCAGCTCTTTGAGTTTTTGGGACAGGATTTCAAGCATCAAGCTGTCTTCAGTTAAATTTCTGTAAGTGAAAAGTATATGTTGGTCTTCAGCATTATATTTAGGTGTAACTTCTGGATCTGATTTTGGTATTAGTGGTATAAATCCTGCATACAGTGCTTCTCATGTTTTATCTTGACAGCTACCAAGTGGCCAGATAGGTACAACTTAAGGAGAGAAGTAATTTTTAGCATCCCAGTTAGTATACCCATGTATAAAAGCTTTATCTGTGAATACCCTTTCCATTAATTGTATGTGGGAGCAGAGAGAAGCCAGTGAAGATTCTGGAGTGGGACAACTCAGCAGACGGAAGCACAGCTAAATAAGCCTGTCATTTGTTGCTGCAGCTAGAAATATATTTGTGTTTTGCCCTGGCTAGAGAGCATTGAGTAATCCAGCATGACAAGTGACAAAGGACAACTCCAGTTGGAGCTAACATCAAAATATAGACCACACTTCTTTTTTTCCTTTTTTTAAATAAAAGAGCATGTCTGTTAACTGTTCTAGAAGTAACCTGAGGAGAGTTCCCTTTTGTGTGTAGAAGGGGGAAGATATTGGTAAAACTGCTTTTTTTGGTGATCCACAAACAAATTCACCCTTTTCCTGAAGCCAGCACAGACGAAACGCCTGCGTGAATGTATCAAATACAAACTGAGGTTGACTCTTATGGTCCAGCGAGCTCTGTATTCGCTGTACACTGGCTGGCTTGTCATATGTACTCTTATGTAATCTTGCTAATATGCATTTCTAAGATGCCTGTCATTGTAGTATATAAATAACTTATATAACTTAACTTTGCAAGTCACAGTAAGGATACTTTTGGCCTCTTAAGCCATTCTATTTCTTACATCATTTTTTGGAAGAGATGTACATTTTTAGTGGGATGGCTTGTCCTTTTAAGAAGGAATTGATGAGTGACTAGATTTATACCTTGAGGCTGATGTGCATTTGCAGTGAAGGTGCAGCCTGTTTGCTTACTCTAAACTATCCTGGAAGAACTGCTTCTGAAGTATGAATAGATACTCCTTTTGTTCCTCAGTCCTTAAAATAGATGCAGATGTATCAGGAAAAATGCAAAGATAGCTGAAGTAAAGATCTGGGGAATGGTTAGGAAATAAAGGCAAAGTGTATGGGGAGAAGCACAAGTTCCATTATCCGTGTTACATTTTTCTTTGTTTGAAACATATCTGTGGCTCTCTAAGTCTTGAGGAAGGTTGGAGTTAAAAGTTAGAGGGCATTTCTCCTAGATGATTGAGTTCATATCTGTGTTATTGGAGGCAACCATGTCATGATTTCCCTTCGTATACTGTTTAAGCTCCATTTATTTTCTGTGTATGGCTCAGATTGAAATGTTGTTTCAAAACCTCTGTCCTTAAAATCAAAAGGGTTTTTTGATGTCCACTCTGGAGGGTTTGTTATGACTAGCCCATGCTGATTTATAAATTCCCAGTTTAAAGCAGAAGCTTCCTAATCACTAGGTGAATGAGCTTCTGCTTTAGAGGTAGGATGAATAGCACATTATCTTTCAGTATGTGCTTTCCTGTGCCTAGAAAATAGTAACTTTTGAGATGATGCCATTGTAATTTTATGTCATTGTGACTTTACCTTTGATAAATGTGTTGAATTTCTTTTTTTTTTTTTCTCATTTACCTCCATGTCTAGTAATTCATATGTATCTACTTCTACAACTTCGTATGCTGAAGCTTATAAGAAGTGTCTAGTGGATGAGGTTAGTGGGCCCCTCTTATCTTAAATAGGTGCTGCACTTGATATTTTTATGTCTAAAGGTTATTGCTGACTCGGATAGATTTGTTAGCAGTATTTGTTATGTGCTGAGCATCTCAATCCTGGCATATAGATTCTTGGCTCCACTTCAATTTGAGATATTAGATTTGAGTTAGATTCCAGCTTGATCGTGATAATTTCTCTTGCCAGTTTATAAAAAGGAAGAGCAAAATGCTCAATTTGAGGGCATTGTCCTTGTTGCACAGAGGCTATGTCATCTTGTCTTTCTATGGTTAGGCTGAAAAACAGTAAGTGATTTGTAGCACTTGTAGAATAGCCCTTCAAAGCCAGATACTGGTACTGACCAGTTTTTGTACTGGCCATGGGACGTAACTAAGTAATGACCCATGCTAGAAAAAGGGAAAGTTAAGTACAACAGCTTCTCCAATGCTATGTATACTAGTGTTTGGTTGCAAAGTAATTTTTGTTGCTGCTGTTTTAGAGACATACCTGTGTCTTTTTCTATTTGACTGAATTTTAATTTGGAATAAGTGTGTTAACATTTTGATAATGTTTGTTGACAGGATTTACTTTTTCATAGAATATACATGGGAAATTCTGAAACTTGCATAGCTGCTGCAGCTAGAAAAACATGCATTGCAATAGAGCAAAAAAAATAGGCAATAATTAATAGCTGCATTAATTTGGAAAGCCAGCAGTTTTTACTGAGTGTTTAACGGATTCAAAATGAAGAAAAGAAAATGTATTCAAACTCCAAACTATGGCAGGAGGGATGGTGGTGATTTTGGTAAGGTTTTGATGGTTTTGGTATTGACTACCTAAGGGGTGAGTAGAGGTGTGGATGTTTTCAATTATTTTCTTCATTTTTTTTTTTTAATTGAATGAAACATTTGATTTTGTTTATGCTGTACCCTGTCTGTGTAGCTAAAAGTCGGACTGTGAACCACTGTAGCTGGTAGATGATGCAATGAGATAGTTCTCATAAGCGTTCTTCAGGGAGCGCTTACATTAGTGCTGTGTCGTCCCAGCAGAACCTCTGTAAGAAGATTTTGTCCAGAAAACTGAAGAGAAAGAATTGGAAAGAACATAAAAAATCACACGAGCAAATCTTTAGCGCTTGGGTTAAATTCCTTTTTTACAATAAGACTGGGGTTGGTAAGAAAGTCCAACTTAAAGTTTTCTTTGAGACCCTTCAGCAAGATAACAGGATAGTCTTTCTTTAAACTTTGAAAATGCTGTGAAGCATTTATATTTTTTTTTTATCAGTTCAGAGTTGATGTACTCTTAAGAATGCATTTTTTTTTTTTTACTTCATCATGGTTAGTGTACATTTCCATCTGGTTTAGATGCTTTGCAGAAACTTGCGAACATTCTGTCTAATTGAGTATGTTGATAATTAGGTGCATGTTCCTTCTAGAGCTTCTCCATTTGACCTTAACAGGAAAATCTGCCTGTTAGTAAGCTCTTGGATATTTGTTGATCAACTACTCGTTGCTGCTTATGGGTAATGGCAGAAGCCAGCCTACTTTTGAATGCTGAGGGATTTCCTTCAGCATATTTCGTGTACCAGACAGCAATTCCCACAAAAGGCTTGCTGAAGGCCACGTTCTTCAATCTACTAAAACTGAAATATATGCACAAGTTACAGTTGTGTTTTAATACCTAAACACCTGAATTTTAAGGCTTCTCTATTTTGATTATACACACAAGTAATTAACAATACTGTAAAATTATTCAGAAGTGTAGGTGTTTGGAGGGTTTCCTTACTATGGGCTGAATAGGACTCGCAAATAATTCTGGAAGACTTGAATGTGAAGGTGGGCAAACTAACCTACATTTGCCTTGTCTTCATTTGCATCAAGCAAGCATAAGCAGTCTCTACTTTCAGATAGGCATATCCTGACACTCATCTTAAAGCATCATTTGAGCATCAGAAGTATCGCTCCTGTATGGCAGAGGTTACGCTGGTGCAAGGTGGAAGGCTAGAAATGCTGATATTTTTCTCAACAGCAAAGTCTAGGAAGCCTCCAATTACCTCTTCTTACCAGAATTTAGATAGTCTACCACTCTGTTTTGTTTTGTCGTGGTTTTTTTCTTTTTTTTTTTTCTGAATATTGTCAGAAATCCTAGTGCTTATATATTTTTATTTTCATCTCTTCAAGATTGTGCTTGTTAGATAGCTTCCTCATGAACTTCAGTCTGAAAGAGTTCTTTATAACTGGTAGTTGCATTTGCTTCTTGATGTCTTTCTGGCTTAAGGTAAGAGATTGAGGCTTTGCTTTGATGTTAGTGCCTTTGTCTAGATCAGTAGTAGTAAAATACTAATAGATTGATTCCCTGGTCTTGATAGTCTGTCTCTGGAATTAGAGATACTCCTTGTTTCTTTTTGCATGCTCTCTTGGGGTGAGATTTAGGCTATGTGAAGGAGTGGAGTGGTGAGGATGTATGAGGCTTATTTTAATTCCACTTTCTGGCTGGCATTTCAATTTCTAGATCTAAAGACAGAGTTGTAAATGTTGAGGGGGAAAGAAAAAATGTTTTCCATCTCTGCCAGGCTTTGCTGGCATGCTTCACGTTGTAAGCGTGTTAATCCTGTTGTCTTCCATAATCATCCAATAAAACTTGAAATGCATATAGGTGGAACAAAAATCATTTATCTTTTTGTTTAATTCCAAAAATGATAGCTCCAGTTTGGGAATGGGTGAAATAGTTGTGCTGTTTCAAAATTTGAAAGTTACTTTCAAGGATAAAGTAACCCGCCCACTATTCTTGGTTATTTGAACTTCCTGTTTCATTTTTTGTAACCTTTAAGGCTTTCTATATTTTAACATTTTTCTGTGCTGTGGTTCTCCCCCCTCCAGCATATTTTCTGGAACTTATGTTCAATCTTTTCAGTCAGGCAAGGAATATGATTTATTCTAACAAATGCCATATCAGCAGATCTCCTGTGTTTGTATGATATATTCTTTACTTGCCATAAGAAAATAGATCTGTTATGTCCTGGAAGAGTTGGGCTTACTGTGATTGTTTTATAAGCACTATACCTAAGTAAACCCTTTTGCTCCATCATCACCCCTGGTAAAAACAGTAAAAAGAAGTTGGATATTGCCTCAAGAATAATATATGCAATTTGCCTGTGGCCGTCCTCTTTTTCCAAGCAAAGATAAGTTGAATTTGTCAAAATAAAGTGGGGGAAAGAACAAGTGTAAATAAAAACATCAGATCGCTATAACTCTAGAGCTACACAGTGCTTTACAATGAATGATAGGTTAGTATTCAGGGAAAATCTGGTGTGTGAAACAATCTCAAAATCTGTGCAAATTGTGTCCAATAATAACAGTTCAAAAGACTTTTTAAAATGTTTATCTGACAGCAAAATGTCTTAATTACCCTCTCTTAATAAGGAAGAGAAATGAATAACAGAAAGCTAACAAAATTTGAATAGTACAAGTTTATGGAACAACAGCTACTTTATTCACAAGGTATAAAGAACATTCATTTCCAAATTGCTTTTCATATACATGAAAACTCACACCACGTCCCCTTAGGTAAGTGTATATAGGAGGAGGTGGAGGAACAGATACTGAAAAATAGCATCTTCTGATGTTATCTTGTGGTCACTTTGAAATTTCAGAGCGGCCTGATGTTTTTTCAGAGATGGTGGAACTAAAGGCATTCAGAGTGTTTGAAAGCAATCCAGTTTTATGTGAAAGAAATTGGGACTTAGAATCAAATCTGATAGAGGATTTATGGATTTGGCAATATCTAGCAGGTTTTTATTTGTTTTTGAAGTGTAATTCAGAATGCTGTGTTAGACCAGACTGTACAGGAAGAGTGAAGCCTCTTTGAAGAGAATCACATGATGACCCAAGGGATGCCCAGACTTAGATGATTTAAAATGTTCAAGACAGCGATGTGTTTTGGAATTGTATCAGGACCAGTCTCAGGAATTTAAATTGGCTTAGAGAGTAGGAATCTTCCCCCCCTCCCCAACTCCAGTAAAAATGAGCAGGGATAGCTTTTTTAAATTGAGATAGTACTGAGAAGGAGCACTTCACTACTATGTGGTAGTTCAAAGATTGTAACCTTCACCTGGGAAGTGGAAGTTCAAACACACCTCTGCGATTTACCAAATGAATGCACAACCAAAAGATTATAGGTTGAGATGTCTTTCTCTTGTGTTAAAGGCGTTTGTTAACATGTGGAGCCTCACAGAGGGGAAACCATAAGGTAACCATCATGACGAATGGTTAGTGCGATCATGTGTTCTGAAGGAAGGGGTTTGGGTACCTTCCTTTCACACTCCACCCCAATTAAATAGCCCTATGAGCGGAGCCTAGCATTTGGGAATACCTGCTTGGGCTGGTTGTGAGAATTCAGCGTAAATTAGAGCAGGGTAGACCTCAGTAAACACAGAATGGGTGTGTAGAATGTTTTTCAAAACCAGGAAAATAGTGCATTTTTAATTTCAGTGCTTCATGGATTAAGTAGAGGATGAACAGAGGCTTTTTGGGGGGAGAAGGAATCATGATTTTTAGACTTGGGGATTTCAGTTGTGCCTAATTCTGGCTTACATTCTGCATGTAAGTATTCTGCTGAAAAATGTTAGTCACTGCTGTTAATCATTTAATTACCTTCTGGATTTTGGATAACAGTACATTAGTTTAACCCTCTGTGCACAAATGCAATCGCTCTCAAGATTGCCTGAATGAAACTAAGTAAAATAATCTAATGACACGTAGTCATTTAGGTTTTCTGGATTGTTTCTCTTGGTCAGAATTTTAATATCTTTTAAATGTATTCATAGGTAAAAACATCAGAGTTTTATCGATACTCCCGGCAGCTGCGACATGAGGTTGATCAAGCCATGAATTACTTTCATAGCGTTCACCAACAGCCTTTGATGGAAATGAAATCGAACAAAATCCGTTCTGCCAAACCCCAGACTGCAGTATTTAGAGGAATGATAGGACACAGTATGGTAAACAGTAAAATTCTTCTCTTGCATAAACCAAGGGTCTGGTGGGAACTAGAGGGTCCTCAAGTACCTTTACGACCAGACTGCCTTGCCATTGTGAATAACTTTGTGTTCCTATTAGGTGGGGAAGAACTGGGGCCAGATGGTGAGTTTCATGCTTCATCCAAAGTGTTTAGATATGACCCAAGACAGAACACTTGGTTACGAATGGCAGACATGTCTGTTCCACGTTCTGAGTTTGCTGTTGGAGTTATTGGGAGGTATGTTTATGCAGTGGCTGGGAGAACCAGGGATGAAACATTTTACTCAACTGAACGGTATGATATTACTGAAGATAAATGGGAATTTGTGGATCCCTATCCAGTCAATAAATACGGACATGAGGGGACCGTGCTTGGTAACAAGTTGTATATCACTGGTGGAATTACATCATCTTCAACTTCTAAGCAAGTGTGTGTGTTTGACCCCAGTAAAGAAGGGACAGTAGAGCAGCGAACAAGGAGAACTCAAGTGGTCACTACCTGTTGGGAGAACAAATGCAAAATGAATTATGCAAGATGCTTTCACAAAATGATTTCTTACAATGGTAAGCTCTATGTCTTTGGTGGTGTCTGTGTGATCCTAAGGGCCTCCTTTGAATCTCAAGGATGTCCTTCTACAGAGGTTTATGACCCAGATACTGATCAATGGACTATATTGGCTTCTATGCCAATTGGTAGGAGTGGTCATGGTGTAGCTGTTCTGGACAAACAGATAATGGTTCTTGGAGGCCTTTGTTACAATGGTCATTACAGTGATTCAATTCTCACGTTTGATCCAGAGGAAAACAAATGGAAAGAAGATGAATATCCGAGGATGCCGTGCAAGCTGGATGGCTTACAAGTCTGCAGCTTGCACTTTCCTGAATATGTTTTGGAGCATGTTAGACGTTGCAGCTAAAACAGAATGAACAACTTGATGAAGTACAAAAAGCTATACCTAATGTGTCAAAAAATACAAACCAGTTGAATTTCTTCAGAGACATTACCTTGTGTATAAAAAAACCTGCTGAATGCTTAAGAGAAACAGGATGTACAGGGAGAGTACTTACCAAGTTTATTAGAAAAGCCAATACTGGTCTGATATTGTAAAAGCGTTGTTGTTTTTTGTTTTTTTTTTTTTTTAACAAACATAATTGTAAGTAGGAGAAAGAAAAATATATTTTTTAGTGTGGTTATTTTTTTGGTAACATGTCCATAATACTTTCTTCTCTTTTTTTTTTTTTTTTAATGGCTATTATACCACTATGCTTCTGAAATCACTTGAGTTTAACAAAATATTAGTGGAAAGGAGGAGGACTTTATTTTTGGGTTTTTTTTGTTGAGCATCAAAATAAAGCCCATCATCTGTACGTGGGTACAACCAGGTTTAAAGGAACAAAACTAAACCATTTGTGTATTTTATGTTGTCTTTTGGATGCTTTTTCCATTAATTGCAAAGTATTCTCAAATCTGCTGGGTGTTTTTGTTTTCCCTTATGTATGTTGAAGAATAATCTTAACCCCTTTGCATGACCTTTTTCCTGGTTTTGTATAGTAGTACCAATAAGTCTGCCAAAATGCAAATTACACGTTTTCTACTAAATCGAAAACAAAACATTTTTATATTCAAAACACTATTTCTATGCTGCCTTCTATTTGTCTGCATTGTGTTTGTTGGTGAGTAAAAAATATATACACACATGCATACACTGTAAAAACTATATATAAATACATCTTTTTGTGTGCAGTTACAATATTATATTTTAACTAGTGCACAGATTCAGCCATATCTGTTGAATTCAAAGTATAGTACTATCCTTTGATGAGCTAAATAATTCAAAGTTCTTAAGTAACTGGAGGCCTCATTTGGTATCGAAGTATCTTATCTTTAGTATGTACTGATTTATTCAGTAACTTTAAACTCTTTATATCGATGCTACATAATGAACTGTTGATAATTTGTTATTTTATAAATTATTTTTTTAAAAGTAAACACATCTTCCCTGAGTTTCTTTTGTGTTTCAATGTGTGCTGCCCAGTCTTCTTTTTTATGAAAATGGAAAACGTCAATAAGCAAACGCTCAGTGCTGCTTTGAGCCACAGTTATTTTTGGAACTGGATAAACTATAGTTTATTCTCAATACTTTGCTGGTACTCATACTTCAATATGAGTATTTTGTTTGTACTCACATTGAAGTGTTACAATCTTTTTTTATTATTATTTTAATTATCAACTTCTATGAACTACTGTGTTTTGAAAATGTGGAGTTAGGTGATTGGATGGTTAGTACCATTTATGTTTCTTTTACAAAAAAAACCTAGACAACTATAGCTACTGACCTCAGAGTGCCTGAATTGAGGTGTGTGGTCCAAGAAGGCTTTGAATAACTCCATCGTGTTATCTTGCAGGTATTACTGACAGTGGATTGGTAAGAATTATCTGCCAAGACATAAATAATAACAGTAATTACATTCTGATTTTATTTAATAGTGCTTTTATTTAATAGTGATTTTATTTAATTAGCCACTTCTAGAATATAAAGGAGAAATTTGGTGAAGTTGAGGGCTCACACTTCGTTCAGATGTTTAGGGGCAAAATGCTGAAACATTCAGCTGCATACTTTGTAAAATCTGTTGTGTTTCACTTTAAGCAATAGACTTTACTTTATATGCAGCAACGCAAAACTGCTTTACTCAGCATCTTCCAGTCAGAAATCACTGTAGAAAAGGAATGTACAGTACTCAGGGAGTTCAAAAGAATGCACTTACAAAGGGACCAAAATCACCCTAAATTTCCTATGTTACAAGTAAGACCTGCTTGCCTAAACTAAGTTTGAAATAACTGATAGAAGTTAAAACAACATGTAAAACTCCTCATGCCTGTTTTTTGATATTTTTGTAGTAATTGTGTTCTGGTTGAGATATGAGGATTTGGAGCTATGTGGCAAGTTGGCAGATTATTTTTTTTTTACTTAGAAATGATTTATTGATAGAGTATTTTCTTTCCATATGTTTTAACAGAAAGAGAGAATGTATGCCACAATAGCTGTAAGTGATAAGCTACTTATACCAGTAGTGACTGGACCAAATATTGATTCAGTCTTCTGATGCAGACTAGTTTGCAGTTAAATTTAACTATTTTTTAATCAAAATTCAGTTTACTGAATTAGAAATCTAATTAACTTAATAGTTTAACTTAAAGCCTGTGTACCTTACACTAAAACCTCAGTTTCACTGTGAGATTTGTGTGTACATTACCCTGCATGGGCGCAGAGATAATCTGACTCCAGTAGGTGTGGCTGTGTGCAAGTAAAAAGGTTCTACTGTACATAGTTCATAGAATATTGGGGCACAGTAAAAAAACAAGGTTTTTTTAATTGTTTTAATGTTTGTGTCAGCAGTTCACTTCTTAATAAGTTTGAGGCAGCAAAAACTAATCCTGCTTGAGTAGGCTTTCATGGGCATGTTATGCGTAGCACAGAGTACTTCACTTTTATCTAGGGCCAGTCTGTGGAATTGATGTGGTTCTGGATATCTGGTCTTCCGTGATTCAGGTGTAGTAAAGGGACATGGCCAAGACTTTATTAAAAAGAATGGTAAGGATGGGGGTTTCCTCAAGTTACGTTTTTGAGTTTGCGTTTAAGCACCTTCTGAAGTTCCGTGCGCTAAGCAACTGCCACTAAAGTCCACGGTGAGTATAGACACTTGAAACATGAAGAACCAGATAATTTTTAGGTGCTCTGTTTTTAAGTTCATATTTATCTTCAGATGCCCAGTTCTGAAAGATCTCTTTCAGGATTGTAATAGTAATTCTGTGAAATTTTAACTTGAACTGTTGGTTTCAGCTTCCCTGAAGTTGTGTCTCCACTGAGAAGCTGGCTGTAGCCTTTCAAGCATTAGGAATGATTGGAATTTGCTTGGGTTTAGAACATGTGGGAGTATGTGAGAATGTTTTGTTAATTTACATTTCTACCATGCTTTTATTGTTTGAAACACGAAATTATCTTTTCCATTGCAGTGGAACTTTTGAGGCAGTTATTTCTGTTACTTTATGTGTCAGAGGGATGTTTTTTTAATTAAATATTTCTGTTTGTGTTGGCTTTTAATATTTAGTTTCAGATAGTTTAGTGTTTAAGTAAAAACTAAACTGGCTAATAAGAATTGTCTATTACTATGAATTTTTCAGCATTATGATCAGATTAATATGAGTTTTAAAAACATTTAAATGCCTCTCACTTGTCAAGGAAAAGGTAAGTTACAATCTTTGATTAGTAAGTTTGAGGAGGTTTCTTCTATTCCACCCCAGCCATAATGGAATACCAGCAAATCTGATCTCACCCACATATTTAAACTTCAACACATTACCTGCTTTTAAACAGCAAGTATACTTGCCTTTTCTTAAAAAGGTGGACATAGTGAGTTACAGTCTAAGTTGGTTTTTTTTTTTTCCACATTTATAGCAAAAATGGATCAGCTTCATGTCTTAATTTAACAGCTAGCTCCGTGGGGGAAATCTTGTTTTCAAATGAGCCAAAATGGACGAAAAGCATGGTGTTCTGGAGACGTAAAGGGGCTGGACACTGACAGTTCCCATCCCACATGCTATTATAATCTGTTCTTAGGAGACGGGTAATTCTTTTCCTTTTCATAGTAGTGTGTAAGGAAAAAATAGCTCATTTTTCCTCACAAAGTGTTGGTAGTAGTTTTGTAGTGGAAGGTATTAGGTGGAAAAAAAAAAACTTTTGAATTTTTTCCCCCATCGATTCAGCTGGAGGAAGGCAGTACTTGATTTTACAAAGGCTCTGCTACTTCAGAAAGCACTGCTAGCAAGAGGGGCTAGTGGCAGCATACAAGCTACCTGGCAACCTGCTTTTATGTTACTTTATTTTGAAAAGTGTTGATGCTCTACTTCTGCCGTATTATAGCGGTCCCGTTTTAACTATCTCTAACAGTGTGTGACTTTAATATTTCTCTGGTTTCCGAGACTTGCAGCTGTTTTTTCTTGAGGACCTCTTGCCTTACAAACCCAAGTGCTGCATTTTTTCATGCTGATAATATGATAACTACTTGCATCAGGGACAAAGCTTCACTTGACACTCAGGAAGCAAAGGATAAAATTCAGCAGGTACAGATTCAAATTGGTTTAAAAAGAAAAACATTGCTTAACTCATTATGTCCATTCTTTTGCAAAAGGAGGGTAAGCATTATGGGGAGATGCTAAAGGCTCTTTAAAAATAAACTTCAACCTTGTGTCAGCATTTATATGACAAAGTCTTTTTAGAAATAGTGGCATTTGTAGAAGTATTTTGCCTTTTTAATATATTTTTCCTTACAAAAAAAACCTAGTGAATTGGGCCCCTGTTTCTTCTAACACATCAAATGTGTACTTCACATATGTGAACAGGCCAATATAAAGAAAACAGAAAACTGTTAAGGTACTTAAAAGAAAACATAAAGGCGCAAATGTTATTAAACCTGTGCTTAAGTGTTCATAGGGTTGGGGGCATCAGAGAAAACATCCGTCCTGCTCTCCTCCCATTAATAAAAATATAACCAGTGAAGTTATTTGAGTAAGTGTGGTCCATCACAGGTGGCAGGGCTCAGTGAGGAGAGTGGTAAAGAATATAACTGGAAAGCACGTGTACTCTATTTAAAACAAAGCTTGCCGGTGTCCTGTAGCTAACATTTTGAGATTCTAATGCTTGTAAAACAATCTGAAGCTGCTTAAAATAAATACTAATGACTACTTTTGCATCTGTATTATATTTTTGAATGGTGAGTAACTTTAAAATTTCCATTTGTGTGGGTAAACTTCATAAAACTAGTTGTATGTGGCAGAAAAAACTTTTTGAGCACAGCTTTCCTGGATTTCCCTCTACTAATTTTTTTCTTTTTCACTTCCCAAATTTCAATTAATGTTTATAATGTCTTCTAGAAATAACTTTCAAAAGTCAATTTCAAATACCTTTGGATTAATATTAAGTTGGTAGCTAGGGGAAAACCACCTCTATTTGCAGACAGTAGTTTTTATTTATGGCTCTGGTAGAAAACCTTGGCGTAAGTCTAGAAAATACAGTGTTATATGTAGGACTGTAAAATTAGCTATAGTTAAGGGGCTTTTATTACCTCAGTGGGACCCACCTAACTTTTATGTCAGTTCTGGGAACAGGCGAAGGGTAGAGTGAGCTATGGTTTTATTTTAAATATTTTCCCTATATATCGTTATTTTTGTAGATCTTTTTAAAATAAATTATTATATGCTGGAGATTACATTTCCACTATAGTATCCCACTTGATTCCAGTGTACAATATCAGATTGTTTGTATTGCAAAGAATGTATTTGATAACAGGAAAGGTCATTTTCAAATTCTGCTGTGTTTGTGCTAGCAATTGGAAATACTTTTCCTGTAAAAAATTAAAATGATATATATATGACCTCATATGTACATTTGGATTAACTGTCTAATGACTGCCCCAGGGCTGCTATAAACTTCTCTGAGTAATTTAAGAATTGCCTCTTTTTAACTGTTTTAAAGCCTTTTTTGTTGTCTTTTTTTGGCAGAAGGTAATTTTCCCTAGCTATGGATACAGTATGCTCAGACTTGCATATGTGCTCTGTTCAGTTTTTAAATGGAAAAAATGTATAAAATGTGTATAAAGAAAAGTGTAAATAAAATATTTTTAATCTTTAAACACTCTTGTGTAAACTTTGTGATACTTGCAAGTGTAGTGGACCTGGATTACTTTCTACAGGACTTAAGAGTTTACTCAGTTAAGCAACTCTTCAAAAATGTTAAGTGTTGCTATAATTCATAATGTTGAGTTGAAGTTATCCCAGCAAGAGAAGCTGGATGTCCTTATATAGCATCAAGCTCATATCTTTAGCTGTATTTTACAGTCTTGTCAATTGTAATTGCTGCAGTGCATTCATGTGGCTACTCCACATTTCAGTCTTGAAATAATGTTTGGAGTTGACTTCATCGTTACGTTTGTAACTCCATGTCAAGGCATAAATTTAAACTATATGACTGAAAACTGAAGCCAGCCTTTGGGGTTAGTCGGCAGCCAAGAAATGAGACTGTTCCCTGCTAGCAAATACATGAAATTGAGACAACACGTGTTCATTGCACATTTGGAACTTGAAGTGCCAGAAGTCCAAGTCGTACTGCTTAACGTTTCCCATAACAGGAAGGGGAACCTTCACTTCAGGATTAAAAGTGTCAGATTAGAACAACATTCAATACCAAGGGCCAGGGGGGGAGGTAAAACAGGAGATTATGATCTTATTTTCCCAAGCAGTCTGATGAAAGCCTTTTTTGTCAATCCCTTGCCACACTTTTTTCCTTTGCCTCTATTTTTCGGCAACTCTTTTGCTGTCAGGTCAAAGCCCTCAGTTTAAAAATCTACTATCAAGAATGTTTGAAAATAACTGTTCTCTTTTTTTTTTTTGAGTTCTAAAGTAGCATTTTAATTTTATTTTAATGCTTGGAATGACTTAAAACTTTATTTGCATGAAGTAACCTTTTTCCCCCCTCCTCCTTTGGTAACTTGACTTCATCCTACACTAAATAGTACTGTTTAATGGGAGAATGCTGTGGCTGAATTTGTGCTGATCCCAGTGGGATGAGTCATGGGAGGAAGGGCCTCTTTTAATTGAGATGTGTCTCCATTTTTTGGCTCAAAAGGATACCAAATGTATTAGACTGATACAGTGGAAGTGAAGATGACAGCAATCTCTTCACACTGTAAATGTTATTTACAATTATTTTTGTTCACCTTTTTAATTTCCCTTCTCTGTGAGCCAGGGTGTGTTTTTTGGCAATACCTTTCATGCACAATGCTACGCTGGCTGACTTGAATTACTTGTTAGCAACCCTGTAGTTGATTAGGAATCTCAAATAATGGTTCCATTATTTCACTAAGGAGAGCTCTTACATTTTTAACTGGTTCATAGTTGCTCATACCAAATTCTTCACTTCTTTGGAATTTGTGGCCTTATTTTTCAGCAGTAGTTCAGTCATCTGTGTTCACTTGTTTTCTGTGATATGAAATTAGTATTAGTTTGGCAAAGTTGGGTTTTTTTTTTTCCCGTTAGTTCCTTCCAGATTCTTTGGTGTAAGTTATCCACCCTTGTTGACTTGAAATTCTTAATTTCAACTGATATTCCCCCTTTGTTACAGATTGGGGGGTTGCGGTTGTGGGTTTGTGGTGGTTTTCTTTTCTTTTCTTATTCCATCAGCTTCATAATATGGAAAGGGAAACTGTTGCTCTGGGTGTTGAACGGATTCTGTATTCTGTACCTTTTGAGTCCATAACATACTCATTGACAACGTGATCCCCCACCTGGCCTTTAGCCTGTCAAGTCTTGCTGATGTTTTGATCTCTTCTTTTAATCCGAGTGCCTTCTTGTCCAGGATAGCTTTCTTGGCATGCGCAAAACTTTCGTTCTTTCAAGGGAGAGTGTGAGAGTGTAGGGAATATGTGAAAAGACAGCTTTAAGTTCTTGCTTTCATTAACACTTTCTACTTTTACATTTGATGCTTTAGTGGCACTGACAGGTGCTTTTGGCGATGTTTACAGGTAAAAAAAGTAAACCTCATCATGATCTCTGTTTAAGTACCCAGTGTCTCTTCAGTCATCTATCCATTGGAATGAATGGCAGCATTAAGCACCACGTGCTGAGCCTTCTAGATTGATACATAGTACTTGAGGAACTAAAAAAATATTCTTTGTGCCACGTTTGTCAAATATGTCTCCTGCTGATGTCACCCTTGGTAGCAGTTCTCCTGTATTCTGGATAAATGTTGCTCAATAAGTGGTGCTAAAAAAAAATATTTGTTTTCTAATGAGATAGATGCCTTTAATGGTTAACCCTTTTATTGGACTGTTTAATTTTACCAGACAGATGCGTCTTCGGCCTAAACAGGCAGCCTCCTTTCCCACACCCATTTCAGTATATCCTCAGGTATGTTCTAAGCATTGGTTTGTCTGCTTTTTTTTTTTTTTTTTTTGTCATGTGGCTCATCTCACAAGTTTGAGTTACACCAACCATAAAATTCTTTTTCTGTGTGAGAATCTTTATCTCCTGTGGTGAGTTGTGCGCGTTGTGGGGCTGTTTATATGTATTTGAGTACCACTGATGAGACTTTCTGACTTTACCATCCCTTCTTCGTCAAAAGAATTGCACAATGCTAACTGAAAGCAAGTATTCCCCACATGTTTAATTTCCATAGTCTCAGGGGAGAAATTCCAAGATGGTCAGTGTATTCCTCTTTTGTTTGCCTTCCCAGATTGCCGAAGTCGTACAAAATGCATGGGACTGTGCTCGTGATGGTGACACCAGTGCCAATGCAACGGTATGGCCTAAGCACTCTCCTCTGTGTAGGTGTAGTGATGGCCTTCATTTTGATTCCTGGAAAGCAAGAAATTGCTCTGCTGTCTTCTTGCAGCTCTCGGAAAGCTCCATTGGTTAATTCATTTCCAGGATGGAATCCTGGTCACTTAGGTGTCCTTGGCTGGCTGTGAAATGTTCCATGGGATTTGTCTTGTGCAACACATGCTCTCACTCCTTCCTCTGGCTCTTACAGGTAGTTCTGGGATTTTTTTCTCTAACGCAGGTGGCAACTTGGTACTAAGAACTTATTTTAACTTCTTATAATGAAAACCAAAACATCAGAAATTAAAGTTTTAGAAGACATTTCAGAATACAAAACCTTTTTTTTTTTTTTTTAGTTTCTTCTGATTTTCAGTTCATTTATTGCAATCAGGAAGGATTACTGACAAATAATAGGGTTTTTTTCTTCACTGTTTCTCCTGACAGATTATCCAAAACGCTAAAAAGAATTACGTAGTCTGAAAAAAAAACCAGGTGATGATAATGAACTAATCTGTAGCTTTTAATTTAGTGACTTTTCATGGTCTTTAAGTTGGGAGCTGATCCAATTAACAACCTTATTGGGAGCGGTTTAGCTGATTTCTGAAAGAGCTGGATTTTGGCTCAGTACGGTTCTCTGAAAACAAGGGGAGTGAGGCTGACCTCTACATAAGTTAGTTGAACTAAATACTCCAACCAAAGAAATCTCAGTACAAAATTGTTAACACCCAAGTATTTAACGAGCTGTACTTTGCAGAAGTTATGAACCTTACAAAACAATCACAGCTGCTCAGTTTTAGTTTTGTCCTTCCTTTGCAGTGCAGAGATTTTTATTTTTCCCATGGTAAAAGTTAATTACAAGAATGTATGTTTTGCTAAACTTGTCAAACCGGTGTAGGAAGCCGTGCTTTCAGATTTGCAGCCTTGTTCAAAGCAAGGCAGAATGCATTAAAGTGACTAGAAGGGTTAGCAATTTCCCAGTGCCTTAACTTCTGAAGATTTATGCATCTGCTGTGGATGGGAATCTTCCAGTATCCTCCAGAGATAATGCCTAGGACCAGGCATGCAATTAACCTGCTTCATGTCCCCGTTCTTCTGTAACAATGGATTGAACCTCAGGCTTTTCAATTTGTGAAATTACCATTCCTTGATGTTCAACAAAGTCGTTTCTATTTGTAACATCCAGTTTCTGTACCTGTATAATACCATGAATTTGTACACACACAAACAGGAGTAAGAACCTATTAACTCACACTTAAGAAATGTGACGTTTTTCTCATCTGTGAAACCGGCAAAGCGAGCCAAACCGTTGTTTTTACCTGTGCCAGCACCATATTGTACTAATTTGCAAGACTGAAGAGGTAGTTTCAAATTCTGTGCTAGACAGAAACAGTTAAAAGTAAGACAATGTCATTCTGTGCACCACTACCCTCTGCCCCTTCCCTTCCTACACCACAAGCTGCAACTATGCCAGCCATAGCCCCCCTCCATAGGGCATAACTATAAATGACTTCACGTTAGAAGAAGTAGAAGGTGATAACATCTGGTAAAGCTATAAGGGTGCCAGTCATCACTGGGGGAAACGATCTAGATGACAGTTTTAATTAGTGATTGTGAAAGAAACCGTGACAAATGTCTTAGGATTTCCTAAGTGCACTTCAGGATTAAGCATGTGTAAGGTTGGGTGTTACTCCTTTGTGGAAAATGTTCCCAGAGTGGAAGCAGCAGTTGAAGGTACCAGACATGATGGTTTTTGATGGATGAGGCGCAAAGGAACGGAACGGTGCCAAAACCAGACTGAACAAATGCCATGGTACCAAAAAGCAAGGAGCTGTCATAGGACTTTCTGGCTAGTGAATACTCTCCACAGAAACACAGGATTATGTCCAGAAAGGGGCATCTTGCTTCTAGTTTTGCCTCATACCTCTCATTCTCTCTCAATCAAACACGCCCTCTTCATTTTTGCTAGCTTCCGTTGAGTTTGAGAAGTGCAACACATTGGCTGCGTGGACACTGCAGTGTGCCGGTAAGAGTGAAATGAAGAGATGACTGATGAGTTGCATGGAAATAAACATCTAGAAAATAAAAATATTTAAAAAACAAATACATGCTTTTCCTCTCAAAAAGGATATTACTCTAAGACTGAACAAATAAAGCCATAAACCCAAATTCTGCCCTCTAGAAACAGAATAATAAAGGTTTTCCCTGAGGCTCTTCTCCTATTGCATCAAATGATGGTGGCAGCATCAGTGAAGAAGAAACCTGGGTGATTCTTCATGTGATGCTTGGCTCTGTCTCCCTTCTTGCTCCAGCTGCACAACAAACCCCTGCAGAACGGTCCCTGGCATCCTGTAAGGCTTCAAGCCCCAGCCTAGGGGCTTAATGGGGAGGCAAGCCACAGTTTAAACTGAGCATTAAGTAACAACGTAAGTATAGGCCTTGCTGCTCAAGTACACAAATCTTTGCCTGTTTCTCAGTAACTTGTATCATGCAAGGTGTTGCACAGCGTGCAGCGGTACGTGCTGCACTCTCCAGCTGGTCTCTGTGTGTGTGAGTGGCAAGTCCCGTGCAACTCCTCTCACTCTTACAAGTGTTGCTGTTAGAAACATTAAAATGCAATTTTTTAGAAGCAAAGAGGAGGACACAAGAACACTTTCAGCAATAGACTGTAATAGTCACGTAATGGTATATGTATACATAGTAAGCATATAATGCATTCTGCTTCTTATTCATGGGAGAGCTACATCATGTGCCCTGGTGGAATGTAAAATAGAAATTAAAACCCCTTCAAAAATGATCATCCTAAAAGTCAGTTATAAATAACAAAGCAAGCTCAGGATGTCACTGTTAATTATTAAAGAGGCAGCACAGCAAAAGAAGACTATGTGTGCCTTTAATTGGAAATTATTTGGTAAACCTAGAAACTGTCATTCAGGTAAATAAGGTACTACATTTAACATACATACTTATGAAGATACCGAAGTCAATACATTTATAGGCAAATGAGGGGATGATATTCACATCATCTTGCTAAAATATTAAGGCTTACTTTGAAAATAATTTTTAAGGTAAAAAGATTTGATGCTCTAAATACCTAAAGAGACTGGCAACAGATGCAAGACCATTCACCTGTTAGCCTCCGTTAACTTCCAAAATGTGTCCAGCTCAAATGAAATCCGAGACGCATTTGAATTTTGAGAGGAGTCGGACTTTGTTGTGATGGGTACTTAAGAGCCTCAAAAAGGGATGTGTGTTCTCGCTGCTATTAATAGCACGTATCTGTGCTTTAGAAGACGATGGCTACAGCACGCAGATCTCTGTCGGTGGTATCAACTTGGTAACAGAAGCGCTCATCGGTGCTGGAAAGGAGTAGTTGAAAAACGTGGAACTAGAGCTACTGAGGGCTGCAGCGACAAGCTGGATTGCACTGGGGTTTTTTTTTGCGTGATACGTTTCTCTTTTCTACCTGTCCCCTGTCTTAGCATATAGGATCTTTATTTGGAAAGCACCGAGTGTATTCCGGATGCTGCCAGAACGTGACAACAAAGCCGATGCGACAGCACGCGCCGAAATGCCAAGTGCCGCTTATACCCCAGATGCAGTAACGCCTCCGCCGCAGTTAGAGGCAGGTCAGCGGGAGAGCGCAGGGAGCTCCGCGGCGGCCTCTGTCCCGAGCATTCAGTGCGCTTCCTGAGGGCAGCGCTTCAGGCCCCACGGCTGCCGCACCGGCAGCTCCGACAAACGCTGAACAATGACCCGCCTTAAGTATGACGAGCAAAAGCACAAGGTAAGTTTCACTCCAGATCAAACAGTGTTGTTACATACAAAAATATGTTCAACCTTTTCCCCCCCCCCAAGTTAGGAAGTGAAAAAAGTAGCAAAATAAGAGGAGCCGGCGCCGGCAGGGGCGGGGCTTCCGGCGTTGCTAGGTTACCGGCGGGCGGGCCTTCCTGACGTCAGAGCGCCGCGACGCCGCCGCCGTTGCTTCCCGCCCGCTCGGCGCCGCCATGTTGAAGGTGAGGAGACCGCCGCCGTTGTCGTTTCGCTCCCCCTTCTCCTTCCCCCGCCTGTCCGTCCGCCCTTTCCGCCGCCCTCCGCTCCCGTCGAGGCGGCGGGGGTGGCCGCGGTGCCGCCGGGTCGTCGGTGTTGAGGGCGGCCCTGTCCGGAGAGGCCGGCAGGGGGCGGCCCCGGAGCGCGGCCGGAGGGGCCCGGCGCTGAGGCGGCCTGTAGGCGGGTGCTCCGGGCCGGGAGGGCCCCCGTTTCTCCCGCTTCCCCCTTTTACGGCCGGTTTTAGTTACTTGGTTGAGTAGAGGCGGTAGCCCCTGGTGTTGTTACCAGCGAATGATTTTTTTATTTTCTCCCCCCCCCCACTTCGAACTAAAACTGTTCAAAATCTCTATTAGCTGGTGGCAGCCATACCCAGGATATTTTCACAAAATCTGCATTTGGTGGCAGCTGTACCCGGGGTATATCTCACAAGCCGTTACTTTTACTCCTGTTGCAGCTGTGTAAGCTCTCATTTTAATATTTCAAAATCACGTGCGCTATCCGTGTTGCACAAAAACTCCACACAAACAGCACGTTCGTTATTTAAAATTACTTCTTAGACACAGCAGCATGGGGCTGTGAGTGAGCGTTCATACAGCGTTTGTATCCGTACAGTTGTGACTGTCCTCGTCTCGGAGCTTTCCCCTTATCGCGCATAGGTTGTCAGCGACATCTGTGAAAAGGAGTGAGGGCGGTGATCTGGGCTTAAATTGGATAATTGGCTCAAAACTCTTTGCCTCTGATAAGAATAGCCCCGTGTACCTTCAGGCTAAAAAGCAAGTTGTATGTTTCAATCAAATTGTTGTCATGACTACTCAAGGAGCTGGAGTTTTTTTTGAAACCTGGTGACACTTGATTTTTGAATTTCATTCTCTTTTGTATCTTTATTGTTTGTTGGATATTGATAATATATCAATATATATCAGTATACTGATATGGTGAGCAACCTATGCTTGCTTTACTCTTGCTGCAACTGCATTTTTTTTGTACTTTAGTATTGGAGCAATTGCTGGAATTCTTATGTAAGGATTTTATCTCGGAGTCATTGAGAAATGCGTGATAGTGAATTGTTATTAAAGGGGTTATATGTGAACTCGTGGGTTGAGGTACTATGCATAATATTACTACTTTTATACAACCATTGAGGTTAGGCAGATTCCAGTGCTTCAGGCCATCCTAATTTTTTTGCCCCTAAGACTGAAAGGGGAAGGTGGCTTCTTGTCCCTGGTATCCGTGCTTCAGGGAGCAGGAGTGCTTGAGTTTGTTTTTTGGGTTTGTTTTTTTTTTGTTGGGGTTGAGAGATAGGGGGAAGAATGGAAAAAGAAGAGAAAAGTAAAGTAACTTCATACATGAGAGCAAATACCAGCCTTCAGAAAAGAATGATTAAGACTTTTTATTCTTCCTTTCTCCAGTTTTGACACGCTGACAATAACAGTAACAAGTGAACTGAGAAATCACAAGAGGAAAAAAAGACAAAAGTTCTAGTTAATCTTTAGCTCTTTCCCCCCATTTGCATTGAGAACTAATATGGGATTTATTCTTCCCAGAGGTATTTTTTTTTAGTTAAGAACTTTGTGAAAGACAGTAAAGCAAGACAATGGAAGGTGAAATGTGGTAGTCTTTTTCCCTCCAACTCTCAGATGGAATTTGCGTATGAGTGATCTTGTGTCTGCAGATAAAGTTGAGTTCTTCAGCTAGAGAAAGGAATAAACTTAATACCTTTTTTTACTTAAAGTAAACGCAGAGCATTGCCTAGAGAGAAGAATGTCAGCTCTGCTTTTTTGGTATCAACCGAATAGCTGTCAGACAGGCAAACTGAAGGCACAGCTCAATCAAAATCCATTACTAAACCAACCAATTGGTTTAGTAATGCATGGTTAATATGAAATTAAGAAATTAGATCCTAAAGTGAATTTTGGAAACAGAAAGTAGAATGTTTACTCTTTCATGCTACCAAATAAACCTTTTGTGTTTGTGTGTGTATATACAGTACTCTAGTACTGGTTGTATCTGTTCCATAAACTTGGTTGATGTAGAAGGCCATTGCGGTATAGCTTGAACAGTGCATTTAAGGAGAGATTCTTCTTGCACTTTTACTAGTTAATTGTGTTTTGTTTAAAATGTAAATATGAAACCTTTGGAAAATGTCTGCACTTAAGTATTTTGATAATATGGTGTTTCCAGTGTAAGTGGTTCTGTCATGACTTATATTTGTTTGTGAAACTAAGGTGGTTATGTTCTTATGCTCTGCTGTTTGCGTGCATCTTGATATACAAATCTCAAATATTTAAAGGATTTGGATTTACTGTTTCTGCTGGTGACAGATAATTTTCAAACAATATAAGTGGTGTTTAATAGCAACAAAAAACCAAACCTGTTGTTTAGCACAACAGACTGGATTTTTTTTTCCTAAACAGAGGTTATCAATAATGAATTATACTTTAATTTTTTATGTTGCTCTTGGTTTTTTGGTTTTTTTTGTTTGTTTTGTTTTGTTTTTACTGCAGGGGACGCTTGTAGAAATGTTAAATAGGAGTTGTAAAAACTCTGTATATGTATTCATGTAACAAACTTTTGCCATATTCAGAAATTAAGTTTTAGACACTTGTCTCTGAGTGCCTCTCTCTGAAGCTGTGTTTTTCAAGGCTTATTTCAAGAACCTCCTCTGCTGTTAACTTCTTTTGAGTCTAATATATGCCATTGATTTGGTAGTTGCCCTGCCAAAGTTGTCTGTAGTTTCAGATTGGTTTGAAATTTAGTTTCACATGACATATTTGTACTGAATATGGCTGTTCAGGTAACTGGTAGCTGTAGTTGAAATAAATTTGAAACTGCTTTGAGGAAGTGAATGGAGTCATGAATGTCTTGATGTCTTTTCTGGATGTGTGTTTCATTCTTTTAAATGTTCAAAAAATCACAAGAAGTAATATTTTACTAAAAGCATATTTTTCAGAATGAAAATGCATTTCAGATTTTTGCCTTTTCAGTGACAGAACAGTTTTGCAGTGAAAAAAGGAAAGAATGAGGAAATGTATTCTACAGTTATTAATGGTTAGTGGCGTTCATGTTTTCATCTTGGCTAGTGAAAGTATGTGAAGAGTCTTTGTTTAAGCAAACATTGTTAAAGATTGTTCATGTCTTTCCTTGGCTGTGAAACAGGTGATCCGGTCATTGGTGTTCCATTATAGTGCTGTAATGACGAGTCCATAAATACAAATAAGGAAAAACTTCCATTTTAAGCAAGTTTTTCCCTACGTTTTGATCCATCGGATCCCTTTTGTCTTTCCGAAAAGAAATCCTATGACCTAGTTCTTGTGTGCTGTTTCTTTACATGTAAATGAACGTTTTTAGGAAGTTTGACAACTATGTAGTCTAGTTTTGAGTTTGAGGAGTCTCTTGGTTACATTTAATAAATATCCTATCTGAAAAGCAACGGAAGAAATTTAAGCTGCAAATACTGATCTGTCTGCAATAAGTATGTAATCTGGATAACGTTAAAGCTGTTTTCTAACAGTTCTGCAGTGGGCAGAAACAAAGTTTCAGAGTAATTGTCCTGATACTAGGTCAGTTATCATCACAACAGCATGAAGGATTTACTGGTTTGACGAAGGCTTCAGTTTCACAAGCAGCTAGGTCAATGTAATGTACCCTTACTATTTCTGAAAAGGAAGAGGTCTTGCTGCCTTCTTCTTTTTCACCCCCTCTTCCCTGGCCACACAGTTCCTCTGGTGCCTGTCAGACTGTTTCATGGATGGGTTCAACTGACTAACCCCCCCACAAAGCTCTCCGCTTCTTTTTCAGGAATTAATCTTTTCCCAAATTGGCGAGGTGAATTGCCTCGCGCTGGAAGCATCCGGCCACCAAAGCTAGGGCAAGGTGAACAGCAGGACTTCTGTGAATGGGTGCCGCAAACAGAGCCAAACCTCTCCAGTTTGGTGGCCGCAGGCTGTTAGATTCACTCACGCTGTAACCTGATACAACAAACCACGGGCTGTTGTAACTCTGCACATTTATCTGAGCAGTGACGTAAATATGAGACTTTGAAAGGTGTCCCATTGAAACGTTGCTGTTAATGAAGATATGCATTTGTTGGAAAATGCTTCCTGTGCATTCTTGATTTGCTACACGGCTGAGATTTTTATCTCATTTTTTAAGTTAAAACATTCTCTCCTATTAAGAAATACAATTTAGCGTAGGTCCTGAATATAGGAAGGATTATATTCACATTACTCATGGCGGTTGTATTGTGTGGCTGGATTGAATATGAAGTATTCAAAAACAGTCAAGTATCTGTCACAATGCACTGTAACTCATATTTCTCACAGAAAAGTAGGAGCCATTCCTAAAATTCTTAGGAAGCAGCAATTATCTTCTGATACTTTCAACTGTAGGTCTCATTTTTTTCTAGATGGATCTAGATGCAGACAAAAACTAGAAATAAAATGCTGAACTTTTTGGTACTGAGTGCAGAAAAATTGAGGTATTACGGACATTCACAAAGTTGTTTAAAATATGAATCTAATATATCTATTTTAAGAAAGTTGACAAAAATTATGTTTCAAGTGACAGAAAACAGAAGATCTTTTTGTGAGATGAAAACTGATGAGATTAGCATTTATATCTACTGTCTCCTTTAGCCTTAGGCTTTTCTAAATGCCATCTGAATAATTTAGGTGTTACCATGTGAGTGCCTGAGAGCATTAGATTGTGTGCCACCGACTCCCCTTTCTCCTACCTTCTAAGCATCTTAATATATCACTTATTAACATATAGGGGTACATGAACATTGTCTACATGGATGTGTTCAAATATGTTGCCATTTTGTTTGAATTTAATGATTTACGGCTCTTCCTATAATGTTTCTAGGTAATTCGGCTGGGGGCCACCCCTGTTAGCCTGAGCTTGCTCTCTATCCAGGTTTATGCTTCCTCTTCAGAGAAGGAGACTTCCAAAAAGGAGTTGCTGAAAATTGAGGAGGTAAGTATGGTTAGAGTCCAAGCGCTCATCTATCTGTATGGAAGTATCTATGGAATTCTGAAAGACATTATATTTTGATGTGTGAAACATTTAGGTACACTCTTTACCCTTTTTATTTTTGCCTTTAAACTTGCTTCTCTATTTTCAGCAGTAGAAATGTTGATATACAGTTTTGCTTCTTTTACCCAAGGATTGCATTTGATGCCCTCCGCTTAACAGCATCAGGCTTGCTTGTGTGCAAGATCTTTTGCCTACATTAAAGCCGTCTGTTCTTCATTCAGAAATTACCTGTTCATCTTTGTAGATTTACTTGTGGTCGTGTTTCAAATCCACAGAAATATTTTCCTTGCTTTTTATCCAGGTAACACCATGTATTTTTTATTACAAGTACTGTTGGCAAATTCGAATAAAATTTCATTTATGTTCTCCAGTAGAAGAGCAAATAAAAAGTTTTTATTTCTAAAAATATTCGCTTTTTTTACAGGCAAAATTCTTATCTATTGATGCTTTGAGTCTGATACAGTAGCCTGCAGAATTTTATGAGTTTTCCATTGTTTGCAGCATTCAGACCAAAGCAACAACAAATACAATAAGTAGTGATAATAAAAAGCTGTTACTTTATGGTTGTTCTAAGATGTTACAGATGTCTTGGTTATATCACAAGTAGAGCTTTAAAACTTCCTGACAAACTGTAGACTTACCAGCATCGTTGCATAGGCTTTTAACAGTCTCTGACATTAAAAGAAAAAATAAATTGTAATTCATAAATAAATACAGCTTTATATCCATGAGAGTTTGTAGATGTTTAAAAATTTTAAGTACTTCAACCCAAGTGAAAGTGTTGTTACATGAGCAGCGAAACTAAATGAAACTTATTTTTGTGTATGCTTAAGTCTTTTGGATGTGTCTGCATGGGCAGTTCACTTGCATCATACGAGAGGATCGATAGTTGAAGCAAGTCTCCTGGCTTTCCCCCAGTGAAGTCACCTTAGCTTGGGCCATTGCATGCCCTACACTACCGCTGGCATGAGTTAGTAATGAGGCAGCAGTTTGAAGTTACATATGTGCTGAATAATTGGCTTGCCCATCAGCTCCAGCCAAGCGGAATGTTCAAGCTGTGGAGTTTTGGCTGCCTTTCTTACCATTCACAGTGTACGTTAGTTTGGATCTCTACTGTCAGCTCTCTAGTCTCATACAATGTATGAGAATTTCCTTATCTCCGAGTCTTTTGTCCTTGTGCCAGACATGGCTGTTAGGTAGACTAACAGGATCAAAGTTAAAACTGATTGTGACTATGATTGCCAGAGATGAACGGGTTTCCTAGGGAAATGAGACTTAAAATGCTTGTCTTTCAAAGTATTATGGGAAATCCATCTGTACGAGTTATTGAATTATTTGGCAAATTCTATGTCATTATATATTTCGTTATGGTTATCAGCTTTTTTTATTATGATAGAGATACAGTTGTTTTCCAGCTTGTCTTGAAAAGTGGGCTAGCAACACTTTGATGCATTAATATATGTAAACATCAGTTTATAATAAACTACTAAATGTAGTATAAATGTGGTATAAAATATAAGCTCTTTGTACTGGACATCAGTGTAGTGCATAAACTGCTAGGAATTTTAACAGGTTTTGTTTTGATCTAAACTGCTGTTCATCTTCAACAGTATAGACTTTGGTCATCTCTTTTTTTTTTTTAATGGGATACAATTTTAAATATGTTTAGGTAATTGTAATAAATACCTTGTGATGATAAACCCTAAATACTGTGGTTTAGTATTTATTATATGAAGATGCCTATTGTTCTTCAGGTGGATGTTACAGTTCCTATTTGCTCAGACCCATGGTGCTATTAATGCTGTCAGTTGCTGTTGTGGTTAATGACGGCAACGTTGGAATGTCATACTATTTTCCTGCACAGTAACAAACAGACAAATTTGTATTGGATGTTACCTTTATTAGAAGCTACTTAGACACTTTAATGATGGTTTGTGCAAATATAGAAAATAATCGATTGTGATTTCAGAGTTCTAGGACATTTAGTATGTTAACTGGGAACCAGAAGTGCTGATTAAGACCAGAAAAAATTTTTCACAATTATATTTTGTGTTCTTATTAAACTAGTTTAATATTAATTTATAGTCTGTGACTTGGCTCATATAGCAGCCATGGATGAATTGTATAGCAATTAGAAGTCATCTTCATTGTAGTATATAATTAAACTTTGCTAATAATGGTTGTCTCACAACTGTGCCTGAATTTTTATTATGCATTGTTTATGTAGTAAGCACAGTGTTAAGTGTTCTCTGGTTAGACCGTTCATGCCCTGAAGACCTACTTACACAATTACAGCTGTGTTTTTAACCTCTTGTTTGCTAATATTCACAGCTGTCGCTCTACTCCTCTCCAGCTCGTGAGACTAAATATGTGGAGGATCCACAAACCCAATTGGAAGAGGGGGTTTCACGTTTACGGCATGTTATGGAGCCATACACAGCCTGGTGTCAGGTATAATGGTTTTACATCACATCTGGTAGTGGTTCGGTGCTAAGGGTTGAACTGGGGTTTTGTTTTTAGGCACAGAATCAATAGATAGCAGCAAAATAAAATTTAGTAGCTGTACAAACATTTTTCCAAAATGCTGCATGACTTAAAATTTTCCACAGTTCCTGTCATAATATTTACCCCGTCCTCATACAAAACCAGTTGTTTCTTTCTACTAATTGGATGAAGTAACCCCCTCCTTTTCCACGCTTTTGTCTGTCCAAAAGAATTAAAAGGAAATTAACTAAAGCTTTAAATTGTTACCTGAAATAATCTTCATATCTGGATTTGGTACTGTCCTGTGACTGAGGAAGACAGGAGAGTGATTAAATTTGCAGTTTCCATGCTCAAGGAGTGTGCCATAAATTATCAAGCAGTGTGTTTTGGACCAGTGACACTGAGTTGTCCTCACTGCAACTGTGACGTTGCAGAAAATAAATCGGTATTTGCTGCACTTTGTTGGGGGAAGGAACATGGCCTTCCAGAAGAGAGAAAATCCCAGGCCACTTCTCAATGGCAAACCTGGCAGACAGACCTTACACCAAAACTTTCATTTTTATTTTATTAAGTAGTATATTTATACTGAACAGTTACTAAACACAGTAATAGTCTTTGGAGCATAGAGGAAAACCAAGATCACTGTAACCAAGGACTAAATTATTGATGTTGGATATGGTGTGTGTCTTGCTCTTTTCTGACCCAGCAAATGTTGAGGGTTACTTTTGAAGCAAGAGCATCCTTGTCATCTGGTTGTCTCTTGGCAATTTTGGGTGATTCTCTACTTTGCGCTATGGCTGTTGTGAATCCTTCTTAAGCTGCAAGCTGGTTTTCCAGTTCTCTGTAGAAAGCCAAGCTGTTCAGATCAGGGTGTCCTTTGTGCCTAAAAGTTCTACGTTGTGGTACTAACCTTTAACAGTACCAAAATATTTTTTTGGAAACACTCAGGGTTACTCAGTCAAGTGATGTGTTTCTAAAGTGCCACCATCAGGAGTACTGACCTGTTTTGAAGGAGAAGGGGGATTTTCCACAGTATAGTTAGGGCTCTGACCTCCTAAATGCGTGGGTTCTACTTGGTTGCCTGTGGTAACCATATCCAAGAATGAAATTTGAGTTTAGTTGCCCAGTAGGACTGACTGCAGGTAAGCCTTGAACAGTGCTTTGTGTCTCACTGGCCTGTTGTCTTCCTATTTGTTTTATTTTTGTCTGTGTGGTGATCATTTACATAAGATGTGCTCTTCTGCTCGCACACAACAAGCCATTTCCTGGCAGTGGTTTACTGACTCATTTTATGAAGCGGGCATGTCAGCTTTATGGATTTGGGGTCATCTTGCTTGCTTAACTGTAGTCAGGGATAGTTTTGGTTTTGCACCACTCCCACCCCCTGCTATGTTAAAGAAAATAACATTTTAGGTGTCTCAGTTGTCTTCAAAATTAAAAGCATAACCCAGGATAATGAGAATATAATTGATTATGTTTATATATCCATTTTACTTCTTCAAAATTGCTTGCTTAACTGTAATGGAAAGTCAGTTCAAAACAGATGTAAAAACGAGCCAGTTATGTGTGAGCTGTGAGAGAAGATCAGACTTAGCCTCTGGGGTCTTTAGAGCACGTTCTTTTTTCATAGGCTTTCAATAAGACTGACATCCATTTAGAGTTACGTTGTGTGTCACGTGCTAACGCTTTCTTTTTCATGACAAGTTTTTTTTTTAAGTCACTCTTGACAGTGAGGAAATGGAAGTTCTAAAGGTATTATTCCCCATGCAGTATCCTAAACAAATGCTTTCACTTCTGCACAGGTACAGCTCAAGTGGTATTGCGAGACCATTTTCTGCTTTAGCTTTGGGCATACGTGTTTATGAATTTGTTCCCTAATTGATAGACAGTCTTATGCTGTCTCTCCGAAGGATTATTAGCATAGTAACAATTAGCACGGTTGCTCTTACTGATTTTTTTTTTTCCTACTTTGATTAAAGGCAGTGTGAATTCTATTACTTCCTGCATATTTTCAGTTTGAGAAGAAAATCTAGAGCTTTTCATTTTCCAAGTCACTTCAAAATGTAGTTTTGTTAGCCTAAGATAGTCTCTTGGAAAGTGGAATTTACCACCTTGCAGAATGAGTTGTGTACCACTGTGAAGTGCTAGGAAGGAGTTTATTACAGTGTTGTATTTCCTTTCTTTGCATCAACTCAAGTATTTTTGTGATACCTAAGTACACTGAGAAATCTGAGATAATCCTGAGTTTCAGGTACCTGATCAGGAACTCAGTGAAATATTAAAATTGACTTCTGTCTTTCGAGGTATTATATTTCATCTGTGTCCAGAGACTACTTTGAGAAAAAGCTGTATGTTATGCCACATGTAATATTGAGCAAGCATAGCCCTGTAAATGAACGTGGAAGTGGGAATAAAAAGAAGTTATTTTAGGGACCCAATGCTTTTTTTTTTTTTCTTTATTTTTTCTTTTCTTTGTCAGGTTGGTTACAATCTGTAGTTAACATTTCACTTCCTTGGTATCTATTTACAGTTGTTTTCTTTTTCTTTTTTTAGGATCTTTATGCCAAAGCTATGCCCAAATTAGAAAAAGCTGTTGAGCATGGTAGAGGTAAATCAGTTTAGTTTTTTTAACTAGCAATTTAAAATGCAGGAGTGTACTGTATTTTGTGTTAAAAGGGAATTCCACTAAACATCTCTCTATATAATGTCTAATGCATTTAAGACTACTTTATTTGCACTGTATATCTGTTTAAATTTCCTTTGTAGGTCATTGTGACACTACATTTCTAGACAATTAAAATCTGAGACCTGCATCTGTGTCAACCAATGTTCCTAAAAATGACAGTTATGCAGGAAAAGAAGGAAAAAAAGCCTCACAGTTTATTCCCAGTTGGTAGTATTTACTTAACCCAACCTAGTAACTGAAACTTCCTGCAATGTTTGTTACTTGTCGCAAGTGTTAGGTCTTCTGTTTGTATTGTTTAGCCTTTTCATTTTGGTTTATTTCCTTGAATCACCTAAGAATTTTGAATTAATCCCAAATAATTTGTATTTATTTTTGGTTTTGGAAGCATCCTTTCATACTTGGGCTCATCGGAACTGAGCATGCATTTCAGATACTGTGCCTCTTTTCCTTACATTTTACAGTCCCAGTCTTTCGAACTCCTTTGTTCGAAAGGTTTTTTCATAGTTTTCCATTCCCCCATTGGACTCCCATCTTGGAGTGAGCTTTGTTTATGCTGTGTCTTTCCTTTGTTCTGTGATTTGTTTTTTGTACAGTGTTTTTCTGAAACTAATTCTTGTTAATGTGTAAATGTAAGAATCCATTTTGCAAAGGTTTTTATCACTAATCTTCAAAAAGATATAACGGAGATGCAAAAGAGCAAAACAAAACAGATGGCCCAGGAGCAAAGGCAGAAGCTTCTATGAAAATTGGTAAATACAATACGATGTTCAGTTTCATTCATGTGTCACTAGAGAAGATCTCAAAGGCTTTGAATTTTATGCCAGCAGATCTAAAATGTGCATGATAGCTAAATGTGTTTTGATAATTCTTTGTTTTCGAACAATTGCCAGCACGTATTGATGATTCCTTATCACAAAAACACTTTCACATTACATTAAAGCACTTTGCTCTGACTTCTTTTCAGAGGGATGTGAATTTCTCCAAAACCCCCCTGCTGGATTTTATCCAAGGCTTGGTGTGATAGGTTTTGCTGGAATTGTTGGATTGTTTCTTGCTAGAGGTAAGTGGGAACCTTTTGAACTGCTTATGTTATCATTTGGGATAAGTAATTTATTTGTGGGTTTTTTGAATACGAATTTTTAATTGTGATGCATGAGATCCGACTTAACTGTACAAGCGTAATTCTACAACGTTCCTCCAATCATAAAGAAACTTCATGTAAAAGGTATGTAATAACCATCAATTATTGTTTATGAATACTGCATTTGTTACTGGAATCTAGTCTTTGATCTTTTCCATTTCTAGCTTATTATAGCAAACGAAAGGGGTTTTTTAAGCCTAAAAATCTTTTTAATTACTTAACTTTTTGATCATATATGTCAGTGTAGAAAACTTTGGAGGAATAGATTCTGGTAAAATACAGAGGTTCCTGAAATATGATACATGTTCAATTAGGTGTATATTCAAGTTCCTTCAAAGTATTGTGTGTCCAGGCACAGAGGTGCTGTAGATGGTGATATTCAGCAAAAGTACTTGTGAGCTCTGGGTGTGCTATAAATACATGCACATTTTGTGTTATAGATATGTGATACAGTTAATTTCATCACACTAGTTGGAGGAACTAAAACGTTTAGGCTTGCGTAGAAATAAATGTTATTTTAAGACATGTTAATTGTGAAAAAGTATTTTGTGTTTGTATTGAGATATTCTTAATACAGTGAAATGAAGTAATGCAAGAATAAAACTTATAGGTAATGGAACTGTAAAGTTCTAGCATTTAATTACTAGTAGGGACTTGCTTTGGATAAAAATACGCCTTTGTGTGGGGCCTGTATGTGTTGAACAAACTGGAAGTGTGTGCTTGACTGTGTAGAAATGGAAAGCATTCTGTTAATATATATGCATACATATATGCATTCCTCAAAATATTTAATTCTTCAGGGAAGATGATGAAAGCAGTGCTTTGCTTTTTTTTTCTAGTATATTTTTTAAAATGAAAATCAGGGTCTCCAACTTCACTCATTTGAAGTTCTTTCTATTCAAATTCCTTCTTATTGAGTGTTGTGAGTATGTATGAGATCAGTTTCCAGCCTTTATGACTGTTAGAATTCGGGGTGGGGTGTGCAGTCTTGTGGCTGGATCTGAAAGATTAGAAAATCCTAAATTTAATAAAAATACCTCATAATACAAATGTCTGATTTGTGAATCTTTTAGGATGGGAGCCATAATTTTTAAACATTTTGCCTGGTTATAGTTTACAACACTTTCTGGAAATAACAGTCAGTATTCAAACTGTAGAAGGAAGTGCCCCTTAATTTTGATGCTGCAGAAAGTTAGAATCAAATTTCTTCTTTTTTTTAGCCCTTCCTCCTTGGTTTCACTGGAAAAAATTGCCCTCTTGGAAGGTACAGATAAAATCTTCCAGGTCTAACCATAACACTTGAAGATGCAGCTGCCCATTAAGTAGAAAGTACGGTATTCAGAGTTTAATCATGTGGCTGTTGTACAGTCATCCAGCTTGGTTTAAAATGCTGTTGAAGATAAGTTGTTCTAACCTTGAGCAGTACTGGAAAGGATATGGGAGTATTCCTAAACTTCCCTCTAATGAGTATCTCCAGCAGATAGGAGCCTGCTAGAAGGCATTAATATCTTCAACTATTACTTTTATTCATAAAATGTTATTGTTGGCACACTGATAAGCTATCACTGAGGAAGATTTCCCCGTTCCCAGAAATGACAACAAAAGTGTAATTTCTCTGGTTATAAAGATGCAACGAAGCTTGCTTTTTCTGGTCCTTCTTAGAGCTAATTGGTACCAGGTTCCCTCTTCACAAGACTAGCGACATCACTTTATGAATGTCTCTTGTTTACTGCTAAGCTTCTCATCTCATCATGAGCGTGTCAGTGGAAATACTAAACACTTCTAATATGCATTTCCTCTTCAAAATTCATTATTTCTTTATTAGAAGCACAAGTGGCTTTGCACATAGAACAGGCTGTTCTATGACGAACGGAACTACTGCGTCCTGACTCCTGTACGTCTGTTCTGTGAACTTTTTTCTCCTGTACTGCTTGCTTTTCTCTTTTACCTGTTCCCTTCTGTGTTCCTTTCTGACTGGATAAACTGCAGCATGCCCTGTAACTGATTCAGTGATACATGTTGTCACTGGCCAGCCAGGATACACAACCCGTGGCCAGCTGTGATACAAGGATGAACTTTTCAGGCAGTTAAATTATTTTAGACTTGTATAATTGAATAGAGAGTTCAAATTGTTTAAAATGTTCAAAAACTACTTGGGGATGGAGCAATAGACGTATAGCATAATTGTAAGTACTTTCAAATGCTTTGCAAATCGCTATAGTGAATCAGGAAAAATTGTTCATAAGAGCAGTTGGGGAAGAATCAATATTTGTCAGTCAAAGTAACTTACAAATTTTGCACTGGAACATCTCTTGTTCCACTTGATGTGTCAAAAGAATGCTATCCTAATGTTTCTTTGCCTGAGTTTTTCCTTTTAGCTTAGAAAAGAGTTATCAGTTGGTATAATTCTTTTAAATATCTCTTAACTGTCTTTTACTTCACTATTCAGTACTGAAATAAATTATGTATTACTGCAGTAAATACAGTTGTAAGGTAATTTTCACTATGGAAAGATGTTAATAGAAATATTCTCTTAAAAAGGTTAAAAGAATAATTGCTGATCAGAGTAATCATGTTTCTTAAGAAACCAGTAGGACTGAACAGAAAATATGCAAAACTGTATTTAATAAAATAGTTTCCTTTATAAGTCAAAGGGACATTCAGCTATCTTGGTTAACATATAGCCTAACGATGTTTTTGTGTTGTGTTTTTTTTTTTTTGTTGCTTTTTTTTGTTATGAAACAGGCTCAAAAATAAAGAAGTTAGTGTATCCTGCAGGTCTCATGGGTATTGGCGCCTCCATGTATTACCCTCAGCAAGCGGTTGCTATTGCAAAGGTCGGTGATGATACCTTTCTTTGGAGAAGTTTATTTTACTTTGATTAATGCCTCCTATCTTCAAATTAACTGTTAATCCACTTTTAAAAGCTGTGTGATTGTTCTTGGCACTTAAAATGATAGTTATTTTATCAAAGAACATGCAGTCTAGACTGAAAGATAGTCAGATATTTTGTTTCTTTTAGTGACTTTTTTTTTTCCCCTAACGTCATAGAATCCTAGAATGGTTTGGGTTGGAAGGGACCTTAAAGATCATCTAGTTCCAACCCCCCTGCCATGGGCAGGGACACCTCCCACTAGACCAGGCTGCTCAAAGCCCCATCCAGCCTGGCCTTGAACACTTCCAGGGTGGGGCATCCACAACTTCCCTGGGCAACCTGTTCCAGTGCCTCATCACCCTCACTGGAAAGAATTTCTTCCTCATATCCAATCTAAATCTACCCTCTTCCAGTTCAAAATGGTTACCTCTTGTCCTGTCACTCCACTCCCTGATAGAGAGTCCCTCCCCATCCTTCCTGTAGGCCCCCTTTAGGTACTGGAAGGCTGCTGTAAGATCTCCCTGGAGCCTTCTCTTCTCCAGGGTGAAGAACCCCAACTCTCTCAGCCTGTCCTCATAGCAGAGGTACTCCAGCCCTCTGATCATCTGTATGGCCCTCCTCTGGACTTGCTGCAACAGATCCATGTCCTTCTTATGTTGGGGGGCCCAGAGCTGGACGCAGTACTCCAGGTGGAGTCCCACGAGAACGGAGTAGAGGGGCAGAATCACCTCCCTTGACCTGCTGGCCACGCTTCTTTTGATGCAGCCCAGGATGTGGTTGGTTTTCTGGGCTGCGAGCACACATTCCTGGCTCATGTTGAGCTTCTCGTCCACCAGCACCCCCAAGTCCTTCTCCTCAGGGCTGCTCTCAATCCATTCTCCCCCTAGCCTGTATTTGTGCTTGGGATTGCCCTGACCCGTGTGAAGGACCTTACACTTGGCCTTGCTGAACTTCATCTGCAGTAGTATCTTCGATTTGAGGAACATAATTTCTGTTCTGAATCCCTAACATCAAGTAATTATAAATTAATGTAAATATGCTTAGTGAGTGCAGTTTGCATGTTTATTTACAACACTAAGGAAGCCTGAAATATCTTGAGAACAAATGAAAAACAGGGTTTGAAAGAAAGAAAAAAAAATAAAAGAAGGGAAATAAATATATATATTTCTACAGAGAAAGCATGGGAACAACATTTTGAGATAAGCATTATTATTAAGGTTTTCTGATAGAGTTTTAAGAAAGCATGCACATTCTGGAATGGGGTAAGAATTCTGTTGCTTATTTGATGCCTTTGCTGTTTATGCATTTGTTGTTTCAGGCTCATAAGAAACATGTTAACTTACAGTTGCTTAAGTGAGTTTCCTGTGAAAGAAAGAACCGAAGAGACCAGACTATTGCTTACAGCCTCTGCTGATGTCGGTTCATATGCCTTGCTCTCCACACTTAATTGTACTGGCAGATTCCTTAGTTCTCCACCACATACTTTTTCAAATTCAGGTTTTAACTACTCACAGTGCACATATTTTAGTGTATCAGGAATACTTTATATTTCAGGCTTTAATAAATTGGCTATCCAGTTATTGGAGACTTGTGAATGACACTGAAATGTCAGGATGAAAATATGGTATTCTCAAGAACATAATGATGTTCTTTGAAAACTGAAAAGTCATTGACTTAGGGAGAATCAAAAATGCTGCATTTGGACTCTGCCAGCATGGTGATTCCCTGATCTTTGATGGAATCTTTTTTTAGTGCTTCCAGGATTCAGATGCTGTAAATACAGATAGCTCTGTTGAGTTATTCTCGGGGAGTGAAAATTATACAAGTGGCAGGAACAAACCCATCAAAATTAAAGAAGCTTACACATTTCTGTGGGAAGCTGTGTATTGAAATTCTAGTTGCCTTCTGAACAGTGAAGTGGGAGGGGACTGAATGGTCTTCAAACTGATGTTACTGTTTTTAAAGAAGCTCAGTTCAGTCTTAACTATGGATTTGCTACTAACAACTTCACAATACCTTGTTTATTTTACAAAAACTTTAAAGTTCATCATTGCCATTTGATTAATTCACAGTTCTTAGGCTGACTGTAACAAAAAATCTGATATGAGACCATGAGCTTGAAGCTTGATTGGAATAGGTTTAGCTTTGTTGACTTGGTCAGGACACTAGACGTATGAGTTTGAAAACTTCTGTGGAGAGAGTGATATCCTGGATACTGTTTTCGTTCCTCTAATCTCTCTCGTGCTTTTCTTAAAGAAGCAAACTTTTAAGCACATTACATCTTATGATTCATAATTTTTATTTTTTAATCTGAAATTGAAAGCACTTTCCCTTCTAGTAATTACTTTGAAATGTTTCATAGGCCTTTCGAAAAACGTGTGTAAGCCTAGAAAGGGATGCTGTCAGTACAAAGCTCACTTGTGAAGTTAATAGAACAGTATAGGAAATATTCTGGAACATAAACTTTAAAATTTTTATTTATTCTTTATATTACGTTCTTTATTTTTCTTCCACATTTGAGTGCTTTTTTGTTTACAGTGATATAGTTCCTTTCATTTGGTAAACTTTCAGATTTGACCATACTTTAATAACGTTTTGGGTATTGGGTTTTTGTTTTTTTCCCTTCCCACCTGTACTGTTAGGTATTTAGAGTGTTTTAAAGTTTTTTAATGGAGTATTTTTAAGCAGGAACAAGAAATAGCTTATGCGTAGTTAGTATTATTTCTCATTTTTTTTGTTGATAGCTGTGTCCTCAGCAATATTGCAGACAAAGAACCCACCCTGTTTGTTCGCTTATTGTGGTTATTTTTCAGTCCTGGTAGGTTTGTATTGCTTGCACAACTGATGACGCTATCGTTCCAGATGAGCCACAGGCTCCTCTGACTGCCAGAAGTAGTTTATTGAAGTAGTTGAGAATGAGCACTCCTGGTACTGAAAAAGAAGATAACTCTCTATACCTGTAATGTTTGAATTGAGGGATTTTGGAGATTTAACACATTCATCTGCAGAACACTGTGTCCTTTTTTTCTGATGACTTTTATCACCTTCAAATATAGAGAAAACTCTGTGCATCATACTGACTCGTTTAAAACCGAAGTACAACTAATTCTCAAATGTGGAACTGTAATTGTCAAATGTGGTGACAAATATGCTAGCTCTTTGTATTTTAAAATAGCCTATGTTTTGCATTTAGTTGTGACTCAGCAGTGTAGTTCCTGATTTGGATTTTTTTTTTCGTTTAATTCTAATTATTAAATAGCCTCTTCTGTAAGGTAGTAACGTGATCTCTGCCCAAAAGCACATCCCTTACCATTGTGGTACGTAACTGGTGTAGTTAATTTTGTTCAGACAAACAAAGGGAAGAGGTTCTTTGCACCATGTGCGCCCGCTGGTAGAGCTCCTTGGCACAGGATGTTGTGGATGCTAAAAATTTGCATGGGGCTCAAGGGGAAGCGCAACAGCTCTATAGGAGGGGAATTCCTTGGGCATTGTTAAAAATATCACCTCTCCAAGCAGCGAATTGTTGAAGACTGGAAGAAACTTTAAAATTTTATTCAGAAATTGTTTCAGAAACACCAGAAAACTGTTTCAGAAACAGCATTTATGCTTGCTCTGTTTTCACAGTTTTGGTTTTCCAGCTTTGCCTGCTGTGGGACATAGGGTGGTACCTTCTTATTTCTTGATTTCATAAATTTATTAGCTTAATAGCTGTCTAGTTGGGCAGATTGTCCATTTTTGCTGTTCTTTATTTGTAAGAAAACTGATAGTGATGTGAAAGTGAGTACTGAGCTGAGCCTGGAGCTGTAAAAGCCTAACACTCTTGAGTTTTAAAGAATGCTCTGAATATTACAGTTCCATATTGTGTAAGGGGCAGGAGATACTCTCTTATTAGTCTTAGGGATTTTTCCTGTCGTAAAATTACCTGTTTGTGTAATATAGCAAACATCATCTTTCCTAGCTGTTTTCTGTTTTGAGAGGTGACAGATGGTTACTCATTACAGCCATCTATCAGCAAATTAGGTCTTTCTTCTAAATAGCAAATAAAAAGAAGCAAAGGGGTACTCTTAATGTTCTGTCAAAGCAGTGAAAATGTAAAATTGCAAGATAATGACAAAGTAGGGGATTTTTTTTTTCTTTAAAACGAGTATGGTCAAATTAAGAAATAATGTGCATATTTTAAATCTCTTGAACACTGAAAACTAAGAAAACCAGAATTGTTTCCATGCAGCGTCATTCCACCCCTTTTTATACAGATATATTTTCAGGTAATCTTCAAGCAGTTTTTTAGCAAGTTGGCTTTTCTTATTCTTCATGTGTCATTTTTTTCCAAGATGTTTATTAATGCTGTACACCTGAGCTTGAACAGGAAGATGTTAAAGATCTTGTATTTTGAGACTTCTTCCACTTAAAGAAAGAAGCGAATAGTATTTCACAGATTATTAAGTTCATGCTTTCTGATATCTTTTGTTTCAAAGGTTGCTGGTACACAGGTATATGACTGGAGTCTTCAGGGGTATATTGCTGTAGAATCTCTTTGGAAGGACAATCCTAAGAAGAAGAAATCTGGGAAAAAAGGTGATAAGGTAAGAAGTCTGAGGAACTTGGTTTCTGAATTTACCACTGCATTTTCAGCCAAAGAATATACGAACAGTAGTGGGGTTTTTCCACTCTGACTCAGATTTATTTCTGAAGACAAAGTTTTCATTCTGTCTTTCTAAGCTACAGAAACATATTGACCTTATTTCAAGTCAAACTTTCAGAAATGCTGTTTGGAAGTTTTCTTTAGTATAACCTACTAAATGTTTAATATGAAAGTTGGGAGTATTGTGATTGGAATGCTAGGGATCAAGGCTCTTATGGTCTTGATTATTTAAAAATGGATTTTTTTTTTTAAGTATTTTAATTTGGCAAGCTCCATCTTAAAAATCTGAAATAACTTTTTCTTCACTGCATATTTCCTCTTTGAAAGAGAGAAAAATAGAATCTTGTTTCCAGTTTATTCCCTTTTCCTTTGAATATTCATGAATATTTGCTCTAGCATGATGATGTCATTACGCACTGCTCTATTAAATGTCACTATCTAGTCATAAAACCAGCAGTTTATAGGGATGTACAGTTCTTGGGGATTTAGTTGTAGATAACTAGCTGTTTGGTTTAATACTTACAGCCCGATTTTAGGAAACTTTCCTTTAATTGGTTCTTATCCAGAAGACTGTCAATAAAAATTGAGTTTCTTTTAATCTGCTTTGAACCAGGCATCCTGGTGAGGTGCCAAGCACAGTTACTGCTGAAAGTTTCTGTTTACTAGATTTCCAGTTGTTAAACACCGTAGGAGGGGTCAGACTAACATTAACATAGGTGATTTTTATTTTTTGTTAGTTAGAATAACATAGGTCTTTATTTTATGTTCTACAAGTCACTTTTTTTTTTGGTCTGGTATTACTGTTCTGTGTTATATTAAGGAGACTGATGTCTTGCCTTAGAAATGCCTGCTTCTGATGACAGAGCAAATAGTAACATCATGGCTTTGTTTTCCAGAGTCTGGCAAGCACTGATGTTTCTTTAAAACAGCATTTTTAATTAACAGTGCTAATACAATTAAGTGAATCTCTGCATGCTTATTTTCAGTTTTAGAATGGAGAAGCTTTCCTTTTTCCCCGTACAGAGCAGCTTTCCCTAATCCCCCAACAGAGCATCAGTGATACAGTATGATTTCCTTGTGTACTTCACTAAAGAAGGGAGGCCTTTTTTTTCCAGTGGTCCATGCTTATACAATACCACCATTTTAAGGCATGTGTGCATTTAGTTACTTTAAATCTCAGTATCTCAGCAGGTGTGCTCTTCCATAGTTGATTTATAGTCATCAAAGTAGTTGCGCTATATTTAAGTCATATTATTCAGTGATGAATTAATTTATCCTTGGTTTTAGTTAGTGTTTCTGTTAGTATCTAACTATTTGCTTATATGTTTATGTGTGTTAAAGTAGCGTATGTTAAGACTTTATATTAATTTATTTATATATATAGTGTATATTATATTTCTATATAAAACCACAGACTGGTTATGGTTGGAGGGGACCTCTGGAGGTCATCTGGTTCAAGCCCCTCCTACTCAAACAGGGCCACCTACAGCTGGTTACCCAGAACAGACAGCTTTTGAATGGAAGTCTCCAAGAGAGACTCCACAACCTCCCTGGGCAACCTGTGTCACTCTCACGGTGAAAAAGCATTTCCTGATGTTCAGAGGGAGCTTCTGTGCTTTAGTTCATGCCCATTGCCTCTGGTCCTGTCACACGGCACTGCTGAAAAGAGCCTGGCTCTGTCCTCTGTGCAGCCTCCCTTCAGGTATCTGTCTATACCCACTGATGAGATCCCTCTGAGCCTTCTCCTCTCCAGGCTGAACAGTCCCATCTCTCGCAGCCTTTTCTCATAGGAAAAGATGTTTCAGTTTCTTAATCATCTCAGTGGTGCTTCGCTGGACTCCGGTATGTCCATGTCTCTTATACTGGGGAACCCAGAACTGGATACAGTACTTAAACTTTGTCTGTAGAGTTGGTCAAACATGATACACAACTGTAGTGAATTGTAGGGTTTTAGCTTTGTGTATCTGTAACTGTTTTCTTCTACAAATTGCTAGATGTTGTGACTGGATAGTAATGTCCAATAGAGCAGTACACAGTGACATCATTATGCTAGAGCAAATATTCATAAATACTCCCCGCAAAAAAATCCAAAAGAAGATTCTGTTTTGCTGCTTCAAATGCATTTTGCATTCTACAAAATGCTGCCAAGTTGCAAAATCAGTGCAGTGTGATTGATTAATGATAGTAGTTGGAAGATTAGAACTGACTTGTAAAGAAATGGGAACTTGTTTTAATGAATCATTATGTTATGTAATGTCTTGATCATAATTTAGAACCTGCCTGAAGCTTCTGGAGTTAAGTATCTTAATGATGTTTTTGTTTTTTATGTTGTAGACATTTCTGTTATCCCACAGGAGCAGGTTGTCTTTGTAGTTGTACCTCACTGATACAGATAAGCAAACTGACTTCTAGGAAATATGTGTAGATGGCTCAGTGAAGCAGAGTGTAAGAGACTGGAGAACTGTACATGTTGATTAAATGTGTGCCAGGGAGAGCTTGTAAGGTTTTTAGGGAATTTTTTTTTAACTGCTACTTAAAGAAATAAAAGTTCAAGTGTTCTGCTGTTTTAAATTCACTTCTAAACTCACTGCATCTTTAATTCCTGATTTCTAAGCAACTGCGGACTGCTTCCTATATCTTATTTTAGTTGTTTAATGTAGCCTGGCAAAACTAACAGGTGATTTGAAAATGGTTTTGAACCGTAAGAAAGTTTTGGTCTTTTACTGTGGACCTTCTGATTGAGCCATAGCTCACAACTTGTAACAGTTCATACTAGGTTGACAATGACGTATGGCTTCTGGGTTGTTGTAAAGCAGAACTCCTGTCTGACCAGAAGATGGTATTTTCAACCCAGATGCCTAAGATATAAGTGGGATAACCACTGAGAGAGAGAGATGTTTTGGAGAGGCAACTGCACTGCAGGTATGGGACTGAGTTGCCTAGGTAGGTCTAGCTGTGGGACCAGTTCCAAACAAGCTGGGTTGGAGAAAGGCTCACGTGTCTTCTCAGTCGCTGAGTCTTAAGAGAGTGGAAACTTTAATCAGTGAGTGGAGACTTTCATCCATGGATACTCATCCTGTATGGGCCCTGGGCTCTTTGGTAAATGCGTTTGTATAGGTGTTTGAATAAACAAAGGTTAGTTAATCGTACCGTACCTTTCCTAAAACCTAGGCTCCCAAACAGTATCTCAAAAAATAGGCAACATTTAAACATTTCCGAAAGACAAACTGACAGCATCAGTAAAAATTAGCTGAGCTTTTTATTTTATTGTGTTCCAGGCTTTCAAAAGGAAGCATGTGGTTGTTATTGGAAGGCAAAAACTTTTGAAGCTTTCATCTTATTATAAGGCTTATTCAAGCACTTGCTACCTCAGCAGAAAAACAAACGACATGCAAAATTGCAGAGGCCACTAACTAAACACACTTCTTTCTCTTCCTCCTTGCAGAGTCTTTAAATCACACCTCTTAGTTGCCAAAATATGCTATTTGCACAAAGGAGTGAAATGCCATAGAATGGTTTCCTCCTGAAGTCCATCTAATTGATCAGATAGTGTTAACTGCTGCCACTTCATGGATTAGGCAAGATACAAAAATCCTGTAGCTGAGATGAAGAAGCACTACGCGCTTGATGAAATTGCCTGCATTTCAGTGATCACTTGCCACTGGAATATACAGCCTTATGGTTTCTTTGTCCGCTGTAGTTGTTAAAGAGAGGGTATTGTCTCCCTGGTGTCTGCAGAAGCTGAGCAGCAGTTGTAAAAAGTCACATGCTTTTGAAGTCACTAGAATGTGGACTAAAAAGTATTTCTAATGGAAGAAGTCTGCTCTGAAACTTCTTTTTGGTGAAGCGGTATAAAATACATAGTTGAGAATTTAGGGGGGTTAGGGGTGGGTTTGGTTTTTCTTGTTCTTTTTGTTTAGTTGTTTTGGGGTTTTTTTTAAGATGGTGTTATGATGGTCTATCAGAATGTGGTCAGTCACAGTTAATAATGAAAACTTCTGCCTTTTTTATACATATAAGCACTGGTATGTCCCTAACATAAGACGTAAGAGGTGAAGTTTATCCTAGAAGAGCTTTTTGTTCATACAGATGATTAGATCCACCAAATCAATATCAACTTTTCCAGCAAAAGAATTTCTGTTATAAGTGGTGTTTTTATTGGAGCTTTTCCTGATGCAGAAGTTTCATGGAAGAAAAGCAATACTTCTGACTATCTTGTACTAAAATTGGCAAAGCATTCTAGGGTAGAGTTTGGGGACTTCTGTCCTCATTTGACAACCCTATGAAAGAATTGGGTTGGTTTTGTATATTTGTTTCTTATTGTCATACTAGGCAGCTAGATTTCTTAAGTAGTGAAGGCAAATATAAATGTTATTCTTGAGTTGTTGTTACAGCAGATGTAACCCATTTCATGAAGCCATGCCAGAGCGAAAGATGTTATTTTTTGTTGTTGTGACATTTGCTCTAGCATTTTCCGGTTGCTACACAAAGGATCCTTGCAAATAGTCAAGGAATATCTTGGCTTGTGTTAATTTGTTATGTTGCTCATAATTTGTTTGATAGTCATAGGTACCACAGCTGTGAATTACTTCTTGCTTGTGCAGCAATATGTCATTAAAATGGATGTGGTATGTTAATTTTCTGAAGGTTTTATGAAACAAAAACCTGTGCCAAATTGAGGTCATATCAACTGAAATCTAAGTTCTGCCAAGAAAGACGAATTCCAGGACCTTCTGCTGCTACATTTCAAAACACTGTGGCTGGAGCCCCTCAATACAGCAAATCTGTCTCATAAGGTTTTGAATACCCTGTTTACAGTATAGTATTCTGTTATCCTGAAGCTGCCCTATTGAAGGGGACAGCTCTTCAGGATGTCAGGATGAAAGCCCTCTGCTAAAACTGCACAAGGAACTTATGTAAAGATCAGTGTTCACATTTGTTATTTCCAGCAGAATGAAAAATTTTCCAAAGAAGGGACAGCAGGAGTAGTTATTCAGTTTGTGTATACTTTATCTCGATATAAAGGGCACAACTTTTCTACTTCTTCGCCCAGGTAGAGGAGATGGTAGAAGACATGTAACCATCTTGTTGGGAGGCCAGGTGTATTTTAAGGGTTTTATCTTCTGAAAATCTTTTGCCTACATGAGTGATCTTTACTCACAAGAAATAATTCCACAAAAACCAGTGGAATTAACATTTATATTATCAGGTTGTAAATCTTCAGGGGAAGTGATAGTGAAATGGAAGACGTGTCCCTCAAACCTTGTTTATTTTAAACTTAGCGTGCAAAATTTGGAGAGAATCGTACCCACTTACACCTTGACACATTTTTTTTAAAATGATGTGTTTGAAGCACTTTGGAGGCATCAAACTTTCATTACTGGGGTTTTGCAGTTATGCAGTCTAATACCCTGCATTGTCTTCAGCTAGTCTTTGTGAGTAACTGATCCTTCTGCTTTGCCCGGTAATATCATAGGTCGTGCAAATCTTCTTTTTCTACATTTCTTTTCTTTTACTCTTTTTTTGCCTTCCAGTGCTTACAAAAGTGTTGAAGTAGCTGAACTGTTAGGCCAGTGAATTGCAGCTTCTTTTTTTTTTTTTTACCCACAACAATCCCTGTTTAATACTGGCTGAGTTTATCAGCTTTAATACCTGTCCTCAGGTCAGAGGGATGGACAACTATAGCAGCTTGAGGATTTTGTGCGACAGAATAAACTTAAGGACTGTGGTTTTCAATACAAAGGATTATAACTTCTTTACAGAAAACTGTTTAAAGATCAGTGTTTCAGAGCCACAGTTCAATACATACCACCCGTAAGTTTCTAACAATCAGGTCCTGTTTGTCAGTTGGCTCATTTGATGTTTATTTTCATGAAATGCAGCCTTTTTGCCCTTCTTCGTCTGCCTCTGGTTTTGGTACTTCCGTAACTTGTACTGTTACATTGTGCTGCAGGGTTGTTAGCTCTCATACTATAATGACTTAGTCTTCAAGCAACGAGGGGCACGCATTATGGCACCAAGTCACTTAAACCCAGGTGTTGTTCCAGCCAGTGAGCTAATGTGTGTTGAAACACACAGAAAAAGGGTTTTCTTCAGTTAGTTCTCACTTTGTCTTGTCTTTATATCACTCAAAGACTTCTGCTGTATTTTCAGCTGTTCTGGATTCTTAATCTTCCCCCAACACTGAAACAGGTGGCACGCATTGTTTTTACTGAAGTGGCCAAAATGTGAAAAAGCAGAAGAGCGCTAGAACTCTAAAAACACCCTCTTTTTCAGGTCTTGTCTCTTTCTCGATATGTGTGCTCTTTCCCACTTTGATCCAATCACTAACAAGATCTTACAGAAAACTTATTTATATTTTTTTCTTTTTTTCTTCCTGTCTGTCATTTGGTTGTTTAAACAGCTTGAGAGATTGAGAGAAACTCTTGCAGCTTATTTTTATGTTTTCATTCCTGCCTGGTCTGTTGATAGGAACCATCTGTGACTTACCAATACTATTATATATTTTAATACATATTTATTACACATATAAAATATATAGATATTAAAAATATAGCTATATCTATATAGCTGTCTCTGAGTGTTTTATTAATTGTTAGCTGGTGACAGAGTGCTTCCAAGTGCAAAGACTGCTCAGCTTTGGGTACTTGTTTCCTGTGCTTGCTCAGGACAAGCATCAAGGAAATTGTGGACCTGGATTTTCCTCACCTGAAAGCTGTGGTGGAAGTCGTGATGTCAGTATGTTGACTTGCGAGCTTTGCCGTAAGCATCATGGATTGTGTCCGTAGCACACCTTAAATTGTGTTTTAAGAGGAGAGTTTTTAAGTTGCTTGTGTTTTGAGCATCTTTTAAAACACAACATAAGCAGCTGAGAGCTTCTTTCTATGCTTGTAAGACTTGTCTTTGGTAGCTTCTGAACAGACAAGCAAAAGTTTGGTCATCTGAACTAAAAGTTTGGTCATCTTCCACTTCTGGCAGAAAATACCATTCCCTGTCATATGCTGTCCTTTTATTCTTTGGTAGTAAGAACGACAATAGAGTAAAATCTGTAAAAATTATTACTTCTTTTGGATTGGATCCTTAGTTTGGGCTGTGGTGAATTTAAACGTGTTACAGGTAGGAAAGACAGAGTCTACTCCACAAAAAGTTGAGCTTTTTAGGGCAACTTGAGCAATGTTTTTAAAAGCGCTTCATATTTCTGAGAGAGTTAAGTTCAAGCTCAGGTGAAAATAAAGGATGGAGAATAAGTTATTGATTGACTGGGGGAGGACGAATAAGGTAAACCAGTGCAATATTGCTTTATTCCAAGCAATACATTGCAAACAAAAGATGACAGAAGGAAAGGTAAATTATTAATCTGTGAGCCCAGGTGAGCTTTTGTTTTTCTTTTGCAGCTGCTGTTTTTTTTTTCTGGTGGTCAGACTCTACCTTTCAAGAGTTTTCCATAAGCATGGGAGAGATGTATACCTACCTGCCTTTGGAGTTATAATTTCTAAGGTTAGGTGCCAGCGTAAAAGGGCCTGGCTGTTGCAGTACTTTCTCAGAGGAAACAACAGAAACTAATTTCTGCATCAGACTAGGCTGTAATGTGAGAAAAAAGCCACCCCACATTTTTTTTTTTTACATTAGGCTAGGTTGCTTTGGGGACTTTTTCTCTGTATGGAGGGGAAATTTTCACAGAAATCATTGCATTTTTTTTTTAAGTTTGTCTTTTTCAAGTTGAGGTCTCAATTTACCTCTGTTAGATATTGTGAGCTAAGTCAGGGTGTCTTCTAACCACTCGAGTACTGAAAACCTTACAAAAAGCATTGTGTACGGTCCCCTTAGTTACGATATTATTTTCAATTTCAAATAATAATTTTTTTTTAGAGTATTTTTATTTAATCCCATGGAATCCAGATGTATTGAACACTTTACTAATGAAAGTTTTACGGAGATTTCGTATCAGCCATCTTTCAGTTGAAACTGTCAGATATGTAAGAATGCTGCAGAATATTTCCCCTTCTGCTGTGGGATAGAGCTGTGATGCCTGAATTCCTCTGGCCACCCAGATACGTTATGGAGTGGTTGTGTTGAGCCAGAAATTAGAAAGACCGTCTTGAATATGTGCCTGCTTCTAATTATGAGAAGGCATCATGGCACAGAGGCAGCCTGTCTTCTGGGTCATTGATCTGAACAGGTTTTTTGCTTCTGATCTGGTTTTGAGTGTGACTAGAGGACCTTGACACTTTGTTGGAAAATTAGGTGTGTTTATGTCCTGTGCTAGCTCAAGCAAAGCCCTTTTCTGGCTACCTGTATTACTGCTTGATCAGTCTCAGTCAGGCTCACTATTTACGTAGTGGGCACACGCAGTGGATAGAGTTAAAAGAACTTCATAATTGCTAATTCAGCAAATGAGTTTATGTGAGGAATGACAGTTTAGCAGTGGATTGGCTTGAATTAAATAATTGAGTTTAATAGATCTAGTGAAGACAAGCCTTGAGATGAGATCTACTGAGCTCACAGAAACAAAGGACCTGTTTTCCTGTACTTTTGTGTGTGTGTGTTGCTTTGGGTTCTCTTCCTCTTTCAGGACCAAAAAAAGAAAAAAGTTTACCTAGATGGTGTTTGCTTTTCACAAGTTAAAACAAGCAAGTGGAAAAACATAGAACTCTCTGTGAACATCTTATTTTTAGTTCATTTGTTCAGGATTAAGTAATCCCTGAGATGAGGCATTGTGAGTCAGATTATTCATTATAAATTGTAGTAAAATGTCATAATTTACAGGTTCCTGTACAGGAAAATTATGGAGTAGATCATTATTTTGAAGTGGGTGTGGTTTGTGGATGTGAGTTCCTGTACTATGAAATATCCCAGGATCGTGATCAGAACAAAATGGGGTTTTGAAAGAAAGAATTAGCTTTTAAAGGTCTTGCTAGGCACATTTTGAATAAGAAATTTAAGAATTATCTTTAGTGATCGAATCTTGATGTGTTGAGTCCATATCTCCAGTGCAGCATACGCAGGGTCTTACAGACTCAGTGCCTTATCCGTAGTATTCGGTTTATGCTGGAACATAAATTTGACCCATCCTGTGAAGTGCTTATGTTTTCCAGTCTCTCCTGGCTTCTTTTGTTACGTTTGCCATCACATTTAAGTCACATCAGTAAAAATACCTTTTTAGAATAAAAAGAAAATGCCATATAATTTTCATGTGTAGAATTTAAGAATAATTGAGTCTGAGTGTGGCCTCTGATCATTTCATCCAACTCCTTGTTCAAAGCAGAGACAGCTTCAGAGTTAGATTTGGTGGCTCAGGCCTTGTGCAGTCAAGTGCTGATTATTTCCAAGGATGGAACTGCACACAGTTCTCCGGAAAACCTGCTCCAGTGCTTAATCAGTGGTGTGATACATATTTTTTTTCCCCCCGCTTAGATCTAATAGAAATTTGCCATGCTCCTGTGTCCTTTTGGTGTGAACCTCTGAGAGGAGCCTAGCTGTTCCAAATATGTAAATGACCAGTAAGGAACTGTGGATAGCAATTAGGTCTCCCCTTTGTCTGGTCTTCTCCAGGCTGAACAGACCCACATCTCTCAGCCTGTTCTTGTATGTCATGTGCTTTGGTCCCCTGGCCATGTGTGTGGCCCTTTAAGTATTTTTTTTTATTAATATCTATTTAAAACTATAATCAAATGCCTGTTCGTTATAGCATACTTGGCAAATAGACAGACCAGATGCTCTAACAAGCCTCTCTTCGTTCTTTGATTTCTATCATTTATTTCGTGGACAGTGTGAGAACACTCTCTCAAAGGATATGTACTAAAAGAGACCTATTGTATAAATCCACGCAGAATTCAGAGAATGCAAAATAGCAACTACTCTGTGGGAATTCATCCTCTATTATTAGTGCAGGCAAAAGGAGTCAATTAAAACATTTCTGTTGAACTACTTGTTCTTTCAAATCCTTTAATTGCTCAGCTGACTACAGGAAGACTAAAATTTAGAAACTGTTTGGGAAGAGATCATATTTGAGTATATTGTACTGAATTAGTCTCATCAATCACTTGATTTTGCAAGAGGGTTTTGTTCTAGCTTTTGAAGAGGGTTTCTGTTCTGGCAAAACATTATCATGGGTTGCCTCAATTGAAATTTTGCATGTATTTTCCCTCCTCAAGGGTGATGCAGATGGTGACAAGCCCCTGGAAATCCATGCTGCTTCAAATGAAGAGCGAACCCAGAAGTAGAACATCAGATCGCTTGGCATCAGACAGGTAAAGCATAAAGGCTGTTAGCAGTATGGGGCTACAGCAGCAAAATAACCTGGAAAAACTGAACATTTGCAAGTTTGGCTTGTAGTTTTCTTCTTCATATTGATGAAGAAAGAAGGGAAGCAAGGTAATAAATTTATCCATCTTAACATTTGTCAAGAATATGCGTGCTCCTTGATACTGTTTAACCTAACTTACCTAAATTCTTCATCTTCGTGGAGGAAACGGAGGCAGCGTTTCCCAGTTCTCCAAGCCAGAAACTCAAGTTGAGACGCCAGTTCTGTTTCTGACTAGACCATAGGGTTGCTTTCTAAACTCAAGCAAGTCACATGATTGTTACGGTTTCTAGAAAAGCAAAACAAAAGCACCCTCTCAACTTTAAGATAGTTCAATTTCATGGGACAAAAATTGCTCTGTATTTGAAGTTTGTTATTACTAATGATAATGTTATTGGACATCATTTAGTACAAGATACCAGCTAATGTTTGCTCTGTCATCAGTTGAAGAAGGATGTCTTTTCTGAACGTGTTTTCTAGTTACTTGTCTTTGCCCTGTATTATTTTCACACATTAAAGACTTACTTTTCATCAGAAAGTGATGTAGAGACGTTGCAGAGACTCCTCATTATTTTTGTATGTAGTGTTCCACTTACCAGTAAAATTCTTTTTTTTCTTTCATAACTGACAACTGTGTAAATAGAATCCGGATTTAGGAAACCGCACCAATTTTTTCTTCCATGCATCATCACCAGTCACAAATGTTTGCAGATGTGATGGAACACACACATCTGCTGAGGAGCAACAGCATTCCACTATTACACAGCTTTAAAAGCAAAACTAGTTTCTAATGTTGTGTTTCCCTTAATGTATTTTCAATTGCTATAGCTAATTCTCACAAGGGAAAACAGGTATGTTGACTGTCTGATTTACTTAATACATTAGTTTTATCTTCAGACATATGAATGTCTTTAAGAATACATGTTTTCCAAGTATTTTATAAAATAGGCATGTAAAATAAAATAAAAAAGGAGAAAACCAGTTTCATTTTGAGTAAAGATATCCAGGGATATCCAAGAGGAAGAAAAGCTTCTCTAAAATTCACTAAAATATTGGGCTTATTGTGAACTAGGACAGAGCTACTAAATGATAAAAAGACAGGAAAATTGTTTATGTGTGTGTGACACTGTACCAATATCAAGGTTCATTACAAACAGAAACCTGTAAATAGCTTTTATTTTCTTTTAGCATTTCTTACTATGTGAATGTAATTTCTGTTAGGTCTTTATTCACTTTTTGAAATGTTAGTGCTTTTTGCTGAAGGTGCATTTTCTTTTTAAGGGGAGGGTGGGTGGAAGGAAAGGATCAAAAGCTCTCAGACTTATGCTGAAGTTACCTTATACTTTACTTATACTAAAGGGATCCAGACCCTTTTGTCTTCAGGATTTTAATCATAAATATACTCCTGCTATATAAGTAAGTTTTGAGGGGAAACCTCACTAACAGCTGCTGTCTCAGATGTTCTACTGTCTTTCTTTTTAAAGAGTGAAGATACTTGCTCAGGTGCTTCAAGTACCTGGGTGCTGCTGGTTTTGAAATCTGCTTGCCTTGCCGCATACTCTTTCTGGAGGAGATACATAAATGGAACTACTAGATTTTTGACCTAGAACAACCAGATGGTGAAAGTTCAATTCAGTATCAGTGCTCAGCAGTTCTGCGGGGGTGGCGTTTTGTTACTTCTGCTTGAAATCAAATCCAGTTATTTAACGGGATACCCAAGTCCAGATGTTTTGTTGGAGAACGCTGCTGTGATCTTCGAAAAGATGTATTTGTTTATTGTGAATGAGATCAGTCCTGAAAATCTCACTGTATTTTCAACTGTTGGCAATATTCCTAGTTGAATCTGGTTACTAAAAGAAATACAATCTCATTTTCCTCATAAAGATTTGCCACAGCATGAGTCTCTGAATTGTGAATCGCCAGCCAAGGACGAAATCACTTCGGGTTGGAGACAGTAACATATTTCTCCATTCGAAAAAACAGCAGCATTGCACCTCCTTTATTATAGTGTGTTTGTCATCAATAATTATATGCAAAGTACAGCTCAAACCACATCCCATTGTGGGAGAAGCAAGCTTTAATTTTATCCAGCTGTTGTGCTGAAGAGTTGTGTGGAAGTGACATGGCTTTATGTTTTTCCGTGAAGATAATGTATCTCATTTTCAACTCTGTTCAGGTTCTATATTTATGTAATTCCATTTCTTCGAGTTAAATTACCCTAGCTTTACAGCAGAGCAAGTGAGATTAGGAAAAAATGCAACTGATGGGAATTAAAAGAATTCTGTTGGAGAAAGTTAGTTTGTTTATTATGCAAGATTCCAGCTGGTGTTTTGTTGCTTTAAAGTGTTCTTTCTCTTTTATGTTTCCATACAGTTCAACTATGGAATCAAGTTCTCTAGAGCAGACATAATCATTAGTGTTCTAATGTCAGTAATATGAAGAGTTAAGTCTCTTTATTAGAAGTAAACTGGGATTGAGAAATTTTTTTGTGGCAAGTTGATCAAAGTCTTAATTGCACTTTGACAATGGAAAGAAAAGGCCTATGATACTTAATTCTGCTTTCTCCCTCCCTCTCCCCCTTATCCTCTGTCCCCTTTCTTTGGTTATAGGTGAACAAAAAATATAGACATGAGCAACAATTTCCCAAGAAAAAGAGGAAAACCATCTGAATCCATTTTGATTTTGAATGTGACTGATCTGCCTTCTGCCTCAGGAAAGACTGATGGGTGTGCTGCTTGGGCTTCTAGTATGGAATCTGTGAAAGGACACTATGTATTTTGGGTCAGTCTTGAGACCTTGTCCTCAGTTCTGCGGTGGGACTCAAGTCTGCCCATGCTTGTTCCATTGCAGGATCAGCATTGCGAGTAGCAAGTCTCAAAATTCCTCAGTCTCTTGTTATTATTTATATATAAAATATATAAAATAAAATTCCAATTATACAAAATGGTCCTGTTTTTTTCCCTCCTCTTATTTTCTTTAAACTCAGGTATGTGACATGTGCGCAGGCTGTGAAAGGTTCTCGAGATGCTGTTGACAATGCCTGTATTTTTTAACAGCGAGAAAAAGCTGAAAGTAGCATGATGTTTTGGCTAACATTAGCTAATAGAATTACGACTGAGAACAATTACAATGACTCTTGTGTTTTGTCTGAGTCTCCCCCTCCTTTCTATACAAATCTTCTGCCTCATCGGTGCCAGCAGGAGGTATATAATGAAGCATCTGTGAGTTCCTGTCTAGTAGATGGATGGGAATGGAGCTGTTAATGTTTGTTCTTGTTTTTGCTTGAATGCACAGCTCAATGGGAACCAGAACGTTAGGTTGGTGGGAACCAGCTATAGAATAACTGGGCTGTTTCCTTATTCCCAGCCAGGGAAGGGGAGGAGAAAGTGAAGCAAAGGGAAATACAAAAGGATTTCCAGCATTTTGAAATCTTTGCACAATAAACCCCTTTCATCATTTGTTGCCATTTCCATGAGACTCTTTTTTGGGGCGTGATGCTTCACAAGTTACTGTAATCCAAGTAGCTCAGAGCATTTAAAGCTCTATTGGCGAGTCTTAAATGTTCCTAAATTAATCAGTGAATATGAGGACTGGGGGAAGGATGGAATTAAGTGTGTGCTTGTATGATATGTTAACTTTCTACAAAGAACAGGGAAGAAAATATGAAGTAGATCATATTGAAAATGCTTTTAAACATCTTTGTTATTACTTGGTTAGGTATTCTGGCTGAGTATAGTCCACAGATTTTAGAGAAAAACAAACAGACCTTGCCAATGTGAATACCAGTCCGTGTGGGCATTATAAAACAGGCCAACTCTTTTTTAATACAGGCATAAGGCATGTGGTTGCCTCAGGCAGAAAAACAGTATGTCCTAATGTGCTTAGTGCATGTTTTTATGATTGTTTTAGGCTGGTAAAGATGGATGTTGATTTAGCAAAGGGAGCAGAGTTCTTGCGTGGGGTTTGGGGTGAGTGTGTGTTTTTGTTTTTTACTTTCAATTCGCCAACATAGTTCAAACAGGCTTGGGAGGATCAAAGTAGTGTTTTTGTCAATAGTGGAAAGGAAGATTGGGAAATATCAGTCCTAACTGTAACTGCTCTGTTACACCACTCTTGCAATACAAGCACACATTTGTTTCTTCCCTTAAAGATAGCCCTTCACTTACACTCTCTTGTATCCTAGAGAAAATAATTACCATTGACTTAGGAATACAGATTTAGGTGCCTGTATTTTTTTTTTTCAGTAGTATTTAGCATATGCCACACTGGCATTTAAGAACATGATTACTTGGTAATTTAGATATTTCCCCCCCTAGACTCCACCAGGATGTGCTTTCCTCATTCTCCTTTTTGATGCGGTTGTTAGCCTGCCTTTCTGCTGCCTCTGAGACCAAAGTGTAACTTTTCCCATCCAGTCTGTTTTGTTCGCTAGTCCTCATACAAACGCAACAGCTCCTAAGCTCCATTTGTTTACACGTATACGCATGTGCCTGTTTAAAAAATCCTGGGTTAAATAAGTATCACTTGCTTTAAATGCTTTTTACTTGATCATATCTTCATACTGTACGTTTGCACCGCAGCTTAAAAACGTCCCAAACGATAGACACCAAACCAGAATGCTCTTATCTAGCAGGAAACGACTGCCTTGGAGCACCTGCACACACACATGACAAGGAGATGGTTCCAAAATGCGAGCCAAGTAGCCCTAAATTAAATCCTTTCCTTATGTCTTCTGTTTTTCACAAGTACAGGAAATAAGAAAAAAAAGTTTCATGCTGGTAAGAGTGCGAGAGTTTGTAAACATTCAACTCACTTGGCACAGACTTTCCTAATGAGGAACAGGGGAGCAGTCGACCACGGTTCATATATATATATATTTATATATGTACGCATGCACGGATGCATGGAACCAATTTGTGCATGCACGTGTTATCTTTTGCCAGACTTTGTCTGTGGGTATTACAACAGAAGTGAAATAAAAACGGTATATTCCACACCCAAATGTCACCTCAACAGTTTGGTCATCCTTCCACCCAAAGCCTTCCGGCTGGGTGACTGGCGTCTGTGCAACTGAGGAGACAGTGTTCTCATCCTAGCATCCTCGGCCACAGTGGCCGTTAGCAGATGTGTTGGGGCCAGGTTGCAGTGCTCTCTCTTAAAAACACCATCTTTTATCTCTCTAGCATGTGAAAATCATAGAACTGGAGATCATCAGGTTGGCCCTCGCAGCCCTCAATGCTGGGATGGCAATTCCTGTAGGCAGCACGTTAGTTGTCTGCGGAAGACAGTGTAGCCTCTCTTTTTGCTAAAAAGAGCATCACCAACCCGGAATAATCCTGTTAGCCCAGGTAAACATGTGCAATCTGGCGGCCTTGAATAAAATCGCAGTATTTTGCCACAAGTTTTCATTGCAAAAATCTGGGTTAGGCTCAGTGCTCTGACTGCGGAGGCCCCAGATGCAGACTTACTAGCAGGGGTTGTAGCTGAAGTGTTTTGGAGCGTTCTTCGTTGCGTCTGTCGCCTTTGGAGAGAGCTATAACTGCAGTGCAAGGAAGGGCAAGATTGATACAGAGGGAATCGTATTTTAGACCTAGAGAAAAGAATGCCCTGGGAGTTGGGGGGGCTTACTACTGCTCTCTTTAAGACCCAGCCGAAAATTCTTGGTGTGAGCACATTTGCTTTGGAACAGAGCTGAGCCCCTGCTGCATGCGGTTCTTTTTCCCTTTTCTTGTTTTTTAAAGGTTATTTCCGTACCTTCCCGTAAATCCCAAGCTCCATGAAAAGCTGGTTTTATCATAATAAACTGCTCTTGACAAAGCGCATTTTGGCTCTTCAGGCATGCTGGGGAGGCCTGCATAACTTCCCACTGGACCTTCCTGGATGTAGCGTTTCGAAGCAGGGTCGGTTATTGCACCTGGATGGCCCGGCAGCTGGTTAGGTCAGCCCCACTGCGGCATGGTTTTGACAGGTACAAAAGCTGCTTGTTTACAAGGAAAAACCTTTGATAACGATATCTTAACTACAAAGCAGAAGATGTTTTAGCAGAAAAAAAGGACGTTTCTAATTGTGTAACAATGCCCTGTCCTCTTAAGTCTGGACCATTAGCTGATTCTGGTATTTTTTGATTGTTTATAGTTCTTTGTGGGACTGGAGCTGACAGCTTTCTCAGGATCTCTCTGGAAGCAACGTTGGTTTATTGATGAAATTGTGTTGTTTTCTTCTGTTTCGTGTCAGTGAAGTTCATTACTGGCCATCCATGGTTAAAGACCAAAGTCTGATCTGGATTTTCATCTGGCCTTGAAGTCCATGGATTCCACCGGGATGCTGCTGTCACCGCCATGTTGTCAAGCTGGTGTTACTGGTAGCTGTTGCATTGGTGGTGAAAGGTAGAGAAACCAAAGGTGGGCTCAGGCTGTCTCACAGCTCGTTACCTGTCTTCTTCCTCTAAAAACACCTTTCTGCATGGGGAATGGAGCTACAGTGCCTGCACCAGACTAAGCTCTCGGGCTTTCTTGACTCCTGGCCTTTTTTTTTGGGGGGGCGGTGCATTTAGAAGTCTGAATCTACCAGCTAACAGTCAGTTGTGGGCCATGTCCAGCTGTGGCAGGTAAGCTGGATGTGGTGCTCCATCACCAAGCCCCCTTACTGGGGCATGAGCTTGTTATTGGTAAGCTTTGCTGGATCTTCTGGAGAGAGGAAGATGGACCCTGGGTGACTTGCTGCTGTGTGTGCCTGGGAATAGCCATGCAGCAGCCTGAGCTGTGATCGGACCCGCCATCCCGGGCTCTTTGTGCCCACCATGGAAACAGCAGTGGGGGCAATGGGAGAGGTTGTTCAGGGACCTTCTCTCTTTTGTAGTGTGAATATAAACCAGCACGAGACTCAAGAATTTAATATGATGGAGATTCAAGCTCAAGGATGTGCTTTACATGTACTCTGAGCGTCCAGATCTTGTTCAGCAATACTAACCTGTCCCATGAAGTAACAAGATGGGTCCCTCGCTGTGTGCTTTTTGGCAGAGAGGGCAGATGCTGTTGGGAAGGCTGTTGCTGCCGTCTCTTACCACTTGGGTTTGTCAGCCCTTCTACCCGAGGAAGGTGGCTTGCAGCCCTGAGACCACTGTGCAGGCGAGTGCTGGAGGGCTGTGTGCGAGCACTTCGTCTTGCTCCAGGGGCTTGCTCAGCGTGCATTGTAAGGTCGCAGTGAGATCAGCAGCCTCACGCCTGGATAAAAGAATAAGCTGAAGAGGAGAACCTCATTTCTTCCTTCTTCGGCTGTTGGGGTGTGAAGGCTACAGAACCGTACTGCCTCCTGTACTGAAATCTTTCAAAATCCGGTGTTCTGTGTCCCAGTGCATCCAGCTCTCCCAACACTGAATCTTAACCTGAATTACCTTCGCTCAACTCCAGGGTGCAGCACCTGTGCCTTTGAAAAACTGACCTGTTTCTTTGAACTGAAAATGAACTACATCCAGGGCTTGGCCCAGAATCCTGAATGGCCCTGCGAGCCTGCTGTGCCCATGCTCTGCAGGCGGCCGGCTTGAGAGGCAGAGGAGGAAGGAAGGACACCCCGAGCACAGATGCTCGGTGATGTTCCCTCCCTGCCAACTCACGGCTTTACCCCATGGGTAGAAGCTCTGGTTTTCCCAGCGATGGGGAGGACGCTGAAGGGTGACGCCTAGAAGTCTCCGTGGCTGTACACACGTACCAGCCACGGGTCACAGGCAGGCAGCTGCGGAGGCAGCCCTCACCGCCACAGTTTTAGCCCATTTACTTTCTTTTTTCTTGTTGTTAAAAATTGTGTACAGGAACATGCAGAGTTACTTTATCGACCCACAGCGGAAGAAAAGGGATTCTTCCCTTCCCCCCATGCCCTGCCTTAGTTTAAGCTCATGAACGTCCTCTCTGTAAATTTAGCAAGCTTCAGACTCACTTCCTTTTGTAAGGAGACCTGAAAGAGCCATTTCCTGATTCGTACAGCGCTCTTGTATGCGCCCACGAAGTGCTCATTCATGCCGTGAATCATAAAGGTAACCTCCGTTCAAAGCACGGCTCCAGCTCCGGCTCCGGCTCTGATACTTTGTCATTGTACAAAAAAAAGAGTTTTGTTATTCAACGCAGCACGCTGAAGTCGTCTTTGCATTTACTGGGGAGCCGCGCCAGTGGGTTTTTTGAACTTCTGTCTTAAAAGCATTGTTTACTAACCGCCTGAACTGAAAACGGGCTGGCAAAAGCACCGAAGCCAGCCCAAAGGAATATGTTTACTCTCGTGTGCCAGGCTTGACGCATTTTCCATATCCTGCCAGAGAGGAGGAATGGCATGGGGAGCTGTGAGTGAGTCAGCCCCGGCCCCCCGGCGCGGTGCCACGCACGGCGCTTACGCAGCAGCCTGGCCGGCAAGCCCGGGCAGGCTCGGGGCTCGGCACAACCCTTCGTACACTAAACGGAGTGAAGATGCGGGAGAAAACTCAGCTGCTACCAGCAGCAAAGGACTTCTTTTCCTCTCCGCGGCTCGGTGGAAGATCAATGAGGCAGGGTCTGTTGTGTTTATCTCTTCTGTGCTCCCCTCCAGGTTCATATGCCGATAAAAAAGATGAGCTGTCACTGGCTGTTGGAAGAAGGACACGTGCATCTGCTCGGCTCTCCCCCATCTCTGCCAGAAGAGAGCCAATTCATACATAATATTGGAGTCCTCTGCCATTTAGCAGCTTTTGCACAGCATCCAACTGTACAAGGACGTGGCCCTGCAGCCAAACAACCTTTGGCTGTACTTTTGCCTTGATGGGGTAAGATCAGTACGATCTATCCTTGTACGAGAGAGCAAAATACACAGATGCTAGAATCAGCAACTGTGTTTTGACCAAGAAGAAAAACAGTAAAGGGGAAGAGGTCTTAACTTGTGGAAAAAAGAAGTTACTCAACATAAATGGGAGCACATCCTCTTTTACTGCTATGACTCTTCTCAAACTCTTTAAAAGGCCAGATATTTGCAAGTTGCTTTTTAGCATTACTGTTTTTACGCTATTTTCCTATTTGTAGGTGATGTTAGCCTGCTAAGGAGACTCTCTTGCTTGAGGAATGTTAAGAGGAGCGGTGGTGTAAAACCCCCCTCAGCCCTGGGCTGGCCAGTGACTCACGCCAAAAAGTAACAGAACTGTGGGAGCAAACAACCCAAGTGATTTTAGCTTCCCAGTGGGTAACCTGAGGTGTAACATAGGCGGGCAGAAACTTGTTACATACCTCAGGTCACAAGTCTCTGAGCTAAGAACATGCTGTGCTCGGAGCCTGATTTTTGTCCTGGAAGGCTACGGCGGTTAACTACCATGAATAAACTCATAGCCATCAGTTGTAAGTAAACTGCCATAAACAAAATCCTAACAGTTGAGGTGTGAAGCAGTCATTTTAATTGGTAATCCTGTGGGATTTCACATATATTTGTATTTTCCTAGTGGAGTGAAAGGCACGAGGAGAAGGGTTTTATTCGCGGGTTCTTCCCCCGCAGCTGAAGAACTGCTGTGCCTGTGGGAAGGCTGAGGAGCATCATGTGAATCAGCCGGCTCACCTGCCAGCCCTGGAGGGATGCTCCCGGAGCACAGAAGACCTCGACACTGTCCCTCCCAACCGGAAAAGAGGGACCCTTTCTGCCCATGTCTGTGGAACGCAACCCTGGGGTCCGTAGGCAGAATATCCTGTGACGTTTCCATACTTCATCATTGACTTAATTCTCCGCGCCAACTTGTTGTCCCTCGCCTTTCTCCTCTCGCTGCGTTTGTGACCTCTCTGGTGGACTTTCCCAGCTTTGCCTGAAGCACCTCCCTGGCCCGGGGGCCCTGCTGAGGTCTTCCCAACATTTTTCTCTTGCCTCAGTAATTTTCTTGAGGAATTCTGACACCTCATCACCCCTGCTTTCAAGGTTTTCATTTATGGATTCCTCTAGCTCCTTCTCACGTGTGGTTACCGCTAGCAGCTTTTATGACTGATTTTGAGACAGTGTTTCCTTAAAACCTGGTCAATTATTATTTGGAGAGCTGGAGAACAATAACCTCACTCTTTTTTTTAATATAATGTATTTTCAACATCCAGGTTTTCAGCCAGGTTAATTTTTAGCGGTGGTGGCTGTGCTGGCTCTGTGGCCTCATTTAACCCAGTACGGGGGGCCTTGGCTTTGTGCCGCCGTGTCTGGAGGACTCCTGGTGGCCCCCGAGACGTTATTCCTGAACACACAGTGCCTGGGGCCGTGGCGCATCGCCCAATGCCAGCGGGGGTGCGTGTGCAGGTCGTCTCCCCGCGCCGGCACTGCGGCAGCCTCTCCTCTCTATGGGGGACACGCTGCAGATCCGGGCGGCTGTCCGTAAAAGCCTGGCAACAGCAGCTTTGCAGCGCTTTTGGCACCCTGCAGCCAGAACCATTTGAAAAGATGTGACAGCATGCCTTGCGTAATAAAAGTGATGCGTTTGAAGAATATGAGTATTTATGAAGAGACTGGCGTTGCATTTGGTTTTCTAAAGCTCGGTTTCTTCCTCGGGTGAGGGGAGTTATGGGGGACAGCTGGCCCAACAGGGGGGACATAGTGGTACCCGCGAGCAGGTGAGGTCCTCGGACTTGACCTTCCCCCCAAGCTGAGTGCAGGGACAAGGGCAGTGACAGACCAGAGGAAGACGAAACATCAGAGCAAGGGAGAGCAAAGTGCGCGATGTGGTCGGAGAGGACACAGTGAAAGCATGCAAAGAAACTATGGTAGATTTTTTGTATGCGTGCTCTCCATTATTGACTTTCTACCCCCACTAGGAAAGACAGCTTTCCTACCTCTCCTTTCTCCCCTTTCCTACTCCCAGCTCAGCAGTACAGTTGGAGGGGGGCCGCGCTCCTCCTCAGTTTACGGCTTAAGGGATGTTTTTGTGGGCGATTTCCATCCGTGTAAGAGGGAGACTTCTTATTTCTCCAGGATGCGCGGGGCTGGTGATGGGCAGGCGCCCAGCGACATGGCCCTCCCAGCCCTGATTTCACTCGGGGTGCTACAGTAGCCCCGTAGGTCTTGTTATAACCACTTTTTCCTAATGTGCCCTGGTAGTTGCAAGGGGTCTTTATGTTATTTGTTTTGTGGTAGGGCGTAGTGGAGGCTGAGTGCTAATTTGTGTGCAGCGGAAAAACCCTGCCTGCTAATAAGTCTAGGAGAGTTTTTCTCCCCTCCTTAGGTGGGATTTAGTTTTTAGTAGAAACAGCAATTCTTCAACAGCAGGTTGATAGCAAGCGTGAGAATTAGATCAAGCTTTAACTGTTGAAAGGGAATGCTCCAAGACATATTTCATGCTGGCTTTTCTTTTAATTGTTCTGGTAACATATTCTGTAAACATTTTGACATTTAAACGTTTTGAACTCAGGAGAAGGAAATTAATATGAGATCTTTAAAAAATTCATAGAGAACAACTTACTTGCAGTAAAGGGTAGAGAAGAGCTGCTTGCTTCTGCTGGGATGGAAATTTAGCCACTGATTTATTCATCTGATCTATTTAATTTGTCCTAAAGGAAAAAAAAAACAAAGGAAGAGATAAGCAAAATTGTGCTTACAACAAAGAAGAAACAATCTGGGCCTCTCCAAGCATGCTTGTGCAATTACAGTGTCCTAATTCTCTTTATAGACTAACAAGTTTAAGACGTCCATTATTTTACTGAAAAAAAAAGGAGACACCCTGAAGTAATATATCATATGATAATCCCAGTCCGGTGGTGGTTTTGGATTAATAAATGTTATTAAATGCTTTGCTGAAAAGTGTGCCAGATGTTTTTCCTGGTGCATGCTTGAAGGTTACAGCTGCGTCTCGTAACGTTTTAGCAGCCGCAGCGGCGGGGAGGATTTCCTGCTGAGCGCCGAGCTGCCTGGGCATTGCTCATCTTCACGTGAGTCAGTGACACGAAGGGTTGTCAAAGGGCAGGGAAGGAGAGATAAAACCGTGTCGCGAAGCCTCTGACTAAAAAGAAACTGGCACGTTTCAGACGCCCAACCGGTATTTTTAGGGCTCGCTTTGCAGGAAGCTGGTATTGCAGGTATCTCTGGCGTGAGCCCATGCCGTCAGGCAGTGCCGAGGCCTCTGGCGAGGTGATGGCCCGAGGAAGGTGGTCCTGACGTGATGCTGACACCCTGCGCTCCGCATGTCAGGGCACCACGGGTGGCCCAGGGGCTCGCTGCAGGGCCCCCTGCCCCTTTTCCAAAACGAAAGGCAAGAAAAAAAAGTCCACATGGCACCCAGCCACCCCCTGCCCTCCAGGAAAACAAGCAGCAGAGATGTGGCTCAGGCGCATCATGGCTCAGGGGGATGAACTGATGCTGCCTGAACGATGCTGGAGAGGCATGTGGCTATGGCTGCGCAGGGGCAAACCGTGTCCTGCCTGGGAGTGAAGCAGGGACGTCTGAGCACGTCGAACTGCAGGGGTGAAAAGTGCTTTGTCTTTCAACAGCAGAAAAAGAGTGGCTGGCTGACGCCAAGCCCAAATGGCAAGAGAAGGAGCTCTGGGGTTCTGGCCATTGTACGGATTCCTCACACACACAAGGTTTCCCCTGGGCTTGACTCCCCGCAGGACTTCTGTAATCAAATTTCAGTCAAATCTTGGTGACGTCAAGCTCAGCATGGAAACACAGGATTGTTTTATTGCTTCCCTGCGCTGAGAAGGTAGTCAAATGATGCCTATAAATCCTGAGTATTTGCTTATGAAAAGGTTGGTTTTCACCTCTGGGATTGTTTAACCTTGTCCTCGCTTCACTGTCATTTGGACCAGCAGTGGACTTTGTTTTATCAGCCTTATTTACAGTCTGACAGCTTTCAGAGATATGTAGTTACATGAAATGGGTGTGCTTCCTTGCCTGGCTGAGGAACAACATACGCTGACTGCCATTATCCCTTGAATTTTCAGCTAGTTTTGTTTAAAACTGGATTAATATAGTGTTACTTCATTGATGCTAGTGCTTGTTGCTGCCTCTATCTGCCAGTTCTGCCTGTGGCTCTTCAGCAACAACTGATTCCTGCCCCTCCATCACTAAATCCAGTGCTTGCTAATCCATTGAGTTATGTCTAACGAGATTGATGGGAGGTAAAAATAATCCAGCAAGTATTAATGTATCCCAGGAATTTACTTCTGAGACTTCTGATTTTGCGAAATAAGAGTCTCCTAGTTTCTTCTGATTACTTTTACCCAGAAAGAATGAAGCCTAAACCATTTCCCTTGATGCCAGTGCCTCCATGGGGCACCTGGCTCCCGTGGCAGTCTATGTGGTCAGCTTCTGCACCTGGCGTCCCTTCACCGCTGCCGACCTCTCCTCCTGCCTCTTTTTTTCTTTACATTTTCTACCCCACTGGCAAAGCTACAGCTCTGTGCAGAGGTTATTACCTCTAGGAGTGGTGAATGCAGATTTTGATCCTTCCCTCCACATTGGCTCTGAAAAAACGGGGTGGGGGGCGGAGAAAGACCCCCGTGCCTGGAACTGTAGCTAAAACATATTCAGGCTGTGTGGTGAGGAATGTTCTTGTACATCTGGGTTAGCCCATGGTAGGAAGTTGGCTGGGGAAAACCCCAAAATTCGACCATAGGAAACGATTGCAAAAGGCAGAAGACTATAGACCAAAACTACTTTTGTGTCCTCCTGTGCAAGCTGTGATATGGTGTTTCTACATGAGCGACTGAAACGGGTCAAATGTGAAAGTTCGGGGAGATCGTGAAGAGTCCAGACTGGAGTTTGCTCATCATGAGAGTAATTAGAGGAAGGCTGTTCAAAGGTACCTTTGCAGTGGTATCTGGGTGCCTAATTATAGCAACCAGCTTTGAAAAATCTCAGCCTGCACTTTTACTGGTGTGTTTTGAAAACACCACTGCAATATCCAGGTTACTTGGAAACACCGATGGGCTTTCATGCGTAAAGTTACAGTCTCTCTCATGCTTCTTTCCCCAGGTGGAGGAAGGTTTCTAGTAGGAATTTCAGGGGTTCATGTCCCTTCCCCACACGGTGGGCTCCTGGGAGGTGATTTGGAAGATGTGAAACCAGCTCATGACGCTGTACAGCAAACTTTCCGGGAGGATGGACACCTGGGTCTGTCTTCCCAAAGCATGGTCTTTTTAACTTGTTTTGGTGGGGAAAGAAAACAGAAACAGCTCACGAAAAAGAACATGCCTTTTCCCTTTGAGTGAACGTGACCAGCTCACACCTGCTGTGTGAACAATAGAAATACGCAAAGGTCTAAAGGCAAATAAACAAAACTACTTAACTTAGAGGAGTTTCTGCAACCGGTGTTTGTTTTTCATCCTCATGAACTGATTGTCCCCTAGGGCTTTTTATCTCTTGCTTTGGCCTCTAGTAAATCTGTGAAATGAAACTGAAACTGGTTTGAAGACGGATTTTTTTCCCCCCTCCCTATTTTCAGTAGAGGTGTGTACCTGTGCTTTGTTCTGTTATCAACCACAGCGAGTGTTTCTGGTATTGCAAAAAAAGCCAGAGCACGGCAGGGTGAGGCCTGGGGAACAGAAACGCACCTGGCAGTGCTGCACTGGTGTGGGGCTGGGCTCCTCCCCTGGAACCCACGTCCACCATCTTCAGCCTTACACCCCCTCCTCCACAAGCTCCCTACGGGGACTAGTCTGAGCTCCTGATGGGCTCTAAAGCCCTCCATCAAGGTTGCACTTACCAAAAACTTGCTCGACAGCAAAAAAGGTAGCCAGGTCTTGGGGGAAATGACAAAGGAGAAACCTGGGAAGGAGTTGTGTCTGTATGGAGAAGTTATGACCTGCTTTGACTTTGCAGTGAGATTAGGCTGGATTGGTGGTCCAAGGCCAATGGTATGAGGTTCAACAAGGCCAAGTGCTGTGTCCTGCACTTGGGTGACAGCAACCCCATGCAGCGCTACAGGCCTGGGGAAGAGTGGCTGGAGAGCTGCCTGGCAGAAAAGGACCTGGGGGTGTTGGTCGGGAGCTGTCTGAACATGAGCCAGCAGTGTGCCCAGGTGGCCAAGAAGGCCAACAGCATCCTGGCCTGTATCAGGAACAGCTTGGCCAGCAGGACTAGGGATGTGAGCATCCCCCTGTACTGGGCACTGGTGAGGCCCCACCTCGAGTACTGTGTCTGGTTTTGGGCCCCTCACCACAAAAAAGACATTGAGGTGCTGGAGCGGGTCCAGAGAAGGGCAACAAAGCTGGTGAAGGGTCTGGAGAACAAGTCTTATAAGGAGCAGCTGAAGGAGCTGAGGTTGTTTAGCCTGGAGAAAAGGAGACTGAGGGGAGACCTTATCGCTCTCTACAGGTACGTGAAAGGAGGCTGTAGCGAGGTGGGGGTCGGTCTCTTCTCCCAAGTAACAAGTGACAAGACAAGAGGAAGTGGCCTCAGGTTGTGCCAGGGGAGGTTTAGATTGGATATTAGGAAAAAGTTCTTCACAGAAAGGGTTATCAAACATTGGAACGGGCTGCCCAGGGAAGTGGTGGAATCACCGTCCCTGGCAGTAGTTAAAAGATGGGCAGACATGGTGCTGAGGGACATGGTTTAGTGTGATTTTGGCAGCATTAGGTTAATGGTTGGCCTCCATCTTCTTAAAGGTCCCTCCCAACCTAGACAATTCTATGACTCTGATTCTAAACACTAGTGGCAGCCACGCTAGTCATGTCTTGGTTTGTTTCAGATAGCAGCTGAGCCATGGATATCTTTGTTTAAATTGCGGCTGCTTCTCTGAAACCTGAGTTCCAAAAAAAAAAAAAAGGCACTTAAGCAATCCTGCCCAGGCAAGCAAAACAACTGGGCAAAGCCGAGTCTGTTACGTGAGGTGAATTAGTTAAACCGAGGGGAACAGCTGCCTGCTGCAGGTGCCATCAGTCGGCGTGTGCCTGTGGGTGCGTGTCCCACTGTGACCGCACGCCTCCAGCTCAGCTTTTCCTCCCCCAGGGTGTGTCGGAGGGAGAGCCCAGGGGAGACGGCTGAAGGAAATAAACCTTCTGGTCAACCGAAAGAAAGGGGGGCATGAAGCACCTCTCTGGGCTACCCTCCAGCCCGAGGTAACGCTGTTGAATTACACAACGGTTTCCTGAGCGCCTGTTCCAGGCATAGCGGGTGTTTTCCCTGCAGCTGTGTCAGCGAGACCTGCGCGTTCGGCTGGCCAGGCTCCAGGGTGGCACGTCTCCTGTATGCAGGAGCACATTAAAGCACCTACATGCTCTTCGGGGGAAAAGTTTGCACTGGCTTTTTGAATTGCATTGGGAGCAAAGGCTCTTTAAAAGAAGAGAGGAGGGGGAAGGGTTGTTTTTCTCGCATATATTATGTTTTAACTCAAATTATGTAGACAAAATAGCCTCCTTCCATGCTGTCGCTATGGCTACGGCTCGGATCATTGTGCGGGAGCCTGTGAGAGCAGGAAAATGCCAAGCAGAGAGGGGGTGGCGAGCCCAGCGCGCCTTCTCCTTGCAGCCAGGCATGGCCCTCCACCACATCCTCCAGCAACAAGTTTGCCCGAGGCCACCTTTCTGTGCCCCAAGATGGGAATGTGGAAATGCTGCAATTTCGAAGTCTTGTCCTGGCCGGCTCAGCAGTGAGGAGAACTTCCTGGGTCATGAGCTTGAGAGCGAGAGCAATGAGGATCTTTGCACCTCACCCACCGCCCTGGAGATGTTATCAATCAGCCCTGTCGTAACACCCTGCGCTCCAGCTCTTCCCCAGAGGCAGGCACGCTGCAGCGAGAAAGTAGGGTAAGGCGGAAGGCTGACATACCTGCAGGCCCCACGCAAGCCCGGTGCCTGTGCTGTGATGGAGTCCCACTGGTGTGATACCAGTGACCAGCTCAAAGCCTACTGGTATTGCTTAGCCCCCGTCGCACGCTCGCACTGCAGCTTGGCGGTGGGACCATGACCCTGGAAACAAAGGACGTCAAACCGGGTGAGGGTTGTCCCGTGTCTAAACCCATAGAAAATACTCAGCTGTACATCTCAATTGTAGTTACAGAGACAATTTCGTTCCCTGGTAGCTTGAGGAAAAGTTATTGAGGGAATTTAAAATTGGTCTTTTCTTCAGCATTACCACATCACTCTGTTGGAGGCTCTGCTGCCATAACTGTGAGAATATTTCTGCTGGTTTTAAGAACGCTATCTCTTAGTAGGATCTCAGTGAAAGGCACAGCTGAAAAGTTAGTCATCGTCTTCACTTTCGCGTGTGAATGTCTAAAATTATCAAAGTTGGCTAGAGAAGGTGTTCTCATTTGGCACTGCTTCGCTTGTTTTGTGTGTCCTATTTATTTCAGAATAATTTGTTTAGAAAATGCAGTGGTAAAGTGCATTGGCAGAAGATGATGAGCAAGATAGGGTAAACACTTTTAAATTGATTGAAAAGTTGACTAAGCTGCTTACTTTCTTAATTATAATGCCTAATTAGTTAGCTTGTTCCATTCAGTCATGCAGCTTTGATTGATAGCCTTATTGTGCACCAGAAGTCTGGGGCCTGAGATTTAAGCATGGCTGTCCTAGATATCTAATGAACTGTTAATTTGAAAATAAAAACATTCTTAAACTGCTCTACTAGTAATCACCTTCTGGACTGATATACACAGCCAAAAGGACCAGCTTAAAATAGCTTCAAAACAGATTCCACTAGAGATGCACGAGTAGGTGACTGTGGCTCGCTGGGTTACCAGCGAAGTTACTGCAGCGTCACCGGTGAGAAGACACAACACCCTCAGGCTCAGCGAGAGCTGCTGGAGACCATCTCGTCCTTCCCACACCACCTCCAGTGCTAGTTACCGGCCCGGTTCATCAGGTGGGCTTACTCCCACCTCCTTTGGTCTACTGAACTGCAGAAGAGCAGAGGCTCAGCACGGGCTAGTACCGAACATCTCTGCAAGCACAGGGGAGCGGCTGTAAATGACTTAAGTGGAACCTGATCTGCTAAATCAGGGTAATTTACGTGACAGGTTCTGGGCTAAGTCCAGCCTGTATTTGTCTGCCCAACCACTTGGACGTAGGCTACCTTCTGCTCTCTTCCAAGAGCTCCTGTATTTCTTATCAGTCTTCTCATTCCTGAGGAAATAGCCGTCAGCCGTATCTCACACCTGGGCAGAGCCAAGCTGGCACACTGCTGCCTACGCCTTAGTTAAAAACAGAACCACAACAGAAAGCGAGAAGGGTTTCACGCTAAATGCCCTGCACAGCCTGCTGTTGGCTTCAGGCAGAGGGACATCTTGTTCTGAAAATTAGTTTAGCATTACTCATGGATGAAGCAGTTACTGCCCACTGCTCTCTAAGATAAAGACATCTTCCAGATGACATATGATTTATGCAGCTATCCAAATCAGTTTAAAAGCTTGTTTTATTTAAACCGGTGCACGTTACAAGGCAGGTAAGTCTCTTCCCTTCCTTTGAAGTGAAAGCAGTGCTGGCCAAAAGAAGCCCTTTATTGCAGGGCGACCACAGAGCAAGAGGAGAGCGGCATAAAACTTGCATGCACTGCTTTCACCATCAACTTACAAGAACGGCAGACACAGCACGGCAAAGTTGGTAAGTCTGTTTGCAAGCTGACTAAAAGGTTGATGAGCAGCATTGTTGTCATTTGCTGCTGCTGCACAAAGGTGTAAACAGGCAGAATTGGTTTTTCACTTTTTAACGCAGCACTCAAATTCAGGCACTCACCACTGCCCGGAGGTGTATAGTATCTAAAACTGGGTTTATGTATATGGTTTATCAAAAACATTTAAGGTCTGATGTTTTAAGACTCACAGTCTCTCAGTTGTTGTGGTTTGTAAAAATACTTTCACCTACCCCTGACCAAAAGTCAAATCTATTTTTGCAGTTTAGGCTTTGAAACTACAACTAGATGCATCTTCCCTTCAAAGCTATGCCCTCCCGACTGAGGGGCTCTGCAGTTCAGCGGCAGTGCCAAGGAGGCAACACCACAAGCTCCAATGTTTTCTGGAGGGCTGGGACCCAACAGCCTAATTGAAGGACTCCGAACGAACCAGCCGCCCACTAGAGAGGACACTCTGCACCTGACAGGAAGCAGAGACATCTCTCAAATCCCTCCAAACGCTCAGCTTCAGCAGAGGTGCACAGAACCTTACAGCACAGGTCCTGCAGGCACACAAGCACCCCTTTCACCTCTCCGAGGCTGCGGTAAATCATGCTTAACTTGTGGAAGAAGTCTGGGTGAATGAGAGAGTCTTTGTTAATTTGCATGTTAACTGAAATGAAAGTCAAAACTACTGCCATGAAGTGAAAACACTATTTATTTTTATAAAAGGCAATAATTAAAACAAACCCTACCAGTGTGTACATTGTACACATTTGAATGACACTTACAAGAATGAAGTTTCCATATACAAAGATTACAAGCCCACACTGGTAAAGGATGCACACAAGCACATACAAATTCACAGATGCCTCAACTCCAGATCACAGTACCCATTACTCTGACCACACCTGCATCGCATTTTCATTATTAGCATCCACACTACTTTATTCCACTACGAACTGTACACAGAAAGCAAGAAGGAGTTTATTCAGAGAGCATATATATTCGCAGGAAGAATTTATTTGCTGGAATTATCTCTCACTCTTCTGTTGCCATCTTCAAGAGATACTCTTTGTCGATTTTGAAGAGCCTCCACCCCTCCTCGGTGGACAGATCAGAGGCACCCCTTCTCTTATAGAACCTGATGGACGGTTCGTTCCACTCCGCAACGAGGAAGTGCATACTGCTGCAGCGGCACTTCACAGCAACCTGCAAAAGTGTGCAAGACAACGTTTCAAACTACAGCCCCAGACCATAAGCCTAGTAAGAACTGGTGAGACTACTCAGCAACTCCGTATCACTAGAAGTCATCAAGTTCATTCTGTTGGTCTCGTCAGTGTTTAACAGACTCCAGACAATGCTTTAAGGCATCTAGTGTCCTGTGACCTCCTTTAGTTTGTTTCTGAGTAGTGCTGAAGGAGAAGCTCTAATGCAGTTTGCAGAAGAGCAAGAATACTGCCTTGCCACATGTCCTCAGTTCTGCTTGTTTAGACTTATCACTGAGACATACCTGACTCAAGTTCTTCAGAATTTCTGACCCAATGCCAAGTCCTAAAAAAAAAGTAAAACCACAAGAGAGTAAGTTTTAATTTTAAAGAAGCTCTATAGGAAGCAACTAATCTAATTCTATAATACATACCTCTATACTCAGCCATCACATAAAAATCTTCAAGATACAGCAGTTTTCCAATCCATGGATCATAAGTGAAGTAATACATGGCAAAGCCCACAATGCTGTGTTCTGAAACAAAGAGTGTAACTTTAGCTAGTCTAAATTTAAAAGACAAAAATATTAAGTCTTACATGCATGTTTATATACGTATTCTCTTTCTGTTACATGCAGACATTTGCTGTTAGGTTAGAATTAAGCACACAACTGAAAATTCAAGTTTTGACAAACTTTTATCAACCTAACAGAATGAAGATTGCCCTGGCCATACTCTGAAATCCTCGAAAACACTGTCATGGTAAGTGCTGAACACAAGGGTTTTTTCTACAAATGCGTACCCTACTTATTTATCAGTATTTCCATTCTGGAATACAAGTACAAACTTTACACAGCAGTTCACAGTCTAGATGATTGCCCCAGCTCTGCTTCCTTAGCAACAAAAACAGTCTATCAAACACTAAAGAACACTTATCTTCCAACGTGTATTCCTCAGTAACTACACTGTGCGATAAGACATGCTCACAGGCCACCTTCACAGCAGCGTTTCCAGCACTTCAACTTATGCTTCCACTGAGAGCATCACGCTGTTTTCTTTACCTTCAGCACCATACAGTCACAGTATGTAAAGCTGCAGCTTCAATTATATTCTGGGATTCAACAGGGAAGAGAAGGCAACTCTTCCACCAGCAGCCCGCTCAAACCTGAACCTTGAGTACTTTAACTACATCTGCCATAACACTCTGCACATACTGGAAGAGAAGCGTGCAAACAGATTTCTGATCTACTGTGTCTTTGGTAAAGGTTTGGGAATAGCACTTGTCCCTGTAGACCTTACCTCATATTATGATCATCTACTTTATTGTGTAACGGATCTTTTAGTTACCTCCCCGCCCATCCATGTACACGGAAGGGCCATGTACATGGCGAAGCTAGAGACTGTAACCTGAAGATTGGGGACAAATTAAAGAAAAAAATGTGATTCAACAGGATTACATAAAGGTAAGTCAGGGTCAAACAAGAAAAGCCATTTAATTAATTGGAGTCAAGCACATTACGTTATACCTGATCTTCCCACAGCTCCAGGATTAGCAACTACTTCACCAGAGTATCACTGTATGTTACTGCATTTAACAGTTAACCTATTCCTCCTACCCCAATTGGTGGAACCTTACGTATAATCGATAGCATTAAGCATACGATGCCTCTTGTGTATTTAGCATCTAAAAACGAAGTATCAGGAAGCCTCACCTTCAGAGGACCACTGTTCTTTTGGTACTTCTGCGACCAGACAGTGGTAGAAAGGGTGCTCGCCAAAACCATCCTCAAGCAGCTCTAGAAAAGCAGAACAAACCGGCACCTGAGCTACAGACACCCACACCGGGCTACCGACACCGCCGAGCGGGCCCCCGCTCCCGTACCTTTCTCAGTCAGCACCACTTGATCCTCCATGTCCTCGTATTTCGCCAGTTCCTGGAAGAGAAGGCGCATCGGTGTCAGCCGGCTCCCCGCCCCGCCCCCCCCCCCCCCGCGGCCTTGCGCAAGAGCTTGTTTTTCCTTAGACGGAAGGGCAAAGGTGCCTCCCCCCCCGCCGTGTTCCCTCACAACCGCTGATGAAGGCCGCGGACCTACGCCACACCCGGCGCCTCACCGGACCTCCTGGCACGGTGCTGGGGGGCATGGAGAGGCCAGATTCACCTGCCACCGGAGCGACCCTGCCCCTCCCCCTCCAGCTGCCACCCTCAGCCCCGCACCTTGATCAGTCGCAGCAGGTCGGGGCAATCCTCAGGACGCGCGGCGCGGATGCTGAACGAGGCCATTTTCGACGGCGCTTCCCCCTGCGGCCCCCTCGGCTGACGAGTCCCCGGTGTGTGAACAGGAGGAGCAACTGCTTCTTCATTCGTGTCCCGGGCGCGGCGGCCACCTGCGGTCAGTCAGGCTGCGAGCATGTCCCGGCGGCGCTGAGCAGACAAGGGTTACCCTCCTCCGGCTGCTTCAACGTCCTCGACACGAACTACACCGAACGCCCGACCCCGGCATCCCTATTTATAGGCACCTGCTGCCCGCCTCTCCCCGCACGCAAGCCAATGGGGAGCGCCTGCCGTGCTCGCCCTCAGCCAATCATAGCGCTCCTCCCCGGAATCTTGCCTCGGCCTGCCAGCAACAGCTGGTGCGGGCTGTCTCGTGACTCGCCCACCCCCTCCCGGCCCCCTCCGGGGCGGCGCCCCCTAGCGGAGTCGGGCGGCGCTGCAGGGCGCCGGGGTTAGAGGCCGCCCCATCTCCCTCAGCGGGGCGGCGGGGTCCGGGGCTGAGGGGACCCCGATCCCACCCGGGGAGCCCGCCCGGGGCTGCCGGCCTCTCCCGGCACCGGCTGCCAGCGTTCCCCGGAAAGCGAACCCGTCGGCGCCCCAGCAACTGCCACCGCGCCGGGCTCGGCACTGGGCGCTGCGCCACCATTTTAGGGGTCCTGGCGCCGCCTGGGCCGCTGGCTCTGCCCTCGGCGGGTACGGCCGCCTTCACCTCGGTATTTATCACCGCTGTGTGGCGAAAATAATGATAATAAACCAAAGCCATTGTACTGCCTTGAAATACTCAGGAGGGATCCTTATTGAGCCCTGCGCAGGGGGAAGGGTGTATCGTACCAAGGCGTGCCCCGGGCAGGAGGCTCCTGAGGGGAAAGTGTTCAAAACACTCAAGTTTCACTCAGGGTTTGGGATATTTTCCAGCCTGACACACGCACTGACACTGACCTGCTTTCCCAGCCTGGCTGGAGAGGAAGGGACAGCGCTGGGAGAAGCACGACGGAGTGTTTTCAAAGCAGGAGGGCTCTGCCATAAGGGAGGCTGAGGTTCTGTCATGATGGAGGCACGGCTGTCCCTGAGGAGAGAGGTGGGTGCAATGAAGAAATTCAGTCTGAATAAACTCCTCAAAATGTCTTTGGTGTATGAAAGGATGGAGGAATTATCCCCAGCCTGGCTCTTCCTCTGAACACTACCTACAGATGCAGATGTATGCTGCAGAATGGGAGCTGGATCCTGATCCAGATGACCATGCGTATCTGTAGACCCACCAGCTAGGCCACCCAGAGGAGAAGTATAATTATTTGTCATATGCGTGGTTTTCTTTTCACCCTCTTCTGTAAACTTTGCAACTATCATGTCCATACTTAGATACTGTAAAGGACCTCTTTATTTTACATTTAGCTTGAACTGACTTGTTTTAAGAGTGATTTGGGATGTGGGAAGATGGCTAAGTCATGCTACTGCTGCAGAAGTAACAGTCCTTAAAACCTGGATTCCCACTCTCACAACACTCTATTTTTCAGTGTATCTAACAGCGTACAAGGTTCACCTTCATTTAGACAGAGGGACCAGTATGGAACATGATACTACAAGAGAATTGTATAAAGAAGTGTGCATTCTGGTGGGTAGTGTTACCAAGAAAATCCTTTGGCGCACAGTGGAAAGTGCCTAGACTCCTGGAAGTGTAATTTAGGATTTATGCAAACACCATAACGGGCCCAGTTTACCTCTATTGGAGCCAAAATTGAGAAGTGCAAAGAACAGAAGCATTTACAAAACACAAAACAGCAGCCAATGGCTAGTAGTAGAAAAGTTAAGATTTGTTTCAAGAGTTATGGATATGGAAATCTTTCGTGACAGGTGTTTTGGTAGGGAGACTGAATCTGAATAAACTAGCAAAGAACAGACTCAGCCTAACTACATACATTTAAGGAATATACATTTTTTCAGTTCCTATAAATTATCTGGCTGGGATCAGAAATGGGGAGTAGTGTCTCTGTGAAAGACTTAACAGTGTTTGTGTTGTGTCAACTCTTTCTGTTTTGCATTTCACAATGAGGAAGTCATGCTGTCAGGAAACCTACTGTTGTGTAAGAGCAGAAAGTGCCTGGTTTCTTTCATTCTCAAGTCAGAAAAGTCATATGATTTTAGAAGTTGAAATCTCAGCAAAAAAAAGGCATTTTCCACCTTGACTGTGTTTGAAAGTCCTGCTTTAATTTTCTCAGAAATATGTTGGTATTGTGTTATCCCAGTGAATACAATTCATTGGAGTTAGCTTTCAAATTCCCAGAGCAGAAGAAAAAACTATTAAAACATTTCCTAAAGAGATTAATAAGAATGGTAAGAATATTTTACAAAGAGGTTCTAAAAGAACTCAGTTTTGTGAATTAATCAGACTGGTAGGCCTTGTAGTTTAGAAACAGCTTCTTCCTTTTGTCTCAGGTCTGTTCGTCTTTGAGCAGGTTTTGTGTCATCTTGACGTAGCTGACGTCAGTGGTGAAATCTCATGACTTGCGTAAGGCTTGGACTTTATCCTTGAGTGGTCAGCCTTTTTATCTGCACTTCTGGAGGGAATGAATAATGGTAAGACTCATGAAAAGGGTCAAGTTTTTCAAATTATGCAAATATATATGCTGGAAAATGGTTAGCAAATGTGTTTACGGTAAACTGATGTTGAAATAAGGTTGTTATAATGAAATATGCACTGAAGTCTGTATTACCTCGCTCGCTCTTCTTTTACCAGCCAGCAGCTTCTTCCATGCAGAACCTGCCAACTGTGAATTCATCTGCATTTCCACCAGGAGGGTTGGTACCTCGGTGTTTGAGGGGTAGAATGGTTAGAAATATCTAAAAAGATCATGCATGGTGTTCCTCTTGTTCTCATTTTATCTCCTCCCTAAATCTTACTTGTAAGTGGGGAGACAGAAAATTTCATGCAAAATAGCAAGCAGCACTTTCTTTATTAGCATGTAACAGGAAGTGGTATTAATAAAAGTACACAGAGTGCTACGTATCTGGCTGAGGCAAGTTTTCCCCACATCCTCTCTGGAGATGGAGGTCATGTCTAGTCTCAAGCTACAGGAAATACCCATGCAAGTTCCCAGAAGTCCTTTCGGGGTGATGCAAATGCACAATTTATTCAGAGTTATGGGACCGCATCTGGACACTAATACTGTTAAACATATTTTTATTTGCATCTAAATTTCTGAATATCCTCTTATCTTGGAGGCTGGAGGGAGAGGCCGAAAGTGGGCACCAGGCTTGCTTTCTTTACTGTTTAACTAATCAAACTCTCCTTTACTTCTGGTATTGTAATTTTTGATTTCCTCCTTCGTTAGGAAGATTCCTTGAATTCCTATATGAATGGCTCTCTCATGCCTCAAAAGTTCTCTGTTTAAAATAAATAAAAAAGGGAAGGAGAAGAACTGCTTATTCCACATTAAAATGCAGTGAAGTAATAATTTTTGAGTACAGTATTAAATGTTCCCAAGTATTGCAACCCAAATTATATCTCCAAACTGTATCTCCAAATTATATCTCTTGTCAAATCTCTGGAGCAAATAGAGAAAATGCAATTAATATTCAGTGTTGACCTGTTATTTTTCCAGACTAGTCTTTGGGCAGCATTCAGGATTCTCGGCATTTTCAACTGAATGATTTATTTTTCATAGTCGTTCTGACTCGCATTGATATTTATGAGTTCACAGTTGCTTCCAGATATTTTTTTCAAGCAACTTACAGTTTATCAACACTAGGCAGTAAATAGAAAAAAATATTCATTTCTACCAGAATAGTACAAAATAGTAAATAAATTCTGCAGCAGTACTGTTCAGAATTCAGGGCAAATGCAAAACTAACAGTTGCACATGATAAAACTACATGAATTTCCATATGCTGGAAATAAAAGGATCATCATTTTGCATTATTATCTTTGAAGACATATTTCAGGTCATTAGAACCCTGTTCCTGTAAGCTGATATATCTCATCTGTCATTTGTAATTATGTAATTTGATGGATTTGGGATTTAGACATAACAAATTATCTGCCTGCATCCACAAATCATCTATATCATGCATCCAAATAATTTGGGATATAAGAGTTATAGAAATAAATGTTAGGAAAAAATCAAGCCAGGCCTTTATTTTATAACTTTATGTTTTGGATACAGTAGAAGTTTCTTTGGCTCTGATCCTGCGATATACTTAGATCGGTGTTCTTGGGTGCTGTATCTCAGGCTCTAAAAGGAAACCCAGGGAAACTAAATTTTTCTTTAAAACTAATGGGAGTTCCCAAGTTGAAAAGGCGGGGACTACAGGAAAGATGGGGACTCTTTTCCAGGAAGTGTAGCGATAGGACGAGAGGTGAACATTTTAAACTGAAAGAGGGTAGATTTAGATTAGATATTAGGAAGAAATTCTTTCCTGTGAGGGTGATGAGACACTGGAACAGGTTGCCCAGGCAAGTTGTGGATGCTCCGTCCCTGGAAGTGTTCAAGGCCAGGCTGGATGGGGCTTTGAGCAGCCTGGTCTAGTGGGAGGTGTCCCTGCCCATGGCAGGGGTTGGAACTAGATGATCTTTAAGGTCCCCTCCAACCCAAACCATTCTAGAATTCTATGATTCTATACGTCATTTCGTCTTTTGGCACAGCCTTTTGCTCCGTCCAGAGCCGATTCTTTTCATGACATCTTGGTTTTTGAATCTTCAGCACGCACCCATACCAGTTTTCCACATTTTTTCTCACAACCAGATGAACGAGAAGCTTTGCAACAGCACTCTCAATGTTTTTCCGCTGTAGACACGCAGAGCTGGTCTGTGCACGGTGACGTAGCAAGAGGCGTGTGACTGTATGGGCTGGGATATACAAGGGCTGTAGCTGGGGACAGGACTCGCGAGTAAGATGTGTGGGGGTGTGGGACAGCTGAGAGGAGTCTTTCCTCTGTCATGTCGTGCCTGCCACCCTGCCCGCTCCCTGCCTCCTCCATGAACAAGGTTCACCCGCCAGGCCCCTCGCTTGTGCCTGGTTATGTGGTCATGGAACAGGGGGGAAGTGCTCACACCACATCCATGACAGAAAACCTGTGCTTGTAGCAAGGGTCGGCTGCGGGTGGGTTGCAACTTATGTCTCGTTTTTTTGAAAGGAAAACCGCAATCTATCACAAGTCTCATATTAAAGGCACATGAATCCTAGTTTTCAATTCACATAGCCTTAGTTTACTTTGTTTGGAAGTAATATATCAAAAAGAAGGTAGAGGAAGGATAGAGGAAAAAGACCAATCAGGTGTTACTCTTGCAAATAATGAATAATCTGGTTAATGTATTTTCAGTGTTTGCTAGAACGTGTTTGCTAGAACATGTTTTCTCATATCCGTGTACAAGCTCAGTGGTGTCTTTGGCAAGATATGTTTAACAATTTCCTTGCTAAAACTTGTACCTCCTACAAGCACTGTTTTCCTGGCAAATTTAGATGACCAGTGAGAACTACATACATTCGGTTGGTGTGAAAGCCGCGGGCTGCACCTATATACAAGTCACTCAGAGGTGCTGGCACGGTTAGAGGCTGGTTCTTTGACAGTTAGATCCTTACTGGCTCTATGGTCTCTGTGCGGAGCAGGAACTGCCTCTCTGCCCTCAGACCCTAGCACAGGCTGATTGTCCTCTCTGCTCTAAGGTTCTTTAGTTCCCAGTAATAAAAATAATTCTAATTATCATGCTTTAACACCATCTGGCAGCTAGGACCATGCAGCTGCTCACTCACCCCCCCCTTTCCCTCCCAAGAAGGGTAGGGAGAAGAGGGAGAAGAGGGAGAAAAGGAGGGGAAAGACAAAAACACCACCTCACGAGCTGAGATAAATGCCATTTAATAGAACAATATCAAAAAGGGAAAATAACAGTAATAATAACAATAATAATAATGACACGAGTCACTCTCACCACCCTGTGAATTGGCACTGTCCTGAGCAGTGACTGCAAGTACCCGCCCCCCACTAACCCCGTTTAAATACCGAGCATGACGTCTATCCTATGGAATATTCCGTTGGCCATTCCGTTGTTCTATGGGAAGCTGAAAAAAAGCCCTTCAAAACTATAAACTTGCCTGGCAACAACTAAATCAATATGCGTTATTGACATTCCTTTCATAGCAATTCTGAAACACAACAACCACCAGTTTTCTTAAACTTCTTCCTAGAAAATACCAAGGCTCTCAATTAGCTTTCCTAACAGTGCCACCAAGTGACGGGCCAGGGGAGGAGGCCACGTCCCCCTGTCGCAAATCCTGGTTTAGGATCCTGCCGGCTACACCAATTTGTCGTGATTTAGATCACTTAAAGAACCACTGTCAAAGGTATTAGCAAAAGTGGTTTTAATATGATGTTGTAAAAATGTGACTTAACAATGTTCGATGGCAAGGTTCACTCTATTACTGCACGGCACAATGATTCAAAACTACCAAGACACAAATCAAAGTTGCCAAGTCACAAATAAATCCTTCTCATTCCCGTAAAACGCAGGCATCAACATTGACAGTTTGCCATGTGTTCCCGTTTTGTTGGACCTGTACTCTATGTTCTAATGGATAGAGGACACTCCCATTGTGATTTAATCCCAGTGCAGTGGTTGGGTATATGGTGTATACCAAAGTATTGTGTATTGTTAGAACAAAAGCTTTGCTGTTGGTGGGGTCACAAGTGAAATTAACTAGATGCCACCAAGATTGGAAATCCCTTTTGAATTAAGTCGTATTATCCCAAATTACCTTTCGAATCTCAGTGGCAAGGTGCTCTCATCGCCTTCATTGCTGCCACAGTAGATTGCACCCATAACTGAGCCTGGAGGTAGCCAAGAGCTAGAGAGACATTATTCTGGGCAATGACAAATGCGTCTACAATTAGTTGGTGGTTTTTCTCATCAATTCTTTCCCACCTAGGCAATATATCAGCTAAAAGCCATTGACTAGTTCCCAGTGCTTTCAAAGAAGATTGTAATGGGTGTTCTAGTTTATGCAAATCACTTGTTGCCAAGCTTATTTTGTTTGCTAAAACTCCAGCGTCTATGCTGTTTCACACTCCTAGTCCTGCCCCCAGGATGCCAGTCACATCTCTCCTTGATCGTTTTGGAGGGGCATGGGTTCACCGGCACAACCATCCTGTATGAGATGTATTCAGGAATGGTGAGCGGGTAGGTTGAACTGCAGAGACATTAACCTGCATTGATAGTTCCACTGTTTTCTGGGACCATGATGGATTATCATAGAATCACAGAATGGTTGGGGTTGGAAGGGACCTTAAAGATCATCTAGTTCCAACCCCCCTGCCATGGGCAGGGACACCTCCCACTAGACCAGGCTGCTCAAAGCCCCATCCAGCCTGGCCTTGAACACTTCCAGGGATGGGGCATCCACAACTTCCCTGGGCAACCTGTTCCAGTGCCTCACCACCCTCATAGTGAAAAATTTCTTCTTGATATCTAATGCAAATCTACCCTCTTCCAGTTTTAAGCCATTACCCCTCGTCCTGTCACTACACGCCATTGTAAAAAGTCCCTCTCCAGCTTTCTTGTAGGCTGCCTTCAGACACTGGAGGGTTGCTGCTGGCCCATGTATTTGATGGCATAGGTTCCGATTTTAGAAATGGGTAGGTGCGTGGTTTGGCCGGCGGCGTGGGCAGCAGGGCCGGGAGTAGATGGCTAGGCAGCAGGGGTACCTGTTGGGGAGGTGCGAGGTCTGGGACAGCTGACAGCATGATCCGGAGGAATGCCGTGCCCCAGCGGGATGCCGTGCCCCGGCGGCACAGGGCGCTGTGGGGACTGGGCCCGCCTTCCCGGGGAGCGCCCCCGAGGGCCGGCTTCGCAGCCCGGGCCGGGGGGGGATCGGCGGGATCTGGGCTTGGCAGTGCCCGGCTGTGCGCCCGTGAGCCCGCTCCTCCTCCAGACACAGCGAAAACACAAATATTAAAAAATAAAAAAATAACGGTATTTATTAAAATGGAGTCCTGGGCAGGGCCCGCGCGCTCTGCCGCGACCCGCCCGGCGCCTAACGGTCGCTAACGGCCCCAACGTACGCCCCTGAGAGCGACGGAGGAAAGGGGCCCGGCGGCCCCCCCAACATGCGGAGGGCGCGGTGCCTGGCGGGCGGCCGGGGCCCAGCGGCTGGGGGCGGTGGGCCCCGGGGGGGTGGGGAAAGGCGTGGGGAGCCGGCCCCGAGCGGCCCCGGCCGGGGACTGGAAGGGCCGCGCACGGAGCACTTTCTGCGTCGGGCGAGCCGCGCGTCTATGGTGCTGGAGGACCGCATGCCTGCGGCGGGCGTGGCCCCGCAGGCGCTGGGCGGGCGGCGGCCCTGCTGACGGTCCCGCTCCTGCTGTGGGTGTCGGCGCGGCGAGCACCATGCTGGCCACCCGGTAAGGCTGCCAGCGGCAGTAGGGCCGTGTGGGGGGTCGGATAGACGGCCGGACGGCCGGCGGAGACCCGCTCCCTGAGGGGAGGAGATGGCGGTTCCTCCTCTCCGTGCCAGGGCCCTGCCCGGGGGTGCCGGGCCCCGAGCCTCGCCCTGCCTGCCCGCCCGCTGCCGTGGGGGGCTCGGCCCCGTGGTCGGCGGGTCCATGCCGGGGCGTGGTACCCCAAAAACTTCCGGCAGCGCGGCTTGGGGGCGATGGCGCCCGGCCCTGTCGGTGCCGGCCCTTCCGTGTGGGGAGCGGCTGGCGCCTCGCTGGGCGCCTCCGCATGGCACTGGGCTCGGTGAAGCCCTGCGGGGGTGCAGGCAGGGCTGCGTGGGGGTCGGGTGCTGGCTGTGCTGTGAGGCATGAATTGGGTGCAGGAGCTGCACCAGTTTTAGAGAGCTTTCACCATTACCATTCATGTCATCTCTGGTAAGATGAGATACTCTGCTGGCATGTCAGGGTGGAGTTTTTTGTGTGTGTCCCCTTTTACTCTCTTAACTAATCCTGGTATGCTTGCAGGCAAAGGAAGCTTGTGTGTACATGATACATATGTGTAGATATGTACATGAAGAGTATATACATAGAGTTGTATACGTGGCCCTACTTCTCTGCTGGTGCCTGGGGATTTGCCTCTTTTTTTCAGGGGAAACACCTGCCTCAGCTGGAGGAAATTAAGCAACAGGCAACCCATGTGCCTTGTCAGGACAGTGCTGTGAACTGTCATGAGGGGTTTTAGTCCTGCTGACCCTCTGTGTATTTTTGTGTTACCACAGTTTTGCTTGCCTGGAGGAGCCGCACTCGATATTACCCGGTTGATGACTTACTGAATTGTTGGGCGGCTTACATTCTCTGAAGGATTTCACGCTTGTCCCTTCTTGCTGAACAGCTAAGCAGGTTATACCCTGCACTTTAGACTTGTTCTGAGTTGCAACAGTGCTAAGCTGTGGAGGAGAAGATCAGGTTTAGCTGAAGGGGACGGTGCATCTTCCACTGCCATGCACACCAGACAAGTGCAGGAGAAGTGTATGGTTAGGGTCATGGATGATTTTCTAGATTCACGCAGCCTTCGACTTTATTAGGGCGTCTACAGGCTAAAAGCTGGTGTTTGGCCTAAGCTGATTGTCCCAGGGCATCTGAATAGTCAGTGAAGAGAACAGCTACCACCAGCGAACCATTCTTCCTTCCTGTTTTCAGATAAGGACAGGTATCCTTTAGAATTTCAGCGGGCTTGAACTGTTGTACTAATTGTATCTGGTTCTAAAAATCAGACTAAAAATGAGGGGGGTTTCTGAAGTAATCAGTGTCATTCCAAAGATAAATTCTAAGTCATTTTCATGTTTAATGACACTAAATTCTTCTGCTCTGCCTATAGATTGTGCACCATGAGGAAGCTTCCTTCTGTTCTGGCTAGGACACTCGCTTCTGTGACCAGTGGCTCGTCAATGCTTCCAGACATGTCTGAAGGTAAAAAACTTGGTTGTACTTCGGAACATTTAGAAATGTTTCTAAGGAGTTTATTCTTTCAGGTGGTGGCCCTTCATGTGTTAATATGGTTTGGCTAATGGGCATGCCCTTGAGTGTTAGCTCATGGTGTAAGTGTTTAGTAAGTAGCAGAAAATCACTGTATGTGTTTGGGGATTAATGGCAACAAATATGCATAACCATGGAAGCTGCAGATTGTCCTGGTTTGAGGGGCTCATCTGGTTCTTTAGTCTTAGAAGAGCGTGTGAGTCTTTCATAGAGGGACGACTACTTCTCAAGTTGTCTACAGATAGGTACTACAGCAACTGGAGAGAATGGCCAAGAACTAGAGGAACTGAGTGTAAATAATGTCTTACAGAACTTTTAATGTGTTTGTACTGTTCATTTCATAAACTTGAAGAAATCTTTTAATCAGATCAGCAGCATTGCCTCATGAAAATTCCTTTTACAGAAGCTTTAAAAAAAAGTTTTCTTGCATTCTAATCCCATGTAATGAGAACAGGGGAGTAGGAGCCAGGTACGAGTAACTCCATCATGGAGTTCTGCTTGTTTCTGAGATCTTCTTTTCCCCTCTGTTCTCTAAATAGAAACCCCGGGTTATCCAGTAAAAGAGAAAACAAAGGTTATTGGTTGTTAGAGAACTTTTTTCATTATTGTTAATAAATAGTAATTTGGGAGGTTAAAGGAGAGAAGCAAAGATATAGAATATTGCATACTTGCAAATATTACCCTGCTTTTTTAGTTGGATATTTCATAATGATACCACCTAGAAGGCCAATAAAAACAGTAAAGCGGTGAGGCCATCCTGACTTTGCCTGTGATTTGTTTATGAGGAATACTGATATTTTTTGGACTATAATAACTAAATATTTGAGATCTGGTTACAAAATGTTAATGTTTAAATAATGTTATACAAACTTTTTCTGACATGTAAACTAGTTTCGTTTTGTTTGGTATCCATGCTTTCACAAAACACCAAATACTTACTAGCTTTTCACATGCCACCTCCCAACTTTGGGTCCTGGTTGTGAATGCCCTCACTTGGAATCATAGCATAGTTTGGGTTGGAAGGGACATCTTGTCCAACCCCCCCTGCAATGAGCAGGGACATCTTCAACTAGATCAGGTTGCTCAGATTCCCATCCAACCTGACCTTGAATGTTTCCAGGGATGGGGTATCCACCACCTCTCTGGGCAACCTCTTCCAGTGTTTCACCTTCCTTATAGTAAAAAGTTTCTTCCTTATCTCTAGTCTGAATCTACCCTTTTTTAGTTTAAAACCGTTACCCCTTGTCCTGTCGCAACAGGCCCTGCTAAAAGTTTGTCCCCAGCTTTCTTATAGGCCCCTAAAGGTACCTAAAGGGGTACTGAAAGGATGCAATAGTGTCTCCCTAGAGCCTTCTCTTCTCCAGGCTGAAAACCCCCAACTCTCTCAGCCTGTCCTCACAGGAGAGGTGCTCCAGCCCTCTGACCATTTTTCTGACCCTCCTCTGGACCTGCTTCAACATGTCCATGTCCTTCCTGTGCTGAGGGCTCCAGAGCTGGACGCAGTACTCCAGGTGGGGTCTCACCAGAGCAGAGCAGAGGGGGAGAATCACCTCCCTCCACCTGCTGGCCACTTCTTCCATGGTTCTCCCAAATGCTACAACAAGCAGGACTTTGGAAGTTTCCTCTGAGATAACTCTCATCCTGCTTCCTAAAAAATGCTCTAGATGTTTTTTCCAAAGTTAATAGTGCTTGTCAACAGTACACGGTAGCACCAAGTTTGAAAGCCAGATTGGAATTACACCACAAGCAAATACTACGTGGACCCAATAGACAGAGGAACTGGAAAGCTGGCTTTGACGGAAAGGACTAACTCAATTGAAAACACAAAGATACTGATTGTAAATCAGGCAAGGGCAGGTTGCCTATAGTTGCTTACTAAAATGGTAATGTGTAAATGGTACTCAAGCAGGTAGAATGATCAGGTAACCCCTTAGTAGATGGAATTTGCATTGTTTCTTTTAATTGTTAATCTAACCTGTGTTTTCCACTCCACAGGACACTTACCCATTCATGTGAATAATGGTGTGTTGTGGTAATCTGTACATATTTTAATATTTGCTATAACACTAAACTTACTCAGCTATTCTTTTTCCTTACTTCAGCATTCATGAAGAATGAAATGCTATTCTTCTTCTCTGTTGACTTCCTTAAAGCCTTCAGTGAATGGCTCCGATCTTATTTGTGGCAATATTGTTGTACTAGAACTCTGTCAGCACACTGTGGTGTGCTGGGTAACGCATTTCTAAGAGGCTTGTGGGATACAAAATCTCTTGCATAGCAACTGCTGAAGTACTTAGCTTCATTTCAGACACTGGAATTCTGCATTTTTCAGTGAAGCCCGAACCGAGCTCTGTACCAAAACTGATGGTAAAATACATCCTAGTGGTCTGTCTGAACCTGGATGCAGCCTGGGGAGGCACTGGCGCAAGGGAGCATGGATCTCATTGACAGCAATGAGTGCAGTGACCTTGTCCAGCAGCCCTCATGTCCATCATCACAGCACAGTGCAAATAAATTCAGACCCTGCTGCTCTGGCATTAATGATCCACTTACCACAGTTTAGGAGATACTGTGAAATACGCAACATGATAATGGTGGATAAACCCCATTTGCTGTAATAGTTTTGCACATCTAAGACATTTGCCAAATAAGAAAGAGAAAGAGTTTATGGATTTTTATGCTTAATTACTTACTTAAATTTCTGTTGTAAGATAACTAATATCTAGAAGAGCAATATAGTTTTCCCGGGGGAAAAAAAAAGAGGAAAAACTATGTTTAGCTTGGCAACAATTTAGAAACACTTTTACACTCTGTCCCTTTTATTGTTAAAATAAAAATTGTGTGATCTCAGCTTGGCAAATGTTTACTTGTATGCCTAAAATTGAAATCAGAAGTATTAAATGGGAGTAATAATGTACATACATGTTTGCAGGTTTGGATCCGAGATTTTTTTCAGAGCTTTTTACCTCTTTAGAGTTGAAAAGGAAGATAAACTTGGTTCAAACAAAGTGCTGTTTATTCCCCCTCCATCCCAGCACAGTCTGCACACTGTTGAAAAATAGAGGTTTTGTGTTCTAGAAGCTGTAACGGTGTTTCTGTTAACACTGTGTTTATCAAATGCATGCTATGGCAGCTTCACAGGTGGAGTGTGAGTAACAGGAAAGTAGTACCTATTCTGTAAACAAGCCCAGTGCTTCTTAAGAAAAAATGAATCAAAAAAAAAAACCTCTAAGATTTTCAATCAATTTCTTTTGCTGAAATTTTTTTGTTCTTACAACAAGTACTGAAACTCTTCTAATTTCAAATCATGTTTTTAGCCTAATTTCCTAAAGAAATGAGGCCTAAGCAATCTGGTTTTGTCTCTTTCTGCCTATCTTCTTGCCTACTTTTTCTTCCAGAATCTTTCATTGCTTGATGTCAGCTAAAATAGATTGAGCGCAAATCTCAGAGAGAGCCATGTTTCCACAAGCTTTGTGAAGATTGGCTTCCGAATCGGAGGTTCATTAGGGTCCCAGAGCTAGTGGTGGGGTCAGCTATGGACCATGGTGTTTGCTGGGAGTTGGTGAGTGACTGGGATCTACGTGCTGGCCGGCAGTCAGCCTCGCGTAGCTCTAGGCTAACTGCAGCTGGTGCTTATCTGGAGGGCAGGCAAAATAGAAGCGGGCTGGGGGGGTGTAGGGATGGGAGTTGAGGCTGTTGGAGGGGAAGGAATAAGAAAGGGGGCGTTAGGGGTGGTGGAGTTTTGGAGGATTTAGGCAGGAAAGCAGCAGAAACTGAAGTGAACGTATTCAAGGGAAGAGGGGGGCAGAGCCAGGTGGATCTGACTGAGAGGGGTATGTGATTACCTAGGCAATCAGGCTCTGCTTGCTCCAGGGTTCATAGGACAGCTTGCTGATCACTGTGAATACTCTTGACTGGGCATTTAGCTTGAAAAGTGCCAAGCCTGATGATGTTTAATGACCTAAAAGTATAACGGATCAGCTCGTGGGTCACCAGCAGCCCTTTTTCTGTTTCACTGTGAAATTCTGGATTTTTTTTGGTAGCCTTTCCTTGATGTGTCCCTAACTGTTTTGTCTTAATATTTGAACTCACTTGTATAAAAATCTTTGTAAATAAGCAAGGAATCCTGCTATACAAATTCTCAACTTTCTTCGGTTCTGAGAGAGTGGGAAGTGTTGCTGCTTGTTTTCAGATGTGTCCAAATAGCACACATTCATCTGACTAACAGTGAAAGAGTAGTTTGACAGATTTGATGGGACCTTAGCACATTTAATAGCCTCATCAAAGGAGGGAGCAGAAAAACTGCTTTTGCAGCTTATTCTTGAAATTTAGGAAAAACTTGTGCAGAACTGGCATTAACTCTGATAGTGCAAATAGTGCTGGAAGCTATTTTATAGGACTGTCCTCAGTGTCTTAACAGTGTTCTTAGAGGCTGCTAATAATTTAGGCTATCAAACCCTGCAGGCAGCAGCCAGTCTGCTGACATTACCTGCCTTCATGGGTGGGACTAATTAAAAAGTATTCTCTTCATTCCCTCTCTCCGAGCTGTACCATTCCTTTTTATGTTCTTTTATGATTTTCTGGTCTGTGTTATCTCAACAGTTTGTTTATGTTTAGGCTGAAATATTTTCACATCAAAATTCCTCAATCTGATCTTGATCTGATGTTTTTTTCAGTTGTTAATTAGCGTTGCAGGTGCTTGATTGCATTAACAAACACTCAAGATGCAGTCTTTGTTGGCTGTACATAATAAGCTACGGAATCATGTTACTCAACCCATTATTGTGATATGCCTACTAACAGCATCAGTGAATTTGGCCAAACTTTTCTTTCTAGGCTGCTATTTGCATGAATTTGCTTAATTTTCCTGTTCTGGGATGAGGATTGTGCCTCGTAGCACCAGGCAACCTCACATTCATCACGTGCAGAACTAAGCTTGATTTGCTTTGATTTTTTTGTTTTTTTCAGTGCGGAGCAGATTGAGGGATATAGTGGGAGCATCTACCAACTGGAGGTACAGTGTACATTAAATTTACTTTATTTGTGAAATGCAGAGAGAACTCGAGGTTGAGGTAGTGATGTTAGCTTGCTGACTGGGGAAGACAAAAAGATCCAGCTGAAAACTAATGCAAACAAGGTTTCTGAATTATTACTTTGTGGATCACAAACTTCTTAGGTTTCTCTGGCAGAAGATCTTTATCACCAAAGGAAAGAAATGCGTGATCTCGATGCTTCCAAGAATCTCACATTAGCTTTGTATCTGATGGAAGTTTAAGAGCTAGAGTCTGACTGAAAATGTTATGTTGCTGTTACCTCTTGATTCATCTGTTGGTGGATTACCTGCATGGTGGATTTGTCCTGCACTGGATTCAGAGGCAGCTGAGCTGGTTCAACATGAAGCAGGCTGCATTATGGGTGGCCTGGTAGCACCCATGTCACTTCGGAAAATTGTCAGCATGAGGTCTGTGTCTCCTTAGTCAGGAGCATCTTGGGCATTTTTTTTTTCTCCACTGTAACTTAATTTTGGATTAATTTATGTACAGTTTAAATCATTGATGTTTTGGCTTTATGCTGGTTTCCTTCCTCCCCCTCCATTACATTCAATAAGCCAGAGTTGACTATAATCCTCTACTGTTAACAATTCTGAATAAGTCAGTATAGCAGTCTGGGGAAATTACATATTGCCCTTTGGTTGGTCTCATATTTATTGTATTGATTGTTGATTTTCTTATGGCTGTGTTTGCTGAGCTCTTATTTCACACTGTGCACTGATGGGGAAAGGGAGAGGCTTGTCAGAGTGGAGTGTCTGATGCGTCCAGGCCTTCTGATTAGGTTTGTCTAAACAGATTATGGGCATGCTAAAGAAAATGCCTGAATCTGGGAAGCTGATTTGTGCATAGTAATATTAGTATGTAAGTGTGAGGGGGCTTGAAATTTTTGGTAGGTCAGCTGAAAAGGGCTCTAGAAATTGATTTTTTTAAAAAAAAACCTTTCCTGCAGCCCAGAATGGCTGTGGAGGAAGTACGCGTATGGAAATACCATCTGAGGATTGAGTTTTGAGAGGGCTCTGGTCAAGTCTTGTCTTCCATACGTTTCTTTTTCCCCACTGTCCCCACCATGTAGAGAGAGCAGACTGAAGCCAGGATCACCACAGCAGTGGTTTTTTTAGATAGGTATGTCTCTTGTGCTGTGTAAAATACAGCAGAAATGATTTGCAGGGTACTATATGATTCAACCACCATGAAGAAGTAAAGCCAGGGAGCCCTTAGCTGGAAGTACTTGAGAGTGACAGGCTTGATACGGGGAGGTTTGGAGGACATGGATCACGTAGCCTTTGAGATTCCATTTTTAAAATGGAGCGGCAAAGAGTTGATACACGTGGAGACTGAACAGCCAGTGCTTTAATCAAGTTAGACCACAGAATGACTAAAGAGGACAAACATAAGAAAACAGCTTGATGGGGGTCCCAAAATGGGAACTAGGGGAGGACTGATATGCATATGTCTGCATTGCTGGGAGAGGGAAGAGATGCATGGTGGAGGAACACCTTTGGCCGTTAGTTATGCTAAAAGGAAACTTTGGTTCATGATTTCTCTTGTAAAGGCCAGTGGCATTTTGAATTAGAAAGAAATATTTTGCTTGTGTATTTATTCTGGTTTTGAACTTCAAGTGTAATTAAAACTTCTAATGTGTTCATTGCGAATTACAGTCTAGGTAGAGTTGTAGCCGTTTGAGAAACAAATAATGTCATTTCTGAGAGTGTTTAGGGCAGGCATTAGTTAATATTTGGATTAAGTATTGTTACTGTATGACTGGTACTGCAGTGTGTAACAGTACTTGTATGTTGAAAAATGTTATTACCTTGAGCCCAACGTTTCCATATAATGAAGAGTACATTCTGAAGCCGAAGTCAAGAAGCGTTCTGCTGCTGACCTCAGAGGAGCCAGGATGAGACTGGTGAAAACAGAACGTAGCTGAATTTTTAGTTTGGTTTCTGTGTGTTTAGATAAATTTCTGATTTACTCTCTGATTAATTTCTCTTGAACCTTTCACTGAAAGATGTTGGAAAAAAAATCTTTTAAAATGCATAAAGGTGCATTATCTTGGGCATTGCGTCTTTCCTTACTCATCTAGTATATATTCTATTTTGATGCAGTGGCATAACTTCAAACATTAATCCTCTGGAGGAGTTGTTATCTTTCTATTTTCTCTGAACTCTGCAGTAGTCATGTTGCCTAGATGAGGTAAACCATACCTCATATTTAAAACAAACAAACAACTAACTGAAATTTTCTGCTAGACTTTTGCTCTCTTTGATCATGGGTTATGCATATTTCCCCCAAAATTATTAAACAGAGGAGAGGGAATATAAATGTGTTGAACCATGACTGCTTTGTACCTCTCCTCTCCCAAAAATAAAACTCAAGCCAAGAAAGCCTTCATCTTAAATGGCTAATGCCCATAATTCATCCGAAGTCAAAACTTAAATTTTCTTTTTGGTGAAAAGGTTCTTTCTGTTGTTTTCTTTCTTTCTTTTTTTTTTTTAATTGGTTTTGTTAAACACAACAGCACTTGTATCTCAGCAATGCCGCATGCAATACTGGATGAATGGCACATATCCACAAATTTAAAATTAAGTTTGGTTACTTAGTGTTTTATGCCTTGTCTTGCTCTATGAAATGGATTCATAGTTTTGCATACTCTTTGTCTTTATACTGAAACTGCTGCATGTTTAACCCTTAGGTTTTTAATGCTTTGTTATTGATTTTAGGGATGTTACAAACTAGTTGCTTTGTTCAGTCAGGTTGTGCTTTTCAGGAGAGGAAACTTCGCAGGAACAAGTAAGAGCAAACCTTTGGCAGGGTTGTTCTGTCTTGGAGATATTTGTGGGAGGAACCAACATGGTAGATCAGGAAAAAAAAGTGACAATAAGTTGGCCCTTACTCCCTTGTGAGAGTTGCAACCCCTCTGACTTGGTGGTGCTGGAAAAGCAGCTCTGAAGGGGTAGTGCTCCCTTTTCTGTTTTGTTTCTTTCCATAATTTTCCTGTATAGTCATAAGACAACCAGGTAGGAAGAGAGGGGGGAAATAGATTCATCTTCCCTTTCTTTTAGTTTGCTGATCTAGTGTATGCTGCATGAACTGATGCTGTAAAGGGAGAAATCACCTGTGGATGATAACAAGTCCTAGCAGATTAGTTCTCTCTGTTGTCATTGCTAGCCAGCACCATACATCCGTTTTCCTTCTTGGGAGAGATTGTAAGTATATAGTCAGTCCTTTAAAATTGGCACTGCAGAAAGAGTTGTGATATAAGTAGCTATGGAAGACACGAATATGCACAAAACCTCATGTGTTACATTATGTCTGATTTGTTCTTTTCAAGAATTTTGGTAGCATTCAGAATTAGATAAATGTTGTTCATCTCTTTAGTGCAAAGTATGTGCTTGCCACACGTACACAAAACTGTTTAAAACTTTTCTGCAGTAGCCTTGCTTAGATTGCGTGCATTTAACTTTCTTTTCAAGGCACGCTTACTGTGTCTTGCTGTTTTTACTGCTTTTTTATTTTCATTTTGATGATCTTCAGTGTGACATCTTTTAGCTGGGGTTGCAGTTCTGTTGTCATGCTCCAGACATAGTGGTTTTTTTTTTTCTTCCCAGGGATCATGTGCAAGCAATGCAAGAAAGAAAAGCTCTCCATACTTTACTGGCAAAACGGCAGGAAGATCTCCCTCCTAGGAGAATGAAAGATAGCTACTTGGAAGTTATTCTGCCTCTAGGAAGTCAACCTGAAATAAGAGAAAAGTATCTGAATGTACACAACAGTGTAAGGTAACAAAGCACATACAGGAAAGTGTTAACTTTCATTTACTGTGAATGCTGGTAGTTAATTATCACCCTCCACTGTATCTTACAGGTTTGGAAGGATACTTGAAGATCTTGACAGTTTAGGAGGTATGTATCTATGCTCTTGTAAAGTATGCACAAGTAATGCAGACAAGTGAGTTTGAGTACTGTTGAGTGCTGTTTGGTATAATACAGTGTGACCTCAGAGAGGGAATCACATCAATACAGTATCTCGAAGGGGAAGGAAAAAAAGAAAAGATACTGATGCTGAAAGAGAAAAAAGGGTGATAAAGAACAGACAGAAGCAGAATTGCTCAGCTTCAGCGTCTTGCCTCTGCCAATTTTGTAAAGGACCAGCTACAAGAATAATTCACTGAGAAACGATCCTAGGTTATGAATCTGCATTGAGTGTTAAATCAGAGAAAATTTGCCGAGAGTACTACTTCAAATTAAAACATACGATTTTTCTCTTAAAATAACCTCCACAAAACAACACACAAAACCCAACAGATAGTAAGTGGCAAATATTTTGATCTTCTCCTTGGGGAGAAGAGCATGTAGGGGGAAAGGACGGAATGTATCCATTGAGAACAAATGAAAAACACTTGGTATAAATTCTTGGGTTCTGTCTCCGAATTGATGTTAAGAGTAAAAACAACTCAGTTATTTCTTGAGTTAGATTTCTTAATTTTTTTCATGATTTACATTTATTCATGATCTTTACAAGTTCAAGATCTTTGACTTTTGTTTTGCAGATAAACTAGTTGCTAGGTTGTTAATAAAACTTGGAGATGCTTGTCTCTTAAAGTGTCACCAGGTGACCTCCTCCTTCATCAAAGTTCTGTAGCTGATTGGGAGTGTTTTGATGGAGGTTTTTGACAAAGAATAATTAAGGGGAAGTTCTGAGTAGAACAGGTATTTTGGCAGAAAAGAAAAACATTCTATGGGTCCAGACAAATAAAATTGAGGAAGGCAGAGAAACAAGTGAATGCATGTCACCTGTCTATCAAGGAGACACAAAATAGCTAGATGATTTATATTTCTTTCTGGGATGTGGAAGATAGTGGCTTCAGTACCTGTCCTGAATTAGAAAAGGAGACTTGAAACTATTGGCTACCCTCCATTGGTAGATGAGGTGAGCCTATTTTTCATTCTGTGCCATGCTTATTTTCCCTGGAAATCTGTGAAGATCTTGGGTTTTTCCTATCTTTGTCTTGTTTGTAGTCATACAGGGCTTTAGTCAGCTCCACTGGGGATGTGTTGTTTTGGGTTAATTGAGATTCTGTCCCAATTACACAATATTCAGGATGTGGGTCAGCAGTTTTCACAGGAAAATGTACCGTTTCATCCTGCCTCCAGTGATGCATAAAGGTCTGATTGACTTCTAGTATTTTGTCTTTGACAATAGGATTCTGATAAATCCCATTCAGACTCTTACTAATCGTATCGATGTCATGACTTGATAGGCATAACCGCTTTTGGAATTGTGACTTTAGGAATTTTAAGGGAAAAAAGTCTTAGATTACCTGGAAGTACAGAGATATTCCTTCTCTCTTATCTCATTAAGTACAGACTTTTGATTATGGAAGTCTGTGTTGAGTGAAAATCATCTGAGTACTAGAAAAAAGGTCTTTGCAGCCTCGTGTTACTCTGGAGTCTGTTTACTTGAATGTGCTCTTCTGAGCAGAGCTAATTAATTTAAATAGTGGTTTGGCTAGTAGTAATTACAGTGTGATAAATACCTCTGACTATGCTTTTATGCCTGTAAGGCACAGTTTATCTAATCTGTACCTCTTTAAAGAATTGGTGTTTGAAAATAAGTCCCCAGATAGCATGTGTCCTTGGACAACCTGCATGAAATCAAAACAGGAGGCAGAAAGGATCTGAGACGGTGGGATGCAGGGGTAAAGGGAATAGATTAAGTGGTATTCAAAGTAGAGAAGCAATGGGTTGATTTAAAGTCCAGCCCAGAAGGCCAATCGCATCCTGGGTTGCATCAAAAGAACCGTGGCCAGCAGATCCAGAGAGGTGATTCTCCCCCTCTACTCTGCTCTCGTGAGACCCCCGCCCCCGGAGTACTGTGTCCAGCTCTGGAACCCTCAGCACAAGAAGGACATGGACCTGTTGGAGCGGGTTCAGAGGAGGGACACGAAGATGATCCAAGGGCTGGAGCACCTCTCCTTATGAAGAATGCTGGAAGAGCTGGGGTTGTTCAGCCTGGAGAAGAGAAGGCTCCGAGGAGACCTTATAGCAGCCCTTCAGCACCTGAAGGGGGCCTACAGGAAAGCTGTGGAGGGGCTGTTTGCAAGGGCATGTAGCGATAGGACGAGGGGCAATGGTTATAAACTGGAGCAAGGCAGATTTAGATTAGACATTAAGATGAAGTTCTTTATAATGAGGGTGGTGAGACACTGGAACAGGTTGCCCAGAGGTGGTGGAGGCCCCATCCCTGGAGACATTCAAGGCCAGGCTTGATGAGGCACTGAGCAACATGATCTAGTTGACGATGTCCCTGCTTACTGCAGGGGGTTGGACTAGATGGCCTTTAAAGGTTCCTTCCAACCCAACACGTTCTATGATTCTATGAAAGTGCTCAGCTAAATTTCTCTTTGTGGTAAGTAAACATGCTTATAGCTGAGATAGCTGTCCAGTCACTGTTTTCTTCATAGGAATCCTATGAGTTACATACATGAAAATGTGGAATTTGTGTGCACTCCTACAATAGGATACTTTAGTTTTGTAGTTACTTCTCATGCTTCACAAAGATGGCTTTGATCTGCTCCACTATTTTTTTTGTTAAACTATAGGACAACTGAGAGCTGACTCCCACTTTTCATGTCTCCACAGTTCTAATTTGCTACACTCACACCAAGCAGGAAATGCAGCCAAGGTCTCCATTATCAATAGTTACAGCTCTGGTGGATAAAATCAGTAAGTGGAAATTTGATCAGTAGAAATGGTTTCATCTGTTTGTCTTACTCTTTCAGCAGTTACTGCCTTCCCATGGTTGTTATGGAGGATATCTGCTTCCCTCTCCTGTTTAGTTCACTTCATCTTGTTTTGGCTTTGAACTGTGATTACTGTGGCTTTTGTTGAAGGGGGAAGGGAAGAGGCTTTTGTAGATGCTTTTCAGCATTTTGCATTTCCATTCATTGCAAAATACTACTTTCATGCTTCCTGCACTTCTGCGTTTGGTTTTATTTCGTCATGTGAGTTTCTCAGCTTCATTATTGGACAGTGTTTGTTCTGGTGGAGCTGGACCTTGCTTATGTCACATGTTCTACTAAACACCTCTGTGGCTCTGCCATCCATCTGCCACTTGTGTGCCTGCCTCCTCCTCCTCCTGTTCTGGCTTTAGAAGTCTGATAAGGTAGAAACTGCAGGATGGCAGTGTTGTCTGTTGCAACAGCTGTCTTTTGTGGGTTGTCTTTGTGTGTGTTGCCACTTACAGAACAGAAAAAGGTCTTAGAGAATCCAGTCTTTCTAATATTAGATGTCTCCAGTAACCTCTAATGTTTGTCTTGCAGATTTGTGCAAGAAGATTATATATCCAGACTGTGACATCAAATTCACAGGCAATGTTTCTTGGGTTGGAAGGACCTCAATGGAAGTGAAGATGCACATGCTGCAGGTTAGTTCCTGTGACAGTCATGAGGTGCTTCAGGTGAATTCTGGATGATGACATTATCAGTCTAAATTATATTCTCTGGAATAACTGGTTTTGAAGGGCTTGGAATTGCCCTAGTGTTTCAAGACCAAGATGACTTCCAGTAGTGTAGCTGCAGCAAGATCCTCTGTTGCTCATCTTTCTGCCAAGTCCAGCATTTTGTAATTAAACCGGAACACGGTACTTCTACAGAAAAAAATAGGTGTCTGTGTTCTGTATTTTCTTAAAGAAGTTTCTCCCTGCTTTTGAAAAACTTTATTTTTCTTTTTATCTATGCATTTTATAGTTTTATAATTTTTAATATTGGTATTCAGATTCAGGATTAAATTTTCTCTCTTGTGTTCATCTTATCTGCTATGTGTAATAATTATTGTAATGAGTTATTAAATACTAAATAATAGAAAATAAATTAAGTGAAGGGTGTAACCAGGCTATGCTGTGCAGGAAGCAGAAGGAATATTAATAATTCAATTTAAAATTCCTTAGTGTTTGTATTGAATGTTTAATGTCAGTTGATTTAGTTAATTGAAACATTAATTCAGTAATTTAATTATTTAGAGTAATAAAGGTATGCTATAAGTGCCTAAGTGGTATTAGTAGCTATAATTCAGATAGGTAAATATTTTTTGATTTGGTTTGTCTCCTTAAGTAAGGTCTCTGATGTAGAAGATAATGTTACACCTTTGTTGTCTGAACTCCTCCTGGTGCTGGCTTTAGCAGCAATTTGGTTTTGACAACAAATTGGTGTTTTGGAGTTTCTCAGAATAAAGGGTAAGTGGGTCCTTTTGCAATGCCTGTGTCAGTTTCCTCTCACCCCCCAGCTGAAACTGGTAGTTAATAAGCATTCCATGCTTACTGTTTACATTGCAGAGTTCCTGAAACTAGAGTTTGAGTTTGTGTTATTTCCTTCTTTGACCAATTGTGAGAGATCTTAGAAGGGATGACAGAAAGTGAAAGTAAGCAACCTTAACAGTGTGATTGCATAGTTGATGTCAACTGAATAGCTTGCTAAGCACATTTTACAGTTTTAGAGTTTAAAAATATAACTGTTTCCTGTCTCTCTTAGCTACATGATGGTGATTACAGCCCTGTGTTAGATGCAACCTTTGTCATGGTGGCCCGGGATCCAGAAAATAAAAGGTAATTTGTAGGACAGGAAAATAGTCTTCAGACTCCTGCTATGGTAAAAATAGTGAACATGTGTAGAAACCATACAGTGTAGGTGATAAATAAGTCACATAGTCGTCGTTTTCTGCTGGCAAGTGTTACTTTCTTGGAGCAAGCTTCAGAGCATTGATTTCAGCAGTCAGATGATACTGGGAATTACTGTTAGTCTTGGGTTCTAACCTTTTCCTTTAAGAGATTTTCCCTGTGTTTGACTGGCCTGATGAACATGGAGGTGAATGAGTTGGCTAAAAACCCACCTGCATGCTACAGTAGTTGTTAGAATTAATTGCTTTCTTGCCCTAAAAAAAATTAAAAGGTTGAGTCTCAATGGTTAAATAGCCTTTGAGTGAATAGTACCATTAATTCCCTAATAGACACGTGATAGGTGTCATCCAAATAACTCAGCCTAAAACTTGGTTAAGAAAGTGATGTGGAACTGATAAGTATTTTCAGAGAACTAAAACAAAATTAAGTTTCTTATTTTTTTGATTTCACTCTCTCTGTACTTCCTTAGTCATTAAACCAACAGGCTGCTCAGTTTCAGTTTTGGTTTATATGACTCCAGCCCTAGAAAAAAAACATTTGTATGTCTTACATCTTTCTTGTATAACCTGCAAAAGTAATAAACAATTTTCTATTTCTAACTAGTTTAAGTAATTGCCTGTATTTCATGAAGAGGGATATGTTCAATGAAGGGGTTTTGCTTGACATAATTATTTAGTCCTGATTATATTATAAGTAGTTATTAGGTTCGTTTCCTTCAGATCTAGATATTTTTTTAGAACCCTTTAACATACCATACATTAAAAAAAAGCACTTGTATTTATGGTTCTCATTTTAAGGACTTACTTTGCAAAAGAACTACGTCAAATCTGTTGTAATTATACACTGGCAGATTGACTGAGGACAAGCCTGTATGGACTTGTGCAGATAGATACAAACTTCAGTGGCTGTTCTTCAAGCCAGCTGGCCACAAGCTAGCTGTGTTTTGGGAAGCATTGTGTCCGTATAAGCATAGTATTTATTCTATGTGATGTGAAAATGTTATAGAGAGGTACAGGGTATGTTAGGTTGGTTAAAGTGCCACAGAAACATGGTTGTGTGGCTTTTGGATCATAGCAAACTCGCATCTCAGCAGCTCGGGGCTTGGGCAGGAGACCTGATGTAGATGTATCCTGGGCTGAGGAGAGGGAGAATGAACTCTGCAGTGCAGGAGCTGGTGTGTCTCCAAAATTCAGAGCTTTAGCAAACCAGGAAAGAGCAGTTTGTTCCAAGTGAAAGGTACTCTCTCCGTGCCTCTTGTCACCAGCCCAAGTAAAGGCTTGGGATAGAGGTGAACTGTTCAGCAAAAATAATAATTGGAAAAATAATACTTGGAAATTATGGGGAAGAATGGCTCTTGAAAATGAAGCATTTGCCTTGCCTTGTGAAAAGAAATAATTAAGTGTTACATAATCAGGTTAGAGTAAACTTACTTGTGCAGTAAAATAAACATACAAATTTGTACTTGAGGGCCTCATATCATCTGTGATAAGTGGTACATGTGGTAAACAGCTTTTGGCTGTTGATAAGGGTGTCATGGGAACGTGTAGATTATAAGAACACTTGCTAGCTATGGCACTGTGCTCTTTCTATTCCAGGAGGGATGATACTGTTCAAGTTTTATGTATCTCTCTTAGACTATCCTAGATCATCGCATCTTCATTTACTGAGTTTCTAAGCAGCTTTCTGCTTGAATAATCTTCATTATAAACTATGGGTACAGTTTTAACTCTTTAAGAAGCATAGATGCATTCCTTACTCTTTCTCAATTATACTGGATAGTGGTTGGATCACTTAATTGCCTCTTCAGAGTCAAAGCTAATATGATATTCTCTTGGCAGCTGCCACATAACCCGAAGTGTATGTCTTTTCATCTTGTAATGTGTATGTAAGCAAACATGGAAGACATGTTATAATGTATTCACAGGACAAATTCTTACAATGTTTGTAACTTAAAAAAAAATTCCTGTCTGTAGGCCAGCATTTGTTAATCCACTCGTTCCTGAGACCCCTGAGGAAGAAGAAATCTTCAAGCAAGGGGAATGTATGTCGTACTTCCTGGTAGTATGCGCATCTGCCTCAGGTTCAACTTAGTAGCTGGAAGGAAGTAGACTTCAGAAGTTCTGCTTAGAAATGCTCCTAATTTGTTTAAAATCAGATTTTTATTCTGTCTCGTGTCAGTAGTGTAAGAGAGTTTAAAAGCCTGCTATATCACATTCTTGGAAATGCTTTGGCTAAACTGACACGCAAGGGTACTTCTGATGTGCTCTGCACCCCTCCGTGACTTCTCCATTTCCAAGATGCTTGCTCCACTTCAGATCTGAGCGCGGCACACAGGCTTTCCTAATGTTCTGGCTGATTGATTGCCCCCATGGCGGGTCTGCTGGGTGCATCACAGCTCCTTCCCCATCTGGGCGCCCATGTTCTTTTTTGGAAAGAAACTGAGAAAAAGAAAGGGGGAGAGCAGGGGAAGGAGTGTGTATCTCCATCTTTTTTTGTTTCAAGCTGGAATTTTAAAGCAGAGAATTAGAGAAACTTTAAAGACTGAATAAACTGAACAGGAGGTATTTTAAACTAAAATTTCAATCATTGTGGCATATGGTAATGAATTCTATCATAAATTTACATCTTTGTACTATTGGCAAAACCTGAAGAAGATTGCTTGTTCTGTAGGGTTTCTTGTTTGATACGTTTTTGTGTACTTTGAGGGGAGTACTTAAGTTTTCTGTAGGAGAGGTGGTTGGATGGGTATCACAGTGTATGTATAAAAGATCCTCATCACATTGGTGAGGTAACAGTGAACTTCTGCTTTATTTTTTCTTTCATGCAGTCAGTTCTAAAAGCCAAATTTCTCTTTGAATCTATGGAGCTCTGAAGTTACAGCTTTTAACTTACGGGGGGGAAAGAAAAAAGGAAAGAGACAGCTGATTCTAGGTTAAAATCTCCAGAGCCAAGCCAAATGTTTTTTTTTTTCCTTTGAACTCAAATATGAATATTTTTTTTTAATGTTTAGCGAACAAGCTGAAGAGGATTGATTTCAGTACTGCCTCCTTACTGAAAATGGCTCCCACTGCAGAAGAAAGAAACATTGTTCATGACATATTCCTTAATACATTGGACACAAGGCAAGAAGGGGGGAGGGGGGAGGAGTACTGAAGTCTTAAGAGAGGGAAAAGTAGTGGGCCTTTTGAGTGGTTGCTTGTAAGAGGGTAGTCTGGAATAAATGCATGCTTTTTCTTTTCCCGTTTTACGATTTAAACTCTGGGCCGTTTTATTTGAAACACAGGTACAAAATGTAATATGGTGTCTACACCTCTTAAAAGAGTCCTCTGTCATTCAAGAGCATTAGGTGTGGTAAAAGTGACAGAGTTAGTACAAAGAGCTTTTGAGCAAGCTGTTATGAGTAATCTTGAGGAAAAAGGTTAATGATGTTTAGCCAAATAAGGGAATGGTTTTGCAGCCATGTGACTTGCACAGTCTAAGAGTTTTCTGCCATGATATCTTGGAAAAAAAACCTGTGAGGGCAGGGATTGGCCATATTTTGACCACGTATTCTTGCAGTTTGTTTTAAATATAATATCTGACAACATTATTCGAGGGAGACTAGTGTTGGTGTACTTCCCTTATACTTGAGATTCGTGCGAAATTTTCCAGTGCCGCTGGTGATAGAACAATGACATTAGTGCAATGTTGGATTTGAGGATAATGTATAATTTCTTGAACTTACTAACATTACATAATTGTTGTTTTCAAAGCTGTTTACCAAAGTGAGACATACCTTCCCTTAAAATTAGCAGATTTACTTTGTACATCTTCTGTCTGGATTTAAAAACCTCAGACTGTCTGCATGTTTGATGTTGAATTACTCTGTTAACTCATTGTGTGCTTTCAATTCATCTTATGACTTAAAAACCAGAGTAAGGCTTTTCTGGCAAAGTGTGTGCTTTGTGGTTGTGATTTATCTTTTCTTTCATGTACCTTTCTTGAGTTTTTTCATTCACATAAGCTTGAACATTAGCAGAAGTTTTTGAAAGATTAGGAGTGTAGGCTTATTGCAGTAACAAATCAAAGTATCACTTTAGATAAGGCTTCAAGGTCAGTTAGAACGGCTTTTAGTCATAGCATTTCTGTTTTTTGGTGGTTTATTTTGTTTGTTTGTTTGGGTTTTCTTTGTAGTGTTTGTCTGTATTTGCTATTTGTGCATTTTTGACTTGCGGAATTCTGTTAATGTAGGCTATAAAGTTTATTGTCTCTTCCAAAGGACAGTAAGTTTCCGGAGTCGTAAATTACCACCCAATTCGGTGTGGATGGAAGATGCAAAGCTAAAAGGTCTACAGATTTGCCATCCTCAGGTATTTTGAAAAATATTAATGAATTACAGAAACAGTTATCCATTATTTTGTTTTGGCTCTGCAGTCTTTGCAATGTATTTAGATCTTAGTTTCTTTCACCATTTTTCTATTATCTGTATGGATTGCCACTGCAAAACAGAAGATTTTTAATTACCTTGTTTTCTTACTAGACTATTCATTTTGTGCAAAGAAATTCCTTTGCAAAGTGTTTAAGTTGGGCTTCTGGTTGTTGATGAATTTTGAGTTTTTATCTTATGTTGTCAAATGAGTCAGATGAGCTCCTATTAAGTAAAGTTGCCTCAGCCATTTGAACTTTTGCACATATATTTCAGTAGCGCTTTTTATGCATTCAGATGCTGGGAGTGCCGTTAAATACTGTGAACTGAAGTGCAGACTTCAATACCATGCTTTGAAAAGAATATATGTAACATAGCAGCTTGATTTTTGTTTCTACATACAGGAACGGAACATCTTCAACAGGATCTTTGGGGGTTTTCTCATGAGAAAAGCATTTGAACTAGGATGGGCAACTGCTTGCAGCTATGGGTGAGTTGTAGACCTATCCTACTTATATAATCCAGAGCACTGTGCACATATACATAGGTTGGGAAGCCAGGCTAACCAACCTAATGACAATCTGAGCAGAAAAGACCTAGGTGTCTAGTAGAATCTTGCACTATTAGCACAGAGCATTGTTTTACTTAGAGCATCTGTTACATTTACAAGGAGATACGCATCTTGCTCCTTGGAGCTTGGTTTTTAAGCATTACATGTCAAGATAGAAAATACATCCTTTTTCTGTTCTCTTTTATCTTGCCAATCTATTGAGATTGACTTTTGAAGATCTGTTTTCTTTCTAACCATGTAAAATAGACGTTCGGTCAAATAAATATTGCATATCTTCATTCTGTACTCAATAGGAATGGTTTCTGACCACCTTCTTGTAACTGCTTATGCTTAGAAAGTGTGACTGAGGTCATCACCCAGCAAAGATCTATGTATAAGTTTAATGGAGCACGCATAGCCTGATAGAAAGTGAAGTGTTTTATATCAGTGCTTGGAAAACTGAGGCCTAAGCAATGATGGCATGAAGACTGCCTAGCAAGTGTAAGTCATAAGATAGAATAATGATGCAATAATGTGTCCTTAGAGAGTGTGTATTTTTATGTGTGTAAACTCCAGTTATTTTTGTCATGGGTGATGACATAATTCTTTAGCGCTTCCTGTGGCCTGTGTTTAAGAGAGGTCTATTTTCTAGTAACCCTTCATTAAAATGCGGGCAATGAAATATTTTAAATTTCTCCAAACACCTTTGTTATTCTTGAGAAGAAGTTTCTTTTTTTTTCTTGCTCAGGGGTTCCAGACCTTTTATCGTGTCTGTTGACGATATCATGTTTCAGAGGCCAGTTGAGGTTGGATCCTTATTACTGCTCTCTGGACAGGTAAGAGTTGATTTCTTTTTGAAAAGGAGAAAAACTTATCTTTGCTGTAGTCACTGTTAATTGCTGATGATGAGCAGTGCATTATGAGAGTGTATGACTTTTCTTGTTAAACAGTGCAATGAAGTCTGTTACAGTTTTTCAATGCTAGTGATGAATTATGACATATAACTCTTATCTTGACTACGTAGGTCTGTTACACAGAAAAAAACTACATCCAGGTTCGAGTACACAGTGAGGTTTATGATGCAGATACCAGGGAGCACCACACAACCAATATCTTCCATTTTACGTTTATATCAGAAAATGAGGTCCCACGGGTTGTCCCCAAAACTTACGGAGGCAAGTATCCAATTAATGCGTTGTCATCATAACTCTGTAGACTAGATGGCTTGCTTTCTGTTGGAACATTGGTGGTTTTAATAGGCGAACTATTGGCATTTGAATAATTTAGCAGGATTTCATGGCAAACCACATTTATTTTATGCTTTGATGACAGTTGCTTTTAATCTTACCATTCTGTGTATTTGCCCAGCATTGATACTAAGTTACTAATGTGGTTCTCTCTTTTCTCCACCTTATTTCAGAGTCCATGCTGTATTTAGATGGGAAGCGACACTTTGCTGCAACCATGAAAGAAATCTGACACACACTGAATGCTGCATCAGCAGTGTAGCAGCATGCTGTCCTGGAGAGAGTTGTCACTAGAGATGGCTAACAGCCAGGTGCTTGCAATACTTAAAAAAAAAAAAAAAAAAAACCAACCCCAAAAAAACCCCCACCACCCCAAACCAAACCCCACAACAAAAAGTACCTTTTTAGTGCTATGTATGTATTTGCATATATTTGGATTTTTATTCTCTGCTACTAGGATTTGTTGAAATCTACTTTTACATGCCAATGCTAGGCAAAAAGGCTGAAAAAAATACCATCTTAAGCTTTAAATAGCTTCTCTTCATCTGCTTTGAGAGATCTCATTACGACCTTTGCTATCCTGTCACCATCTGCCTTCTTTCCCTTGGTTGATCTTCTTTGTGTTTCCCTGATAAGGGATAGAGGTTCTATCAGAAAAATAGGTGCAATAAGTAGATGCACACAAACGAAGCCGTTTGACCTACGTTCTTGTGTAAATTAGGTTTAGGGTGGGTTTTTTTGTTTTTTGTTTTTTTTTAACAAGGACACATGCATCTGGGCAGCAGCATAAACTCAGAAGTTACTAGTGTGTGTGCAATATAAAGCAGGTGTTTCCCATCAGCTGGGATTTTACAAGGTTGTTACAGCTTCTGTTTTGGATGGTTTCATGTTCCCTTGGGAGGAAACTGATTTTTACAATGAAATGAGATGGCCAGATGGTCTCTTCTGGCATTCTGTTTGCATGCAGCCAGTCCTTGCCAGCTTCTTCTAACTTTGGCATTTTTTTGGCATATAACTGTAAGTGAGTTCCTTAGTGAATTATTTTTCATGGCTTGTAGAGTAGAGATCTGATTGGTGAGACTGGATGGGACTGGGAAATGGCATTGTAGAGCAAAACTTTTTGGTTTGTTAGGAATTGGGAGCTGAAAAGGTAAAATACTTCTCAAATGGTAATGGTTATGTTTGATTTGGAGTTAGGGGTCCAGAGAATCTGTGTGGGGCAGCTCCCAATTCAGCTGCTGAATGCTGGGAGGATTTTTATCTCGCTGAGGGCTGGTACAGCTAGAGGACAAGATCCTCAGGTAGACTATTTGTCCGGTTCCTTGGTAAACCATAATGAGATACGAGTATCGCACAGCTTTAAAAGTTGTCAAGTTTACCTGAAGGACAGAGTAATTCCCCAGCACAGAGGGGACACCACGGTGGATGTAACTGTGGCATATAAATAACAGGAAGAAAGTACTTGATACTGAAGTGCTTCTAATGTCATGGAGAAACTTTTGATAATCTCCAATATCTGGCAGATAAAGCCCAACATCCTGAAATTAGGAAGGTGAGAGGATGGGAGGCATCAGCTTTTAGCAGTGAGGATGATTAGTCACAAGCACAAAATTGGTGTGCTTTGGTACCTTCAAATCAGGACACCCAAAGAGAAGCGGTTAGGCTCAATGGTAGGTTAAACGGATGAAACATGGTGTCTTAAAATATACAAGAGAATCTGGCATCTCTGCTAGGTTTAAAATATTTTGGAATCAGGAAGCAGCAAGTAGAAATTATGAGAACTGGCTCAGATGCATGAAACAGGTTGATAAAATAAAGCAACGTGTTGAAATTTTCTTTTTGAGAAATTCACGATTAGGACCAGCTTCCTTTGGTGATAGGACAGCATGAAGTTTACGGCTCCAAACAGCTGATTGCTATTCATGTGAGGAGAGGGAGCATTGCAATAACCAGCCTTTCCTTTCTAGGATTTGGCTGCCTGTGTTTCTAAGTTAGCTAGCTTTTCAGTGGAGGCACCGGGGTGTTGCCTGATCTGGATCAGATTAATGCATTGCAGTGACAGTAAGGTCTTGGTTCCTTACGTAGACTTTCTCTCTTTGGCCACACGCCACTGCTGATCCAGCTGTATGATCTTATAATCTTCTTATTTAGCGGTTAAGATACCATGGATATGTATTGTATTTTCTGGTTTTCTCCTTTTTAAAACTTTTTGGAAGCTGAATATACTTAACTGACCACAGAAATAAAGAACTGAAATTCTACCCCAGCTTCTTTCCCCCTTGCTGAATGGGTCGCTGTTGGCTATTAAGAAAATAAGTAGGAAGGCAGGAAGTGGAGGGATCTATTTCAGAACTATGTCTTACTCCTGACTATCTCCAGGTTTTTATCGTTGACCCAGTGGTCCTACCTGGGTCGCTTTTGTATAACATTTGTAAGTTAAAGGAGTACCAAGTTCTTCCTCTACTGCCTTTTCAGCTGTATTTAACTAGGAATTCATCATAATTTTAAAATTCAGCCTTTGGGAAGGGACTGGAGAGGAGAAAAAGAGGTAACAGATTAGGGAGCAAGGCGTGACACCAAAACGTCCGGACACAGTGAAGAAAATAAATCCCACAAATGAAGATGCTTAGAAGAATTAATGTGTCTTCAAAGTTCATGATAACTTAATCGTGTACCCCAATCACAGCAGTTATAGAAATATATGTACAGTCATACAGAAAGTGTGTGTATATATATACATATGTAAAATTTGGAAAATATATATTGTAATAAACAGAAAGACACAGAATATGTGCTCACATATTTTTTACTCTGAGAAGATAACTCCAAATTGTCACCCTCTCTGACAATAGGCTAAATGTATCTTCAAGGGTGTTATTTATGCACATTGCTGTATAGCTTTGTGTGCGAGATAAAACTGTTCTCAGATCTCACATTCAGAATTAGAATATTTTAACATAGCAATTAATGTTGAGTTTATATTGTAGCTTAATGACCAACCTGTCACTGCTGTAAGTGACTGTTACCACACAAGCCTAAAGGTTTTGGTATGAAATCTTTTTATTATAGAGAGCCTATCTGTGTAATTGGCTGTGGCTCCATAGTGGGAAGTAAATGTTTCTGTGCCCGTTGTGTCTTGGAATACAGTGAGGAAGTCTGTAGTAGCTGGATTGCCTGCCCTAACCCTCTCAGTAGTAAATGGTGATATAAAAGGAGATTTCTGTGGGACTGGCAGAGCTCAGTGCCCAAAAAAGCACTTTGTTTTAAATGTTTTTATTTTTCTGTGTTTAAAAAAAAAAAAAAGTATTAAAATTTTACTCAAACTTATTGTAACAGCTTGTGGTAGTTCTTCTTCAAGTACACACGATTCCTTCGCAGCCATGTCGTGGTGTACAGCATTCTGGGAAGAAGCTTGCTGGAGCTGGTGCAGTGTGGGCCTCTGAGTGAAGGTTTAGTTCAGAAACCCGCTCTATACTTTCTGCGTGCTTAAGTGGCTTTACTGCATGTTCAGTCCAGCCTTTGTCTGGTGACAGACTTATTTGATCACTGGTCCTCCTCTGAATGCATTTTTACCTAGGTGTGGGAGAGATTATTTCTTCACGGGTGGGGCACTGGCTAACAGGAAAATAAAAGGGTAAGTATTCAGCTTTCATGAAAGAGAAACCGAGGTCTCTTTTTGTGGAATGTGTAGTTGGATGACGATACCTGCATAGAAGATGTACTGGAGCACTTGCCCTGACAGCAGGGCATCCTCGTTCCTGCAGGGCTGGAGACACTCCTGGGCATTGGCTGCTCTTTACTCTTCTATCTTCTGCTACGTAGCAGAAATGGGAGATTTCTGGAGGGAGGGGAGCATGGCTCTGGGGACTGGTGCTTGGGGCACTCAGAAAGGACTGTCGCTTCCTGCAGTAGGGACCCATCCTCCAGACCCTCTGTGTCTTGACAGGCTGGTGAGGAGCCTATGAGGGGGTCGTCTCCAGAAATAAATGCCGCTAAAAGTAAGTTTCTTCTTATTGGCATCGCAAGTAGGCTAGTGCCAGGGCTCTGCACCGCAGAAGAGGCAGGGCTGGCTGCCTGGGGAGGAAGAACTTTCTCAGAGCATCTGGGGGTGGCGGGGCAGCATCTGCGGGTGTTGTTCCGTGAGGCTGGCTTGCTGGAGTACCGGGCCCAGAGGCAGCGGTGGTGTAGTTGTCACAACAGTTCCTACCCCAGCAAGGTCCCTTCTGCTTGCAGAGGTGGCTTTCACCTGCAGACCTCACTGGTGTATAAAGCATCTCTTCAGCTGCTGAGAGAGCAATTGGGGCATGTGAGAGACTTGCCCAAATCAGCAGTGGAAGCTGAAGGCAGTTTCTTATTGCTAGTAGTTACTTGCTTTGCAGGAGCTCTTTGCTTTTTCTTTTGAAAAGATGAGTTCACGATGTCAGCTCCGTGCACCTGCGTTTCACGTGTTTCCGAGAGAGGCCCGTGAATACATCCCAGGGTTTGGGAAACAGAGTTTTGCGAGATTTAATTCTACCACTATTTCAAACTTCAGGTGAAGAGTAGTGGAAAAACAGACCACCATCATTCATACAGTTACTGCTTTGTGAGAGACCATTGCTGATGGCACTGCCTGGTCTATTTGAATTCATTTGAGGTTGCCGTGATGTGAATCACCAGTTTCAAACTGGTGGCCGGAAATCAGGTTCTTAGATTCAACTCTGCACCAACATTTGAAAGGGTCGTATTCAAGCAGTGCTAAGGATGTACACTGCAGTGTGGACTTCAGTGAAGTTTGCTGGTGGATCTTCTTTCTTTCAGAGGATGATGTTACTTTTATTTGTTTAAAAAAAAAAAAATAAATCGGATTTTCATTCTGGTCCCACTTGTGCTAATCTGAAAACTTTGCTTTTACACCTGTGCGTAAGACCTTTCCAACTAAGGCCATGGCAATCCCTAATCCAAATAGTAGGCAGGGATTCGTGAGGTGCAGGTGGAAGAGGAGTGGGTTTCTGTACTGCCTCAGCATTTATTATCACTAAGGGGTCAGAATCAACTTCAGCTGTTTAATTGAAACTACCTATATTTTATCTTTGTCAACTGCAGACCATGTATGTTGCTTAGTTTCCCAGAAGTTGTCCTTCAGCTCAGACATATTTTATATGTGCTTAATAGAAGAGGCATATTTAGAGACCAGAACTAGAAGGATGATTGCAGAAATCTGTTAATTGTAACAGAAGGGCAAAGCAAACCTTTAAACTCCTTTGCCTGCTGGATAATCCTATCTGAGATACTGGCACTACTAGAGTCCGATTTTGACATTAATTTTTTCTTGATGGTTTTGCTGGAAGATCTCAAACCCACCACATGCTGATCATATAATACAAAGAATTAGACAGCCATGTGCACCTCTGAAATAGCTATCGCAGCATCGTCCTTAAAGTTGCGTTATCAATTCATTACTATTTCACTGCACTTATCAGGTGTGTATATAGTACGTGTGTGAAGGTCCAAGAGCATGATTCTTCCACAAAACGTCAGTTTGGAATAGGGCCTTATCCTTTGAAGAGGTTTACTTGCTCTGTTCATGTATAGTTTCTAGTCCTGCTTTCTGTTGTTCCTTCCTTGACTTCTCCCTGCAGCTGGGGGAACAGCCACCCAAGGAAGCTCTGTACTGCCTGGGGCTGCTCATCAGGCTGTTATGGGCTGTTATGTGACGGAAGGTAGCACAAAAATCAGCTGATGCCATTAAATGGTGCATGTTATCCCAGGGTATGCTGAAAGGAAGTTCTCAATAGTTGAGCAAGAGGAAGGCAGTAGCTTTAGTAGGTAGCGATAAGGCAGATCCTCAGCTTGCCCTTTGTCTTGCGTGTCTGCAAATCCTTGTGATCACAGACTTCAGTGTTTCACCCTCCCTACCGCATTTCCAGTGTTGTTATTCTATTGAGGGATCTGATCTTCTGTCCTTCAGTTTCCCTTTTTCCTGGAGGCAGCGTGTAACTGAGAATCTGCCTTTGTTTCTGCCTCTCCCCCTTTCCCTAAGTCCCACTTCTCCCCCCCAAATACCAGCACTTTTGCATTTTTGTTTCCCAGTCTTTTCCTTCCTGAACTTCCCTCCCAGCATATCCAAATCTCTGTAAAACCCCATTCTCTCTTGCCATAGAAATAATCTTTCATTTCAACTATGTAATGTGACATAGCAACTCGGGTCTTTGCTTAAGGACTATTTCCCTCAGACTTTTTATTCCTATTGAACTGCTAAAAAAAAATAAATAATTCCTTAGCCCATTCCCTGCCACATGCATGTAGAGGGCTGGGGCCTTCACATTTGGCAGAGTTACAGTGCTGTGGACCTAAATCCGCACTGTTCAAAGCGTGCAGATAGGCCTCGGTTTTCTTCAGTCAGTAAGTGTTCCTCCTGTTTTCTTTTCTTGGCTCAGGATTTGTACAGCTTTCGACATCTGCTTTTGTTTGATGTGTGTGCTACGGCAATACCACCTGTGGTTTTGTTGCTTTAACTTGCTACTTGCCTGGCTCCGCAAGGAATGGTGGGCTGGATGGAGCGTGTTCAGCATGCAGGTCGTAACTCATCTCTGGCTTTATCGCACCTCCTCTGCTGGCTTAGTATCAGAGGTTTTTGCTGTTGGGGCGAGTGTTAGGTGTGAGAGTGAGCTGGCCAGAGAGGCTGAAGAAGAGGGCACACGCGCTATTTCTAAGGCAGACAGGAGCGTTAGGTTTGTTTTGTGCCTTGGGCTGTTTCTGGATATCCATGTAATAGCTGGGCCTCTGTTTGTCACGCTGCAGTTCCTTGGAGTTATTTGAACGTTCTCGCTGTTGATGTTTTTGGTGTTCCAGAGTTGATAAAGGCTGTAAACAAAACCCTGAGTAAAATTCAAGCAGATGATTTACAGCCTAGCAGTGTGAGAAACCGCCTCTCTACCTGCTGCCCTCTGGTCACATGGGCTGGAGCAGCGCATTACCAGCCTCTGGCATTTGGCGTTGGTCCCGCTGTGCCTCTGTTCCCCTCTGGATGGGATCAGCTCTTCCTTTCTCCAGTCCTTGAAGGGACCAGGGTGATTGCACTTGGTGGAGTTCTGCTTGCTCTGGCTATGGTTCCCTCTGTCCCAGGCATGTGCTTAGGTGTTCTTCGCATCAGAGCTGAAGCAAAAGTCAAGCAGCCGCCTCTCTTTTCTGTCTGCAGTGACTAAGCCGGAGAGCTGCTCAATATTCACCGACCTCTAGAAAATCAGGTAACTTTACAGTGAGGATGCAACTGCTGGTCTCGTTCTGCAGCACTGTACTGTACTGGAGTGTCTGTGCACAGGGAAGGGAATTGTATGGCCTGGTGGGGGAAGGGGAAATGAGCTCTCACAAGTGAGGGATCCAACCAAGAGTAATAACATAGCTGTGCTGGACTGGAGCAGGGAGGAAGCCGCCTCTGGGGCCTTTCCAAGGATGACCCTGGTGAAGGGCTGACACTGACTACAGGCGCTATTCTTCCAGTTGCACAAACTCTAGAACACCATGTTAAAAAGAGGGAGAGGCGGGAAGGAGCAAGAGAAGATATTCCTATGAAAGAGATCTCCAGTGCTCACAAGTACAAAGTATGTCTTATGTGGAGATGTTCTTTTCCCTTGACAGAAGAAATTCACGTACATGAGCCACCAGAGTTTCTGATGGTCACTGGACGTGTCAATACTTGGGCTCTTGGGAAAGACTACAATTACTCCCTTCAAACTAGGAGTCACAGTTAATGAGTAGCACAGGACACTAACCACTATGTACATATATTAACAGTGTGGGGCCATGGAAAAATTCAGACCCTGTGAAATGGAATCGATCTTATCAGCACATACGCTACAAATACGAGCATGGAAAAAACTACCGGTTCAGCTCTTGAACCCCATGAACTGACATAGCTGTATTTTTTTCAGTGAAGTTGTACCGATTTATGTAGCATAGGATATGTTCTTAGTAGTTTAAAAATGTTTTCCAGCTTTGGACAGACTGGAAATTTAATTCAGCAGCTGTAACTTCTTTCTGGCTTTTGGGTTAGGTGCTATTGCCTCCAGACTACAGACTAATGTACCGTAACCAAGTGGCTCTTTTCTATCTGTAGCTCCCAGAATATGACCAAGCAGACAAGATTTTTGCAGAAATTAAGTAATCTCTCAATAGCAAAAGTCATGAATCTAAGACCGAGATGCTGAGAGGAGTAAACTTTGGGAAAACCAAGCGTCTAAACAAGGTTTACAAGGAAAATGTGTTATTTCACAAGAATATTCTCTGATAACTAATAAGGTACCTGTGCTTCACACAGGTTAGAGTCCTGTTTAAGCAAAAAGACCTTTAATGGTCTACCGCAGTTACATATTAGTCAAACTCATGAAAGTAACAAAATTAATGAAATTTTATTGGCAAAAATCAAGTTGAATGTGACCTATGTAATTCAGCAGAAGCAAACCTCAGTTTAGTTTATCAAAATACTTCAGTTTTCCAGCTGGATCTGGAATTATCTGTGCAAGAAAGAAAATGAAAATGTTATTCTAAAAACAAAACCACGCAAATGCAATAAACTATAAACCCAGCACGGCATAGTATTTCATAGTATGATGCCAACCCACAAGCAACACCCAGGGGTAATTTATCAGTTGACTTGCTATTAGATTACTGTTTACCTCTAAAGATACCTAACAGCAGTAGCAGAATGATTTAACTAATTGGCGGAAGAGAGAGTGCAGCCTACCAAAGGAAGACTTTTGACAGCTGGGAGCACATACGGCTATGTTGCTTGCCCCAAAAGCAAGATACTTTAATAAATTAATGTCTGTAATTAAGACAAATCTTTGAATTTACTTACAGTTCTTCCCTTGGCCACCACACTCTCATGGCTTCCTCTGGTTTGATCTAATTAAATCAAACACATTTAGAAGGTGTGGCTACATCTTCGAGAAAGTCTTTTTGAACTACTTTGCTATTTAAATTATCTGCATCTTTTGCAGAGAGGAGGAAGAGAATGCTTATGTATTGTTTTAGGTCTTTAAATTGGTAGTATTTGAGCTGTTAACCTCAATATTTTAAGACTGTTTTTTAGAAAATATGTTCATGTCACATTATTTAGGTAATCCATGGTTATGGACGGCAGAACTTTTCAGTGCCAAAATAGTCCGTTAGGCCAGCCAGCCCTCTTTCATTTTACAGTCTTAATATCCAGCTTCCCCCACTAAGACACTCTCCTGCTGGCTTGAAAGAGGTGACTCCTAGCCTCCAGTCATCCTGGGAAGCTTTCACATCCAGCAAAGAAACATTGTTTAACATTCCGCTGTTTTTACTATCAATTACAGTGCTCGCTACTCTGCTTAGAGGCTGCTGGGACCTGTGTTTTGTTGAGCCAGCTCTTCAACAACAACGCTCTGTCATCACCAGATGGTTGAGAAGAAAGCCACATGCTCAAATAAATGGCAGTGATCTCATCTGAACTAGGCAGCTCAGGCCTCTAGTGAAAGTTGCATTATTCCGCTGAGGCTTGATCCAAGCCCAGAGAACACAAACAAGTTCAGTGGGTGTTTATCTGACCCCTGGCTCTTCTGCTGGTAGTCACATGTAGGGGAGTAGTAACAAAGGAGAAAGAGCTACTGCGCAGCAAAGCAGTGCTCTCTGCTGGAGTTCTGATAGTGGCACACTGGCTCTGTCAGGTACTACAGCAGCCTGGGGACTTGTCCCTTTCTTTTTTGTGTAGCGTCTAGGATCCACAGTAAGACTTGACAGAGCCAAGAATTTATATGAACAAATAACTGAGAAGATAGGACAAACTCAAGACTTGTTTCCAACTTCCTCTCATCAGGTGTTAACAGGAAAAAAAGTTCTTGATCACGAACTCATTGCTGCTCAAGAGAGTTTTGTTCATATGCAGGGAATTCAAAACAACTGGAATATGTCTAGTGTGAGGGAAATGAGCTCCTAATGAAATCACTAGTAATCCAAAAGCTGCAACTACAATAATGCAAGTTTACTCATATCATTTCATTGAAAGTTGCAAAGATTTTGGATTTTGCTTTAGTGGAAATGGTAACTGAGTGTTTTTTAGTAGTACGTGCATTTAAATAGAGTGACTTACTGTTTCACTGCCAGGTTTCCAACCAGCAGGGCAAACTGGAAAAAAAGAAAAAAAGGACAAAGTTAGTAAAAAGTATTTTTTAAACACGCTTACTTTTGTGAACTTAATATTCTCTTTCTGAACTTGAAGCGAAGCAGCACATAAGTGTCACATGTAAATATCTGCAACTATTATATATACAGTTTTTTTTATACATGGGATGGTGTCATAACATTTTATGCCTGATACCACCTATCATTTCATTCACTGCACGAGGCCAGTCTCTAATGCTACTGAGTACTTTTATTCCAAAAAACTACAAAAACAGCTTCTGGTTTAAGTAAAACAATCTTCAACATGAAAGTATTTAAAAGAGAGAGCACCTTCTCCATGTTTGTCAGTGTATTGGAATGCTTGTACTAAACGAAGCGTTTCATCCACTGATCTCCCGACAGGAAGGTCATTCATCGTGATCTGTCGAAGGATCCTCTTATCATCAATAATGAAAAGGCCTCTGTGAAAAAAATTTTTTGGTGTGCATGTTAGTAAAGAGAACTAATTGCACTAATAGTGTCCACTATTTTATGTCTGCTGGATGGGAGGAATTTGATCTCTGCAAACAACATACAATACCCACCACCTTAGAATACCAATTATAATACTAAGACTAGAACTAACCTACCATTCTTTACCTGCGGTATCAGATGACATGAGCTGAGGGTAACTTAAAACCAGAAAAGGATACTTCTCTGCAGAACATAAAACTAAGCTTTGAGAGGCCCTGCCAGGGCAGGTTGCAGATGCTGTGCTGTTACAGGGATCCCAAAAGCAACTAATCACGTTTATGAAAGATGTATCTCTTGAGGCCATTAGTTACTCTTAGTCTTGCCCCCACTTGGACTTGGGAGGTCCCTGAGCAACGGCAATTCCGGTGAATTCTGCATGTTTGCTCTGCCCTAGGCATCTGCTGATGACTGCTGTTAAATAGGATGTTAACCTCCACCCCTGTTCTGCCTTATTATGACTTTTTTTTGTGTTCTTCAATATTTATTTTGTGTCTTGGCATGAATCCCCAAGTAAAAACTGCTCTCAAAAAAATTTCAAATGCTTCTTTAGATATAAAGTATTACCCCAGCAAAAAAAAACAAACCCACAAAAAAAAGAACCATAACTAAGTAAAATACCTGAGTGTGTGCCCTTGATCTTCCAGATATACTCCATAATCCTTTGAAATTTGGTGCGTCAAATCTGAAAGAAGTGGAATCTTCATAGGTCCGAGTCCTCCTTGTTTTCGAGGAGTATTAATCCTTTGAAAGAAATGAGATACAGATGTATGTCTCAAAGACTCATATTCCCTCCACAAAGTTACAAGTCACAAACCAGAAGAGTACGGACAGAAGGATTTAGTGCAAGCGATGTTTTTTTTGTTCTGCACGCAAGGGAGATGAATGCTATTAATGGTTGGAGCAAAATGTTCAGTAGATCTTTTGCAGTTTTTGGCCACATCCATTAATAATGACCTCTTTCTTATCAGTCTTATTTGCTTTATACCAATGTGCTCATGAATTGGGACAGTGTGATGCATTTACAGATACTTGCATCCTTAGCTCTTTTTTTTTATTTATTTGTGGTATTTTTTGGACTGACACGTGATATATTTTGAGCAATACATGTTAAACAAGCTTCAAAGATAAAGGCAGTTTCACACACTAAGGTTAAAAATTTTTACCACTGAAAAATATGTTAAAGATTTGTATCAATAGCATCACACTTTTACACATTATGTTATACCTACACAGGCTAAAAATCTGGGGATACAGTTCTTCAGCTAAGATGGACCCATGAATAATTTTTAGTGAAAGACAAGTATAAGATACATACCATGCTAAGTGAGTGAACTTTGAGTCCACAGAACACGCTACTACTTCGGTATTTATTGCTCTGAATTCTTCAATTCTGTCACTAAAGGCAATTATCTCAGTTGGACATACAAATGTGCTAGAAAATTTAAGACAAGACAAAGTCAAAATTTCATGAAACATCCAGTAAGTTCTCTGTTTAACTTAAAACTGTGGATTTATCATAAATGATTTCAGCTTTTACTTAATTTTTATTGCTTCTTCAAGTATTTAACTGAATTGCTGCCTGACAAATCTTCCAGCCTCAGACTCTAGCTTAGTTACAAACTGTTTATTACTGAAGAAGATTATAAACCTACAGTTGGATTACAGTCTGGATACAAGTGTTTTCACACTTACTTTCTTTTAGACTTCATGAATATCAAGTGGCTGAATTTAACCACAATATGCCGCTTTTTTCAGAGGAACATACTATAATTCGTTGTTACCATGCATGTCTACAAATTTTAACTATTTTGACTTGAACTTTTTCCACTACAGAAGAAATAAAGTGGTAAAGATCACAATGTCTAGGGCCTTGAAGCTAAGGGCAAAGAGCAATACTATCTCCTTTATAATACTAAGGTAGTTATGCATCTCTGTCCTCTTTTCTTCATTTTATGGAAAAGAGTAGGATTGTCTAGTAGAAAGCAGAGATGTTTTCACTCAACCAGTGAAGTTACTGCGTTCCAAATAAAGGAAGGTAATGACAAGTGTTCTAGGATGTTATGGGATGAGCTTAAAGGCCATCTGTTAGATACACTACATGCACTTCAGCAGCAGTGATTTACAGCATCATACAGAAGGTAAAGGTTACCTGACTGGGGACTACAGACTGAGAGGTATTTTTTTTGTGTGGAGACACAAATTAGTGGACACACTTATTACGACAAAGACTGTGTTACAATTTTACCAATGCATGATGAAAACACAAATGCAAAGAATATATTTTCTTCTGTCGCTCCTTTCTTCTCCTCCAAACCCTTACCAAACAAAAAACAAGACCTCAAAAAAAGAGAAAAATTAATGAATTATGAGTCTAGTGTAGCTGCACTAAGTCTTGGTACGTCTACAGTGGTCTTACTTACAAGTCAAGAGGATAGAAGAAGAAGACAAGATATTTCCCCTCATAATCTGTTAATTTCAGCTCTTTAAACTCTCCATTAATGACTGCTGTTCCTTCCCAGTAAGGTGCTGGCTTGGAGACTGAAATAGAAAGGACGTTCAATTAGAAGTCAGAATACAAAGCACGTGTTCAAACAAAGCTGTTCATTAGCTAGCTGGTGTGCAAGGGTAACTGTTCTTCCTTTTGCTTGAAAAACAACCTACTGCACAGTTCAAAAAATGAAACTTCCTTACCACTTTAAAAAGTTCACAGTAGGCAGAGGTTACAGGATGAGGAAGAAAGGTAGGTTTCAGTACGCATGTAAAGTAAATAATTTGACCAACTTGTGCTTATACATGAGCCCTCTGAATTGCTGATAATCAAGGCCACACAATCCTTATCTGGGCATGTCGAAACAAACCACGTGTACACTACCAGCTCATGGCAGAACATCTGTTAGCCTGAACGAGAACCTGTTTAAGATTTCGGAACCCCCACTATTCTGTTATGAACAGCTGTTGTGAACCAGAAGCACAAGATGGTTGAAAATCATATTGTTACTTCTTAGCCATGGAAAACTACTTGGAATTCAAGTCCACAAAAAATACATGCTACAAGACATTTAGAGACAAATGCCTAAAAATGCAGTGTATATTTATTTATTTATTTATATATATATATTTATTTATAATTACAACTCCTAAGCAAATTGTAACTTGAACATAGTTGTGTTTTTTTTCTTTTAAATCCAATTAAAATGCACGAAACGATGTACTATTCCTATCAAAAGGGATTAACTTTGAATTTGAAATACTAAAAATCATTTTGCCAGGTGCTATTTTCATAGTACTGTGAATTCGCAGACAAAGAACAGGGTATGCTGGAGATACAAGGTGACCTAAATACACTTGTGATGTCAAGAACATGGACATACAGCTCCAGGAAATAAGGGAAATGCTGCTGAGAAAGATATATGGAATCTTAATTATTATCTGGATGATGACTACGTCGTTGGGCTATCCTTAAGACAACCCTCATCTGTAAAATATAGTTAGTAAGGATGCACAACAAGGACCTCAAAAAATACCCCAAATCATCAGACAGATCGTGCCCCTGAGCGGGAAGGCAGTCTGCTTTGGTTTCACTTGATCTAACCCACAAGGGACGCAGCAATACAAGCACAGAGAGGCAGGAGGTGTGACCAATAATTTCAGTTTACGTTTTTTGACAAAATGCTCTTCTTCCTCTCAAGACTTCTGCAGAATTCTTTCTAATCAGATTTCAAGAGCTAGACTTCCAACATTTTTTTACTGAGTCTTTGCAGGTATGGGACAATTTTCAAGTGAAAGCAAGGATTAAGGATCATTTCGAGCTTTCCGAAATTTTTCAAATATGTTGCTCTTCACAAAATAGTGTCACCCCAACGCTCATCTCTTTGTAGCAAAACTTTCTCTTCAACTGACCTTCCGATTAGGAGGGAGAAGGAAAAGAAATTAAATAAAATACATTGTGTCTTGACCCCTTTCTAAATTAAGGTGAGTTTTTTTTGTTTAAAAACACTTGTCTGGAATGCTATAATAATCTACCTTACAAAGGGGAGGAAAAACCAAACAGTATTGGTTACAAATATCTTGTCTGGTTTTCCATTCTTTTGATAGCATCTGTTTGCAAATGTTTAAAATGGAAGCCATACCCTGGCTTGGCAAAGGAAAAGGATTTAAAGCTGCAAATTCTCACAGCGAAGATGGTTTCTACACGGCTTCTCTCCATTCTCTGTTCTGCAGGACGGGACCTGAACAGCTGCCCCTCAACATCTCACTGCGACTCAATTAAAATGTTTGCACCGAAGTCTGTTATGAAGTATTTAAATCACAAGAGAGCACAGGCACGAAAGCAAGTGATGAGGCAAGCCCAGTAAAAACTGGTAGAACGTTAGGAGAGGTGACCGTTCGGTTATTTCTAACCACAGTGCGAGCACAGAACGCTTCTGTATATTGTTGAAAGCATTTCCCTTAGCTCGTGTGCTGTTTCGGGATCCACAGCCCTTGCTGAATGTCTGTGACACGCTGAACTCGCCGCCCATTTACCACGACGAAGCCGCAGCTCTGGAAGGGGCACGGTGGGCCTCCCTCCCGAGCCCCGCCCGGGGATGCAGCACGCCCGCTGCTGCGGCCCGAAGCCACTTTCCCGGAGGGATAGCATCCGGGAGCCGCCGCTGCCGCTTCCTCGGGGACACCCGCGACCGAACCGCCACGGTCAGCCCGCGGAGGGGCCGCGCCTGGCCGGGGGCTGCTCTCGCCGGGAACCCCGGCACGGCCGCAAGCCGACCCGGCCGCCCGCTGGGCCTGACGTGGCGCTGCCCGCCGCTCTCCCGCTCCGCGCACGGGGAGACCGCCGCCCCCCGCCCGCCCCGCGGCCGTTAACGGCCCCGCGGCCACTAACCGCCACATGGCCGTTAACCGCCCCCCTCCCTCCCCCTCAGCGCGGCGCCAGTGGAGGCGCATTGCGGTCACCCCCCACCGCTCCCACGGCGGCAGCGCGAACACGGGGCGCCCGCCCGGTATCCCCCGCCCGCCGCGAGGGCCTCGCCGCTCCTCTCCCCGCTCCCTCGGCAGCCCCAGCCCCGCCCGGCACCTACTCTTGGCCTGGCTGAGGTGGAGCGAGTGATCGGAGACGGGCACACGAGCCGCCTCCCCGGGGTAGACCTCACCCCCGGCGTAGTAATGGCACTGTTCATCCCCCCGCTGCCGCCCCGGCCGCGGCTCCTCCGCCGCCGCCTCGCCTCCCAGCGCCAGCACCACCAGCAGCAACAGCAGCGCGGAGTGCCGGGCCCTCGCCCCTCCGCCCGCTCGCAGCCACCGCCGCGCCGCCTCCATGGCCCGCCGAGCGAGTGCACGTCCCCGCGGCGGAGGGGCGGCGGCGGGGCGGAGCTTGTCCGGTCCGCTCGCACAGGCTGCCGGCCGCAAGGCCAGTCTCCCCCCGCCCTCCCTAGGGCAGGTTACCGCGGCCCGCTGCGGTGTGTGCACTCTCCCCCGCACCCGGCACCGACAGCCCCGGCCTTTCGGTCGGTCAGGGCGCTGCCTGCCGCCGGGGCCCCCGGGGCCCGGGCAAGTGCTGGCCGGGCTGTGGCCTCCTGCGCCAGCCCCCTCCAGCCTGTCCCCTTTGTAAGCCCCGTAGGAAATGGTGAATTATGTACGCGTGTGGAGAAATAGAGAAAAGCAGAACGGATGTGCGTGTGGGGGGAGAGCGTGTGTGTGCTCCGGTGCGTGTGGGTGCAGAAGGACGCTGCCCATACGGGAGATTTGCCACCTGGTATCTTTCCTGTCTGTGGCAGCACAGGCTCCACGGGCATTTCATCCCTCGCGGTCACACCAAGGGCCCCGCGAGCGTTCTGGCCAAATGAACACAGGACATGTGAGAAAGCGTACTGCCTGAGGTCTCAAGCCTTGAATTGCTGCCAGCAATTTCCATGTAGTGCGTGCACGTGGTGGCTGTGTTAGGAGTGTGGTTAAACTGAAATGAGACTACTAAGTGCCTTTTAATTCATAGAATCATAGAATGAGTTGGGTTGGAAGAGAGCTTTAACGGTCATCTAGTCCAACCCCAGTGCAATCAGCAGGGACTCCTTCAACTACATCAGGTTGCTCAACCTGACCTTGAATGTTTCCAGAGATGGAGCATCTACCACCTCTCTGGGAAACCTGTGCCAGTGTTTCACCACCTCATCATAAATAAATTTCTTCCTTGTATCTAGTCTGAATCTACCCTCTTTTAATTTAAAGCCATTACCCCTGTCCTGCTAAAAAGTCTGGCCCCACCTTTCTTGTAAGTGCACTCAGGTACTGAAAGGCCACTCTAAGGTGTCACCGGAGCCTTCTCTTCTCCAGGCTGAACAACTCTCTCAGCCTATCCCTGTCGGAGAGGTGCTCCAGCCCTCTGATTGTTTTTGTGGCCCAGATGTCTTGGTTCAGATTTGCCTTGTGACAGATCATTTTGCTCCATGCTGAGTAGATTGTGGTTCTATTACAACAGTTACATATTTGTCACATGCAAGCGTAGCTAGAAGGTAATTCATCAGTGCATTTAACAACAAGCAAGATTCTGAAGACAGTAAGTAGGCTGTGACAAGCAGTAGGTAAGGCTTTGTAGCACAATGTCTGGACAAACTAAGTTACACTAGGCATAACCATTTGACTGGAACAGTTCAGGTCGTCTGTCAAGTCTATCAGTCAAATTGTAATCAGGAGCCTTAAAAATTGTGAGAGCGCTGGAGCTATCCCTATCAAAAGTGGGACATCATTGACCTTTTGCGCTTGGAGCACTGTGGATACCAAAGTCTGGGAAAGCTGGTGGTTCAATAAAAAGTTTACCCCTGACTGATGGTGTCAGGCTCTTAACAGGGGAACATCTGTATCGCATCCTATCTCTGCAGTTGATTTATGATAAATGTACCTTCAGGAAGGTGCAGTACCCGTGCCAGAATGGACAGTACAATTCCTCTCATTTAAAAGTGATCCAGAACAGGTATGTAAAGAGCAGAGCAAAAAGGAAATGCTCAGGGCTGTTTTCAAAGAATATAGGCTCTGTAAAACAAAAAAGGGATTAGCAAGGCACCTACCATTATATATTGTGTCTTGAACAAATTCTACTATTTTTCTGGTTTCCTACAACAGAATCCACTCTTTAAAAAGATATTTCACAAAATTAAATTCACGGAAGTGGGACAAACAAGGCCTTGCAGGTATGCTTGCACTTCTTCACCTGTGATTTTAGTGTTCCTTTCTCCCAAAGCTCTGACTCCTCTCCAGAAGCAGCTCCTTTCCTTTCCCAGCTCTTGTCATGTTTGCCTTTAAGTTCCAGTCTAGGTTCTATGAGTTAGGGATCATGCTTGTGAAGTGCCATTCATACTGTTGCTGTCACAGTAATAATCTTACTTGGGCGTATTTGCCCACCTGAAGGGACTGAAGATCACCAGGGATCAGAAGGCTCTGTAACAGCCTTCTGACAGCTATGGAAGCAAAATGCCTACGTAGCTATTGAGCTTGATCAGCGTGTGTGAAATTATAAAAAATTGTATTAAATGTCTGCCTATAGGAGAAATGGACCTGATGGCATGTGAGATCCCCTTGTCCTATTTTTTCCACAGTGAGTTGATGGTGGCCAGTCTCTGACTATACCTCGTAAAATGTTAGAAGCTGGGTAAAATCCGATTTTGTTTTCCGTGCTGCTGTTTTAAGTTTGACTTCCCTTCTCTACCATGGGCTTGCCATTAAAGGGAGGGTGAACAAAACCCATTGCTCATGTTAAGCACTCTGGATTTGGTGGAAAAAAGCATTTCAACAATCTTCAATCAATCCCTCTGATTTCAGATTCAGGCGTGCCTTACATTTAAGCTTGCTAAAATGTAATTACTGTCTTACATGATCCAACTCTATCAGTACTGAATTTAATATCAAGCTTTCCTCAGTCTCCCTGCTTGTAAGGAAAGTGACAGTCATGACCTCTGTGAGTTCACAGAGAAAGTTATTTTGGTTGTTCCTGCTCTTTTCTTTTTGCTGGTGTGTTGAGCCATAGGAAACAGTGATCTGAAAAGTAGTCATGTAGTATAGAATCATAGATTCATAGAATCACTGAGGTTGGAAGGGACCTTTAAGATCATCGAGTCCAACCTTTAACCTACCCTGACAAAAACCACTTCTAAACCATGTGCCTAAGTACCACATCTACCCTTTTTTTAAACACCTCCAGGGATGGTGAATCCACCACCTCCCTGGGCAGCCTATTCCAATGTTTAATAACCCTTTCAGTGAAAAATGTTTCCTAATATCCAATCTAAACCTCCCCTGACGTAACTTGAACCCGTTTCCTCTCATCCTATCACTTGTCACCAGGGAGAAGAGGTCAGCGCCCATCTCTCTACAGCCTCCTTTCAGGTAGTTGTAGAAGGTGATAAGGTCTCCCCTCAGCCTCCTCTTCTCCAGGCTAAACAACCCCAGCTCCCTCAGTCGTTCTTCATAAGGTTTGTCCTCCAGACTCCTCACCAGCTTCGTTGCCCTTCTCTGGACATGCTCCAACATCTCAATGTCCTTCTTGTAGTGAGGGGCCCCAAACTGCACGCAGTACTCGAGGTGGGGCCTCACCAGTGCCGAGTACAGGGGGATGATCACTTCCCTAGTCCGGCTCACCACGCTATTCCTGATACAGGCCAGGATGCTGTTGGCCTTCTTGGCCACCTGGTAAAGGTGAAAAAAATGAGCAATTAAGAGGTATGCACTTTGCATAATGTTAACATCCCTCAGTCAAAAGATATTCCCGAATACCTATAAATGAGAGAGAAAACCAGTAAAATCAGTGCAGTAAAAATAGAAAAGAATCAGGCCTCTTGTGAGTGGAGAAAATGCTGAAGGACAAAAAATGGATTTTATCTGCAGAATATAATGTTAGTTAAATAGCACTAATTTGAGGTTCATATGTGATCAAGTGTATATAGACATGGAACAGAGTTCGAAAGAGCAACAAGAAAGACTTTCTGGCTGCTGCTGTACTATCAAGACTTCTGCAAGTGATTAAAAAATGAAGAATTTTGTAAATGAAATCCACAATGAAATCCAAATATGTATCACTCTTCAGTGTCCAAATGGAGAACACAGGCAGCCTTCTTGATTAAATACTTGAACTGAATGCTGATTTTTGTGTTTAAATGGATGAAATTAAGTGATGCTGTTAATGTGTAGTATATTATACCGTGCTGCGTCCATCCAACTGTATAGCTCTTCTGAAGCTGGTAGGATTTACCGCACGCAAAGGGAACATTCTTAAATCCTTCCTTTCCTCCACTGTTTTACCAGCTGTGTTCCTGCATGTCAAGCCATATTCAGGCCTGCAAGGATGGTTTGGTTTTGGCAAAGGGCTTGGTTGTGACAGGGTGTCATTGCCACAGTGGCACCAAAGTTATGGAAGCAGGGAGTCATTTAGTCTGCTAACGCAGTTTAGAAATGGTTATGGAGGTTTTGTCTGTTATTGCTTGTAGTAATAAAATACCTCACTATCACTTAAGTGACCTAATATAAAAATATCTTGAAAAAATTAGCATAGTAATATTGTAACAAGATGCCTACCTCCATTTCCTGGAACAGATGGAGCAGACGTTCGATATTGCGCTGGTGAAACTAGCAGTTGGTTTTATCCTCCTCGTGGCTTTACAGGGACTTTTTAACAAATATATTGCATTGCTTGTCATGCATGACAGAAAATCTGTAGTGTAGAAAACTTTGCTGGAGAAAAGAGGGTAGAAAACATCTCTTTTGTAAGTGGTATTGGATCAGAATGACCATAATTAAAATTACCAATTAGAGAAATCTTCTCCTTTTTGTCTCTTGATAAGGCCAGACTGGTGGGATCAGCTGTGTGTGTGCTCTGATTGCAAATGGTCCCTGAAGAAAATGTGTATCAGGCTGAGAAGTGCTGGGTGGAGCCGTTTGCTTTGACAGGAACTTCATCCTGACTTCTAACTGCTGCTAGTATTGTCAGCTAGCTGAGGCAGTATGGCTGAGTAAACATAAACAACTTAAAATCTGCCACTCGGTAGTGTAGAGGTATCACAGATAATATAATTATTCCCGGAACCTACCTTTGGGGAATACGCTAGTGTTTGGCGATGAATTTATGTTTTTCCTCTGCAAACACACCTGCCATAGAAAAAGTTCCGCTTCATTTCTGTTTCCCTTTCTCCTCCAGCTGTCCCTTTGTCAGAAACCCCACGGGGCCTGTGTGACAGGAACAGGACCGAGCATGTTATTAATGTGTTTGCCTGAGCATGGCAAAAAAGGGTGATCAATACTGCTGCTCACTGGGCGATGGGAGAGTACGGTTCGTAAAACACCACCCGTTCCAAGCTTTCTTCTGCCTCGGTAAGTGCTGACAGGATCTACAAGATTGTGAATATAAACAAATATTGTGAAGCCACCTTCTTGATCTAATAAATAATGTAGCCCATGCCAGGACTGGTCAGTTTTCCTTTGGCTGTCACCTGGGGGGTGAGTTACAAGTGTCTTTTGGCTCTGTCCCATTTTTTCTTCCGTTGACAAGCATGTTTTCAAAGAAAGTGCCCAAAATGTCTCTGAGCATTAGCACACTTTCTGGACGTTTGCACTGACAAGTGAGGGCAGAGAAAGCCAACGCTGAACACCACCTGTTAGAGGTATGCTGTCCTCTACAAGTCAGCAGGCGATGAAGGATAGCTGAGGTATTGCAGCGGAAAACCAATGCTGGACGTCTGGACCTGCCCTTGGCAGCGTGCTGCTGACATGCCCTGAGACCGTCACAGCTAGGAGCTTGCTAGCCAAAATAACCCAGCTGACTTTGTCTGGTGTTGCTGACCAAGAGAGATCTCACCCACAGAGCCGTAACCCCACTGTGTCAAGTGTAGTGGTCTCCATCAGTGTCATTCGTGGGGGTTCACAGGCTCCTGCCCTCGGTGTCCCACCCTTGGCTCTACATTCTTGGGCCTGAGCTGAGGTGAGCGCACTCAGGTCTAAGTCTCAAGCTCAGTCAGCCTTTGGGAAAAGGTGGAAAATTTGTCACCACAGCTCAGACAAAAATTGAAGCTGCATCCTGCCCTCGCAGGTGCCTACACCTCAGCCTCATGGGTGGATAGAAACCCCATGGCAACCCCATTTCATACCCTCTCAAACCAGAACAGAGACAGGTGTTGCTGATGGTTGCTGATGATGCCTGGGTATGCCTCTCCTACCGGTAGTCACTACAGCCTTGCTTAGGCTTATGAGTGTGTTAGTTGCCTTGCATTCGGGCTAAATGGAGGAAAATGAAATGTTGAGCCATCGTCGAAAAAGTAGACCCTACTGCCTGAAGCATGGGTGATCACATCAAGGTCTGTGGAGGAGAGGAGGCTACTTTTCCATGGCACCGGATATGGCCTTAAAATTCACAGCTTCTCTCCTTATGCCTGCCTGTCTGCTCCTTTTCAGTCTTCTCTTGAAAAGCTTTTTGTATTATCCATTTTTCCAGCACTGTTCCATATCTAAATTTGCCTTTCTCTTCTATTTGGACTTGTGAAAGAGAAAAATGGTTTTGACCAGAAATGTTCATGCACCTTGATGTGTTAGTAGCTTTTACATTGCTCACTAGGTGGCAGTAAGATGCTGTTATACTAATTGAAAAAATTGGAGTCATGTTTTCTCCAAGTGCCTGAAATGTCCTAACATCTGAGGATCTGGTATCAGAAGCGGTTTTTCTTTTTTATTTTTGTCTAGAATACAAGGTCCACAGGTGTAGGAAGTGCAAGAGGAAATGTATATGCAATACTTATTTTCTATGAACTTGTTACAACATAATCAACCTTGTATAATTTTTCAGTAAGAGGTTTTCTCTATTACGCCTCTGAGAGTGAAGATGCTGGGTATACTAAAGTAGTCTCTTAAAAAGGAGGACAAAATATGGAAAAAACAACCATAAAACTCGTGGTGAAAGAGGTGGGAACTTGTGACAGCAGATAAATTTTAACCTTGGAGTCACTATGGAGTACTGAAATCAATATTGGATTTTTGTTTCTGCTTCCTTTTTTTGCTCGCTGCACACAGTTTTCTGGGAGTTTAAATACCAGTCCAGAAAGCTATCATCTCTACTTTAACTAAGCTGGGTGAAGTGCGCGGGTCCTTGTTCTTCTCTGCTGCTTCAGAAATCTCCGTGCTCCATTTAGAATTGCTGTAAATAAATGAAGACTTTACCATTTTATGTGGTAACATCCTCATCTGTTCCAATTTGATTTTGCATACGTTTCAGAGATTCAACTATTTCAGCTTGTCTGCTTAGTCTGATGCAAGGACCTGGAGGTTTCCTTGCAAAGCAAAATTTCATAGTCATTGGAAGTGAAATCGATCTAATATTTGTGTTCCCCAGACTATAGGTATATGTCTTGAACCTTCTTCAGTTAACTCCTATAGTCTAATTTAGCGTACAAGTTGTGTTGGTAGTAAACCATACATTAATTTAGGTTGATACTAACATAGAATCATAGAATCTTCATGGTTGGAAAGGACCTTTGAGATCATCGAGTCCAACCATACACACACACAAAAAAACCCAAAACAAAACCAAAAAAACCCTACAATCTCTGCCACTAGAGCATGCCCTGAAGTGCCACATCTGGACGTTTCTTAAACACCTCTAGGGATGGTGACTCAACCACCTCCCTGGGCAGGCTGTTCCAGTGCCTGACCACTCTTTCAGGAAAGTAATTCTTCCTAATATCTAATCTAAACCTCCCCTGCCGCAACTTCAGACCATTTCCTCTGGTCCTGTCATTATTTACTTGGGAGAAGAGGCCAACACCCACCTCTCTCCAACCTCCTTTCAGGTAGCTGTAGAGGGCAATGAGGTCTCCCCTCAGCCTCCTCTTCTCCAAGCTAAACATGCCCAGCTCCCTCAGCCTCTCCTCATATGACCTGGTCTCCAGACCCCTCACCAGCCTGGTAGCTCTCCTCTGGACACGCTCCAGCACTTCAATGTCCCTCTTGTCCAGAGGGGCCCAGAACTGAACACAGGACTCGAGGTGAGGCCTCACCAGTGCCGAGTACAGAGGCACGATCACTTCCCTGCTTCTGCTGGCCACGCTATCCCTGATACAAGCCAGAATGCGGTTGGCCTTCTTGGCCACCTGGGCACACTGCTGGCCCAGTTCAGCTGGCCGTCCACCAGCACCCCCAGGTCCTTTTCTGCCGGGCAGCTTTCCAGCCACTCTTCCCCAAGCCTGTAGCGCTGCTTGGGGTTGTTGTGACTGAAATGCAGGACCCGGCACTTGGCCTTATTAAACCTCATACAGTTGGCCTTGGCCCATCGATCCAGCCTGTCCAGGTCCCTCTGTAGAGCCTTCCTACCCTCAAGCAGATCAACACTGCCACCTAGTTTGGTGTCATCTGCAAACTTACTGAGGGTGCACTCAATCCCCTCATCCAGATCATCGATAAAGATATTAAACAAAACTGGCCCCAAAACTGAGCCCTGAGGGACACCACTGGTGACGGGCCGCCAAGAGGATTTCACCCCATTAATCACAACTCTCTGGGCACGGCCATCCAGCCAGTTTTTAACCCAGAGAATTGTACACTTGTCTATGCCATGATTCGCCAGCTTCTCCGGGAGAATGCTGTGGGGGACGGTGTCAAAGGCCTTACCAAAGTCCAGACAAAAAATGTCCACAGCCTTCCCTGTATCCAGAAGGTGGGTCACATGGTCATAGAAAGAGATCAGGTTGGTTAAGCAGGACCTCCCTTTCCTAAACCCATGCTGGCTGGCCTTGATCCCTTGGCTGCCCTGCACTTGCCGTGAGAGCTCACTCAAGATGATCGTCTCCATGATCTTTCCTGGTACCGAGGTCAGGCTGACAGGCCTGTAGTTCCCCGGATCCTCCTTCCGACCCTTCTTGTAGATGGGCATCACATTAGCCACCCTCCAGTCATCTGGCACCTGCCCTGTTGACCAGGATTGTTGATAAATGATGGAGAGAGCCTTGGTGAGCTCTCCCGCCAGCTCCCTGAGTACTCTTGGGTGAATCCCATCCGGCCCCATAGACTTATGTGCATCTAGGTGCAGAAGCAGATCATTGACTGCTTCCTCCTGGATTATGGGTGGGTTGTTCTGCTCTCCATCCTTATCTTCCAGCTCAGGAGGCTGAGCACCCTGGGGATAGCTGGTCTGACTATTGAAGATGGAGGCAAAGAAGGCATTAAGTATCTCAGCCTTCTCCTCGTCCTTGGTTGCAACTTTCCCCCCCGCATCCAGTAAGGGATGGAGATTCTCCCTGGCTCTCTTTTTGTTGATGTATTTATAAAAGCCTTTTTTGTTGTCCTTAATGTTAGTGGCCAAGTTGAGCTGCAGCTGGGCTTTTGCCTTCCCAATTTTCTCTCTGTATAACCTAATGAGATCTCCGTACTCCTCCTGAGTTGCCTGTCCCTTCTTCCAAAGGTGGTAAACCCTCTGTTTATTCCTAAGTCCCACCAGAAGTTCCTTATGCATCCAGACTGGCCATTTTCCCCGCCCTTTAGACTTGCGACACTTGGGGACAGCCTGCTCCTGGGCCTTTAAGATTTCCTTCTTGAAGACCGTCCAGCCTTCCTGGACCCCTTTGCCCTTCAGGACTGTCTCCCAAGGGACTCTCTCAACCAGTGTCCTGAACAAGTCAAAGTCCGCCCTCCAGAACTCCAAGGTGGAGGTTTTGCTAACCCCCCTCCTTACATCGCTATGAATTGAAAACTTGACCATTTCATGATCACTAAACCCAAGACGACCTCCAACCACCACATCTCCCACTAGTCCTTCTCTGTTTGTGAACAGTAGGTCTAGCAAGGCACCTCCCCTGGTAAGCTCCCCTACCAGTCATGTCAGGAAGTTATCTTCCATGCACTCGAGGAACCTCCTAGCCTGCCTGCTCTCTGCTGTGTTATATTTCCAGCAGATACCCGGCAGGTTGAAGTCCCCAAGCAGAACAAGGGCTGGCGATTGTGAGACTTCAGCCAGCCGCTTATAGAATACTTCACCTGTCTCCTCATCCTGGTTGGGTGGTCTACAGCATACTCCTAGCACATCTCCCTTATTTGCCCTCCCCTTCATCCTTACCCATAAACACTCAACTTTATCATCACCCCTGTTTGAGTCAAAGCTCCTCTGCTTTGGATCATCAACTTTCCAAGGGGCCTTGGGAAGCCATGCCTCTGTGCAAGAGCCAATATTTGATCTACCAAATCTAAACTTGAAATCAAGTGCCGTTGTTTTCCTATAGTTAAAGGAAAAGAAGCCCATAGTTTCCAGCTAGGAGTTTTATTTGTTATTGCGTGCTTACTTTTTCTTCAGAAAGGCATCATTCTTAGAAGTTTAGAAAAGTTTGCAAGTTTACAAGCTCTTAAGTGATAGCGTAGGGATTTCAAGATACACTTAAAGTATATTACCTATGTGCTAAGCATTTATATGTTTGTATATGTGTCCCTGCCCATGGCAGGGGGGCGTGGAACTAGATGAACTTTAAGGTTCCTTCCAACCCGAACCATTCTATGATTCTATGTCTATACCCTACAATCTCATTCACCATTACAAAATCAAAATATGTAGGAAAATGTTTAGAAGATATGAACACTTGCTACAGTTGAGCGCAGCTGATTTGCTTGTATCTGCTGCTCTTGAAGCCTAAAATAAAGCATGGTATGCAACTTACGCACTGAAATCACAATACAAGGGTGAAAACCAAAATACTATGGCTGTTTTCTTCAGTATCGGAGTCTAAAGTGATAAAAAAAAGGGAATGGGTTTGTTCATGCCTTCGGGTAATCTGAAAATAAATTAGCAGTTCTGCACGTGCATGGTTCCCATTAATGCCAAGGGCTGCTCCCTGTGTGGCTTGAGGCAGCAAAACCTGTCCCCAGAAATGGGGATGGGTATGTCTGAACCGTTCTGGAGCTCTATCCGTCTTGTCAAAATTGTGTCATCTCTGCCGTTCGGTGGGTGGCAGGTGCCGCTAAATAATTCCCCCAATTTTTAAAAAGATTTTAAAACTTTCCAACATTTTGAAGATGGTAAGTATTGCGGAGATAAATAAAATAATGTGTTGACCTGCTGCGCAGCTAGCTGTTACATGGAGTTATTTCTCAGGCCTACGCTTTGAAAGGGTCGTTATGAAAAGTTGGCTGAGTGAGCTTGAAGTTCCCAGTTAAGAAAGCTGATAACACGGCATAGTTTGTGGGGCAGAGTTCCTCTCTTAGACCTGGCTGTTGATTCCTGAGATAAGATTGCTGCCAGATGGTATTTTTAATGGAAACGAAACAAGCAGCACTTTAAAAAAAAAGGAAAAGTCAGATTCCGTATCTCCTGATCATCCTGTAGGAAAAGCAGACTTCAAGGTCGTTGGCAACATTTACTGCCATTTCGCAGAGGGCTGACACGATGCTTTTCGTCCTGGCAGGTCTGCAGCCACGCTAGCAACAGGCTGGAGCCTCTTGCTGTTTAGCAAAGAATAATTCATTTTAAAAACACCTCATTAAAAGTGCCTGACATCATCTCTGTGGTGATTTTGTTTTTATTACCTGCAAGGGCAGTTTTCTTACTGGAAAACCATGGATACGGCCAGAAACAGCTGTGGAAGTTGGCGTCGATACGGATGGGCTTGGCTGTGCCATGGCTGTGTGCTGGGTTCCTCCCCTGGCAGCAGCCGCATGCCTTGCAAATCACCCGTTCGCTGTGCCTGGGCATGTTTCAGTAGGTCACCATAGGTAACCGCTGTTTATATTTACCCAATTAGTTGTTAAGGGTCAGTAGCTCATTATAATCCCACACTACTTCAAGCTTTGGTGTATCCACGTTCTGATCTTGGTGCTCCTGGGCGCTTCTGATAAGGGCAGGAGAGCCGCTGCGGGGCTGTTATTATGGGAGGGAGAGAAAAGACTGTCATCAGCAAGCCAGGATATGTCCTTCCTCACCAAGGGTTTTTTTTGGAAAAATTACAATTAAAGAGCAAGCAGCAGGCTCCAGATGACAGAACATATAGCCCGGTCGGTAAATGCGCTGAATCCTTCTGCACCCACTCAAAGAAAACGCAAGTCTGCCCTGTATGTAGCTACAGGCACTGGCTGGTTCTTGGAAGCTGTAAAGATTCTGCTTTTAGCCGGAATATCTGGTGCGAACGAAGCCTGCTGTCGGTGATGGTGATGCTCCCACAACTGGAGAGCGCGAGCTTTGCTGGGCAGCAGTGCTCTGCTTCTCGGCAGACCGGTGGGGGAGGTCACTGGACCGAAACTGTCCCTTTTCCCTCACTCCCAGTGGCCATAAGAGCCCCAAGCCTGGAAGCAAGGAAATGATGAGCCACAGGCCATGAGCTTTTGAGCAGTGTTGCCAAATCCAGATGCTAAAAAGGAGATGGGAAGTGGTAACAGTAGTGGATTTGGAGATCTTTAAACCTGTCTGGTGCCTTGTGTGTGTGTAGGGTTCACATGTCTGAGTCTCCGTGGAGGCCCAAAGTTGTAGTTTGTTTTAAATGAAAGATGAGTTTTCATGTAATTGTGAGGCTTTCAAAGGAGGGATTTTTGGAAAATAAGCAAATATTGTGATGCTCCTGAAGGATATCGGGAAGAAATTTTTCACTATGAGGGTGGTGAGGCCCTGGAACAGGTTGCCCAGGGAAGCTGTGGATGCCCCATCCCTGGAAGTGTCCAAGGCCAGGTTGGATGGGGCTTTGAGCAGCCTGGTCTAGTGGGAGGTGTCCCTGCCCGTGGGTTGGAACTAGATGATATTTAAGGTGCCTTTGAACTCTTACCATTCTGTGATTCTATAAACTGTGCCCAGCTGAAGGCATAAAAGCCTGGAGGAGTCTCCTCCTTTTGGAATGGGTCAGATTTGGTCCTGGCTCTTATGCAAGGTGGCTGTGATGGCAGAGCCCATGGGGATCTGTGCAGCCCCTCGGCCTCTGCCATGCCTGCAGGCTTGTCCTGCCATGAGCTGGCTGGAAGCAGCTCCTTCCACCCTCCTTTCCTCAGCAGGCAGCTGCTGCTGGGAGATGGAGCAGGGTCAGGGATGTTTTCAGAGGCTGGTTGGGGAAAACGGGATTACAGAGATCACCGGGAGGAGTCTGGTGGTACTCTGCCCAATGGACCCTGCTGCCCTGCTTAAATACCTCAAAAGAGCTGGGCCAGACCTGGGTTTGGAGGAATGTTGTCTCTGAAAGGTTGACTCAGGTGCCTGATGGAATTAGTGTGGAATAAAGACTTGAGGAAGCTGAGCTGCGTCTGGGCGTCAGCAATGTAGCAAGAGACACAAAATATTGCTACAATATGACGTGAAATGAATGTTCATGGAAAAAATGAAACATTAGTGAAGCATGCAGAGCTGGAAACATTGCTATGGTTGTTAGGTTTTAATTAGTTGGAAACTGTTCATTCGAACTCCACTTCTGTACTGTGATGGTCCTAATGTGGTTGGGTTTGGGATCTAACGCTGCTGGATTTTCCTTTCTTTATGAGTGCTAAGTACTGAAATATTCATTATACATGTGTTCCCTTGGCTTTTGGAGTGCTGCGGAGGGAGATTTTTTGGTACACTAAATTTTGCAGTAAGTGATACCAGTTACTGCCTAGTGGTACTTACTGTAGCCCCAGTGACATAAATGGTCCTGTCCAAAAGATGTTTCATCTGAAATGAAATGTTTGGGGGTGTTTTACACCAGGAAAGTAGAGCCTCCTTGCCTGTTTCACCTTTCAATTTTAAAAATACCACAAGCTCAAATCATGTGTTTTCACAATGCTCCGCGAGCTCGTGTGACCGTCTTTATGTACATGTACACACACAGACACATACGTGTGTCAGTGAGAAAATTCCAATCAATTATTTTTCTTCCACTGGAAGGTTTTACCCTTCAGTGGAGAATACTCCATCAATATTAGAATACTTCATAATATCTGTTTTCAGAGACAGGAACATTTTTAATCCCCAGTCATCCTTCACATGAGTGGGCACACTTCTACCTGTTAACTAGAGCATTGATATCTTGAATTATAATGGCATATTTTGGGGCATCACTGTGTGGTCTGTTTTCTGATTTCTTGTCTGGAGGTCTTTATCTTTGCTATCTTATCTGTCTGATGCCTTCTGGAAACAATTTTCCCTTTACACCACTTCATAAACTCCTGCATACACTAGACTGGAGGTTCTGGGCCATTTCTCACATTTTGTAATGAATTTTCTGATTGAATTCTTTTACAGATAGCACCTCATACATGCAAAGCAGTGCCTAAGATCCTGGTGGATTTTTCATTGATTGTATGTATAAAGCTCTAAGAACCTGTGGTGTGTTCTGAAAAGCGGAAAAACTGAAAAGTTGCCACTGAAACTTGCACATTTATAGTTTTCAAGGCATTGAATGAAAAATCTGAAAAGGAATAAGTACCTTATCATAAAAATAAGTAAAATTATAAAGAATCAAGTGTGTTTACATAGTTAAATTTTATTTGGAATAACCACAACAATTTGGAATAACTACCAGATCTGTTGACAAATAGTTGGATGTTATTAGAGGAATTCTGCCACTGGCATTAATTTAGTTAATGTCTCAGGCTTTAGATGAGTAGCCATAACACTAAGATGATTAACCCAGAATTGTAAAGGGAAAGGCCAGTAGGGTTGTATGCGTCCGAAATTTTCAACACTGGGCAACCCGTGGGAATTGTAAATTGGGCTTTTGTTAACGCTTCTTAAATGACAGCACTGTGGTGTCGCGTTCATCAGGGGTGGCTGAAGGCGGGGGAGAAACGCAGGGACCTCAGCCCTACGAAAGCGGATGCCCATCCCTCTGGGTGGGCTCCAGAAGGACCTGAGTTTGCCTGGCTGCAGGAAGGGTCTGGCTGCCAAGGGGAGGGTTATTCTGCAGGGGGTGTTCAGGGCATTAAAGGAGTGGAAGCGACCCACAGAAGCCAGCAGCTGAGGAAGAAATAAGTAGGAGTGTTAGTGGGGAACACATCGCGATGGGGAGTGACGCTGCCGTTGTTAGCAGCGTGAGTGGCTGCTTGTTGAAGCCACGAGACAGGGAATCCCCAGGAGAGGAAATGGTGCCGGGTGACATTCAGAAGAGCGAGTGCAGCATGGTTAGGGGTGGAGGGAATTTTTGGTCCTTGCAACCACAGCGTACTCTGATTCAGCCAACTTTCATCAGTGGAGCAGGAACCCTCCCACTCCCACTCTCCCCAGAACCACTGTACTAAAGGACCACAGAAAGGGGAAAATGGCAATTTGACACCAGTCTTTAAAAAAGACTTTGGAAAGATGTCACGTGGCTTTTGTTGAGAGAAATCGTGTCTGAGAGGAATCCGCTGCTGCTCCTCCGAAGCACTGACACGTGCGTGGATTAGGGTGATTTGGTTGGTACAGTGTGCTCAGATTTTCCAAAAGCTTTTGATAAGCTCCTCAGTCAGAAGATCCTAAAGAAGTAAACTGTAGCAGGATGAAAGGAAAGATCCCCTCTGGAACTGATGTGAGGGGTTAGGTATTTCAGTGGGAGATAACAGGTGGAATCCCACAGAGATCTGCACCAAGATCTGTGGTGTCTGGCATATTCGTAAGTGGCCTGGAAAATGTGCTAAATGGTGACGTGCTGGATGTTTCTTTAACTGAGTTATTCAGGATAGGAAAAATAAAAATCTACTTTTAAGAACGTGGAAGGATCTCACGATACTGAGTGGCATTGCAATAAAATGGCAGCCTGCATTTGGTGCCAGTAAGCACAAAATAACGCACGTGGGAAAAAATAAACCCGACTGCACGACGCTGAAGATGGGCTTTAAACTACCTCTTACCGCTCAGGGAAGAGAGCTCAGAGTGGCTGTCAGTAATTCTAACAAACGTTGTCTGACGGCAGAGCAATGCTCAAAAAAAAGCAGATAGATTGTCAGAAATTGCTAGGGAAGGCAGAGAAAACAAAATAATCATTTTGCTGTGCATTCACCTCTTGATTACTGCGTGCCGTTCTGGTCTCCCCGTCTAAGAAAAGGTATAGCAGAGCCTGAAAGGGACGGAGAAACCTGACAAGTGTTTTCAGAAATACAGAACGGTTTCTGAATTGAGATTGATTAAATAGACTCTTTAGATGGGAAAAGAGGAGGTAGAAAGGCATGCGATAGCGGTGTTTAAAATCATGAGTGGCATGGAGAAAATAAGTAGCAAATGATTATTTGCGTTTCTCCCAGAACAAGAACAAGGGACATCAGGTGGAATTACCGGGTAGTGGCTTTAAGCAAACAACAGCAAACAACTTGGCCCTTGCGGTGTGTGATTAAACTGGAACCAGTCTCACAGTATCAGCCGGGTGTCAAGAGGTTAGACAGGCTCAAAACCGATCAGACGAATTAATGGGAAAAAAAAAATCCATCAGGGGCTATTAGGCAGCAAAATGACATTCCTGCCTGAGGAAATGCCTGTGTGGCAGGCTGCTGGATGCGGGGAGGAGAGTGGAGAAAATTCCTGCATCGTTACCCCTTTTTAAAATTGTTTCCCTTGGTATCTGCTGCGGACTCCGGTCAGCAGTGGGATACTGGACTAAATGGACCTCTGATCTGATCCCATCTGATGTAATTCTGCATAATGCTTTTATGAGGAATCAGTCGGGGAGAAAGGCACAAAAAACACCCCAGAAACCCACCGGGTGTGAGGCTTGATCTCTACTTAAAGGATTTAGACCTAGCCTGGATGTCCCCTCGGAGTCTCAGAAGAGAAAGTATCCAAAAGGTCGTGTTGATCCAGCCAGCCGGGGAGGGAAGAGCCCTGAAGACTACTGTAATGAACCAAAGAGACACCCGTGCTTTTGGGTATTGAATTCCATTCCTTGTGGGAAGAGGAATTAAAATGAATATCGGTGCTGCAGCTTGCATGTTATCCCGTGGTGCATCTTGGAGGGATGAAAAGAGTCACTTGGGAAAGGTGAAGCGTGTTGGGTAATGCATGAGACATGGCTTTCCTCATCCTGCAGTTCACTGTTTTGCAGTTCTCTGGAGAGTCGCTGCTTCACCTTCTGCATTGTACAGTTTATTGTTCTGCCTTCTGAGCTTGTGTATAACACGGATGTGCAGGAGCAAGCCAATATATTGTCATTGGTTAGAGAATGCCACTTTAAAACAGTGACAAAATTGCTCTGTAGCTAAAAGTGCAACCATGAGAACTGTGTTTTGGTACGAGGATAATGTCAAGCTGGAGTTAAATTGAACGTCTGTTTCTTCAGGGAGGGTAAATTTAATCAGGTGCTCAAAATCAAATTAAGGTGGAAATCAGTTTGGAAAAACACAAGAATTACAATCCAGCTAACGACCTGAGGTAATATTGGCAAGAAATTTGCTTTCACATTGTAAAATGAAAAATCGTTTCTCTAAGAGGGAGCTGCTTGTAGCTCGTGATTGCCCAGGGTAGTTCAGAGACCGGCATTTCCTTGAGAGAACAATTACACTGTGCCGCCCTTGCACCATTTACTTCCCCTCCATTATAGTGATACCAACAATTATTATACTGTGATCAAGCCTGCCGGTGTTTCTATCATAGTGTTATTTTCTAACTTGGCCGTTAAGCTGGAAATGTTTTCCCAGCCCAGCCTGAAACAGCCTCTGCAGCTGGTGGCCCATGAGTGTGTCTGGTGGCCCCATAAGTATCATATCTTCTGCAGAAACACAGGCTCTCCTGTGGCATGAGCCCTTGTAAGAAATGTCTCTACATCTGGGAACAGAAAATGGATCTTGCATTTGGCTGCAACCGTGCTGCAGAGAGGGATTTGGATTTTAACGTACACGTTATCCTGATTAACGTAGGTGAGTAGAGGGGCTTTGTTCAGCGTGGTTGGAAGGGGCAAGGTCTTCCCCTGCTGATTTCCTTCCTGTACAAAGGGAAGACTTTGAAGGAGCCACGGCTCAAAGGTGCTGCTGCTGCTGCTCTCGTCCCCAAAGCTGTTCCCTTCTGGCATAAATTTGTCTCTCTTATTGATGGAGAATTTGGAGATGGTGGCCAGAAACCGCAGACGTGGTTCAGTAGGAAGGGGAAAAGTGCTGCTCTGATATTACCTGGAATTGCATTTAACTTAAACCAGCATGGTGCCTTGATCTTCTGTGACCTTTACCCATCAGGAGTTATTAGCTAATTGAATTCAGAAGGTAACTCCCTAACTGTTTTCAAACTAAATTAACTTGCTTCAAGGGACCAACTTATGTTTGTATTTCCACAGAGATAATGAGTTTAGGCTTCAACTGAAACCTTGCCAGATAATGAGGAAAAAATAAATCAATGACCTCACTCTTATCTGGTCTTAACAGGCGGGCTTTCCTTTGCTAAAAGTGACCCTGAAATGGTCTGGATTGATTCACACAAATGCTGAGCCCCGCATCCTGCTAAGCACAGCCATCCTGGGGAACGCTTTGCTTCGCGAGGAGATCTAATCCGAACATCAGCAAAGGTGCAAGTATTTGAAACGCAGCTTTTGTTAGAGTCAAAACGAATGCTTCTGAGAAATTCAAGTGCGCAGTAAGATAAAGAGTTAAGGAGGAAATTAGCTTCAATACTAATTAGAGGGAAAGAAACCTATTCTCACACTTGTGCCTGGGACTGAACAATCTCCATAGGCATATACTTCTCTGATTCTCCACAGACATATGCTTCTCTGATTATTTAATTGTCTGGCATTGTTAAACAAGAAATGCTTTTCAGATGTTAAAGGGAGATTGCCTGGTGAGAACTGGTGTAGCTGTGCTGGTGGAGATCTTTCCTTTGGTGCCTTGACTAATGGAAGAAGTAGACAGCTCAGCGACGTGTCCCTCCAAAAGTGTGTACCTCTTTACTCTCTATATGGATCTCTCAAATGAAGGCTTAAATCTTCAGGTAATAAACGTGATTAATAATAATTTAACAGAATATATCAGGCAATCTATTCAATTACGCAGAGGTAAGAGGCAGGGGTTTTTAACTACTGGTAAAGAATCCATAAAACCTACTCTTAAAGCCCAAATAAGAAGACTGAAATTTTATAGTAGGAATAGCAGTAGTACTCGCAGCAACCATTCTCGTCTAATAAGAGATGTGACATTTTAGGGAGAGATGGCATCTTTTATTAAATCAATTGATACAGGTTTTATAGTAGCACTGCTTCTTTTAATGTTATAACATTATAATGTTAACTTTATAGGAAAAAGTGCCCCTAGGCAAAACTCACACCTTTCTGCTAAAATGCAGGCAAATACTGATATTCTACCCAGAGAGAGACTTTTTCAGTGCTTTCAGGTGACTGACTAATAAAATTGGAACTGCTTCAAGAAGGGGGCATCTATATCCAAGAGTAGTCAGTTTGCGGACACTACAAGATTGGGAGCAGTGGTTGATACACCAGATGGTTGCGCTGCTGTTTAGAGGGACCTCAACAGGTTGGAGAAATGGGCTGACAGAAACCCCATGAAATTCAGCAAAGGGAAAGGCCAAATCCTGCCCCTGGGGAGGAATAACCTCCCCAGGAATGAGTACATGCTGGCTGGAAAGAAGGTTTGCAGTAAAGGACCTAGGGGTCCTGGTGGACACTAGGTTGAATATGAGCCAGCAATGTGCCCCTGGGGCAAAGGAGGCCAGTGGTGTCCTGATCTGCATTAGACTAAGTATTGCCAGCAAGTTGAGGGAGGTGATCCTTCCCCTCTACTCAGCATTGGTGAGACACAGCTGGAGGGCTGGGTCCAGCTCTGGGCTCCCCAGTACAAGAGAGACATGGACACACTGGAGAGAGTCCAGCGAAGGGCCGTGAAGATGATTAAGGGGCTGGAGCATCTGACATAAGACTGGAGGCTGAGAGCTGGGTATGCTCAGACTAGAGAAGAGAAGACAGGGTGGACACATCAATGTGTCTAAAAACCTGATGGGGTCATAAAAAAGATGGAGCCAGAATCTTCTCATTGGTGCCCAGTGAGGGGATGAGAGGTACAAACTGAAATACAAGAAATTCCATTTAAACATAAGAATAATTTTAAATATTTTTTTTTTATTTTTTTTTTGTTTTTTACTGTGAGGGTGATCCAACATGGGCACAGGTTTCACAGAGGTTGTGGAGTTTCCATCTTTGGACATGTTCAAAACCTGACTGGACACAGTCCCGAACCACTGTCTCTTGCTCACCCTGTTCTGAGCGCAGGGTTGGACTGAATGATCTGCCTTCCCACCTCAACCAATCTATAATTTTGTGAATGCGGAATACATTTTTACTCAGTGGTTAGGACCCTCTCATGGGAACAGGAGCAGAGAACAGAGCCCAGGAGTCCTGTAAGGACAGTTGAAGAAGACTCTGAAAAGGGTTTCTCTCTATTGAATCAAACTGGACTCTTCGAAATCCTTAGCTTTTTCCCCTTTTCCTGAAAAATGAAAGTCTCATGCAGCTTTCAGACAACTTTCCTCCTGGGGACTGTCTGTGATTCCAGATTTGTCAACCTGCCAGCCATGCAAACCTTTGCCCATAAGTGACCTGCACTCAGAGCAATCTTCACTTGTGGCAGAGTTTTGTAAATACCAATGTCAGCTTTCCATATCTTTTAAGATTATAGAATCATTTAGGTTGGAAAAGACCTTTAAGATCATTGAATCCAACCGTAAACCTAACACTGCCAAGTCCACGACTAAACCATCGCCCTCAGCACCACATCTACACATCTTTTAAATACCTTCAGGGATGGTGACTTAACCACTTCCCTGAGCAGCCTGTTCCAATGCTTGACAACCCTTTCTGTGAAGAAATTTTTCATAATTTTCATCCTAAATCTCCCCTGGTGCAGCTTGAAGCCATTTTGTCTTGTCCTATCACTTGTTACTTGGGAGAAGAGGCCGACCCCCACCTCTCTACAGCCTCCTTTCAGGTAGTGGTAGAGAGCAGTAAGGTCTCCCCTCAGCCTCCTTTTCTCCAGGCTAAACAACCCCAGCTCCCTCAGCCGCTCCTCATAAGATGTGTGCTCTAGGTGTCACAGGGGAGGCAGGAAAACCTTTCCAGCATCTCTTAATCAGTGCTCATTAAAAAAATTCCTTCTTGGCCAATGTGAAACCCAGTGACTGTCTCTCGGTGGGGCATTGCCTGACTGTTACTGTCCACTTGGAGCTGGGGGAAGAAGCTTGGGCTAATCTGTCCTGTCCTGGACCTAAAGCAGGATGGTGGCTTCCCACTGGAGTGCTTGTGTGATCATCCTTTGCCCTGGCTGTAGTCAGCTTCTGTTTTGTCCCTAATCCCTGTGATCTGATTTATCTTCAAGCGACTCTGGTGGTGCCACCTGCAAATGGCAGAAGCAGTGAGACATGTGAATGGACAAATGCCGAGGTTTATAAATCCTGATGGGAGTTCAGGTTTGAGGTAGTCCCCGTCTGCTCACCACTGTGTGGGCAAGCTGAAGGACTTAACTTTAAGCACCAGAGGAGCTTTAAGGCTGAAAATGCCAGTGCCTATAGATAGGTATGTAACACTAGACAGTGAGTGCGTGAGCGAGACCCTCACTCTTTAGTTTTTGTGGTTGTCAGTACTGGACTGAAGTGCCTAGCAGGGTCAGTAGGTAGCTAATTTCCATCTAATCCCATCACAGATAGGTTCTGTTTTGTTTTGTTTTGTTTTGTTTTTCCCCCGTGGGAAATATCTGCCTGGTCTGTTCTGCAAGTGCAGAAATGCCCAATCTGGCGATAGTCACCTTTGCTGCAGATAGGGAGCTGTTAGAGTAGTGTGAGCACCATGTTCCACCTCACCTGGCTTGGGTGCAGCGCTGTTCTGTGGTGGCTGCATTGTTTTTTGGGAGCCAATAGGTGTTGCAGTAGCTTGGATGTGCTGGTTCAGCAGTTTCGGCACGGTGCCTTGAAGCACCAGCAGCACGGCCAAAAGGATAAATGAACCTATTTGGGAGGAGGTTTGATCCAAGTATAAAATTAATTCATTGTAACAACATCATGGGATAAAGTAAAATGGACAGAACACTCCCATAAAATAAATCAGATACGGAAATTAAATCTCATGACTTTATGACAGAGCTGAAAACATTTTATGTAATGCATTTTGTTTTCCAAGTATTTGCAGTGGAAATTTTTCTTTTGAAATGGACACATCTGAAAATCTTGTGATTAAAGGAATTAAATATCATCTGTGCTACTTAAAATCTTTTTATCTTTTTATATTTTATTTCTATAGAAATTAAGATTAAAAGAAATGTAAGATTAAAAAAGTAGACGTTTGAAAAGCTGCTTTGGGTCATTGTCTTCAAGTGGTTGCCACAGCTCCTAAGTGACAACTTGAAGACTTATAGAGTACTGTAGGAGTGTGAGAAACAAGGCTTGAGCTTTTGGGGAATCCTAGGAGATTTTCTGCCAAGGAAAGTAAAGGCCTGCACCTGGTGGAGATCCAGTCAGAGACCACACAGAATACAACATACTAACGTATGAAAAAAAAATCATCAAAACTGTATTCATGGTGAAGGAGTTAATAAGAAATTGGCTGCTATTTGATTCTAAATGTGATTAAATAGATAATTTTATCAAAGAGTCAAAGCTGATTTATTCATCTGGATAACATCTCCACACAGAAGCAGGATATTTATCTAATACATGAACCACAACTCTAATTATAAAGCTTTCATCTTAGTTTTAAGTTGTTTTGTGGCAACCAAATGCTTCCTTTCCTTTCCTGTAAGCTGTTGCCCTCCCTGTATAATACAGTCCACTCAACAACCAGGGCTCCATCAATTTTATCAATGGTCATCAATTACCAGCAATTACAGATGGCAATTCCCCAGTCTCAGGACAGTTAAAAATACATGAGTAATTGCTATTTGAGGCGTGTTTCCTTCTCTCATGAAGCTTATGTGAGCTTACAGATGTGCGCACTTAGACCCTAAGCACAAACACATCTGGTCCCCTTCTCATTTCAGGTCCTGAAACTAAAAAAGATTGAATTATCCCAAGTGGTAAGAGCAAATGTGAAAACATATGAAAAAGGAAAGTTTGGGTTCCTGTGGCTCCGGTCTTTGTGTCTGGGTCCTCTGAAGTCTACTAAGGTGAGTGCTCAGTGAAGCCTTTCCCACGCTTGAGATATTCGCAACTGCTTGCTTTCTCTCTCTCGTGTGCAATCTGCTTTCTAAAGAGGTGGGAGTTTGTTCAACAGCCTTTCCCTCACAGGCAGCATTAATGAGGTCTTTCTGTTCCACCCACACCCTATTTTCCGGAAACATACAGGAACTTAATATCTTTAAGACTTCTTCTTGCTTGTCTTGTTAGATCAAAATTGGCCATCAGGCTCACAAAAAGTTAGGGAAGAGACATGCAAACAAAAACTGAACAGGTGCAGATGCAGACACCAAGATTCTTGTTTCCTTAAGAAATGTTAGCATTTTAGCTTTCACTCTTAAAACGAGAACCTAAGCTGGCCATTTGGAAAGAAACCAGTTCTTCAGACCTGGAGACCTTCAGGTCAGGTCAATGGCTGAAGGAGTCTGGCTGTTGGTGTCAAGGTCTCCTCTCCCATCCTTGATTGGTCCAGGCAAGTCTGAACATCACCCTGTCCCTGCTGACCCATGGTGGGCTTCACGGATTTCCTCTCACGTTTGCAGTCTTTGCTGACTCTCCCTTGCTCTGCATTTCCTGGTGGTCTTGGTTTTAATGTCTGCCAGGGTCTGCTCACTCTGAGCTGAAAGGAGGACATCATTAGCATGTGTCAATGTGGAAAAATGTTCTACTAATTTAGTCCTTTAACAAATTATTCAGAGTTTTGCTTTCCTCAGCAGCTTGTTTGCAATGATCCTTCTTTCTCCCCCTTCCCACTCCCAAATATCATGAGCCTGAATAGACGAAACCACTTGTGAAAGAGCTGGTATCCAAATAGTTAGGTGAAAAAGACTTCCGTAACTGCTGCTGGTATCAGACTTCTTCCCATGGAGGCTTTAAACTGGGCCATCCTTTATTCTTCCTCTTCCAGCTACTGAGTTTCCAAATGCAAGTATTCTGTGCTGGCAATAACTCACCCCTTACAATCGCACAGCAGAGCTACAATCACTTACCACTTGTCTAGATGGGTTCTGGATACTCGTTTAGCCACAGCAGTGTCTTATCTCTGGTGCCAGATGAGTCTTTTCCAGGTACCTTCACCACTGTCCCCTAAAATACTTGCCAGCAAACCTCAGCTCTCTCTTGTCCTTGCCCCGGAGCCCTGCCCAGCTCCTGGGACTGGCAGGAGCAAAGTCTGGTACAGCCCCCAGTAAACCACTGACCAAAATGGGAAACCAATCTTGTGTCCCAATGGGGGTTCTCCTTTTATATAACCACGTGCTTAAAATAATGGCAGCTTGAAGTTTTACCAGAGGGTACAGAGGGGTGTATGTCCTGGAAAGAGCTGTGCTCATGCAGGTTGTTACTGCAGTGTGGGAAGTCTCAGAGCTTGGGCTCCAATGTTGCTTGAGAATAATTGAAATGAAATGAAATAGTAGTGCTTAAAATATTTCCTGTAGACTTTTTGCGGGGGAAATGAAAAAGTATATTTTAAATTCTAAAAGAGAAAGAATGTTTCTTTTCAGAATTACCTGAAGATGTGATTTTGGACCAGTTTGGTCCCGAAGTCAAGATTTCTTGTCTGGTAATTCCTGCCAGCTCCTTGTGCTATGTAAAGCAGGGACTGTTAGCTTGAAGACAGCAGGTGATTACAGGTGCTGTAATATTTAACTTTCAGTGATACTGTTGAGAGAAAATCAGATAGTCTTACAGGTTGTTAGGCTTCAGGTGTTTTAGCGTATCGTCAAAATGACATCACAGCAGCTACCTGCAACTTACCGAAGATGGAAAACACCAATTTAATGTGAAGTCGGTACTCATAATTGTGTTCAAATTCTGCTTTAATAATGTTGTCCATACTTGCAATACTGTAAATGTGAAAATGAATTTGGCTGAAAGAGTGCCAGTGTGAAGTAGCATATAATTTTGGTTTTGTTTGTGCTGTACTCCACGTAATTACTGTAATTATGCATATTAGGCTGTTCTGTGTAATGGCACCAGAAGGTAGATAATTTTGTCAATAACTGGCTGTAGCAGCTTATATACATTTTGCACCATCCACAGAAGTGCTTTGAAGATCATTTAATACTGCTGATTTGCCCATAATAGGTCAGAAATTATTGCTGCTGTTTCCAGAATGTCTATCTGGAGGAGATGTCATCCAGCAAAAATAAGGTGCTACTAAAAAAATCAGAACTTTGTCTGAGAAAACGAGCGAAAAAAAGGACACACATTTTCAAAGGTAAAAATCTTTAATTAGCTGATAGGGCTACTATCAGTATAATATGACAAGGCGTTGCAACAGCTTTGAAATCCTTAGAGGTGTATTTCGGTTCAGATTATACCTTGCAGAAGAAATTGGAAATATGCTCAATGCCACCTACTTTTTCAACAGAACAAGTTTAGATCAAGATACTTTAATGAACTGACAGGAGAGCTTAATTTGAAAATGAGACTAAGAGAAGCACATTGGTAACAGAGAAAGCAAACAGGGGAGGGAAAGCAGGTGGGAAAACTGGAGTCAGGCAGGGTGAGGGAGGCATGGAGTGAGATGCTACCTGGGTAAACTCAGATGTTCAAAGGAAGGGTGGTATTTAGGACATGGTTCCTTCAAATGTTCAGGAAAAAATACTTAAAAGTTGCTTTTTTGATGTATGAGATAATTGTTAGTAGTGGTATTATGTTGACTGGAGCCCTCAGCCATTTTCTGAGAGTATTCTGTGCCCAGGAACGGAGGCCATGGCTGCGGTATGGAGGCCAGCTCTCCCACAGCTCCGACTCCTGGTGGCCACCCAGTTGCAATGGGTGAGCCTCTCTCAGCACCCACAAACCTGGCAGAGTGGGTCCTGGGGAGCCAGCCCTGTCCCTCTGCTTGAGGCGGGGGTTTCTGCTGGGTGGTGGTCTGCAGACGCTGTGACCCGGGAGAGCCTTGCACCGTGGGTCTGTGCACTGGCCCCATGCTCTCCGTGAGCAGCGACCTGCTCTGGCAACAGCCATTTTCACAGCTATGCGTTGCTAATCCCTCAGCATGGTGGAAATCGCACAAGGCGCTTTTTTTTTTTTTTTTTTTTTTTTTTCCTGCTGAAAGGCAGACGGGTGCCTGGGTAGTGACTCATTTGTCAGAAAAGTTTGGAAACTGGTCCCTGAAAGCAAAAGTGGAGGCGTCTGGGGAGATGAGCAGGGCAGAGGGTATAAAGCTGTCGTGATTCGCCTCTCTGTGTTATGCTCCACATACTCGTCAAATTAGGACTCGGTTCTGTGGGAAGGGACGCCTGAGTGACACTGCTGGTTAGATGCATTAAAAATGTCCTCAGCCCTGGCAAAGCAGGAATGCTGCTGCTAGATAAGAGCAGTTTCTCCGAGAGGATCCGCTCCTGCTTTATGTCTCCTCGGGTTGAATGGATTCACTCTGAAGTACAAGCCGCATGAAAAAATTTCAGTGTCATTTTTAGCTCTGCTTCAACAGGCATAGTTTGGCAGGGCTGATTTGAGGTACACGGTCTCTGTGGGATACACTGCTATTTATCATGTATTGATCTGGCAATAATAACCCATGCTTCCCTGAGATTTAACGCTTGTGGCTGCCTTCTCGTTTGGTAAAGCTGACCTGCCACTTGCAATTCATTCCAAATGCCGCAGCACACCTTATCGTGGATTTGAGCTAGTGTGTTCACCCTGCTCTGTTTTCTTTTTTTGCCCAAATCGGAGTAGTTATAAATACATATGCCTCCAAAAGGGACTAGAATTGGCTGTATCCTCTCCTTGATCTCTGTTTGATGGGACTTTGAGCTCGCATGCCGTGTGGGATTCAGGGTTTTGCCTCTGTGCTAGGAGTCAGAAAGTAATTATGATTTTGCTATGGTGGGTCTGGCAAAAGGTCATTTATTCCCCTCCGAAATTTGGCTAAATTAATTTCCAGTCTTGAAAGCAGCCACAGATAAACATATTTTCCCCTGAGCGATTTGAAATTATGATTGTTGCTTTACTGATTGATGTGTTTTTCAGTCAACCCACTCTTACTGTGTTGACTTTGTAGAATATTTAAGTTAATAAAATGTTGTTTTGTCTTTGTGGGTCACCTCAAATGTATTTGTGCCGTTCAGATAAAATTGTTATTGCTTTGGTTAGTATCTATAAAAAAGGTTAGAGAAGTTGCACAGCATTGTATATCAGCACATAGTCCCAAAGAAGAATGCTGTCACAATTTAAAACTCAAGTCAAACTCTCTCCTTAATAAGCAGGGTCAGAAAGTCCAGTCAAATGACAGAACATTGGTCAGAAAAGATAAAACTAATCTGAAAATTCAGAACTTAATTAGATGGTGAGATTTAACTGCAGACTAGTCTGCTAAGGAAAGTAGCTGGACTGTCACTGGGAGAATGCTAAAGAACAGAATTTGAGTTCAACAAGTGAGTAAGTTGTCTATCAATTAGAGTTTGAAATAATAGGTTGGTTTGCTTTTTGAGTTTTTTGCTTTTATATCACATTGACATCTAACAGAATGATAGTTCAAATCCAAGTTTCAAAGCTACTCTCCAACAAGCGATGAAGGCATTCCCTGTCCCTTCCCAAGAGATTACCTGTGGTTGCCTTCACAGGAATTTAAGCACGTGTTTATTATGAGCTGGGGCCCAGTCCAGTTTCTTTGCAGTTCACAAATGTGGGATTTAGATTTAGCCTTCAGTGGGCAGAAATCTCTCGGGCACTCCTTCTCCAGGATGAATGAGACCTACGGTTGGGTACTGGGATGGAAGCTGTAGTTCTGCATGGCCCTCTGGAGTCACTGGCATGGCTGGGCCAGTTTTGTTCAGATATGCCCAAGGTCTGAACAAATTCTTCAGCCACTGCCCACCCTATTTCCCCAGGAAGTTTGCTAGTTGAAGAGTCTCTGCACTGCTTTTTTTCTGATGGCAAGCAGTTTGTAAACTTTGCCAGCTGCTGCTCTGCTGTTAATGTTGGTGTTGTAAGAACAACTTGGCCCCAGTTTTTAATCTGTGCTTTCATTCCTGAGATACTTTTTATCGTTCGTATAGAAGTGTTTAGCAAAGAGGAGGCCAGGCAGATGGAAGCGTAGCCTCACTTTGTGCTGCACTTCCCTGGGAGATACAAGTAGCTCTCAAAGTGCTTCCCACAAGGTCGAGCAATCCAAGTGTACTTGAAGAGTTTAGACATACAGTTTCACTCTGTTTTTCAGGAGATCTTAAATGAAAGTCAGTCTCATGTTGATGCATGAGACTTTAGTGGTACTCCTCACCTAAACTAAATTCTTCAGCATAAAATCAATCAGATGATAGATACTCAAACTTCTACAGTGGAAAATTTAAATGTCATTCATTTACTTGCAGGGACATGACGGTCTTTATTGACTTCTTAAAAATAATGAGATATTTGCACTCCTTGGAATATCAAAAAAAGAAGGAAAAAAGGGATCTAGGGAAACTGATGCCACCTCATTCTTTTTCTGAATTCTGGATAACAAATGTAAGCAAACGTACCTAACGTAAGCAAAGACATACTGTGTCAGACCAGAGACCACCTAAACAGGTATCCTGCCTTTTGTCCAGGGGCATATGTTCGAGCGAGAGAGGAAGATCAGAGAAAGTACACAGTGATACTTCCCTGACACATTCCCGGAATACTCTCCCAAATGCTAGGGACTGGTGGCTTAGGATCTTCCTCATTGCAAGCCTGCTGAAGTCTGTGGGCAGGTTTGGTACCCTCAAGGCAAAAGTCTCTCTGTACCTGCTGCAGAGAGAACACGAAACCGAGAGGAGCACTTGAGCCTCTTGCGTGTTGCAGGTCGTCCCGGAGACCTCTCCTGCCCATGGGAGGGAAGGTTGCCTCCGGCTACGTGAGAAATGCTGATCTTGGCCCAGTTGGAGGAGCAATTGGAGCTGCGAGGCAGAGAAGGCCAGATGTTAAATGTTACAAGCCACACCACAGAAGAGCGATTGGTCTGGTCACCATCCCCCCAGTGAAGTCTGTGGTCTGCACTGGCATTGCCCTGGCCCAACTCAACAGTGTCACCGCAGGTGGAAATCCTCACAGCGTCTAATCCAGCCAGCAGTGGGCCTTCTCTCCTCGTTTCATGCACAGTTGTTTTATTACCGAAACTATAACAATTGTAGACTCACTTGTATAAATAGATCAGTGACAATTTTTAAACCGGAATAGTTCCTTCATGTTAATAGTGCTAAATGATTATAGCAAATTTTTCCTTTCTATAAGAAGTACAAGACAGACTCGCAGAAGTTTTTAAAAAAAGTTGTGACTCAAACTAAATTAGGATTTTTTGGGCACAAGCCCAATAGAGCTCAATAACTAAAGACTTGATTATTGCTAATGCTTAAATTGATTTACTTTAAGTAAATAATAATGTATGAAATAAGTTATATGCTGAGTAGGTCATGGATAAATAAGATTCTTGGTTAAATTTGCCAGCGTGTTGCTGAAGAAGGACATTTTAGTTTTTGATAGAAACACAGTTTGGTCTGTTTTTGAATGAGTCAGTCAATTTTTTTGCTTACTGCAGGTTTGCTTGGAGTGGTTGATAATCAGTTGAAAATTGGACGAAGTACCATGAATTCTGTTGTTGTCAGTTTTATGGATTATAGCTCTGACTTAATGAAGAAAATCAGTGTCCCCACATTATCAATATGTGAGAAACATTGGCCCTAAACCCCAATGTTCTCCTAAATAAGATTTACAGGGAGAAGTTTAGGCAATTTTTCAGGAAAAGCACTATGTCTCCTCCATGTGTTCTTCTTGTTAATGTGATTTCTTTATCTTGTATGGTGTGTGTATGTATAACAGTAATATATTATGACTTAATTATTTTCTTCACCTTCTTTTGTCTTCAGCTATTGCATCAGCGTGTCCTGGTGACATCTCAGTGATTTCAAATGTAAGATCAGTGACTGAATTCAGCTACTTGTTTGTGGTCATAGTGGCAGAACTGGCAGAACCTAAAAGCTAAGAAGTTACTGCTTTTTTTCCTTTGCTTTTAATTAGTTTTTTTTTTTTTTTAATTTTGCAATGTTTATTAAAACTCAAATTAATTTTGGACTGACAGAGATCTCCAGATAGATGTAGTAGAACGCTGCCATGCACACATGACTACATCAAGCTCCTTCTGAACCAGCTAAGTTACCACACACACTTCATGAAAGTATTTAGTATTTTCATAAAATATTTTCAAATGCTTTAGTGCTGCGAGTCTTCACATGATTTGAAGGCTTTACCTATGTTTTAATGTAAAGAGCTGATGCAGCGGTCGGTAAAGATCTGCCACAGAAACCTACCGAGGGCTATATTCTCAATAAATCTCCACATGAAGATTGAGTTGTCCATAGCAATTGTCCACTCCACTTGTCCAATTCCACTGCAATAACACCATTCCTTGGGAGAGTTATTACATCATTTACCACCAGAATAGGCAGAAGTATTCTAGCTGTGAGTCATTGATAATATCTTTATATTATTATATTCATATATAAACACACACACACATATATATACAACACACGTGTAAAAAAATTGAAATTGTCGTACGCAGTTATGCACAGGGATAAATTTTTATGTCTATGGACACAGTTATAAACAGGATTTCCTCACCTCTATTTAATGAGTGTTCGAGCTATAGACTGGATGTTCTTTCAGAAAGGGCACTCAAGGAACAGTCTGATGTCCAAATGGGAAGGCTTGTAACTCTACTTATTCTGAGACACATAGGGCATTTTGAGTGAATACGTCTTCGGAGGCATAAATCTTGTTCTACAGTTTGTTAAGCTTTTGTCATTTTTAAGAGAAATCGTTGCTGTCCCTTCCTAGCTTCTGCCAGATAAAAATGGAAATTATATTTAGGAACAATATACAAGAGTACATACAGTACAGGAATATTTGACTTTCTTGACCTCTTTTTTTCTTAGATGGTTACCTTCAAGGTTGAAAATGGCAACATGTACTGATGTAAATGGTTTACCAGTTCCCTAACAGATTATGTTGAGAAGAAAACAACAAATCCAACTAGGAGAAAAGCAAGAAGGGACAAGATGCAAATGTTTATAGGCTCACGAATGAATGCAGATACAGATAATTCTGTTGCGCTCTGTCTTGCAAGAATTCATATTAGGGAAGTTCAGGCAATATGGAAATACGAGTGCTTTTGAACATTGTAAATGAGCTCCCTCTTTTGAGGCCCTGTTGAAAGGAAATTAAGCCTAATGTAAGAGTATCATATCATTAAAATAACTTCATAAAATAACATCACTTACATAGCAGAGGGAAAAAGTTGTGGGGAATGGCCTGCAGATTTAGTGAGGTCCATTCAAACGTGTATGGTGAAGATAACAGCAACTTGAGTTCCTGTTTTTAAAGCAACACAGATGGTCAGATAAAGGCACAGAGAAAGAAATGAAAAGTCTAGACATTTTTAACAGATGTTAATAGCACTTACTTGATTTTTGATTCTTATTTAATTTTTAAATTTCTAGAATAAATGTGTGGGATGGCCTGCCACTAACAGGGCAAGGCCAGTGAGCCCAAATGCCAGTGCCATTCACATTGATGATGATCCTGATCTTCCTGACTGCTTTTCGAGGCATGTGATCCTTTATGGATTTTGCTTTTCTTTACTATGCAGCTGGGTTCCCTGTAGCTTGCTGGAGTGCTTTGTGGCTTGTGGTGAGCAGAAGGGAGCAATGGTCCTCCATTGTACTTGTGATTGCTGGGGACAGCACTTGAAGCGATCCATAGCTAGATTATGTCTCTCCTTGAAGTTACCATCTCCATTTTCTTGTCCTGTGTCATCTAAATTCCTCAGTGGCTTTTCTGTCTGCTAGCTAGAAAAGGATCTTAAAGTTCGGGAATATCACCAGGACTGGTTTTAAGGATGAGACCCAGACCCAGGAGGGAGGAAGACAGCAGTAGGCAAAGGCTTGTCTCAACTCGTGTGTGTGTGTCAACTGCAGCTTTGGCTCTGCTAAGAGGTTGGATACTCCTGTGGTCCTGTCATGTTGTGGCTCTGGATGGAAGAAGAGCAGCTGTCCCTGAAAACTTGCTCCTTCAGTCCCTCACTGCAGCCTCTAATGACAGTCAAATGCCATGTGGAGTCTTTGTATGTTTCTTTCTTGTGTGTTTTATGTGACCTATTGTCAGATGAAGAGAAGTCTGATCAGAGGCATGAGTTACAAGTCATGTAGGAGTCATACCTCCCACTCCAAGGAGTGCATGAGATGCGTGGAAACCAAAGCAAGATTTTGCATTTCAGACTATGTCTTCTTCAGGCTTGAAAAGTAGGGCAACATTTTTGACTTTGATAATTTTTTTTCTGTGAAGAAGATGGGATGAAATACACTGAAATTATGGATGAGCTGGGGCTAGAGAGAGTCCTTGCTGTAGCACGAGGCGGTGCCAGTACAATCATCGCTGGTGCCAGCGCAGGCTCCGAGCTGACAAATGCTGACTTCTAAGAGGAACTCTGAAGACTGCAGAGAGAATTGAAGTTATACACAACCATAAATATTTAATTCCTATTATTGCATGCTGAGAACTGCAGCACTGTCTGCAAAACACTATAAAACATAGCAACGTAAAACGTATCAGCAATGCAAATATGCTGTAAATATTGTAGAGAAAACAGAAGCATAAAATTAACTCTTAAGCTTATTTATAACTGTAGACCTCAACATTCTCTTGTGCATTGTCGTGATATTTCATAATTATACCAGCAGTTCAAAATAACCAATTTTCTCCTGGCATAAAACATGTTGCGATTTAATTAAAGCAGAAAGCTAATTTAAGTGGAATTGAGAAAGACTAAATCAATTATGAAGTATGCTATTATTAGATTTGAAAGTCTACCAAAATTAGTCAAGTTGTATAGCACCACATTTTCTACTTTTTAATGTAAGAAGATTAGTCCATCATCATTTCTTATGGTTCAAGAAGGGTAATTCACAAAATTTGAGGAGGTAACATTTTCAGTCATAAGGATGTAATAAAATAATCGCTCAGACTTCAATGGCATTTTGTCAGAAATAGGTACTTCTTTTCATTGAAAACAGAGGTAGTCCAGCCAAAAACCTGTGCCTTTGGCTTAGGAAAGCTGTCATTTATTTTCTTCATGCCCCTCTTCTACCCTGTAAGCCAGGTTTCCCAGAAGCAATGATTTTCACAAGTGAGGGGGGATGATGTCTTCAGGCATGACGAGATATGCAGTTGGACCACAGAGCTTGGCCTACAGCAGGGGCAACGCAAGTGACTCAAATGACAGTTACTAGTTCTGCTTTGCCAGTGTTTTTGATGAAAAGGTATTCTTTTTTATTTGAGATTTTGCTTTTCTGTAGCAAAATTCAGAAATAGTAACCCGCTTTTCAACTCCTTCATTTTCAATCAAATTTCTTATCAAGTAGTTTTAAAGAGTTCTCCTCCATTGCCCTTATCGTGACCTACACAAGCTGTGTATCTGGATTGGTGGTTACTTTTGAAATACATCAGTATGTTAAACCTATTGATCAAGTAGGTAGTGAAAGTGCGAGAGGTGCATTTATTATTCCCAAATGTTGTGATGTGCCAGTCTTTCCACATTGCCAGACAAGAACATTGTGTCTCTCAATACACATCCTTTCTTCTGCTCTTCCCTGCCCACTCAGTGGCTTCCCTATAGAAAGCTAATGAATTTACTGGAATAAGGACATTATCAGCTTTTCTAGGTGAGGAAAACTCCCCAGGGGATAGTTTAAGGGGCTGGAGCTGCTAACAGAAGTCATACCAGTGTGGTTTCGAAGAAGTCCTATGGCCAGGGAGCTGAGGTCTGGTAGGGTCAGAGGGACAGGACCGAATCTTTGCTGATCTGTGGTTTGGGGCACTGACCTTTCTGCCCGTTCATAAGAGGGATGGAGAAGTGACCATAAATCCTGACAAAATGATGCAAGTGGGGGCCTAGGATTTATCTTCTTGTGTCATAGCCACAGGCTGCTCTAGAAGACCCACAGCGTAGTAGAATAGCTTTACTGCCCAGCCCTCTTATGGTACCATCAGACAAATGCAAAATCCTGAGTTGAAGTGGTTCAAAAGGTTTTAAGTGCAGAAGCTGTGACTGCTTAGCTTGCTGAAAGTTGTTTGTTGAAGCTGTTCAGGGTGTGGGGGTGGTGATTTCTACCTCAATATCAGTGCTATCTCAAACTGTCTGAGTTGGAATAATCCAACCCGCTGCACTTTGTACTAAACTGGACTGAGAATATGTGCAAAACCATGCACTACATCTCAGATAACCTCTAGTTGAGCAGCAGTAATTTCATTGCTATGGTGGTGTAATATAGCTGGAGTCTTTATAAGCTTCTAGCAGCAAAAAGTTACATTTGGCATTGTTATTTATACCAGGTATATGAATAAAACAAACGAGGTTAGCTAAAGTGATTTTCCAACAGAAATAAGTCTCTGCTGTCAAGTCTTAAAATGTCATGTGATCTCATTTCTCCTCTCCCTTGTTTCCCCCATCTCTCCCCTCCTTTCTCCCTCCTTCCCCACATACACATAGGAGATGATTATACTGGCAAATATTCTAAGAATGGACCTTGCCTTAGATGAGATGACACTAAAACCTCACTACAGGGAAAAAACCATCTCCAGTAGGTATTCCCACTAGAGAATTTAATTCAAATGTTTGCATGCTTTCACTTTTTGCAGTAAATCCGTGCCAGTCTGACTGATTCTGAACGTTCTTGCTTCTGATGGATGGACTCACCTACCAACATCTTTCTCCGGCTTCACCATTCAGGAGTTTCTTTCTCATATAATAACAAAAAAAATTCTCCCAGAATTTTTTAAAATGCTATCTAATGATTGATCATACAAATGCATAAGTTAATTTAAAAAAACTGTGCTTGGAAGCTGGTAGATCTTCAAAGACCATTTAATAGTCCAAGCTTAAGAGAGTGTAAGTTCCCAGTATCTTTTACCAGCAAAAAACTTTTCAGTATTCAAACCGCTTTGCAGCACTCAAGCAAAAAGCCAGCCACCCTAAAGTGATGTCTTAAATGCTTTAGAAATGAATTTTAGAAATAATAGTGGTAATAATAAATCTTCTCACAAGAAAGAAAAACCTTGCTCATAACTTTACGTGTCTTGCTGAGAAGCTGGTTTTTCAAGGCTTGCGCGAAATCAGCTAATGGTGTGCTGTCAAGGCTCTGATTTCACCTCAGCAATGGTTTATATTAATTTTTTAACAATTTACTATGAACTGGCTTGTGCTAAACAAAGCAAATGCTCTTAATTTAAATAGCACTGTCTACAGATGATTGTGCAATAGTGCAATAATGGCTATGCAGTTGATTTAATGTAATTGGTACAGTGAATCCTCTGGGGCCCTCATTTCAGGAGACAGCGACGCGTGTTCCTTTTGCACAGCCCCCTCGACTCCCGTTCCCCAGGACTCGTTCTCTACATGTATTTGGCAGGAGGAGCAAGTTTCTCAGTTCAACTCCTGCTTTCCTGCCGCTAACCCTTCTGGATTTGTCTGCAGTTTTGACTGCAGAACACCATCAAGGTTCCCCAGCCACACCAGCTGATTCGGCACAGGAGACAGCTCTGCCTGAGCAGCCTGCGGCTTCACATAGGGTTGTCCACCCCCCTGAGAACCAGCTCTAGCGTGACGGAGGGCAGCACACCGATGTTGTGGACGCTGCTCAGACCTGGCATAAACTGCCATGGTACTTTGGTATGTGGGTGCATTGCAAAAATGTCCCATTACAAGTAGGTGTCTGAATGCATAATTAAACCTTAGCTGGTATTTAGACTCTTTTATTTGCTATAAAAAAGGCTGTAGTGTGCAGCATACTTCTAATGTCCTGAGATTCCTATTAAATATTAATTTACCAGCAGGCTCTGAATCTATATTCCAGGTAAAAACTTGCACATTTGACACTACAGTTTAGGCTGGTGCTTGTTGCAAGTCACTCAGAGATGGTGGATTTTCCTCTTTCTTCAGTTTACTTTCCCACAGAAAAATGGTGAAGTTCTGGCCAGTGGTAGGGACAGGGGATATTTTTATGTGATTCTAAAAGTCCCCCTCAGGCCCTCCGAGGTTGCCTGTTGGGAGAGTTCTTGTTGCCAGTGATGACAAAACCATATTACATAGTTAGTCTGAAAAACTGGGGGAATATATCTACCGTCCGCTCAGAGCTGGCCCTGCTTCAGGCTCTGCCAGGCTCAGAGCTATGGAAGGCCCTTTCGAACGGATGTGAAATCATTAGTAACAAAATTGTTAAGGATGAAAATGAACTATTGTGATTTTTTTTTGTGTGTGTGTGGTTTGTCCATTTGTTAATGCCAAAAGCTGTGCAGGCTGTGGCTGGTTCGTGTTCTACCGGCCAGGATGCTGCTCTGTGCTGGTGCCAGTCAGCCAAACTGGTGTTAGCCCGGTTGCTGGTTTGTGCGTTCAGCTTAGGACACAGTGTACACTCTTGTTTTTCCTTCACCCTGCAGTAGATGGGGAGGCACCTTTTTCTGCTTGTGTTCTGCTGGATCATTCCTCTCCCTGGGAATGTGGGTCTGGGTTTCAGGTCCATATGAGCTGGGATGTACCTGACGTCCACAGCTGGAGCTGAGGAATAGGGTCGTGTTCCCGTTTGCAGAAGAGATGCCACTGCTCAGATCTTCTAGTCTTCACTGCTTTTACCTTTTTAGCCTTTTGCTTCCTTGGATTCTCTTTCTGCTGGTAGCAACCCTCCTGCCAGCCTTAGATGGTCCTGTTTTTCTGTACATGCTCAGGGTTGTCATCCTTTAGCTCCTGTGCCGACATCCTGCCAGCCCATTATTACTTGCAAAACTTGGAGGTGGAAGTCCATGGAAAAATATCAAAGTAGCTAATGTTAAGTTTCCTCCCTAAGAAGCTATTCCTCCTCTTTTGTTTTGAGATATACTGGCCGTGCAGTTCCTAACTGTTTCCAGGACTAACTGAATGGTTTCAGGATTGCTCTTGTTCCAGGAAGAGGATCTAGTACCCAAATTTTTATTTGAGGGTTGAGTTGTAAATTAGGAACGCTGGCATCTCTCGGTTTGCTGATATTAATGAGATGTTTTCAGCGAGTGCCCTGGCAGCACCCGGTCTTTTCCCAGCGACAAGACTTGTGGATGTTTATTCAAGACACTCCCTTTTGGGGCTTATTCTGCCACTGCCTTTTATCGCTGTTGTTTCTCCAGATTTTTTCCAGTTTCTTTTCCCTGCCTGTTTCTCTTCTGTTTTCCATCTGCTGCTTTTTAAATTTCTGCTTCTCAGAGGGTTTCAGTGACCACTGGCGCTCCCGCAGTGTTCAACCCCCACCTTGCTGGTGCTGACACTACAGTGTTACAGCCAAACCTGGTTTTGCTGGAACCAAATGAGCAAAATTAAACGCATGTTAGCTCCCTGTTTCCGGCGGCCTGTGGACTGCAGCTAACAGCTCCGAATCCATTAGTGCTCAGCCAGCAGTAAAACGCTTTTCATCATATCCATGAGAGTTAGAAATGCATATTAAAAAACAGGTGGTTAAGGCTCCCAATGATCTGAATGTCTCCTCCAAGCCTCGTAAATACGTCAAGTTGTCACATATTTCATGCTCATAATTTGCCGTGGACATGAACTACCTGTTTTTTCTTATGTAAATTGAAGCAGAAATGAGAATTTTTTTTTTTTTAATTTAATTTCAAAGTGTTTGTCAGGAAAGAGGATGGAAAGAATGGGAAGAACACTAAGTGAAGGATGATTTGTGCTTCTTCCTTTTTTTTTTTTTTTGTTTAAACTAACTTTCCTTCCCAGCTAACCCAGGTGGCATTTATCCGCTAATAGGCTGACGACTCACTTTTATCAGCTGCACTGCCATAGCTAAATACCTCCTCAAGTCAGGGTGGTGACAGTTGCGGTGTGATGTCTGCTGTGTTTCAGGGTGCCCTGGGGACCCAGCTGAACAATTTCAGTGCTTACAAGGAATCTGCCATTGCTTGAGGTGGAACATCAAGAGCGCATGTAGAAACCAGGAGGCAAACTGTAATATAAGCTCACCTGGGGGTTACACTTGACCTAACGTTTCATCCAGTTCTGCAGAATGGAATTGAGAGAGAGGTGCTTGATAACACTAATTAGGAACTGGGTATTAAAACGGATATCGCTAAGCAGCAAATACAGTTGCAACAGAGAGGATTAGAGGAACAGGCACAGTTCAGAACTGAAATATTCATCTAATTATTTCCAATTCCAATGCGCACTCTGAGCCGAATCTTTAGTGGCACCTGGTATGTCTGATACCCACCGAGCTCCCCCAGCAGCAATAGTTTTCACTCACTTGAGAGATTTCTTTTTTTTTTTTTTTAGGAAATCCTGAGCTCTATGGTGAAGCAGCTCGTGCTGTAAACACAGGGACAGAAGAACCCCAAAGTGTCAAACAATTTCCATGAAAATGTGTGGCAGGTGGAACCCTACAATTTCTCGCTTTAACATTAAATATCACAAACCCCAAATTGAAACTTTTGTGGACAGGTGATATCCAACACAGAGCATCAGCAAAATAATAATGTGGTCAATAAAGATGTAACTGAAAATACTAAGAGAAAAATATTGCATCTTCCTGGAAGCAGTACTTTTGCAAAAATGGTAAGCAAGTCTTCAGTGTTTTGCATTTCTACCAGGGTTTTATGCAGTTGAACTTTGAAAACCCATATCTATATGAACAAGTTTTGAGACTTATATTTTTTGCAGTACAGGCTTTATGCAAGTATATTTTGAGTATACATACACTCATACTTTGTGGAATACTGTCCAAAGGTGATACAGTGGACCCAGTATAGAAAGAATAAAATTTTTTACTGTGTGAATAATTCAAAAAGCGATGAGCCAAGCATTATTTAAATGTTAATTTTAGAGATTTGCATGTGGTTAGGCAAGGTTTAAATATCCTGCAAAAGTGCAGCGGTTTTTTTCATCATAATTTAAAAAATGAATTTATGTCTTTTTTCTATTGGGAAAGTCAGATTCAGTATTAAGTAATGAAAACACAAGTGCTATAAGCGTGATTCATCCTTACAAAAAGAAAATGGAGAAGGGAATGGATGTTTTGATCCCTGGAGAACTGGGTAGATGCATACGCTTCATATTATCCACCTAGCGTGTGACTCTGCCTTTCACATAAAGCATGCTGTATGCTTTGCTGGAGCACCATCTTGTTCCCAGGAAATGAGGATGAACTGGAAGCTTCACTTTCTAGAGCTCCAAATTCTCTACAGCTTTTGTGATTGCAGAAAACACGTTTGTTACAGACATTTTTCCTTTCTGTTCTTGTTATCCTTTTGCTTTGGTATCCCTGAGGCAGCTAGTGTGCTGGATACAACATGGATACAAACTCCTTGCTGTTCAGGGCAAGGCTGGGCTGAAAGATGGGGCTTGCAAAGCCGGTGTGGGACTGGCGTGTTAGTGATGTGTTTGCACTCCCCGCTCCATGCGGCTCTCGGTCAGTCGTGCCCTCCCGGGGGCGCCTCGCACGTGCCATGCTCAGGAAGGCGTCTTCCAGTCATCCTGGCTGGCAGAGGTTGCTTAGCCTGACTCGTGTTGTTAGAGATTCTGGGAGATCGTATGATAAGCAGCCCAAACGGACCTGGATTCGGCCAGGAGAGCAGAACACGCCCAAGGGGATTCGCTTTGTTTTGTTTTACCTATTCAGGTACAAATGAAAGTATGACAAATGTCGTAGAGGCCCAGGGGCGTGACCTTCCTCTCGCTTGGGTTTGCTGTTCGAGCCCCGATTAACCGTGAAGAGTTACTGCAAGAGTAACCTCTAGCTCATGGAAACGTGATCGCTATTGGCACGCTTCACCGTGCCAGTTTGCACATTAGAGAACTGAGTGGGGGTGGAGAATGTCTAGAGGCAGCGCCCGCCTAATGCTTTTTTTAATTCAGTCATGCCCCTGGTCCCCACAGCGTGCTGTGACAGTGGGTGGCACAACCCATTAATCCATTTTTCATGGTGAAATTCAGCTTAAAAAGAGAACAGGTTGAAATCCCATGCCTCCCTATGTCAGTGAAAACACTCTCATTAAGTTCAAATAGCCTAGTATTTATTCTCCCCCTCAGGCATCAAAATTTGAAAAGAAATGATCACTTGTTTTCAAATTGTATCTTGCAGAATCATTTCCATACCCTGTAGCTGAGATGTAAATGTGATGGATGTGATGGATGTACTGACTTGCCCAACAAGAGCACACTAAGTAGCCATAATGAAACTCGGATTAGTTGCTTGGGTATACTTGTTTTGTCTAATGTCTTTACTTATGATCCTGCCTTACCATAATTCGTGTGCTCCACTCTTCTTACTCTCCTGTACCTCTATAGAGAATTTCTGTCCCTGGTCTCTTAAGATGGGTGCTCAGTCATACGTGCAATTGCATATGCCCTGTGAAGGCAGTTGCTCACACAATGAGCAAAGAGAACAGGAGAAAACAGGCTGCAAACCAGAAGCATGTTGAAGACAGAAACCAGAGTTCACATAAACTAAGCTTATTTGAGGAAAATGACTGTTCTTGGAAATAAAGGTAACCAAGTTGAAGATGAACCTGTGCTGCGTTCTTTCACTCCATGTATTCAGAAGATGAACTAACAGCTCATTTTGAGGGCTCAGTTCCTATGCTGATCCAGGTTCAACACATTTCTCTAAATGCTGGGTAAACTGCAAGTTGTGTGGAAACAGTGGGATGCTGATACCTGAGGCTGGACCCAGAAATAGGTATGAGTGGTTGTGAACATATAGAAAGGCAGATTTGCTATGTGTAATATTTTTTGTGATTGTACAAAATGGTGTGATAGAGAAATCAATGGATTTAATAATGCTAATGAGAAAAGTGATAAAGATTACTGATTTTAATGAATTCTTATAGGAGAGGCTGAAGGCTTTGATTCTACTATTTGTTCACATATTTTAGAGAACAGGCTGCTGCTTTGCACATGCATGTAGCATACTAATAAGGTATTATTTTCTGCCTCCCAGATCTCTTTGGAATTCAAATATATCTATTAGCACCTTTACAGCACAGCTTATGCATATCCCAAGCCTATATGATTAAATATTTCTACTGTACCATTTGGTGGGTGGCATTACAGAAAACATTACAGACATTACAGAAAAATGCAGGGAGACAGAGTTTTCTTCTGTGGGTCTTAACGCCCTGGATGGAAAGTGCAGGGGAGGAAAGAAAGAGAGATTTAAAGTCATTTGGTTCTGCATTATTGGAGCTGGCAGGGATCCAGGCTTTGTCATTTTAAGGCTGTGTGAATGTGGCTCAGGACGGTGACTGGTGGAGGGAAGCCTTCGATAAGGGCTTTGAAGGCTGTTTCAAGAGTAGAGGTCAGTACCAGTAAGAGCGGTGCTTGGGCTGGTGGAGGAAATGTGTAAGTATGGCTGAGAAATGTTACCCAAAGGGAGATGGAAAGAGAGATCTGGCTCAGGACAGTCAGCAGGGTAGCCATTACATTTTGCTGACTCCGGGCTAAAGTATTTGGCTGTTCCTGCTCTGGCAAGATGATGGTAGGAGACGGGGACAGACCTTGCATAGGGAACCGAGGGAGGAAAGACAGGGGAAAGCTAGGAAAGAGAGCTTGTTTTGGTGCCGCTGTGGAATGCATCAGGGTGGTGAGGTGCTTACCCCATACAGGGGAGGTTTAGGATGGATATTAGGAAAAAATTCTGCACGGAAAGCGTTATCAAGCATTGGAACAGGCTGCCCAGGCAAGTGGTTGAATCACCATCCCTGCAGGTATTTAAAAGATGGGTAGACGTGGTGCTTAGGGACATGGTTTAGCGGTTGTTTTGGCAGTGTTAGGTTAATGGTTGGACTCGATGATCTTAAAGGTCCCTCCCAACCAAGACAATTCTATGTTTCTACTAGCCATCAGCCTGCATGCCCTGATGCCACCTTCCGGAGTACCTGCCTGACTGGCTTTTGAGGGCTCTTGGTGTGGGCAGAAAAGGCAGTGAGCTCACTCTGCTGCTCCTGGTAATTGCTCTTTGTGGAGCTTTGTGGAGGTCTTGGGCTGTCCTCTGACAGCTGGCTTTGGCTGTCCTCCTTGGCTGGCCTCTGAGAGCAGCTTTGCTATCCGAACGGTCCTGTCAGGTTTTATGTTTCCAGGCGACTCTGAAGGCTGAACTCCAGTCCTGGAGGGCATCGGGGTCTTTCTGCTGAAGACTATGAGAGCTGAATGAGGCCTGCAGGTGGAATCAGTCTAGGGGTTTTTCCCTATGCAAATTTTTCTAGCAGCTAAAATTGAAGTGTTGGCTTTTCTCAAACATACAGCTGGTGTGGTGGTTCAGCTCTGGCAGGAGACCTGGGATGCGGTAATATTGATTATCAACCCCTGCATTTGTTCTCAGGCTGTTTTGTGGTTTGAGGGATGGATTGCTTCCTCTCAGAGGCATCTCTGGATTGAACATCTTTTTCTCCTTGATTGAAATAGGTTATCCGGCTGCAACTCAGTCATGGGATGTGTCCACACTGGAGCTGGTTGTAAGGCTGTGCTTCAGCAAGCTCAGGTACAGCTGGCAAGGTACGTGGTAAGAAGGAACTCAGCACAGACTGTAAAAGCAGGGCAGGTATTTATGCAAGTTCTCAGAGTCGGCAACTCTCCTGCTAGTGTTATCTAGGCTGGCTGGTTAAAACTGGGCTGCCTTGATGTTTTACTGCTCTGAAATTTTGGCGTTGTGGCCAAAGAAGGGGAGATCAGTCTGCCAGGTGGTGGTGCCTGTTAAATGGTGGGATATTGGTCTTCACCACTTACTGCAAGGGTATGAAAATTGTCTCCTTACCTCTCTTTGAATTTAGCACTGGGGCTCCGCTGCCACAGTGATGACCTGCACCGCCTCTCTCTTCTGGAGACTGGCTTGGGCAAACATCTCTCTGACCCTGATCTCTAAATGTTGCTGTTCATTACAGTCCAGATGGGACAAATGTGCTTTTCAATGCTTTCTTCCAAAGGAGTACCCAGAAACTTCAAGGCAGTGTTGGCTGTGGTTTCTAGCTATGTGGGTGGGGCAAATGTTGTAAAACGTTTCAATCCCGTCCACAGATTGTGGGGCCCTTTTTAAAGATACTACTTTTTTTTTTTGGTCTTAAAAGTCCTTGCTGCTGCTGAAGCTGCTTGCCAGGGACCTTTTCTGGAGTAGTGTTGTCTTTTCTGTTGTGACATGCTGACTAGCTGTCATTGTGAGCCATTGCCATAGAAAGATGTCTGCCTTAGCATTTACAATACTGATGCTTAATGGATTTGACAATTAGCTGGAGTTGCAACGCGAACAACTCTTGCAAGTTAGATAAGCCTGAGAGACTAATTGTTATCCTAAACTCCATTAGCTGAGTTTAGCTTGGATGCTCTTTAGTCACCTTCTGGTCTAAGACTCTGAAGCCAGTGTCAACATTTTAAAGTATACCCAATTCACAACTTGTCACATTATTAGAATAGCCCCATTATGCTAGACCAAAGTCCCATCGAGCTCAGTATCCTGTTTCTGACAGTGGTGGATAATTAAGGAAAGGGTGTAACAGCAGGGAAAGTATTGAGTGATATTTCCCCAATGTGCTCTCCCACCCCTCAGCAGTTTATGGCTTAAAGATTTTCTGATCTTTGTGTTTAATAACTCTTTGTGGACTTTTCTTCTGTTAATTTGTCAAGTCCTACTTATGCTCTTAGCATCTTCTGCTTTTTGTGGCAGTGAGTTTGGCAATTTAATGATTTGCTCTGTCAGAAAGTCCTCGCTTTTTTTTGTTTTAAAGCCCTGACCGAAGATTTCATGTGGTGCCCCTCTAGCTCTTGTATTTTGAGAAACAAAATTCCTTATTCATCTCCTTCATGCCATTCATGATTTTATAGAACTCTAATGAGAACTTAAACTGAATGAGTTTCAGTGTATGATTTAAGGCTCTGTTTTACGGCTTATGCTTTCTGGCTGTTTATATTCTGTTTGTTTTTGCTTTGTGTTTATTTCATCTTTATTTCACTAATTTAATCAGTTTGAGAAGATTATTTGGTCTAATTAAGGTAGAATTAATCCAGGGACAGTGATAATTTGAGAGCCAGGATTTGAAGGTAGTTTATTTAATCTATGTGTCTTCAAATCATTTGGATTCAATTTTCCCAGCTTTCATGCTGATGGATGCTGTATTAAATTATTTAAATAGATGAATTAAATTTGGAGCAAACAGAGGCTAATGCATTTCACCCTCAAATAACATGCTGCTGTAGCCAGAGAGCTTTTCTAGAAGAACTGAGGAGACAGTCGTCAGCTGGAAGCACTGTATGCAAAACAGGGGACAAGGGCCACGCGAAAACCCCTTTGATTGATCCTCTAGAACTAATTTGCCAATTCCTTGTGGTCGGATTAGCAGAACGGAGACAAGAAAGAAACCTCATGAGCTCGACCATGCGAGATGGAATATTAAGCAGCTGTTGCTCAAGAGAAAGCTCGGACTAGACTTGCAGAAATGTAATTAGCCGCGCACTCGCCAAGCCATTTGCACGCCCAGAGCTTGCACAATGTCCATCTGGTGGGCAGCAGTAATTTTTAGTCTCTCCTTTGGTGAGAAGAAAAATCCACCAACTTCCTTCTCACTAGGAATCAGGACGGCTGGAAAGGGATAAAAGAGATGGAAAAGAGCAGGGTAAGCTCTTTAGTACTCAGGGACGCTAGATGGGGATATTTGCTCACTTTGCAACTCTTTGTACCCCATACGGCTTTGGCGTGGTGGTGATGTTACTGAGACGTTTAGGTGAGGAGCATACCGTGAGGTGGTGGTAACTCCGGGTGGAAGTTATACCAAGGAGGGACGGTGACATCCCAAGGAAGGGATTGATCTGAGGGGGCCACATGGGTCTTGCGGGGCAACCTAGTGTTTGTTGCCATTTCTTGCTCTTTGGTCTCCATCTCAAACAGAGCTGGCCTGTATAGCTCGGGACATGCTGAGGTTTCTCTTCTGGCTGTGAAGCACAGCTCAGGATCATGGGGGAGAGGATGACCATTGTCCTTCCCTTGCAGCTGGAGGAAAAAGAGACAAATCTTGCCTGTGGAAGAGGGAGAGCCAAGACCATGGCATGTTCCCTTTGTGGACCTGAAGCATTGCTGCTGTGTTAGGTTTCATTGATGTATTTTGGAGGTGGGGAAGCTGCTCTTTGTACTCCTTTCCTTTCCACATGTTTGGCTTGCCAAGGAGACATCATTCCAAGCAGGAGACTCCTTCCCTGACTCTGAGGTCTTGGCTGCCCATGACGTGTGACCCAGGGTGAAGCCAGGCTGCGAGAAGACTGGCGCACAAGGGCAGCACTGCTGCCTGTGCAGGCCCTTGTGGAGCTGCTGGGCTTGGGTAGGCTTTGGGAAATCCCGGAGGAGAGCACAGGCACAGGGGATCCACATGTCAGTGGCATCTGGGACAGATTTCAAAGGTGACCATGGGATGCGAGACAGATCTGCCACGTTCCTGGCTCCATGGGATGCGGGTGGCAGCGTTGGCTGATGCTGCTGTGCATGTTTTGTGCATGGTCAGGCTGCAAAAAGGGCTCTAAAGAAAATAAGAAGACCTTGAATTCTCTTGTTGGGCTGATGAGTAGAAAATGAGTAAAAAAGGTGTGCTGTTGCCAGTCTTCAAAATCCAAAAAAGGATAGACCATGGCTTTTAGTAACATCTGTGGGACAGATGTAGTAGAAATACCTCAGTTGCATCAAATGTCTAAGGAAGCTCTGCTGATTTTTTTGTTGTTGTTGTTTTGCTTGCTTGTTTAAATGCCTGTAGTATGCAATATAGCAGAAATCCTAGAGGAATAGTACGAAATATTCAACTCAATACCTTATGACTTTCTACAGACTTCAGGGGGGTTATATGAGAAATGAAGTTGGTGCAAAAGTTTTTTGCTAATGTAGAAAACTGAGATCTCCAATTTCCTTTTTGTATTCTGGTAATTTTAGAAAGCTTAGGCTTCAGCGTAATAAAACGTATAGTTGATTTTCAAAAGAAACAAATATCTTTTTTTTTTTCCCACGTAGGTGCACTAGCTTCATTCTACTTGTCTTAAAGCTTGTCTATTGTAGGTTTTGTATACTGCCTAGCAGTTCAGCATTTGAATCCCCTTTGTGTAAAATTAACAGCTGATGTGAATCTCTTAGTTGAACTAGTTGGGTTTTTGGCATTTCTCTTTTCTCAGGATCAGAAGGCTGCTTGAACTAGATTATTTTCTTGGTTTAGTTTCCAACTTTCTTATTTTTTGCTCTTCTGCTTTTGCTTTGGCAGTAGATGTTTAGACAAAAAAAAAAAGGGTGGTGGAGGTTTGTGTGTGGCTCCTTTGGTGAGGATTTGTGATGTGAAGCATTAATTGATATCAATACGTGCAGAGTTAAGCAACTGCTATTACTGAAGTAGGATCTCTATCCTTTTTGCATAAGGGCTTGTATTTCTGAAATGCACGGGTTTCTTAAGCTTATTTGGTTTGGATTTTTTTTTTTTTTAAAGTGGAAACACAGTTTTCTCTTCAACAAACTCCAGTCTGAAATCCCTGACTTTGGGTTTGCCTACATTTGGAAACGTACCAAAATAGCTATTCCAGAATAAGCTCCCAGGAGGATATTTTAGAACTAGATTAGATTAAATTGGAAATAGCAACTCTTATTTTGGAATAAGAGTGCCCGCTTTGGGATTTATATTGAAATAAACCATCTCGGAATAATTGTAGCTATTTTGGTGTATTTCCAAGAGCAGACAAGAGCTTAGCAATGTTCTGAAATAATTATATTAAAATCTCACGGATCTGATGGATAATGGAGGAAAATGTCAATACTGAGTTAGAACAAATTGGAGAGAATGTGCCTGATGGTGTCATACACTTGTTCAGAGGGTTTTTTCAGTTTAAGCAAAAGGTCCCACCCTTTGGGCTATTTATATGATTTGTTATTAATATTGTAGTAGCAACCCCACGGTGCTAGGAACAGTCTTACAGACACAGGTCCCACCTCTGCGCAACCTGCAGTCTAGAAAGAATCCAATTATTTTGTAATGCTGCAGATGTCAGCAAGTCTGTTTTGCAGATAAAATAGAGGTTCCGAACTCTTTATAACACTCCTTGTTTATAACACTTGTTTATAACACTCCTCGTTCAGGCAAAACTGCTACTTAGGAGTTTTTGCTTGAAGGAGAGTGGAAGGCGATAGTTACAAGATGACAGAAATGATAAAAACCACATATTTGTTCCATATTTGTAGTTATTGTGCCACCCCTCTCTGCTTAGTTTACTATAGATAGCACATGAGTCATTATTTACAATGGCAAATGCCATGTGCTTCGTTACAACCTGTGGCAAGGAATTAGTATAGATGTGAAATGAATACGTCGCCCGCATTTACAGACACAGGATATGTATAGAGGGATAGTTTAAAGTAACTTTTTCTCATTCGGGAAGGAAAGCCCACGGCTGAGCAAGTTTTGCCGTCTTTCTGGGTACGTTTTTTCTCTCCCCCCTTTAGGCACTTTCATTTATGCCTTGACTCCCAGCGAGCAGAGGTCGCAGGAGCTTTCTCTGCACAAAGAAAAGGTCACGCTCTGTATTTACCCGCATTCCTCCTCCCTTTAATCTTCCGCGTACTTTCAACACTATTTTGGTCCCATACTAGAGATCTAAAAAAAGACGTAGAAATTCAGTGGCACAATTTCAAGGTTATCCCACAGGCCAGCAAATCCATAATGTGATTTTTTTTTTTCCCTTTATGGTACATCATAATAAAAAAAGTTGATATAATATGAAAGGGAAAGGCAGTTTCTACTTATCAAATTATCATATCTAGCATCAAGCTTGTGCTTGAAGGTAATTTCAGCTAATCTTTTGTAGCAATAAATATCTATTACATTTATCACATTGAATTTGTTTCCCCTTCACTTCATCCAATTACCTTTTCTACAACTGGAAAATGTATCAGAGCTGTCTCCACACTTTTTTAATGGATGTTACTATACTATTCTCTTCTTGATCTTTTGTCAAGTTGTGCTTTAATTAAAACGTGTATGTAACTTGTCCAGGTTTACCCTCCAGTATCCAGATAATTGTTACGTTTGCTTTGAAAAGTGGAATATAGCAGTCCCAGGAGCTGGGCTAGGACTGAAATTCTGTGTAGAAACTTCTACACAGTTTGGTAAAATGCCACATTTTAGCATGTTATAGTCAGAGGACTGTCAGCATTTCTATTACAAATCTCTTTATCTAGTGGTTTGCTGTTTGGCTATTAAAATTTGCATAGGAAATATGGATATAAATAGCCTCAAGCAGGCAACCTTTTGTTGTTTAAAAAGACATATGGTCTCATAGTATAAAATTGGAGTTGGTGCTGCTCACCAGGTAGGTAGCTGCCACTCAATAGATCCATATGGGAGTGACACTGTATCAGCTCCTCGGAGAAAACAGATTTTCCCACTGTTTTCTTACAGAGCCTGAGCTGTATGTTCCTTACACGATGGCATCTCAGGGACTCCTGTTTCTGAAGGGAGTGCGTTCGTGTGCACGGTGTGTGGATGGCGCTGCTTTCTTATTATGTCATGTTTCTTGCAACTCCTTATCCCCAAACACGTGCAAACTATGGCGTTATGGTAAGATGTGTTGGTTGCTTATATATGTTGTTCATATCCAATACGGGCTTGAGACGGATTAAGACAGAACGAACTGAGTGATTCAGAAATCTGTGATCAGTAAAAAGTTGTCATTAAATGAGGGAGTTTTTATTGGACTCTGCAGCCTTGGCCGCTTTCCTCCAAACTACTCACCAATCCTGACAGTAACGAATAACGTAAAAATCTTTGTGACAGATGTCTTGTAGAAATCATGGAGACTTCCCCATGCTAAGTAGTGATGAAGAGAGGGCTGCTGGGCAGAGCTGTACATGTTGCTTCACCAGGTGTACCCAAAGCTATTCTGAAAGCACGTTAGAATAAGGAAAGAAAACATCAGCGGGCTGTTTCAGCCAAGAGACCTTGAAAGAAACATCTGCAACATCTTATACAAGTGCCAAAAAACTAGCTCCTCCTTAAAAGAGGGAAAAGAGTAGTTGGCCAAAGGCTCACGGTTGTCAGCCATCAATGAGAAATTTCTCTCTTCCTTAGAGCCAGCATGAGGAAACAAGAAGAGGTATAGGAAAAAGGGCTTATTTCTTTGAACTTCTTTATTGCTTCCTTCACAGTGTATGTCCTTTAAAGGAGGTGATACAGGAGACTAATTGCTGAGGTTTATGTCCTGAAAGGCTTCCTTACTCAAGGTTATCATGTGTGATTGGGGAGGTGTTAATACCTGCAATGAGTCACAGATTCACAGGGGAAGGGGCTGACCTTTCGGAGACTATGGGGGGGTAGACCCCTGATTTCGACAGTGAGGTATTGCCCCAAATCCTCTCTTTTTATTTCAACCATCACGGAAATCTCAAAGGGTTCGATTGCAACAAAACATTTGCAACGCGAACGCAAGAGAATGTGAATCCTGACTAAAAAGGGATGCATCTCCCCATCTGTTCTGGTGTTTATTTAGAAATGTTCAGGTTTTAGGCAGATATTGGCAGCTTCTTTCAGCTGGGAGGACTCCAGGTGGTTACGGTTTGGCCCTGGGTTCATTCAGAGCACGGCACCATGGAGGAGCTCTGCTGCTCCGGGATGGTGTGCTGCTGGGGAAGAAGAAAAACCACCCCACACAGGCTCACGGTGCAACAGCCTAAAGGAAAATCTGTCATGTACCCGGAATGTCTATTCCATTCTACTCTCCTGATGCTTCATCAATCACGTCACCTGCATATCATGATTCTAAGCGTGGAGAAAAATATTTGGAGTATTCCAGTTTCCTCTTACAGTGGCAGAGTGGTTTGTTACCGGAAAGAAAAGCCCTTCCAGGGATACTAGGTCCTTAACTCAGAAGCACCCAGCTGGGAAGAGAGGCCTCAGAAGCAGACCCACTGTGGTAAAAGTCTGTGAAGCTCTGCGATTTATATTGATACTTTTTACAGGAAGACAAATATGGATGTGTTAATCCACATTATCGTGGTTGCATCAGTTAGTTAGACAAAAAGGCAAAACATTCAGAATAATCTAATTTTCATATAGGCAGATACCCAGACCTGCTCCGGGTGCTGGTGACAGTGCGCTCCGCAGCTGTGAAAGCCAGGCTCCAGGAGAGTCGGTGGCCCTGGTTACAAACCACTGCCACTCATACAAGAAACAAAACCTGCATTCTTGATACAAAAAGCCAGCAGAAAACAAACAAGCCAGACTCCCATCTCTTGGAGCTGTCTTTAATACACCCAGAAGCAGCAAAGAAAGGGCACAAGCACCCTTCTTTTTTTTTTCTCTCCTCACAGGTCATCTTGAAACCTTTAGAGGCACCAGTAGAGGAAAAGTGCTCAAAGCGGTCAAGAGCAAGGTAGGGTAATTCAGTCTGCACTGCCTTACAACTGCCTTACCTCTAGAGCATCACGCTGATGCAGCCTGAAGGGTCTGAGTAAAATGTGTGGCTACTGCAGCTTCAGCATCCTTCACCTTAAACCTCCTGAACTGAGCACATTCACATGGGAACCTATTTTTCTTCTTCCTCTGGGAGACACGTGCCACACACTTACTTTGGTGTTCGGACACTCGACCATTTTTTCTGTCAAATAAATTGGCAGAATTTAGTTGGAATAGGTGGGAAAAAGTATTTTCATCTTTTCAAATTTTTCATAAACATAATATTAGATAAGCCACCACTTGGACTGAGGCCAAATGTAGAGCGTTAATCATTTTGAAACATTTCAAATATCAGAAATGTGTAAAGTGAAAATTGCATTCAAAGCTTTTTTTTCCCTCCCTTTTACCCCCACCGCCCCCCTCCCGAGCCTTGAGCAAGGGAATAAGTGTAGCTTCAAATGGGAACTTTAGTAGAATTAAATTTTAAATGCAGCAGTCACTAATGTTATTATATCCTTTCGATGCTAAGGCTCAAGTGTCTGACACTCTCTCCGAGATTCCCTGGCCGCAGACAGCATTCACCATGTACTTTTCCAGAGATTAGAGACAGAAGCACTTTCGTAATACTGACTTGGGGCATCTTCCTTGTTTCTTTCATCCTTGAGGGCAAAAAACAGATTATCTTGTTCTGAGAATATCTGACAGTGACTATTCCATGTCTGGCAGTCACTACAATCTAATTCTGCTGGACTTAATTACCATAATTTATTCCCTGTAGGTGGTTTCCAAAAATAGAAGTAGGTATGATCCTTGCCCTACAAGGCTCACACAAAAGACAGCGAATTAAAAAGACTGGCAGATAGGGGAGAAAAAGTAAAAGGAGCAATAGCTATGGAAAGCACACAGAGAGAGATAAATTAAATCCAAATTACTCCTTTGGTGCGATAGTGAGACTTAATAAGCAAGTTTATTAAAGGGAAAAAAGTATCAGTCAACTAAAAGATAGAGATGCAGGAATAGCCCTCAGAATAACACGCAGAATGGCAGCATCCTCATGGTATAAACCCTACCCCACAATTGAAAAGGCTTTTTCTGCAGTTCAAATCACCTCTCTGGTGTCGTCCTGTCTGTGTGATCCAGCAAATAACTCTGTCCTTCCTTAGTCACCCTGCCTCTTTGCTACAGCTGACTCTCAAATGCGTCATTGTCTCATTTCCTTGTCACATCCCAAATTATCCCAAATTAGAGACTGTCCTGCTCTCCGCAAGCCATGAAGAAGCCTTGAGCATGCGTCTCGGTGTCCAGACCCCTCAGCAGGGCTCGGGTTGCGCTTTGCCCTCCACGCTTAATGCTCTTGTTGCTTGGGTTTTCCCAGCAGTAAGGTAGCTCTTTGGTAAGGCAGGGATGGGGATGCTGCAACCCCCAAACCCTCTGCTTCTCTCAAGGCTTTCATAGCACTTAGTACCTGCTGCTGCAGGCTCATGCGTGCTCCCAGATATTTGTCTTCATCCCTGTCCCTGTGATGTGTGTCCCCGCTGTTGTCCGTCTCTGACAGATGACAGGAAAAGGAAGGCTGAAGCACCTCTCCTATATGGACAAGCTGAGAGAGTTGGTGTTGTTCAGCCTGGAAAAGAGAAGGCTCCGGGGAGACCTTAGAGCAGCCTTCCAAAAGGGGGCCTACAGGAAGGATAGGGAGGGACTCTTTTATCAGGGAGTGTAGTGATAGGACATGGGGTAACGGTTTTAAACTGAAAGATGGGAGATTTAGATGAGATATTAGGTAGAAATACTTTCCTGTGAGGGTGGGGAGACACTGGCACAGGTTGCCCAGGGAAGCTGTGGCTGCCCCATCCCTGGAAGTGTTCAAGGCCAGGCTGGATGGGGCTTTGAGCAGCCTGGTCTAGTGGGAGGTGTCCCTGCCCATGGCAGGGGGGTTGGAACTAGATGATCTTTAAGGTCCCTTCCAACCTGAACCATTCTAGGATTCTATGAAAACTTGCTTGAGGTTTGCAGAGGAAACCTGTAGTGGAGCAGGCTTGAGCCTGGCTCTTCTGTGGTCTCACGCCAGCACAGTTCACAGATCTTAAAGGTCTTTTCCAACCTAAATTATTTTATGATTCTGTGATAACCTGAGGACAAGCAAAGGGATAGTGCTGATTTTGCTCTTTCATTCAGTCACTTCATTTATTTCACACTGTCTTTTGTGTGCTGATTTTGAGAGTAGTCTCAAGGCCTCCATATTAAAATGCTGCTCCCAAAGTTTTTTGTTCTTTGTTGCTTCATGTCTTCCAGAACAGTGAAACATGTGGCCCAAAGGTACCAGCTGCCTCTCCATAGCAAGCATACCAATGACGGTCAGATGGAAACGTGCCACCCTGTTGTTTTCCCTGCGTCCTCCCCCTGCACAGGCAGGAACAGCACGGGAATTGCAGCTACAGCCTAATTCATACCCCGTAGCAGCAGGACTTGCTTTGCTGTATTTGAGAAGCGATCTAAGGCCGCTGCATCCCATGGGTGGCTACCTCGCAGGTGCCGAGCGCTGGGAAGGAGTCCATTCAGCAAATACATGCCTTCCCTCGCTGTTGACTTAGCACGTGCGTGGGTGTGTCCGCTGTAGGTGTCTCGGGCTCGTTAGTGAAGCTACGGATATGAATAATACTGAACTGCTATTGCACGAAGCTTCCGCCAGTGCAGTTCACTTGTAGCAGTAGTTGGGTGAGAGAGGGGATGCTACGGATGCACAAAACCTTCACCCTCTTGCCGTCTTGACTTTCTACTTTCCATTCCGCCGGGAGTCAAACAATTACAGTGTTTTCATCAGAAGATATATTGACTGAAGTCTTTCTTTAAGAAACAAAGAAATCTGTGTGATTAAGTAGACACAACTAAGGAATTAAAAAATAAAATGGCTTTTTGGGGTATGTTCCATTGATGGTACTGCTGTTTATTACTCAGTTCAAGATTATGTCTTTCTTAATGTGGCACGTATTCCTACAGCTTTTATATGCAAGAAGAATGTTCTTTTATTTGTCTTTTAGATAAATAGATAAATATTTAGGTAAATAAAAGAAGAGAATATTTACATTTGTAGTTTCTCTACTGTATGTTTGCCATGATAGAAGACTATAAACCAGCTTTCTGGAGAAGAGAAGAGAGCGACCAAAAAATAGTTTTCAAGGAAAAGTAAACAGTGAGGAGAAAGGATGCTCTGAGCTAAGACCTTACCAAAAGAAAAAAGCACCAGGGAGATGGATCTGGCCACAAGTACAAAACACAAACACAAAGCAGTCTGATTAATCAACTAGTCTGCTTCTTAGGTTTATTAAACATGACAAGAAATCTAATAGAGAACAAAATCAAGGTGTTTGTAAAACACTAAAGGTGAAACTGCTGGCTGGTTATAACCAGCAATTTTTATGTTGGGTTTCATAAGGATTGCCTGCCTCCGTCCAAAGCAGAACCAAAAAAGAATAAAATAAATATGAAATGGTGCATTGTGATCGCAGTCCTAGGCTGTTTATATGTATGCTTCAAATTAAGGGTTTGGTGTCATGGAAACAGCTTCTTCATTTGGAAAGCTCTGCGGCAGCGTGAGAAGGAAAAGACTGGAGCGAGCGAGAGGAAGAGGGAGGGTGTGAGTGTGGCCGTGTGGTCTTCCCAACATCGCCGGCTCCCTCCTTTCCCCAGGGAAAATGGAGCTGAGAGGAGGGCAGGTCTCCCAGGCTGCTTGACTTACCTTGCTCGGGAATAACGCGGCTCATTCCCCCTTTGCTGCATCTCATCTGCGAGAGTGGATGTGGCTTAATTTGTAATTAATGTGAAGTGCAGTTCTAAATAATTCTTAAGGGGGTTTTCTGTACTGAAGGAATGTGTATAAAGGGGATATGTCACGCACTTTTTTATATGGGCTTTACCTAAAAAACCACAGTATTTATCCATTAAAGGAAATGAGTCCAGAATCTATAAAAATACTGTTTGTTCTATTCTGCTTGTGTACATGTTTTCTATCATTTTAGTGCTAAAAAGACGTTTCCCGTTGTTCCACATTGAAGGAAAGCAGTCATTTGTGTAAAGAGCTTTTAACTTTTACCAGGAGAGAAATCTCTCCAATGAATACAGGATTACAATAGATGGTTGGGAATTAACAACACCGTTTGCATTGTCCTAGCTTTGATGCCAATTTATGCTCATTTTGTGGGCACAGTTTAGATTACTCAGTAATTGATTACATTAAGCAGTAACATGAGAGCTTTGCAGAGACTAAATTAAGGGCATGTACTATATTTCTGCTGTGTTGCTGTCATGCATATCACGAAGGAGCAGAAGCAGACCAACCCTATACAATGGATTTTTTTGTTTTGTTTTGTTTTAAAGCATAGAAAAGATGGATCTAAGACCTTGAGGTGGGATCATGTGAAGCCAGTGGAGATGTTCCTCACTCCTTCATGAAGCTCTGGTTGGCATCATGGAAAAACCTGGTCATGGGTTTTGTGACACCTGGTCACAGGAAATCCTTTCCTTCTTTCACAGCAGGGCCAAATGCATCCCTTCCTTTGACTCCTAGATGAAAATGTCACTCTGCTCTCCACCTAATTTTCTAATCTAGCCAGGAGGAAAAATTTTGGTGATATAGCCAGGGCACTTTGTGATGGTGCCCAGACCCGGGGAGACCTGTTAGACAACCGGTTTAGTGCTAAAACCAGAATTGAACTATTTCCCCAGCCCAGAAGGAAAGAGCCACCCACACCAAAGGAGGGTTGAGGTTGGGGCCACAGCATCTTTGGAAGCAAACTGCAATTCCCAAGGCAAGAGCTGCTGGGGAGACACTTGCAACCCGGGGGAGAGTGGGGGTGGCTTCAGGGTGCCCACAAAGTGGGCATGGTTTGTAACCAGCTTTTGCTCTGCTTGTTCCCTTCCTGGGAAAAGAGTAGTAGTCAGGTTTTTTGAGTTTTGCTATTTTTGGTATTTTTATTATTTTTTAATAAATAATTCCCAGTTTAAGAAAGGTGCAAAATGAAGAATTGGAATTAAATGGGGGAGAAAGAGAGAGAGGGGCTGCAATTCTGCCCACCCTTGTTAAGGTTCCTGCCCCGGAACAGGACTCCCCCTGTGAACACTGCGGGGAGGATGCTTTGGGAGCATTAATTCTGGCGCAGCAAAATCAATGTGCAACTTCGGCACTGAAAGTCCGGGAGGAAGCGTTCGGTGTTGCTGTGAGAGGTGCTCAGCACTGCAGCAGGAATATCTACTGGAAAGGTGCTTCCTAACAAAAGGCCGACTACTATTTTCTGCTGTGTAGAAATAGGAGTGTTAAAGAAATTGGAGATGGAATGGTTATCTTGAGAAGACTGCTGAATTCTCAGAGAGAAATAAAATGAAAAGTGTCTCATTAATGCAGAGGAAAATTAAAAAAAAAAGTTAAAATTATAGAAAATTTTCTGTCTTAGAATAACTCAATAGGTAAGGTAGAAAAGCTTGAAATGTCTTTCTTCAGAACCAGGCAATGGAGTGTAGTTTAGTTGAATAGCTCTGCCTCAGACTTGCGTTCTCTTTATTATCAAAGCAACATGAAAGGTGTAAGAGCTTGGGCAAAAGAGAAATGACTGTGCAACCTTTCTTCTCCTTGAGTTGTGCCTTTGTGCATGACTTATTTTGGTGTTTTTAAAGGCATTGAGGAACAGGATGAAGAAGCGTGCATTTGCATTAGTGGTTTTGTTCAGATCAGAAAGGCACTTTGAAACAGATTGTTTGCTGTAACGTCATTTGGTTCCCATTACAGGGCGGTCAGAGCTCATGAACTCGGCTCCTCCTGGATGAAACTGAGACAAGTGCTCCCGCCGCTAATGGCCATTCCATCCACCAGAGAAGATCAGAGCTTGTCTGAAGTAAATCCCCCCCCTTCCTGCCCTCCCTGTTTTTTTAGTTATGTGGGCATTGGGTCCTCAGCACCAACTGTTTATCTCCACATGTGTCTTCTAATTGCAATGTAGATGCAGCCTTAGGCTACGGAAATGACTTCAGTTGCTGCCCCACAGCTCCCTATCTGCATCTTTGGAAGATCTGTAGCTTTCCCTTATTCGGTGGATTGATAGTATGCGCCTGTTAAGTTTTTTTGCAGAAGAAAGCAGCTGTTTAAATAGCAATTATTATCGGTAAGTGTGCATGGTACAACCTATTGCCGACTTTCTCCTTAATAAGCAATGCACAAAATTCCCCTGAGAGGCAGAGTCATTAAGGAGCTATCTAGCTACATATGCTTTTGCAAGTCTTTCATCTAACTCAGAGGTGGGAATGCAAATCTGAAACTTGGGGACATCCTGTGGCTTTGTAATGCTCTCTGGGAGAGATGTGCTCATTGAGATGAATAGATCTCACTCATTCAAATTCCTCGTTTACTCATGTAACATTTATAATATGGATAATGTTCCCCCCCTTTAATAAGTTATTAATAATAGCTCAGTGGGAGTTACAGATAGAACTTAAAATCATACTTCGTTGTACTTAACTGTTTCAGATAAGGCTTTGCAGGCCTGTGCAAGGGGCAGAGCAAAGCTGCTCTGCTGCGGTGAGAGGCCGGGGGATACTGTGCTGCAGGCAGACGTGAACCCTGGATTTCCTTCAGGATGCGCACAGGGATAACAGAGCAGGTGGGGACTCAGACCTGCCTGGTCTCTTGTCCCTGATCTCCCCAAATGCTTTGGTTTGCTCTGGGAACAGAGCTTCTTCAAGGTTCTGCCTCCCATCTCTTTGTTCGCTTTCTGGGGTCCTGTCTTTCGGGTTGGGAGCCAGAAGAAGCTGCCCTGGCAATGGCTGAGGAATGCCTGTGCCATGGGCTTCTTGCTCCTACTTCACAGCCCTGGTGAGGCTGCACCTGGAGTACTGTGTCCAGCTCTGGGCTCCCTGGTTCAAGAAGGACAGGGAACTGATGGAGAGGGTGCAGCAAAGGGCTGCAAAGATTATTAGGGGACTGGAACACCTCTCTTATGAAGAAAGACTGAGGGATTTGGGTCTCTTCAGTCTGGAAAAAAGACGACTGAGGGGGGAGATCTTATCAACGCTTATAAATACTTAAAGGGTGGGTGTCAGGAGGATGGAGCCAGGCTCTTTTCGGTGGTGCTCAGCGACAGGACAAGAGGTAATGGGCACAAACTTGAGCATCGGAAGTTCCACCTAAACATGAGGAGGAACTTCTTTCCTTTGAGTGTGGCAGAGCACTGGCACAGGCTGCCCAGAGAGGTGGTGGAGTCTCCATCTCTGGAGACATTCAAAACCCGCCTGGACGCGTTCCTGTGCAACCTGCTGTAGGTGACCCTGCGCTGGCAGGGAGGTTGGATTAGATGGTCTCCAGAAGTCCCTTCCAACCCTACCATTCTGTGATTCTGTGATTCTGTGACACAGGGTTTGCAAACTCGTAGCATGTGACAGGGTGGTTGCTAAAGAACTTAACATTTTCCATGGAAGAGGATACAATCAGCTTTCCTGCTGTATATCTCAAAGGACGCGTCTCCTGTGCTGTGGAAAGAAGCCCCTACTGCAGTGTGGTGAGAAAGGTCTCCCAGGCTCCTGATCAAGAGCTGGGCTGCCCTGGTGGCTTGGGGCCTGGTTCAGGGAAATCCTTGAGTCTGTGCTTAAAATAAAGGACTCAGGTGCCACCCTGTTTCTCTCCCAAGGGTCAGCACTACCATCCTGCATCTCACCAAAGACACGCATTTTTACATCAATAGCAACAACAAACATCCTAGTAAATTTTATACATTCCTTGAGTTTCTTCTTTGTTGGGATGTGGACTCTGCTTCAGGGTGCTGTTTTCTGTATTAGGTTTTTTCTTCTTTTTTTTTTTTTTTAGTTTGTTGATTTGTCTCAAAGTATTTTTTTGGTGTTTGTCTGATCAGCACATTTTGGAGGAAGATCATGGCTGCCTCATGGAATCAAAGCCTGTGAAAAGATTCCTTAGCAAGTCTTTTTTAGATATAACAATTTTAATAAGCACTTTTCACAGACTTTTGAGACTCCTGCTTGCTTCAATAGCTATAGCACAAAGACTTGAAGAAGATATACCTGAATAGCGGCGGTCATAACAATAGTTTTCTAAACTATAGAACAAGAGCTTTCTTAAATTACAGTGTGATGTCAGGAGTGAAAATGGTTGGTGCTGGTGACAGAGGCAGGGAGAGAGGAGGGAGAACAAAAAAAAAAAGCACCAGCGCTAAAACCAAGCAAGTTCATTTAAGAAGTGCTGCTTAGTCCTTACAGTAGTTTTTTCAGTTCATCTCTAGGACTTTCAATATTGTGCCTGTAAGAACGATTTACAAAAAAAAAAAACAGCCCCACCTTGTTCTCAGACAAAAGGGAATGACTTGGCCAGCTTCATTGCAAGGCCAGTATAAACTGGGCAGTAAATATAAGGAAAGTAAATAGAAAAAAGCATGGATAAGACTTTGAGCAATTGGCTTGGGTCAGGAAGGAGTGAGGAGGAGCTTGGGACGGGACTGGTGTGGTGGTGTTTCTTGGGAAAAGGGCTTTTGGGTTCACCAGTACGCCCTGTTATTAAGACATGCATGGGGAACACTTCTGACACGACTGAATGTAGCAGTTTGACATATTACTCTGGCCTTTGTCTTAGCAGAAATACAGGAACATTTTCTATTCTGAACCCAGCTCTTAAAGAAATGAAATCAATCTTTCTTTCCATCTACTTGAATAGGACTTAGACTGGACCCTAAATATTTTAAATAGCTTTGTGCTGAATTTCAGCACGAGGTTGGTCAAAATGAAAACGTTTAACCTGGAAACAGAAAAGAAAGCATGGCTGTGGGCATAAATGACAGCTGGTGAGAAAAATGCCAGTCAACAAGTTACTATTCTCGGCTTCCCTTTCAGTTTTCATTACGCATCACCTGATACCTAGAAGGGATCAGTTTGTTGTTGGGAACTGTAGGCACCACCTCAAAACAAAGAACAATAATTATGAAATGCAGAAACCCTCTAGCACATGAGTTCAAGATCTTGCTGTAGCCGCAGTGTTTATTTTTTCTGTAAGTGGCTTGGATGATGGCACTGTCATCAAATGCAGAATCTCAAAGTCTGTAGGCTACAGTATATAGAGAAGGATGATGCAGGTAATGGTAGACACTTAGATAATCTACATTTTACCAACTTAGGTCAAAAAGTATTCAAGGAAGATATTTTAGCAAAAAAACCCTGCGTGCGATGTGACAAAATACATCATTCAAAGAACATAACTCAATATTTTAAAAGATGAGCTGTTTTCTAGACCAAAGAGGCACTGGTTAGCCTGCCATACAGGGAAATTACCAGACCCAGCCTTAGTTAGTAAGGATAGATCATGTTGTACCCCCAAAATAATAGAAGCATATTTGGAAAGTGTAAGGAATCTGTTGACATAAGAAAATTAAATGTTTTGCTTAATTTCAATTTCAGTTGCTCCAATTCAAATGCAAAAAACAACTTAAGTCCATATATGCATATGAAAATGAAGGAAGTAGTTCAGAATAATTATGTTGGAAAAAATCAGATTTGGCTTGATTATAGATCTTAAAATGTCTAAAAAAAGAGTAGTTCCTACTGCATGTTGAATGTATAGAAAGCATTGAGAGAAGGGCTTGATGTGATATGCATTTTTCAGATTAAATGGAAAAGATGAAAAAATAATGAAAGATTTTTACTGTACTATGGTGGATTTTTCTAAAAATTGGTATTGTGTGGGTTCTTTTTTTTTTTTTTTTAAATCTGTGTTTTAATTTTGGGGGTGCTTTGTCAGACTGTGTGTATGCATACAAATGAGAGAGAGAAGGAACTTCCAGTGCCTGCAATTGGCAAGCTTAATTTAGGTTGCTTAAAACTATCAGCAGTGGTGGTGATGGTAGTAGTTCTCTTTCTGTGTACTCTTTCTAACATGATTCATTTGTTTGCGATTAAAAATTTAAAAGGCCACTTCAGGCATCCTTTGAGAATTTTCTACAAATCCCTGCATTTGTGTCAATGGGCCCATATGCAATTTTAGCTCAAAAAATACCTTTGTAAATCTGGCTTCTGGCACCTAGGATGTTAATAAAAGATGAGGTCGTGGCTAAAATTTGCCTCTTCTATGATTGCTGCTGTAAATGGGAGACTAGCTTGTACTTTCAAAGCAGAATTTGGCCTTTAATTGGTGTTGGCTCATCTTGTGTGATCATTAAGCATTATAGTAACACAAGGGGGTTTTGTCGTACTTCTCTTGCAATGGACACGCTTGCTTTTTTTTGCTTCCCTGTAGACTGCTGTTTACCAACTCTGCTCAAAGGAGAATACCATTTATTCTGTAATGATAACTCTCTAGCCTGATCAGTGGACGCATCAAGATTTGCTAGTTCATGTTTATCTCGGCTAAACTCTATATGGTGAAACAGTGGAAGCTCCTATAGCCTCTCTATCTACATTTTTCATTGGCTTTCTCTCCATAGGGCAATCTGAGATTTTGTTTATGTATTATAAAGGTTTTCATTGCATATTTTTTTTCCTTATAGCACTTCTAATCCAAATCTGTCACTTCTCAGCCAAACCCACCATTTGTGCTCATGACCTTGCTCTTCTCTTCTGAAGCATGCGGAGGTCTGAAGAGGTGACTTTAGTCAGCTGCTTTTTTGCTTACAGGTTCTTTGTGGGACTCCACAGAGGGTTTTCTTGGTATGTATTTCAGACTACTGAGAGGGTTAAAAAGGGGCTGGTGTATTTGCAGTATGAAGAAGGAGTAATTGATCTTTTAGGGGGGCTGAAGGCAAGGCTGGGAAGTCGAGGGGTATAAGCAGATAGTTTGATAGAAACTTCTGTCTGCTTCTCATCTGTGGTTATGTGGGCTACCTTGTACTCAATTTCACATCTGTTTCTGGTTTTGGAGTCTGAGAAAAAAAGGCTCTTCTAGAGTGCAAGTGTTTAAGAACGAATTCCTCCCATTTTTTATTTTATTTTGTTCACTGTGCAGTGGTTGTGCGTGTTAATTTGGGATGAAGATTGTGCTAGCATGACTGTGCTGAATTTTCTCAAGGGTAAACTACTGCATATACCTGAAGCCACACTAAAAATCAACGTGGGAATCAAAGTCAGGACAAGGCAATTTGCTTTATGAGCAGGGTGATTCACCAGGAGCAAATGAAAGATCCAGGGGAATCAGTCTGAAGTCAGCAGAAGATTAGTAACACATGAGGATTTATCATAAAAATTCAGTTCTGACTAAATGTTTTTGTTGTAAACAACTGCTGCTGAAATGACACACAAGAAGAAATACCTTACTTCATTGCAATGAAAAGAGTCTTTCTCTTTTCACAATATAAATGGACCAATTTTCTTTAGCTTTTATAGCTCTGGCAGATAAAGTGTGGAGGGTAGCTTGAAGGATCATCTAGTTTGACCTTTATTAGCACATGAATGCATGAAACAGTATTAAATAGAAAAGAGAAAAACCTCAACATCATATCAAGTGCTCAGTTTATATTTACAGGTTGGACTGTAATTTGTGAAGATACTGGATGACAGGTTTTTGTTTCCCTGACTGCTAAATAGAAAAGGTGGGAATTCTAGAGGTAATAAAGCCAAAAAAAATTCCTCAATTTCATTGTTTTGATTTCTTTTCTTTTTTCTTAACTGTGTTTAACAGTTTCTCTCTCTCCTGGAATAAAAATTTGTAAATTCTAAATGCGTCATTTGGCTTTCATGACATTTTATTCAGTGATGGAATGTGACAATGCTAATTTGTTTTTACCCATTGACATGATAAATATGAAACTATGAAGTACAAATCTTTTTCTGGAGATGGTCTTGAATTTAAAACCTATTCTAATTTTCCTTAAGATGGAAAGTTTAATTGGAAGCAAGTTGAATGCTGTGACAACATGCAGCAAATATGTATATTTTCCCATTCATATCTTGTATAGTGGGGTTTTGAAATCAGCCTGTTGGGTTGCATGCGTATTCTTTACACTGAGATTTGAGTGGTGCGAGCAGGTTCTCTAGTGAGGACATTCACATACACAAATTCCAGTTCTTTTGTAAATGCACTGGTAAGCTTTTTCCTTCCTCTAATAACCCTAAAAGGCGGACTTATACCCGTAGAAAGGGCTCCGCTATCAGCCAAAGCACATCGGTCTGCAACTCATGCATAATCCAGAGGTGCCGAACAGAAGACTCCTGCCGTAGACACCAGGAACTCATTTTCCATGCGATATTGGGAGGCATTTTCCTGTTCAATTTGCTTTCCATTCACTGCAAATAATTTAGCACTCAGTACTTCATAATTGTGCACTAGCAAAAACGAAAGGGTGGCCTATAAATAAACTTTACGAGAAACCACAAGCAGATTGGCCAAATATAACTTTGCAGAGGCAATAGATGTGGATGAGTTTCTGTGCCAAACCAGGTTCAACCGCTTTTAACACATATTCTGCCGCAATTCAATATCCACACTCCCTTTCTCATCAGAGTTGCTATATTCTTCACCTCTGTTTCTCTTCCCTGTTTTCCAGGCTGCAGGGCTCGGGTCGGTGAGCTGTGAAGCCTCCTGCTGTTGCTGTTTCCAGCACAAAGTGTGGGATTGTTCTGCGTTGGAGTGGGGAGATGAACGGGGGAGTCCCAATCCATGGAGGAGTAAAGGGGGCATAGCAGAACTGGGAGGAGAAGGGGGGTCAGCTGGGGCTTCTGGGTAGTCCTTTCTGGGACCACCAGTGTTTTTGAAATAATTATGGTACCATGTCCTTGCCACGTACTGTAATTTCTCAAGTGGGTGCATTCTATCGTAACTGTCGTTAGATGAAAAAGATTTGGGAGGTTTTTTTGCCCAATGTCCAATTTTCCTTATAGAGCCACATAGTTCCTAGCAGACCTTTCTGGTTTGTGTAAAAAAATTAGAGTCCTTCTCTTTGTTAGAGTCTCTCCTGCTCATGGAGCTTTCCGGCAGGGTGGCACGGGCAAGGTTGCGTTCTGGTGGGTTTGCTTTGTGCTATGACAGGAGAGGAGGCAGCCCGGGGGGACGGCGGTGGTGGGCACCAGGGCTGGAGGGAGAGGATTGGACCACTGGTGGCAGCCAGCACTCGGGTGGACATGGTCACCTCTGGGACTTTGCCCTCAGCAAGCTGAGCTCTCCGTCCTCTCAACACTGCTCAGATGAAAAATGATTTAGTGGGAACTTGACCTTTTCTTCCCTGGTCACCAGGCGTCTGGGAAAAACAACAAACTTTTATCAAAATTGTTATTTTCTTGACAAAAGGTCACTATTGTTTAAAAAAGGGGATTTCTTTCTTTGTTTTTATTGCCTGGTTTTATTCGGTTATTTCAGGAGGGGAATGCAAAGAACCCAACTGTTTCAAGGTGCAAGTCAAGGTGCTATAAATCAAAGGGATATGGGGGGTGGGCTGGGCACTCCACGGGAGTTATAAGCTTTGATGAATTAACAGATTTCTTGGTTTCCCTTAAACCCATTGCTAGCCAGTTCAGGTGTTCCACCTTGTCTTCAACAAACCAGCCGTGAATGCCCCCCCAAATATTTTTTTATATTAAAAAAATAGCCCAGCAGAGGTTCTTTTCATCTCCTTGACACTGGAGGCAGGGAGCCTTAGTGAGGCTCCTGTGTGAACAGGTCCCATCATATTTCTCTCTTGACCTGGTTAAGGTGGTTTCTCATGTTGAAGAATGGGAGAAACTGCCCATTTGTTGTCTGTTGGTTGACTGCTGAAAGTCTGAATGTTGAAGGCTACTGGTGGTAAATAAAATAAGCACAGAGCCACCAAGAAGCCACCAAACTATCAGTATTTGCATGTTTTTTCTTTCTTTATTTTGCCCCTGTCAAGGTAGAAGGGCTTCAAAAAATCGCAAAACTCAAAACATGGGCTTTTTTGGGAATAATTTTTAATTACTTAGCACTTAGAGCCTAAATTACTTTTTCTTGAAACACCTCATAGATGTCAAGTTTTAGAAAGAGTATGTGGTAAACATTTGAGGGTGATACTACGTGTTTCGCATGTTAAACAACATGATAAAACATAAGGCAGCTTAACTATGGTATGGCAACAGGTCTTCCTAAATTAACTGTGCCGGTTGCAAATGAATCTCATCGACTTATTTCAAATTAGGAATGAGCATTTCTTGACCAAAGCCCAGACAAGAGAATGACCTTTATATGAATTATAAATATGCAAGAAAAATACAGGATGATAGGAGGGTTTAAAATTTTTTTTTTTTACTTCTTCAGAATTTTTTCTTCTCTCAAGTTGTCTATTAACAACCGTGTAGTTGCTTAGATGAGCATTTAGTCTCATCAGAGGGATCTTTGCCAACACAAATGCCAGTTCAGAAGCTGTACCAAACTGCTGCAAAGCACTGTCATTATTCAAATGTTTGTAAAAACGTCCTGGTTTTATGAGTGAATACAGTGAATCCTGTAAATGAAGAATCAATTGGCGACTGACTAAGCAAATTCAAAGTCCGATGGATCTTTTTGGTGCAGAACCATCTTACATTGCTCACAGCTCTTAGATAAACTCTTTTATGCTTATGAACTAATGCCGTGTAGTAGTAGGGCTGCAATAATAACAGCACCTCCACAGGGATGAGCAGCCCAGGCAGCCCAAAGCATTTAATGGCATCAGTGTTTCCTATAAATTAAGTGTGCAGCATTACATTTTATTGTCAGGAAATAGCTAATTTGTCTCAAGGCATCTGGCTCTTGATTTTATTAACCTGTAGGATGTCTCGGCAAAGAAGCATGTATATAACATTATGTCAAAAAGATAATTATTTCCAGAAAGGCATCACTTCCATGTGAAACATTCGAGTGTTTCATACAACAGGCAGTGGAATAATTGTCAGTGCTACACCTAATCAGAAAATGACAGTCTCAGGAGGGAATAAAGGCAAATAATTTTTCATTAGCTTCTTGAAAAAAACATTTTTTATATATGTAATAAATAGTTTTTTAATATATATATATCTATCTATATATATATCTGCACTTCAGCCTCCCTTTAGTTATTTTGATGCTTTCAATAATAGCATTTCATATTCTGTCAACTCCCATCTAAGCAGTTAACAGACATTAATTGGGATCCATGGTCTCACACCTTTCACTTTGATGAGAGATGGTGGAGTGGAAATGGAAGAAAAGCCAAGGGCTTGATGGCCAGAGCTGCGGGTGGCCCTTGGTGAACAGTGTGCTGAGAGTCTGCCTGCGATGCCTTCCCAGTGATGCCAGCTCCAGCAGCTTTACTGCGGGACTTGCAGTTTTTGGTGTTGTCCTTGAGGCCTCCCTATCTGAAGTCATATTACTATAGAATCATAGAATGGTTTGGGCTGGAAGATCATCCAGTTCCAACTCCCCTTCCACAGGCAGGGACACCTCCCACTAGACCAGGCTGCTCAAAGCCCCATCCAGCCTGGCCTTGAACTCTTCCAGGGATGGGGCATCCACAACTTCCCTGGGCAACCTGTTCCAGTGTCTCACCACCCTCATAGTGATAAATTTCTTCCTAACATCTGATCTAAATCTACCCTATACTGTGTTCTTAGGAGGCTTTCATAGTCAAAGAGACCAGCTTGGATGGGGGACTCCACAGGCTTGGAAATTAGAGCATAAAAGAAAATGAATGCTTTCTATTTCAAAAATCTTGTAATTCAGAAGGACAATCTTATGTGGCTCGATGCGTGGTTTCTGTGAGTGCGGGGTTGTCACAGTGATTTCCCTGAGCTGAGTGGGAAGTCACGAATCTCAGGAGAGCACCAGCAGCTCCAGATGCCTGCTCTTGACCCTCTGCCGCTCTTGGGGCTGGGAGAGGATGCCGGCACCGAAACCTCATGTGCCCAGCCAGGGTTTGTGAGACACCATCCTGCAGCCACAGCTCATCCTAGGCTTTGATATCGTGCTTGCCACAAAGTCCTCCTCCCCACCATCCTCAGAAACATGGCAGAGCCAGGGCTGGCAAGCCTTAAGGGTCACATTTTTGTTGCATACAATAAGCACAGATGAGGTGTTGTTACGTCTGTTAATAGTTAGCCCTAGGGGCCTCTACATTAATCATTCAGGGAAATACACACTGCAAGTTTGCCCTGAATTTGTGAGCAGGCTCCAGACCCCACATCTGTTTTCCCAACAAGACCGCCAGCCCAAGCCTGCGGGTCTTTGCTGGATGGGTGAAGCCTTCCAGCTCCTGCTTGACCAGCCCCAGTGGTGACACACGGGGAGTTTGAAATCTCCCCTTAAACACTGTGCCTGCAGTGCTGGGGCACTAAACACCAGCCATGAGCGAACCTGGGGCACAGGCACTGGCTTTTGAAAGAGCTCAGAGACGTTTAAGAAGTTTGAGCCCTTTCAGCGATAGTCGCAGCATCCCAGCTGAGTGAGAGGAAGCTCCCTCTTCAGACAGCAGCTCCTTCAACTTCTTACATGTTATTTTGTGGATGATCATCTGCCCAGCTTGAACCGTTTTCCAAAGTGCTGCTGGAGGCAACCTGAAGCTGCAGGCAAAATGGGGTCCATCCAGACCACTGGCACCTCTTAAGCTGGGTGGTTAGTTTGGCCATGGCAGCAGCAGGCCAGGTCAGGAGCCTTGCCAGGCTGGCTCCTGGTCCCATACCTCAGGCTTGAGCCTAAGTGGCAATCTACATGTGCTGCAGAAAGTTGGGTCTGTCTGTGTTCGAAAGGTGACGCTGCAACCGGGTTGGCGTAGGGCTGGTCTAGTGGGAGGTGTCCCTGCCAATGGCAGGGGGGTTGGAACAAGGTAATCTTTAAGGTCCCTTCCAACCCCAACCATTCTGTGGTTCTATGACTGTGAGCCGTGATCAGGCAGCGTGGCTACCCAGCACTTTGTACCCAGCTGCAGTAACAGAGTCACTGGGAATTGGAATAAAAACCTTTCTTCATTTGATTGATTTGACAGATTTGACAAAACTCCTTCTAAAAATACACAGAGCACACCCACACGAACGTCCTCCCCTTGCCGAGGCTATCTGTGATCTCTGTAGCACCCGAGGTATCAGTAACTATGACAGATGGTACCAGGTAGCCTATACTTGCCCGATACTTTTATATACACCTAAATCTGTAGTTGGGCTAACAGATTATAAATTGATTAAATAAATAAATAAAACCCAGCTATAATTGAATATTCTATTATTATAATACATTATTTATTCATTGGAAAGAAATATGTAAATATAGTACAGATTATATAAATAAATAACATATGGTTGGGCTAGCATTATAAAAATAATGTTTGTCAGTCAGTCATAACTGCTTTTGGGTGTGGATAGCAGGTATGATGTTTGCAGAACGGCTGCTGCTTATGTTGAGCAAAGCCGTCTGTAAATCCCTCCACAGCACAGACGGGCCCAATCATCTGATTCAGCTGGGATCAGGTCTGTGTAATTTAGTATTGTGGAGGAAGACGAAAATATTTTGGAGAGGGTGCTGTTTTGTTAGTGGAAAAGGTAAACTGGAAGTGCTGCTAAAAAGCTTTGGGTTTTACTCTCAGATACAGAGAAAGGAGACTACAGAGAGAATTTACTCCGCAATCTCTGACTAGCAGAGGATTGGCCACCTGATGGAGCAAATTACACTAAATAGCGCGGTCATTTAGTTACTGTTTTGTCAGCTGAGGTTATCTGGTTATCCAGAGCCCATGTGCATATTCTTTCTGTTTGCAAAAAGCTTTCCTTAAATAATGCAGCCTAATACTCAAGCCTCACTCTAGGATAGCACTATAGCCATATAATTGTTTGTCTCTGTTTTATAACTTCGCCAAAATTAAAAAGTTTATATTTAAAACTTTCACCGTCGAAATACGCGCACAAATTCTGTTCTCTGAAACCATTTAGCTGTTTGCTAGAAAGAGGTGACTGACTTGCTCGAGCGACAAAGCTCCAAACATTTTAGCACAGGTAGAGCCCTAGAGCAGGGCTGGCTGGAAAGCTGGGTGGGGAGTTGGGCTGGTGTCAGGGTTTTTCCCTTACTCACCCTGTGAAAATACCCCTGAAAGACTGCAGTTTCTGCTGTATTATTTCTTTCTGCGTGCAGGGTCTGTGTGTCCGTGGTGGAGAGGGTTATGGGAGCCGGTAAGGGATAGGTGGGAATGAGGAGGCAGAAGCCGGGAGGCAGGAGTGAGTGCCGCGGGCTGCGGAGGGGGCTCAGGTGGGATTGACCTGGAGGCATCAGGAGCCACAAGCTGCCAGGAGGAATAGAAGAGGTCAGGGTAAGGTGTGCAAGGGTAAAAATTCACTTACTGCCATTGCAGAGTGTAGCCTCTTTTGCTAAGGAACCGGAGTGGCCTTCTCCCGTTGGCATCTTTATGACAGCTGAGCAGAGGATTATTCCCGCCTCATCGAGCAGTTTGGGGCTGCAGGCCTGCAACCTGGGAACTTCCTAGCCCCTTCCTCACTTGTCATACGGGGTTGCTTACAGCGCCAGAGGGTGACACCGAACATGAAAAAAAAAATCAGTTTTCAAGTTGCCTGTGCAAACTTGGCTTTATTCTCCCAAAAGGTAACAAGGGCAGTCTCGGGTTACCTGCTCACACACAGCATTTTCCACAGACGTGCGAATGGTTCAGTGTACATGGGCTGGGGGATGTGTCACGGCTATGGGGAGAAAGAGGCCGTCGCCTCCAGGACCTCTGCATTATCTGCTGCAGGAACTGGGAAAGTGTGCAGTGAATAAGATGGAGCAAGGGGAAGTCTCCTGGGATGGGCTGTTAAATACTGTCCTGGAGAACTTGATTTTCTTCCTGACGCTGCCTGAATTCCACAGGGATTTAAATCACATCACTTCACTGACATTTTTCACAGGTGATGCCTGTGTGTTCTTCAATTTCTGGATTTCTTATCTGGGCCCTTCAGTCTGACTTGTTGAAATGAAACGAAGAACACTTGGAGTTTCCAATGGAGACGAGGAAAGTTCTGCTTTGCTCTGGAGAAATATAGTGCTATAAAATGCCAGGTTCCCTAAAAAAGTAAAAGTGTAAACGTTTCAAATGACTTAGCCCTGCTGATGTTAATATCTCTGTGCCTCAAGCCTCTGTACGATGGATGTAAGGAAGTCTCCTCATCTCACAGGACATTTGAGGGAACCCAGTCATTGTTTTGGGGAAAAAGCTCATGTGCTGAGGAGTACATAGGGAGGTGGCTAATTCTGTCTCCACAACAGAATTGGAGTAACATGTAATAGGGGAGGCATTGGTGGAGCACCGAACAAAGGTGGAAACAATACAGGGAATTAACTCTTAACGGCGTCGGATGGTCTTTTGCAACTCCCCCGCTGAGGAATATCATCTGAGCAGCTATTCTGCGTGCAGAGAGGAAGGTCAGGAGTGTTGCAGAGAGGACAGTGTATGCCCAGGATCGCGTATGCCCAGGATAGTGCATGACCCGGAGGTTAAAGGGCAGCGCAACACACAGGTGGTGGAGCTAAGCTAGGTTTGCAAAGGCAGCCTTACCTGGGGAGCCCTGTGCTCGGCACTACCAGCCGCTCCCTGGGCTATGAGCGATGCTGCACAGCGCAGCGCCCAGCTACAGGCACCGAAAGAAAGTCCAAGGAGGAAGACCGACAAAACGCTGTGCAGTGGTGCTTGCCTGCTCCTGCCAAAGGTCCTCACCCTTGGGTGCTCTCTGCACTCAAACGCCTTCGCCCAAAGGTGCTCGTGCACCTCAGAGGTACCAGCTAAAGAGAGCTCAGGATACCACTGGCAGGTACGCACATATGCGGCGGGGCTGAGTTGGAGAATTAATTTGCAATTCAAATGTAGCTACTGAGGTAGATAAATTTAATTATTTAGGGACATTCAAGCCAGATTTCTGAGTGCCACACTCATGTGTATTTGTCAAAAACGATCATTTGCTTCATTTACTCTGCAATGATTTTCATATTTTGAATTGTCACCTCAGCTCTTAAAGTTGTGATGTATGGCTGGCACTGAAATACCTGAGGAACTCCAGACAAAGAGTAAATGCTTGGGAACGTGGCCGAGACTGTTCCTGCTCCAGTACGACAACAAGCAGGCTTTATTGCTTAGTGCTCGCCTTCAGAGCTAATACACACCACCATCTGGCAGGTGTACACGAAGAGAAAGCAGCATGTCAAAAAGTCAGATTATCATCGCGCCTGTGTGCGTAAGCACATGGAGGAGGCCAGGAGCAGAAGCCGTATGTTTCAGAGAATGACACCTCAGCAGATGAGTTCCCCGTGATGTAACGGGAAAATCTTGCTCGCCTTATCCACCTCAGTAATTTCACTGAGGTGAACTTGTGTGAGAAAGGCAGGCAGGACCACGTAGGTCTGGTGAAAGATACAGGAGGGACCCGACTGAGACGAGAGATCAAAATTACAGCGCCTTGGTAAGGCAGAAATGGAAAGAAATTGGGAGTAGACGGGCAGCAAATTTTCCGAGAGCACAGAACTAATTTTACTCTTTTCAGATGCAACATTATGAACAGCACATAATTTTCAGCCCAAGCAGATCTGGCACTAGCATATTTTAGAGGTTTTTCATGTGGAGTGGCACACTGCAGCTCCAGGCCCTCTGTTCCTCACGATTAATGCATCCTGCTTTCCGTGTATGAGAAACCTCGAGCTGCGCAGGTACATAACGGGCACATAAATGGGAAGAATTCAGAAAGGGTTTTTCTCACAACCCCGGTGACTGAAAAATCCAGAGAATTTTGCTTATTCATTTCACCCGACCTCATAGCTTTGGTGAACTCCATGCCTCGCTAAATAAGAAACCTGTTTGTTCTGCTTTTTGATGGACGATTCTATTTGACTACCCAGCATTTTACAACTAATGCAGTATTTCTGGAAAGACTCATATTGTGCAAATCAAAGATACATTTTTGGATCATAACCAAAAATATTATGGGACAGTGTCCTCAAAAATAATCTTTATTCAGTATTTTTGTTCTATCAAATTTGTTTTCTTGCCCTAACTGCTGTACATCATGACACATTCTTTTGCTGAAAGACTTCCAGAGGGGAATATTAAATTTTCTTTCCTTCGATGTTATGTGCTTGGAGACCTTGATTTTTAAAAGGGAGACAAACCCTCCTCCAGAGTTAGGGCCTAGATATAGATATGTTTGATTCTATCGGCCACTCAAGAACACAGCTGAATTTGTTCCTTTGCTTAGCTGTGGTCAGAATGCAAAGCACACAGCACACAAGACTGTAAGTCACTCCTCTGGCTAATTAACATGATTGTATATTATCTGTCTTCCCATCACAAACGAGACATATAGAGAAGCCTACAAGCCTGATGGCTCCCTACAGATTGTCGTGGCTCTGGTATCTAGACTAACATTAAAATGAAGAATCATTAGGCTTTTGCACTGACAAGATGGTCTCGAAGACCGAAGCCTGTTACATTTTGGGGTGTGCTTTCAAACATTAGTGTTTCTCACCCATGCTGATGCCCAGGGTGTAATGTGCTGATCTCCTTGTGTGCCAGCAGACGGGCAGGGCTATTGGGCAGCCTGCTGGTGGCGATACCCACAGTGCCCCTGCCCGTCCTCTTCTCACCATGGAGTGCCTGAGATGATTTGGTGGAAACTATACGTCTGGGAGGAAGCGGGGCTCCCCATTGGGATGGGGCAGCACAAGGGCAGCCTGGCAGCCCAGCCCCCTCCCAGGGCTGGGCGGGGGGTGGTGCCGTGCTGTGCCCCTGTTATAGAGCAGAGCCCCACCAGAGAGACAAAATAAGATGGGAGATGGTGCTCCTGTGTCTGCGAGGTCAATGGGAAGGTGGGAAATGGGCATCCCCACGAACTCCAAAAACTCTCTGGACACCTGACAGCCCCTCCAGATCATCACAGACCTCGTCAGCTCCCTGTCCATAGTCCCCGTGACCCTGTGTCCCCCTCTGCTTACCCACAGCCTTCCCCCACCAACACCTGAGTTTCACCACTGTCTGAAAGGAGACCTGCTAGTTCATTTGCTCCTAGGATAGTGACGTTCAGTTTTTGTCTAAACTGCCAAGAAATCTTTAAACTGGTGCCAACAGTGAAGCATTTCTCTAACTCTTGCGTGACACTATTGCTACCTCGTCTGGCCCCTGTTTGCAGGTTGTCTTATCACACCCATCAGGTTGGATGCATGGAAACGTCAATGATCCAAGAAACGTGGTCTCAATGTGATGATTCAACTGTTTGAATACGCACTTTGTGCGGTATGCTGTAAGTCTAAAGAGGATGAAATGATTGAGTAAGTTTCGGCTATTCATAATGTACCCGGCGAAGCGGGTGGGGGAGGCGAGGCAGGCCTGGGCAGCAGTTGAAAGGAACAGCAAAAGAAGAACTATTGATGGGTAGTAGAAAGGTGTTGGTTTGCTCATTTATTTGACTTTCCTGTACCACTTCCTGGCTAGTTTGCATTAGGCCTAGTGTGGATTCATGAAATTTGAATGAGTTTACAATATTTTTCAGATAAGAGCTGTCCTTGTACAATAAAAAAAAAAGGTAAGATGTAGTACTCAGTTGTGCAAGAATAGGGAGAAAGTACAGAGCAGCTGACTCAAGGCAAATAGACTAAGTGCTGGAGAATGCTGCCACGCTGCCAATCTATCTTTTAATGATTGTTTATTAAGAACAGACGATATGTGAGCTCTCCCTTTCCGGCTTCTCTTCAGCTAGACGCCATCAATAGAGGAAGGCTAACAACTGTGTTTTCGGGATAGACATATATTAGGAACATCTTAGAGGCTACAAAGAGACAAAGAATGGTGCAGGTACGGAAAGAGTACTGTGTTTACGTTTTCTGTGATGAAAACAACATAGATTTGAATGATGCTTTCCTATTGATTCTTGTTGATTTCATTGAGAAATACACACAGTCAGAGATGTGGAGTTTGATTTTATGTGGCGAAACATTTAAGCAAAGCTGTCACTGGCTTTTCAAGGCAAAAATTCAATTACTGGGACTTTGACATCACTTTCTATTTTCTCAGAATTATTTTAAGATCTGGTATCATCCCTGCATTTCCCCAATATCCTTTTTTTAGTTCACTGTTTTTTTTCTTTCTACAGAGGGCATCACTAAGGTGTATTTTGCTTTCTTTTTCTGCTTCGTTCCCCATTCCACTTATTTCTTTCCTTGTCTGTTAATCTCCTTTCTCTCCTTGCATGCTTACTGTTCTTTCATTTGTCCCTTTTTATGTCCGCCATGCAAGCTCTCCCACTTCTATGTTAATAGGTCAGCAACAAACAGTCTGCAGTTTTAGATGGACTGTCTTTTGCAGTAAAGAAAACGAGCCTTTCCATTTGTGAATAAAAATGTTCTTGGTTGCTTTGAATTAATTTTTCTAGCAGTTTGAAATGGTGAAAGAGGAAGTCTGAGGTGGGCCTGTGAGGAAGACAATCCTGCAGAGGCAAATGCTGTGGTGTATGACATTCTCCATTCTGAAAATGTTAAAGAAGACATGCTTAAAGAAGGCATTTGATGGAGCTGGATGCACTACACATCTAATACAGTGGATCTTGCTATCAAATGCTGCTTGCAACACAACTATTTCATAGTTACTGAACTCCTTAATTGTCTCCACTGAAGTCACCGGGATATTTGTAGAACTACCTCCATGTAATGCAATCATAAAAATATCTGCGTACATCTGGAAAAACAACTACAGTCCTGTTTAAGATTTCTTTCCTCTTCAAAATTTGCTTGCTGAATGACTTTGCCAGTTCTCTGCCATTGTTTGGCATCCTCAGTGTGTTTTGTGACACAAACAATGCCTGCTGTGTTCACCGGTCTGTCTGGCATCTCTACATTTCATGACAGAGGTGAAATGAAATTTCCCCACATGAGCATTTAACTCTCTGTTCCAAGGAGCAGAAGGAGAGCTCCTCCTGTTGGTCCGTGTACTGTACCCTACCATCCTCTTTGACCTGAAATGGGGAAGACTTCTGGTACGGTGGTAGTTTCCTTCAGGTAGGGACTATTAACATGAGATTTGAGACTAAGGTCACAATCCTTTTCCTACCACTTGTGTGCAAACAAAGTGTAAGGATATACATAATACATGGTTGGACTCAATGATCTTAAAGGTCTTTTCCAACCTAAATGATTCTATAATTCTCTGATAATGGTGAATGAGAACAGCTCAGCCAGAACTATGGAAGATATGGGGAACATCAGTAGCAGAAATGGAGTGCCTGGAGGAATGCTTCTTCTGTTTCCATGGTTAATCTTGCTTTTCTTCAGCCAACTAATTTGGAAAATGGGAGCCCAAGCGGGTCCCTAGTTTGGCACTGGCAGTAATTCCCACTGACCAACTTAATCCAGACTCCTGCATCTGACTCAGATGCTCCAGTTAGGAGGTTAACCCTCTCCACTGCATCAGTGGAAAGAGAGATCCTGCAGAGCCTGTTGAAAGCAGGACCTTAATTCAGCTTGAAGGACATTTTGTGTCAAGGATAAAAGGAATCTGGTGGGACGCTTGGCTCAGGTAGGTGGCATGAATACTCAATTGTGGAGCAAAGCAACTACAGCAAAAAAGCACTCACCTAAAGCTGTGCTAACATAATTTTGAATAATGAATATGTGAGAGGAAACCAATTTGCTTTTAGATATCCCACAAACAGAAAAAAATCATCAGATAAATTATTCATTGTGAATTATTTGCACAGGTTGATAGGAACTCATTAAACACTGAAAGACTGATTTGCAAGAAAGAAATGGAGAAAGTCTTTAGTCTGGTATTTCTCTTCTCCTAAACTTCCAATAATTGTCTACCCAGCAAATGAATTTGTCACTTTCTTCTGCTGTTATTCAGTACTTCCTGGACCATCCCTACCGAATGTTTTATGGCAGAGTTTTTCTGTGAGCCAAAGAGCTTGAATATCACAGCAACATATTCAAGTGCATCAGAAAACAGTAGAAGACATCACATTTTCTCCACTTACTTGTGGCTGAATTGCTACAAATTTTTAAATTGCTGTACTTAAAAGTATTAGCTACAGATACATAAATCTCCCATTTTTTTAAACACATCCCAGCCTCTACAGGCCAAGAATCCAGCTTTTACATTAAGTAGTATGACAAGCAATTCTAGGTGCCTCTGTTTCTGAATACCCAATCATCTGAGCCAATTTAAAGGGACATAGCTTGGGGCAACGTAAATCGCTATACCGTACTTGAGTTGGAAAATACTGGATTCTTGTAGAAAAAGGGCTGAATCAGTATCTAGGTTGTTTCAAGCAGTTCTTTGTGTAACCTGTTCTTTAAACCCTGCTAAAGATGGTTCCACGGCCAGCCTAGGCAGCATATTCCCAGTGCATGCCTATTCTGGGAATGAGGATATGCAAATTGAATTATATTTGCTGCAAATTAAACTGATTTTGTCTTGTCCCACCTTCAGGGGACACGGGAAACGTTTGATACCTGTCCTTCTTATATATCCTTTTCATACAGAAAAGTGTTACTCTGGTGCTCCTCAAATTCATCTGTACTAGACTGAGCAGTCTTTCCTGCAGAAGGTGGATTTTCCTGACTCCTCATTCTCACTCAATTCTGTACCAAGTGTCATGCCCACAGTGTTCAGCTGAAGACTCATCAGGTCCAAGGAGAACAGGGAAAAAAAAAAAAAGTCTTCCACCTCTTCTGTATGTTATTTTTTTAATAAATTGGCTGAGGATTAGACATGGTGGCTTTGTAGCATAGCCACAGTTTTCACTCATGGTGAAGCAGTGACCAAGCGCAACTCCAGATGCTCTTCTGCAGAACCGCTCTTTAACCATTTTTTTTTCACGTCTTGTGTTTGCACCGCTGATTTCTATTTCCCCTGGGGTGGATTTACCTTTTCTGAATTTCTTATTGTCGATTTCACATTATTCTTCAGTCAAGTGCATTTTGACTTCTGTTCGCAGCCTCTGAAATTCTGCAGTCCTTCCTGACTTACACAGACAACATCCTATTAATATACTCTCCCTTCCGCTACCCATGCTGCTAGTAGGGAAAACACTGAATAGAGCTGACCCTGGACAGCCCATGTGGGATCTCCCTTCCACACGTCTGCTAAGGGTAACACTGAGTGTGCAAAATATAGGCGAACACACTGAGTGTGCAAAGTATAGGCGAACACACAGAGAGTGCAAACGTGTAGCGATAGAGGACAGAGATGGAGCAGAAATCAGACGTGATAATTCCAATTGTGCCACAATAACTCTGGGATTTGAACACAATTTAATTTCATAGTCACTTTTTCTTTCCCAATAGTGCCATTTGACACTGTAATTGCTTTGTATTCAAAGCACAGATCAAAACTACTACCACCACAAGAAATACTATGATTCTATAACCATTGAAAAAAATAATGATATGGCCTCTGCACATATGATTTAATTCTAGCACTCATTGTACTTACACTACACTCGCAGTACACTGTTTGTAAAAATTACCAGTATGCTTGCCCCTTGCTCCTTCGGCAGTATTTTGGATGTAAGTCGTTAGATCATCTTTCTCTGTTTCTGTGGTTTAGTGAGGAAAGTAGGAAGTTGTTCATTTTGCCAGAATTACAGATTGCTTTCCTTTGCCAATGGAAGTTGTGATGGCTTAAGCTGGAGGGGAATGGGCTGAGATCACCCTTTTGCATTGGAATATCTTATGTGCGTGTGTGTGAGATAAATGAAGATGAGAATAAATGAGAAGAGGAGAGGGAAGGAGGATGGCAGTGCAGGAGGGCAAAGTGCCAGGAAAATCTTTCTCTAAAGAAAGACAGAGCTGTCTGGAAATGTGCATTGTCACTCCCAGGGCAGAGGGGGACAGTCCTGCTGGAGGTCTGCGAAGCAGTGCCTTTGCACGCCTTGGAGACTTGGTGGGACAATCTGTGGACCCAAACTGGCAGAAGCCTGGCTTTCAGAAGATCCGTGTGTCCCCTCTCAGTTTTTAGGGCATGCCGGAGATTTACCTGTTCTACGAACACATGTGGAAAGCCTTTTTTTCCCCCTCTCCTTCTCCCAAGGGCTTTGTGACTGAGGAGAAAGCCCAGGCATCAGAAACCCTTCGGTGTTTCGTCACTGGCACAATGGGCTGTAAACACATTGCTGGAAAAATGCAGTCCTTCAAGCAGTGACCTAGTTAGGGCTCCTACGTCTGCAGAAATTTGGTTTTCCCGCCTAGGCGGCTCCTAGCTAACCCCTGGTAAGCTGTTCCTTTTCTCTCCCGCTCTCTGCGGAAGGCTGTCGCTCGCTCTTTGCAGGTGTAATTCAATCAAACCGGCACTGCGTGTTCCTCGCCAGTCATTGCCGAGTCCCCCAGGCACTGACCGAGCCATTGCCTACCCAGCGGCCTCGCCGGGAAGTTGCATAACGCTGCAGCCACACAATGGAGAAAGGGATATTTTTAAATGTGTGCTTTATTTTTTTTTTTAAACCTGTATAAATAAATACAAAATGACAAAGAGGTTCATGTTTACTAAACATTGCATTTGATTGTATGACGTTACACAGTGTGTGTCACAATAGTTCACCTTGTAATTGTGTCCTTTTAGCTGTTGGTGCATAATTCTAGAACTCATAGGATACAATTAGTCCTGAAGCTGCATCCAGCCACCCTTTTAGTGGAACCCCTGAGTGCTTACGATTGCAAGAGTGTATTAGGGGAGCGCTTGAGCCAATTGGCCGAAATTGGGGATTTTCATAAGAGAGATCTGGCATCACAAGAGAAGAAGCTATTGGGAGGGGTGGGATAGGTTCTCCGGAAAAGAAAAAGTATTAAAGCTTTGGAGCATTTTTATTTCTGATCTTCTTTCCCTTAGCGGTTAGCAGAAATAAATATATCTGAAGTAATCAGAGTCAGCAGAGATCGTGGGTTCATTTAGGAACATGAGTTTTTTCACGCTCACTGAGAGCAGGCAAATGGACAGACCTCGCATGATCAGATTTTACCTGAAGAGCTGGTTCATACTTTGACAAGGGTAAAAATATACTCAACCACTTGATGAAATGCTGATTCTCCAAACCACTTACCATCCTCACCCAGTGAAGGTCAACTGCCAAGGTTTTATAGACATGCTCTGGTCATGACTTGCTTGCTTGCTTGCTTCTTTAAATTGCACTCCATGTGCTTTTTCACATTCATTCTCTCTAATTCTCTTCAGAATGCTTGAACAGAGATACTTTACCTTCACATTTAGACCTTATAAAAGTATTTGCTGGAAACAGGTTTCTCATTCTGTTTGGTCTATTTAAAGCAAATTGTTGTTTTCAGGTTGATTTGAATTTTGTACAGATTTTTCCTATTACTCTGTGAAATACATATATTTCGTATATATTTTAGGAATGGGGGTAGCTGTAAAGGATGACCCTTGACTGCTTTAGATCTATGATTGGCCACCTAAGCATGGTTTATATTTGCTTACTGTCTGACTTAATATATGTTAATGGAAACTATGTCTAAGGAAACAATTATGGATGTGCGAGCACCAGGCAACTGGGGACATTATGCATAAGACATAACAAGAAATTAAGAACTGTAAAGAATTTTGGGGCCTCGATGATCTTTCCCTGACTTTATTTTTCCTGGATGAGGGAATTTTTGGTAACATTTAGCAGATTCTGCATTCAAATCTGTATTTCCAGATGAGTACTGGGTTTGCTATTGTTTGCATTTGCTATCGCCTTCCTGATAAGCGACGCTCACTTGTGGCACCATCTTCCCTGCATGGTAGACTTAGAGCTCGATACCTTCTTTCCATTTGGCAGCATTTTGAAATAAGCTTGGTTGGTATCTGCCTTACTGAAGAACCATTTACCACTTTGCTGTTCCATAAAACGATTGTATCCAAACACTGGTAACCCCACTGCTTTGATACTGGACATACTGCTGTTACCCGCCTCTGTGACAGGGCTGAGACCTGATAGAAGTCAGTCAGAAAAGATACGTCTTTCCTCAGCTCACCCTCTGTCTCTCCCCTCCTGCACAAAAGTTTTTGTAAATGATTTTATATGCTTCAAATTTATCAGACTCAGTAAGACTTTCCTAGCAGAACAAAGTTAAAAAAATGAACTTTTTTTTAAAAAAGGAAAACCTAGTATTTTCTGCTGAAAATCTCAAAGCCGGCAACTCTATCCTCCTCTCTTCCCCTTTCCAATGTTTTATTTCCACTGGGCAACATGTTTTGAATCCAGCTGTTACGCTTTGCTTGGAGTACACCGAAAGCCCATAGTTCTTCCTGGCTTTGGAGTGGAATATCAAGCACCTTTTGAAAATTTGGTGGTGGAAGATGAGGCTCACAAAATCACTGGTAATTAAGCCTCATAAAATCAGCTGCTATTTAGCAAAAGTAATGGGACGCTTATCTGCTTTCCAATTCTCTCCTTCCTGCTGTGACCACCTTAATTTTGAAACTGACAGACGGTAAGAGGATAGATGTGGCAGACGCGGAAAATCTTCTGGGGTGAATAAAACAGTTCCTATTTAAAAAGATTTGTTTGATCGAAAGAAATTCTCTTTCACCAAACAGTTATCTCAATAAAACCTGCAATATGAATCTCAGACGGGCTGCGTGGCATGAAGCCAGAGGCTGAGGGCTACCAAGCACTAGAAAAGTGCAAGCATAAGTATGCCTGGATGGCATCCATAGCACATCTACATCTTAGCGCATCTACAGACTACCACAGAGGCCAATTTTTCTTATAAGCTTTTAAAGAACATTAAAAATATCAACGCCCTCTTTTGTACATCTCTCTGATGAAGGAGTAATAAATCTTTGCCCTGCAGTGGCTCGGGTACGGGTTGTTTCCCATTACACCCATGCTGGTCTGTGCTTACCTCCGTGTTCCACCCCCTCAGACACTTGGGCAGTGTCAGAGCGACGTTCTGCTTTAGAAAGAGGACTGACAAAACAAAATCCAGCCTTTGGCTTCAAGGGGAAGAGAAAAATAGTCATGTGGAATGTGATGGGCCGTGCTTTGAACAAGTGTTATTAGCCATAACTCCCAGGAATTCTGTGGCGAGGTGTTGATGTACACAAAGAGCACATCATTGAAGTACTTTTTCCATCATTTTTCCACTTCTTCCTTACTCAGGCTCCACAGTTTAAAGCTCTGTTGGTTGCAGTTGTCAATAATTTAAACTCTTACCTTATTTTCAGCCTGGTGTTGGAACAGACCACCTGAAGAACTCTCCAGGGCCGTGAGTACCTTTGGGAGTTTTTCTGTGTAGGTTTTTATGGAGTTCTCTACAATAAATTTAGGCATTTTTCACCTCAGTCGACTTTTTGTCTCCCTTCACTTTCCCGTTTCCAATAAGTATTTGTCATTTCTACCTATGAAACATTCGCCATAAACTTATTATTTGCTTCACACTTCAAATATTTTGTATTCTGAGATCTTGGCTTTTGAAGCACACACTGGGCAAAAAAAGGAACTCATCGATGTTAGCAATCCTTTCTGTAATTCTGGAGTCACCTATCTCAGGTCCAAATTTCCCCCTTTCTAAGCCCAATTCTTTTAACCTTTTCCTGTAAAGTAGATTCTTCAGGCTTGGTGTCACCACCGACTGCGAGGCAATAACTCTTCCTTTGATAGAGAGGTTTGCAGAGTGCCGAATGAGTAGTTTAAATGTTCTCTCTCTCTTTCTCTCTTTACTCTCCCCATTTCTGCAACTTCCATATTATAAATCTGCTGTATAGCATCCACACAGATGGTGATATTAAATATAATATGATGTTCTGACACTGAGCTTTGAATGTTTCTCCTTTCTAGATCTAATAATATATGCTATGTCACTCACATATATCAGAGGTATGTCAGAGCAGCAAAATGTTGTTGGCTTTCATACAACCACAGAATCAGAATGGTTCGGGTTGGAAGGGACCTTAAAGATCATCTATCCAACCCCCCTGCCATAGGCAGGGACACCTCCCACTAGACCAGGCTGCTCAAAGCCCCATCCAGCCTGGCCTTGAACACTTCCAGCGATGGGGCATCCACAACTTCCCTGGGCAACCTCTTCCAGTGCCTCACCGCCTCTATAATGAAGAATTTCTTTCTTATATGGAATCTAAATCTACCCTCTTCCAGTTTGAAGCCATTACCCCTCATCCTGTCACTACGCCCCCTTGTAAAAAGCCCCTCCCCATCTTTCCTGTAGGCCCCCTTTAGGTACTGGAGGGCCATAATATGGTCTCCCTGGCGCCTTCTCTTCTCCAGGCTGAACAACCCCAACTCTCTCAGCCTGTCCTCATAGGAGAGGTGCTCCAGCCCTCTGATCATCTTCATGGCCCTCCTCTGGACTCGCTCCAACAGACCCATGTCCTTCTTATGCTGGGGGTCCGAGAGCTGGATGGACACAGTGCTCCACCTTCCAGTAAGATCCAAGATATTGACAGAAATGGCTCCCATCAGAGGGGTTAATGAGCAGGAATAATTCTGAAGTTATAATGTGGTCACTGCTGCTGGAGCCAACAGCAGGAGAGGCTCAACAGAATCCCACATGTCTTGCAGCCAGGGGTAGTGTATACTGATTGGTAAAACTGTCAATAGGGAAGTCTGGAACAGCTTGCAATAGCATGCTGGGAGGAAAGAAAAGAGAAAAATTCAATTGCACATGTTCTTGACTCAGGAATCACCTTAAGAGAGCCGTATTTCCCACTTCCCGCTGTAGGTAATGTGCCTGAGGGCTCACTTTGTCCAGAAAGAAAATTGATTGCATCTTCAAAAGAAAAGAAAAAAAATCCCTCCAACACATGAGTATTTTATCAGGAAGGTATGGCTATTTCAGAAACATTAAAAGTAGGCTGCTCTTCTCTAAGAATTGTAGTAAAAAAGAGTGAGGGTCCATTTGTTACTTTTCAGTAAGTTATGAGCCATAATCTATTTGACTGATCTCTTTTTCTGTATGATATGGTGTATATATCATGCTAAAGTTTCCATCTGCTGGGCTCCAGATTAGATTATGAATGATATCTACCTTTTATTACAAAGCAATGAGGTACCAAATCTATATTTGAATTCAGATAATTAGGCAGCTGTGAATTTTTATTTTCCATACATGGGCAGACCCTGTCTTTTATTAGACAGCCTTACTATATGGTACAGCTGCAAATCTTACATGTGCTCATATAATTTTGCTCGCTCCTTATTCTATCTTGGACCTTCCTTCCCTTTGCAACTCAGTTTTTATAACAGTTCTCTCCCATCCACCTGACAAAATAAATCCTGAGTATTTTTCTTTCTCAACGGCTCTGCATTTCCACGGCTAGTTTCTTTGTTCCTAAACTCCTTACCAACTGCTCTGTTGCTCCCTGCTCTGCTGATTCATTACTAATTTCAGGACAGCTAAACCATTCTTCCTACCTGCGTTCAACTATGTTTCTCCTCTTTATATGAAGCCAACTTGAGTTGGGCGTATAAAAATACATAATTGGTATGGGGGTGTATGCACTATATATATATTACTGGGGCATCTCATTTTTCTGACTATAGCTGACAAATATAAAATAATTTTTACTTGTAGCATCAGTGAACAGATTGCTTATTATGAAATATAATCAGTATGTGAAGGCATATTTTTTTGCAAATTGTGTTTTCTGGCACCAGTTTGTTTGTATACACTTAAAATTTTGTTTCCAGCAAACTTCACCTGCGCAACTCAGTAATTTCTGGGAAGATAAGTGTCAGTCTTGCTCAAAAGTATGTCTGTTCACAGAACAGATAATACTTAAGGGGACTGAATGTGGCTGAAAAGAATCAGGATAGAATATTCTGCATTCATCTATAACATACTCTATTGTATGTAGTTCAGATACCCAGCTAATAGGGTCTTCCACATGATTTTCATATTTCCCATCTCTATAAATTTTCAAGCGGACTTTCCCTTCCGCGGATGGACTGTTAGATGTCTTATTCTATGGTTCTTTCTAGCTAGGTGCTTGGCATATATTTCAGTTATTGTCTGCCAGTAAACTGAAATTAGCAAAACAAACGCAGGTCTCCTCAGTAAGTTCTACACTGCCTTTAACTTCTACATGTTTAAGTGACATTTACAGGATGAATGTAAGTGCGAGCACAACTTCACTGTTTTGAGTCCATAATCCTGCCCAGTTCCATGTGCAAATTAGTTGTACAAATAAGGAAATGTGGTATTTCGGAATGATAATATTCTGATTTGTATGCAGCAGTGCAAGAATTGCACGTGGAATTGATGTGCCGCTCATGAGCATTTGTTGGGCTCAACTGTATTCTGTGATAACCTAAAAATCAGGCTTAACACGCCTCTATTCTGAAGGTACACATACAAATGCATTTTCAGAATAAAACATGCTGATTACACATTTGGAAAGCCTGAGTTTTGTAAATTAGGTCTGTGGAGAATCGCACAAACAGCTCTTGCTAACACAGACAAATGAGGCACACCAGCCCCGTACGGGAGTCTTTGAGTTGCTGTGCGATGCTTAAATGTAGCCTCTCTTACATTACATTAGCAATTAGAAAATGGATATAATTTGATTTTCTGTTTCAGCCAGAATTTCTGCCAACAGTGCTTGTGGATCCTGAATTTAAGGCAACGTGAGAAAGAACTGGAAGGGACAAGGGCAGGAGCTGTAACAGGTGACAGAAGTCACCTTTAAATTGCAGTCCCAAAGTTACCATTAAACCAAAGTGGCCAAAAGCCCTTTGCAACCAGAAGTCCACCAGCTCTCAGGCCTGCTGCTGCTTGCAGTAACTCAGGCTGGGGTCTGGCTCACCTACTTTTTAGAGTTTTAAGAGCTTGATTTTTATCTCATTGCTGCAGGTGTGACAGAGCAGCTGTAACTATCACCCTGGTCACTTGGTGTGGTGGCTTGCTTCTCCATCAAAGCAGTTGGTCCGGGTGGGCCTATAGGGGTGCTCCTCCCCTTCCCCAAAACAGTGAGAAAAGGTGTAAATGGGTGGTCGTCTTGGGTGGGGGAAGGGGGTGATGAATCACAGTCATCGGAGGATCCTGGGGCAACGCCTGCAGCTGGAGAGTTGGCTCTCTCAGTGATGATGGGGCTTCCAAACTTTCTGGATGATAAGAAGCTGGTAAGGAATTTTTTAATACTAATAATCCTGTTCAATAGTAATAATTTGGGTCTACCTACCAGATCTTGGTAGGTCTAGTTCTTGTTTGAGCAGATAACACTATTTTTTGGTCAAATCAATTTGAGATTTTTACCTTAGCTGTTGTTTTACCTGTCCAGGCTGGGGTTCTGCTGCTGGATTAAGTAGGACACCCCCACACCCTCCCCATAGAAAAAGGACTTGGATCTCAATAACATGGAAATGAATGGATGTGAAGTGAATGCATTTTCCCTGTGCCTGCTGCTGAGCAGTGTGCAGCCTGGGGACAAGAGGGGCTACTGGAGCAGCAGTGTGCCCTTCACCTTTGGGACATCACCAGCTCGGTGCTGCAGCAGATGCCCCTGAACTGCTCCATCACTCCTCTCCGTTGGGAGTCAGAGAGGGCACACAGCCTGATTATTTGGGTTAGGCCAGGTAAATCGGTTTGTTAGCTTGGTGATGGCACGGGACTTCTATAGCAGCTCGGGAGCACAGGAAGCAAAGAGAGAGACAGCCATTTTATTTTAGGCTTATGCTATACATTGAGATTCATTATACAATTTTTTTTCCCTAAATTAATACAAAAATAGTAAAAATAGGTTAAAAAAAGCCCAAACGAAAACCCCTGACATCTTGCAAGCCATTTATTTGACGCACAGATTAAGACTTCTTGGAGCTTAAATAACCTAGAATTACTTATGCGGCCCTTTTTTTTTTTTTTCTTCTCCCAGACTGAAAAAAAAGGTGATGACTTGCAGAACACCAACTACATCAGACTGGTTCGTGCCTGAGAAGCGGCTGCCCCAGGCAGCCGCAGGTGATGCTGAGGTGCTCCCTCTCCAGGCAGGACCACGGCGGGGCGAGTGGTGGCACGTTGGGACACACCACTCTGTCCCAACCTATGCGCCATGGGCAGGAATACTTCTTTGAATCCTCTCCTGGGATGCCTTTGCCATGTTTTTCTCAAAAAAACCCCAAGCACCCAAAACACAAAAGTTCTCCCCAGCGCTTTCCTGGCAGCGGATGGGTTTCACAAGGGCTCCCTGGGGGGCCCATCTCTACCACAATTTGGAGTTAAAGCTCCCCCGTTCTCTAATGAGACTGGGGAGAGGGAGAGAGACCCCTGCCCCTGGGCTGGGATCCCTAGGGGTGCCCTGCGGCGATGGTGTGGTGCCTGGCTGTGGGTGGAGGATGCTGCCTACTTTTGGAGAGGGAAAGGGGCTCTCCCCACTGCATCCCCCCTCCCCATCAGACCCCTGTGTACCCAAGGAAGGCTTCCTTATTTCAAAATATTTATAAGCAAATAAATTACAAGTATTTTTAGTGATAAATGTAGGGATAAAACTATGGAAGAAATACTTTGCCCCTATGTAGCCAATTGCACAATTTGATTTTGATTTATAGGGATTTTAATACCCGCAAAGGCAGGGGAGGAAAAGGCTCTGGGTCATCCTTTCTCACCAGGGTCTTCCAAAAAGTGGCTTCCCACGGGGCTCGTGCCTTACCACACCATCTCTGGTTCAGCAAAACCCAGCCAAGCTGTCGTAACGGGAGGCACGGGGTGGGAGCTGCCGGGATGGGCTGTGGGATGGGGACATGGGAAGCATCCCCACCGCAGTGCCAGGTCCGGTGTCCCCAACGCCCCGGCAGCAGAGTCCCCCCTGCCCCTCCTGCCACCAGCTCCCGACCACGGGACAGTAGCTACAGCAATTGGGGGTCCACAGCCCACCCAAGGTTAACTCCTGTTGACTTGGCTTCCCTTCCCCGCCTCCCCTTGAACACGCTATCTGCTTCCAAATGTAACAAACGGCAGAAACACTGGTTTGCTAAGTTTTGAAACAACCAGGTCTTCTCCCACAAAACCCCACTTGCTAAAGAGCTGTTTCTGGCTTTCCGTTTTTAAGAGAAGCCGTGGTCTCCACTCTGACTCTCCTGAACTTCGCCCTGTTGTGCCACCACTCTCTTTTGTTTTCTCTTTGAATAAAAACAAACAAGGTGTTGGTTGAGGTGGGATTTGGTGGCTCACGGGAGAACAGCTAGGCTAGAGAAAAGCATTTAAAAGTACGCCTTTCAATTTACAGTACATGTTTTACCTGAATTCAGCGCTGGCTCAGAAAGCTTCTGAGAGCAGATGCGAATCCTCACGTGGCACAATGTAACCTCAGGCCACTTTGGTACTGTTTTCCCTCCAGGTTCATGCAGTTGACCATACTAAGTGTGTTCGCTTGTCTTTGGAAAAGAAGCTCTTTTTCTTTGCCAGGCAGGTTTTTCTCAGCCTTCACAACTCTAATTTTAATCTAACTAGAACATTTTCACTTAAAGCTTTGGGCAGAAAGTTCTGGCTTCATCAATTAATTTTTATAGCGAAGTTATTCCAGCCATATCAACTTTTCTCTTTTTATTTTTCTTCCAATTTGAGTACTTGCAAATTGAAAATGAACTTTGCTAAGCCAAAATTAGGAATTATGTTATAAGAAAACTGGACTGATCTTGATGGCCATATGCACTTAGGTTGGTTCTTTTTCCCCATGCTCTACCCTGTAGTAAAAATATACTGTACACCATACCTTACTGTATGGAAATTTTAATGTTTGTAGAAGATATATGTGCTCAGTGAGCCACAGTCCTATATATTCTTGTTAGCCTTAGTTAAAATTTTTGCTGTTAAGATTTTAGTCAGTGCCTGACAGTGTATAATACTCTGTTACTCACTGAATTCATACAAAAATTGGGTCGTCTATATTGCAAACAAAACCACAGTGATACCTGGGCTAAAAAGCCACTTGAGAGTATGACAAAAAACTGCTTAAGCCTAGGTAGTCTTCCAAAATGGAGGTTCACCAGTAAGGGTAAAATCTTATGCACAGTTAGCCACTGGGAGTGCTTTGGACTGAGAACAGAGCACAGCATCTGCACCTAGTAATCAATTCGCGCCGTGAGGGCCAACTGACTTTGGTGAAGATAATTGCTCCAGAGGAAAAAGTCAAAGGGGAGGAAGGCCAAAGTGGGTTAGCATAGTCTGAAACCTTGAGAACATGCCGCTCTGGTTCGCGTTGAGGTATTCAAGCTACCTGTAGAGAAGGAGTATTTGGTGCATCTCCCAGACACATCAGGATTCAGGCAGGAATCTCATGGACCTGGGCTGAGTACGCCTTGGACACTTGCATGGCTTTACCTTGCCAAGCCTGGAAGTGGGTAGAGGAAGTGGTGGCTTAAGGAGGAACACTGTGAGAAATGTACAAAAGTCATTTTTGGCTCTGTTTGGAATTTCTGAGGGGGCAGGGAGGCTTTAGAGACTGTCTCCTGCCTGTCCCGTACTTCCCTGTGTGGAGAGGGACACAGATCCTCTTCCCTCTCTCAGTCCCGGGTGGCCAGCAGGAGTTACTGGTGGGGTAACACAGCACTGAGGGGGGGACTGCTAGGGGAGGAATCTGCCCTTAAAAAGACTTTTAGGAATGGGCTGGACAAACATCTGTCAGAAAAGATTTAAATGTTTATGATTCTGCCTCGGGGCAGGGGGGTGGGCTGCAGGACTTCTCACCCTGTCTTCTGTGGACACCCAAGTACATCCTGCAGCACTTTGCCATAGGAGTGCCTCCACATCCTTTTTCTGACAATTTTGGAGATAGAGGAGTAATGTTATCACTGGTTTTATCACCTTCCTTGAAGATCTCTGAAGGCCTCGCATGCTGAGATTTAATGAGAGACCTGTGAAACTACAAGCTTGTCTTTCGACATCTCTTTAGAGACGCTCCTATCTATGCATTTCTATTAGATGTGAAGGGGTTTATGGCAGCCATCCTTGCATCTGGTGTTTGCAAGTGATAGCATCAGGGATAGCAGAGGTGTAAAACCAGTGTTTGCCATGTATTCCTCTCTGCAGTGTACAAACAACCTCTTTCACACATCTCCCATTTCCAGGTGTCCCACAAGTCAGTAGACTGCAGCTGCCAAAAGTGGTTTGCGATTCCTCTGCAACCTTCAACTAATTCGCTAATGCCCTCTGAAGTTGAACAGCCAGGAGACAGGGTGATTGTTATTTAAATGCCATAATGACCACCACGGAAAATCCACAGTGAAAGCATATTCAAGGAATGATTTTTGGCTGGAAAACGTAGCCCCAAGCCTGCGTCTAAAGAAAACAGGGGAAAACAGACCTTTCCCCTCACCTCACATTCATTTGGCTGTCTTCAAGGTGTCTGCCTGATTTCTGCCAAGGCTGAAGTTGTTGTTACAGCTTCCCAGCTGCTACCGCAGCACATGTTTTTTGTTCAAGCAAAGAGCCCGTGCATTCCTGGACACGGCTTCTTCTCCTTCTGGTCAGAGAAGGGACTTATCCAGGGGAAAGTAAACGTTGCCAGCTGCGCTGCTGACTTGTTTTGCTAGTTAGCACGGAACGTTTTGCTTCAGGGCAAAATATCTGGTTATCTTATTTTCTGCTAGGGAGGAAGCTTCAGAAGTATCTCTTGGCTCGAAAATTAATAGGTGGGTTTTGCACGGGGCATTTAAGGGTGGGTGTCACTGGGATTGGATGCTAAAGAGACGTTTCGTGCAATGCAGCATCGCCCTGGGTTTGTGACCACAGGTGCGCTCATCACCCTTGGGGTGACACAGGCAGCCTGCCGACCCACAGGGCTCCCAGGGGTCCAAGCCCCATGGCTCCTGTGGTACCTCTTCGCCCTCCAGATAGTGTGTCGGAGGCAGACACTGTGCCAACCACTGAAAACTTTTCAAACACTCTTATTTTCCGGACGAGCTGTAAAAAGGAGTCCAGTTGCAAGACGTTCATCTTGCACCACAAAGCAACAGTTCATATATCCATGAGACCATGCGACACACCAGCCAGCTTCCTGCGACTGGGTTTTCACAGGCAACATATAGTCGGAATACTCTCAGCAAAACCTACAGAATTGGCTTACGTATCCCCACTGGGGTTCAACCGCACGGTAAAACCTTACAGTAACGAGCCTGTTGCTCTTAAGGGTGGAGGGGGTGGAGGAGGAAAGAGATGCTGCTTTATCTGTATTACTCCACATCACAGATGCTGACAGAATTATTGATTTAGAACTCACAGCTCCAAAAAGACTCAGTAATGTAATCTTTTTAACTTTTTTTTTTGTGTGTGTGTCTTTCCCTCAAATGTGATGGTTTCAATAGGCCCCTCAGATATGGGCTCTTTGGGGACGTTGTTAAATTTGCTGCTGCTGAACAGCAGTCCCAACCTTCGGTTTGTTCCACACAACCCTCATGGTCTACTGTCTCTTGGAAGAGCCCATAGCTGCAAGGTCTATTGCTTTACGGGTACTCTAGGAAGATTGAGGGATTAAGTTATACATTACGTAAAACTACCCACTAATCCTCTTAGTGTGCATTACCAGTGAATGGCCTGAAATGGGCTCTCACGAAAAGAGCCCTAACATTCACTTTCTTGATGACAGTTTAGTATTTGAGGTTTGTGTCATGGATTTTGGTGCTGAAATATTCAGTACACCGTCTTCTGTCTGCTGCTAGATCCACTCGCACGTGTTAGTAGAGTGCTAACAAAATTACAGTTGGTAAAGCAGATTACGCGTTTAACTAGTAGCGAGACATATATAAAATAGAATTATATATCTTCTAGAGTGACAGAGTCACTGGGATTTTTTTGTTGTTTTTTTTTTTGTTCTTTTTTGTTTTTATAAGAAAAAGAAACAGCTATAAAACCATGATTAAAAATGTATCAAGGGATGATTTACATTTTAAAATAATGATATTTTTAGAAAAAAAAAAGTGATTTATAACATAAAAGTGTTTGGAAAGCGTTTGGTTGCTGTGTACTGCCTTCTTTCCCAGTACAGTTTGCTATCTGTTATACAGTCTTGCATAAATGTTTAGATTAGGGGAGAAAAAAAAATTAAATGTGATGGCTAAGACCTATAAGAGCTGACTCACTGACTTGAGTTATTGCTGTGCAGAAAGTTTGTAAAGCCTTTACATCCAGCGAACATTTAGTGCTACTTCAGCCTTGACAGTTGACCTTTCGATCTGATTGGGTTTAGCCACAATAATTGCAGCATCTGCAGTACAGGCGACGCAGATGGCTGCCGAGGAACCCAACTTCTCTCATTAGATCTTACTTCATGTGCCTAAAATTCAACCCCTCTTTGCATGTGTGAGCAAATTCTCTCGTAATAGCTGTTATAGGAGCTGAGCAAGGTACAATCCCCCAGCTCTTTTTGTAAATTTATTTTTAATTTCTCCCATCATTTTGAATATTCCTGGATTTAGATTAGAGGGGGGAGGGAAAACATCCAAGCCCCTTCTTCTCCCCAGATATTTAGTCAGTACTGGTTTCTTTTTTTTTTTTTCTTTCTCAGTAAGACCTAGTGTAAAAAAGCAACAAACAAACAAGTTAGACTGTTGTAATTTGGTCAACCACTCGGGTGCTATCCATATCCACCATTTCAACACACTCTATTTCCTCACGGTTTTCGGGATTCTTCTTCTCTTTCCTCTTCTTCTTGGACGGTGGCAGGAAAGTCAGTATCACAGGTAAAATGGCAAAGCAGTGAAAGAAGGTGACTAATGCTATTAAAAACAAGCACCTGAACAGTGTACGGGTCAGATTTGAAGGCACAGCTGCAAGAGGAATCAGACCAACAATATAGCAGAGGTAGCTCTGCAAAATAGCTACCCCATGCACTTCCAGGGCATTTTTCACCCATTTAGTTCTTGTGAACTCTTTGCCCAGGACAAAGGTTGATAACAGTGGAGCACAGTTGTCAATTGTATAATTAATTCCGTAAATTAAGCACAACACAGAAATACAATCTAGTTCCACTTTCCACAAGGTCATAAAACCTATAACTCCAAACTCAACCGAGGCAACAGTTAGAGTGAGCCAGACATTGATCAGAGAGTCTGCCACCAGGAATGCAGAGAAGAAGAGCAGAAATAAAGCACTAATGCAGGAGTTTTGTAAGGGGGCTCCCACTGAAGAGGCATAACGATCCATGTACACAAATGAGGGATTGAAAACGATGAATTTCACCTTGGAGGTGAGAGAGAGCTTCCTCAGGGTCTCCAGGAGGTCGTAAAGTTCTTCTCTCTTGGTTTCCATTGTCTTGGCCACCAAGAACATCCTGGAGGCCACGACATCGACTTCGTTGTTGTATTTCTTGGAAAAGATGATATCCTCTGAAAAATGGGCAAACTGAGGGGCCTTCAGGAAGGAGTTCCTCAACATATCAGTGAAGTTTTTCTTGGGCAATCCGGTAGATATGTTGAGTTTCCTAAGGTAATTTAAGTAGCTTTCAAACCAAGATATCCTCACAAAGCCCTTGGTATACTCCAGCACGTCCTCCTGGACACTGGTGTTCCAGTACTCGATCGACTCGTAGATGTAGAACCCAATCACCGGGCTGTAGTTACTGAAATACTTCTGCTGGGCAGTCGTATACTCAATGGTCCGTGTTGCGGTCGCTACGATGTTGCTCAGGTCTGACCCTTCACTGACCTGCAGGTAGCCCATTAAGGCAAAGGAAATATAAACAAGGTAAAAGAGAACTACAAAAGGCTTGACGTAAGTGTTTGTTATCCAGTCACAATAATAGCGTTTAAGGAACCACACCAAAAGATGACTCTCGTAAGTGTTCGTTTCCTCTGAATCTGCCGTGTCCTCGCTGAATTTGGCCGTCAGAAGAAACCTATACCATGCAGGCTTCTCTTGCAATACCTCTGGCTTTGGTACCTTTCTGCAGAAGATACTATGCTGGTAGTTGTTTTCTATGTAGCCAGTAAACACCAGGCTGGAACCATAAAAGGAGAGTACATAGAGGTAGTTGAAGAAAATTGCAATACAGGAATTGCAGCAGAAAATCCTGGCTGCTTCAATGTTAGTGAAGGGACTGGCACCTATTCCAAAAGTGACCAGGTACATGGCAGTGGTGAGAGAAAACGAGAGCATGGAGTCTGCAAATACGGCTGCAGTCCTCTCTTTAACGTGTTGGTCTTCTCTAGTTTTCCTCCAGGAGGACAACATTTCAAAAGTCCCATATAACCCATGACCTACAACAGAGAACAAAGCGAGTGTTTAAAGTACTCGAATCAACATGCGGAAAAATGTAACGTGGACATGCTAAAAGACTCAAGGGAGACACAGCTTGCCATTATCAATGCTTGAAGTAAATGCCCTGCAGAAGAGAGAAATCGTTACGGTGGTCTAAGCCACAGGAGCGCATTCGCTACCTGACTAGCAAACCTTATTGCCAGAGCTTGAGGAAAGTTCTGCATCACTGACGCAGGGTTGATAGGTTAAAGAAAAAGGATTTTTTTTTTTTCTGGATGCCTGTTTCGTTTCATTATTTCAGAGTGCCTGTGATGGAAGATGCTTTGAAATTAGTTTCTCCTGGTGATGGGATCTGACCTGTGGTGAAAACAAAGAAATAGGACCTTGAAGTGCCTATGCTGGAAGCAGAGCATTGGTTGGCTGCTTTGTAGAACATCTGTAAAAAAATGAAACCTTCATATAAGCTGAACATTGTCAAGTAAATCAGTCACTGATTTCTCCACTTCCTATACAAATTTTCCATCAGGAAAAGGAAGTCCTAGAAACGGAACAAATGAAAAAAAGCACAAATAAATTTTAGAGCTGCAGAACAGTAGAACTGATATGGAACTGCTTAAGGCATTGGTCTTCTTACTTTAATATGTCTAAGGGCTTGTAAAAACAAATACAGCTCTATTTTTCTTGGCAGCTCCTGCATTTTATAATGTATTTCAGTAACTCTTAAAAGGATATAGCATTCATGATAGGAGATAAAGACCTGCAGACCTAAAATCCTGTGTTTAACCCCCAAGCGCAGGTAAATCGGGAAAGGTGCATGGTTTTATCTTAATCCCTGGTTGGTCACCTTCCTCTTACATTTTCTATTTTGTGATGGATAACCAAGGCACATTTGGAGGACACAGACCTCTGCTCTCTCGTAGTGGACCTGAGCTGGGAACGCAGCCATTGACCAGCTATCAGGTGAGAGTGGCTGAGATAAAAGTAGGTTCGTGTTTCAGACAGAGAGGAATGTAAAAATATAGTCTTTGTATCACACCTGAAATGTAAAATTTCAATATTTTCTCATAATAATTTGTATTGTGGTCATCTTTACTTAATAGGTCCTTTCCATCTAATCCCACCCACTTTGCTGCCTTTTGATTACTCCTTCTCCTTATTCTTTTGCTGTTTTTGCTGTCCCCTGTCTATCTCTCTGGTCTGCTCTTGCATTACCTCTAGAAATTCCCAAAAGTCAGTCCACAGTGTTTTGCTCTTACCCGTTCCCTGATAACATTAGATAAAACGATCAGTGCTGAATTAGTTGCTGATGACACTGAAGCGCAATCACTGGATTTTTGAAGTTGATGCTCCAGTCAGGCAGGTCAAGGTAATTCAGAGATCTTTGTTAGAATTTCTGTCTGGCTGCAGAGTAACAAAATTGCTATATCGGCCCTGTTCCCTCCGCCTGAGGACGATTATATCACTGTTGCCACAAAGGCTATGAATATCGTTCAAGAGACCCCCAAACAAATGAGGTATTCTGAAGAACAAGAAAACAAAAAAATGTACTGGGGGGGTGGAACTAGATGGTCTTTAAGGTCCCTTCCAACCCAAACCATTCTATGACTCTATGATCATGTTTATTCTTAAATGCCTCATGTAGGCTAAATATTTAATTAACTTGACAAAATAACCCTTTTCTGGTCAGTGCCTTTTACTGTAGGGGCAGCTGTAGCTGATTCACTCTGCCCTTTTTGCAAGGAATATCCTACCTGTATTTTAACAGATGGCAGAGCTGGCTACTCTGTTAATGCTGAAAAGCCTAGGTATGGGGTATTTTATAAAGAATTCAAAATACAGAGCTCAAAAGAAGAGATAATAGGGCAGCTATCTCCTTATTGCGGTCACCTGGTATTTAGAGCAACAAAGTCCGTGCTCTCATGTATATCAGACATCTTACCTATGTTGTTATTTGGAGTCACGGCGTAGACCACGAATGCCCAATTTGTAGCAATATTACGGTCCCGGTTTTGGTATGGCATTTGGCAGTCATCTTAATTTTCCCAAACAATGTTTTACAGCTGCTTTCAGAGGTCAGGTCAAGACTGTCAATTTGATAACTAGCACCGTGCCCCCTCTTAAAGCTAATGGGGAATACTGGAACTCCCCAGACGTAAAATCAAGCAAAAAGCACAATCAGTGACTGGCACCCCGTTGCTAATTATGCTTCAAATAGTTATGTTCTAGGCTCAGTAGGGAAAGCTATTAAGCTTGCTTTCAGCGTGTTCTTTGTAAAGACGGACTGACCTTTATTTAAATGTAACTGATCACTTGCCAAAGCAGGGAGTGAGAGGTTTAATCCATTTATGGCTCCCATAAGTCCTGCAGACAGGCTCGTCTGAGAATTTCACATAGCATCATATGCATTAGCTTCGAGTAAGCAAAACAGAATAAAATGAGGTCATTGAATATTACAAATTACTTCCATCGTGAGCTTTAGCTATAGCATGCTTTTGTAAAAAAACATTTCAGTGTTAAGAGGCTCTTGCCTAAAAATACTCAAATAGCCGCATTAATTTGGAAAGCCTTTGACTTTGCAATGAAAAAAAAGAATTTAGAGCTAATTAAATATGATGCTGAGCATGACTTTTTAACAGGTATAAGATTTTGGATAATGTCTGACAACATGACTCCTGATACCACAGGTTTTCTTTAAGTAGGAAACATAAACCCACAATTTGCTCTTACATAATCATTGAGACTACCCAAAAAAGGAACGTGATTTAGAGAACTGCTCAAGTAAATGCACGAAGAGGCGTTACTGCATGTGCTCCACACAGCCAACAGAAAAACATTTAGATACTCTTCTATTTTAGGATAGGTTCCTTTTGTTGTTTGCTACACAATCTGCATGCTAGGAATTGGTATCTTCCTTCAATTGTACAATTTGTGATTCCTCTGTCCAGTTCTGTAACAGCTACAAAATCCTTATCTACCTTTAGGAAGACAAGCCTAAATGACAAACTTGTACACTTTTTGCATCACTGGCACAACTGACCTGATGTGGTGTCCTTTGAGAAACAGATTAAGCCCAAAGTCATACACAAATTAGGCATGGCAGTCCAAAGATTAGCCTTATTTAGCTAGAATGGGATTTACCTAACCTAATTTACTCCTGCAAGCCTAATTTATACTGCAAGCACAACTTGGGGTGACAATCTCCAATGTTGTCCAACTCACTGATGCTCTAGCCCCCAGAGATTAGGGCAGATAGCTCCATGGAAGCATTTTGTGAGAATTTCTTTCACTTTTCTGTCATTTCAGAGTTTCCATTTTTTGTATCCCTAAACAATTTGCACTGGTTACCTCTGTTCCTCTCGCTGGTGCTATGTCTACCCTATATAATATTAACGACAAGAAGGCAATTTTTTCCTTGCAAATAAATTCTGTAATTGCTTTAACTGATTTTCTCTTTTTACTAGAGATTTAGCCACAAATCTGTAATGATTTAGAGCAATTTGTTCATTATTCACAGTCATTCAATAAATAATAAATATGAACTCAAACAGCTAATGGGCTACTGGAGATCTTTTCCTGTTGACATTTGCTATTATGATTCATTGGTTGTGCCCTACAGTCAGACTGTACAACCATGAGCTAAGAAGGAGTCCACAGAAAGATGGGATTTTTTTAAGGAAAAGAGGTTCTGAATGGGCAAAGCAAAATCCTAGGGGAATAGGAGAAAGGTATTGGAGAAAATGGGGACCAAAATTTTTTTTTTCCTTATTCTCTTTTTCTACTGCTACCACACATCTTGGATGACTGAGGACAGAAATTCTGGCTTTTGTAGCCAAAGAAAATGAAGAAGACAGTCACTGTTATTTCTGAGGAGTTTAAATTTCTCACGGGCCGACGTGGGCTATCTTTAACTTTAGAAGCTAATAACATTATCAGTAATAAAAACCATAAATTATGCCTAGCTTAAATACAGTGTTTTTATGAGTCGCCTGAAAATGCTATAGAAAGTTTAATTTGCCTCCTTCAGGATCAAGTCTTGCAATCACACACACTCTGCGAAATCAATGCAGAGCACGCATGAGAGAAAACACGCACTTGTAGGAAGCTGCGAAAACTAAGGCAAAGTTTTCTGTTGCTTAAAATGATCAAATCATTTACCCCATTTTAAACACTACTTATGCGCAGGCACTGTAACTGCTCTTTTTAGTACCATTTTAAAACCCTGAAAAAGAAATGCAACTCATTTCACCTGCTAAGGCATTGCTCAAACAAGAGGCCTTTACGAATGGGCATCGATGGCCTCGGCTTAAAGCTGGCTCTGCTCCCACCGGGCAAATGGCAGGACTGAAGCAGAGAGGGGTGAAGGGATTTAAAGCAGCCCCAGAGCCTGTGGGAGGGCAGCGACGTGACCTCGCGGTCACCAGAGTCACAGACCATCTCTCTATTCGCTTGGCTTAATTGCTTCCCTAAAACAAAGGCTGTTGCCTGCTTTTATTGTTTAAAGATTAAGGGATGTGTTCAATTTTACACTGAAATCACGTGAGGTTTTGATCTTATCGTGATAAGATGAGGTTTGGGTATTCACATAGACTTCCTCAGTAAGAGAAAGCCAAGGGGATGACCGAGAACAAAGTTTTGGTTTCTCTTCTTACAGTTTTACCCGTCTGTGAGAGTAGAGAATAACAGTACGCTTGTGGCTCTCGCTTTTTTCTTCTTACTGTTTCGAAGGTTGTGCGTCGTGTGTTTGATACCTGAGTACAATCTCTCTGAATAAAGTCTCACTTACAGGTTGCGAAGTTCCGGCCTTCCGTGTGGAAGGTCGCATTTCAGGGGTAATTAATTTTATTCATCCCATTTTAACGCAGTGGCACACAAAACGCTAATAACCATTGATCTCCGCCTCGGTGAGGCTGAATGCTACACCGGTACGTACGTTGCCCATTGACTGTCAGAATTAAGAGTAATAAAGCAGGAGACTGTCTTCCTAAGGGGCCGGACTCCTCTAGCAGCAGAGCTGGGTTAAGAGGTGTTTCCTCCTTCTCAGGCACTGCCTCTCCTCCCCTAACAAAGTTTGGTGCTCCCTCACATGCTACTAATTCAACCGTTTCTAGTCTCAATTGGACTAAAGGAATGGTCAGGATTAGAAACATCAGCAACCTTTTTTTTTTTTTTTTTTCTTGAGGCTTACTTTTTAATCTGAAATCTTTTCCTGACCCTGCTGGCACAAAAGACTGGCTAAAATTGGGAATGAGTCAATGCAGGATGTATGGGAGCCTGGGAAACCGGGTGGGCAAAAACCTGAGGTGGAAGCATGCTCTGACGGAGCTACTGAGGTTAAGTCTGGATTTTGATTTAAGGTTTTTGCTTGTATTGTAATGGCTGCATCCTTGTAACTCTATCGGTTCAGCTGGACGAATGATGTCTCACTTAGGTTGATTTAAGCCTGAAATCATCCCACTGAATAGGAGCACTTGTCTCCAAGAGGAATTTAGTGTGCTGTGAAAAAGTGTGTGAATTTACAGAGGGCTAGTTATGTTGTACCAGCTCTTTTTTGTGGAAATCTGTGAAGGGCAGCTTGATTCACATTCAAAGTGGAGTGAAATATCATCCGCAGAGACAAACACTGGGTGAATTAACATGAAATAGCTAGGATGCTATAAATTCATATCCCAGCTTGCTGCCAATGCAGGCAAGGTCTCCAGAACCGCACTTGTGCAAAATTAGTAGACGTGAGATCAGAATCATGCCGCAGGAATTGCCCTTTCCAAAACGATACCTGTAATAACATATGATATAATGAAGGTGCAATGAATTTTCCTAGCTGACAGTATTAAAAATAACAATGTACGCTGCTCAACTCCGGGATTGCTTTCCACAGTAATGTCAACAAAGAGGCTGAGATAATTTCCCCCCTGCTGACTTATTTTTTCCAGCTAGACCAGTGAGCTCATCAGCTCCCATCTTCTGAAAAGCCAAGTGAAACTGCTAATCCGGACTCCCTTTGTCACACGAGTTGCAATCAACCAGTTGTTGCCTTAAATATGCGACATGCCTCACACAGCCTCTCCCAGCGGGCACCATCTGACCTCGGAACGTATAGCCGGTTCAAAGTCCTCCTGAATATGCAGAGAATTTGCATCCAGTTGAAGCAAACATCTGGCTTCACACTCTGCTCTCACTAAAATAATAAAATAACTGCAGCTAACCAAGATCCCTCAGCACGCAGACAGAAATTAGCACCAAACCTAATTTACACAACAGTTCTCACCGAGTTTATCACAATTTAGTGGCATGGGTCAAGCTGAACAGTTAAATCATCATTGGCATGCTGTTAGCTGTTAGTTAGCTGTGGGTTACTGTTAACAAACTGTGGGTCACCCTAACCAATGTCTACCTTCGTGGTCCATACAGGCCGTTGCAAGGCTACAGTTTCGCTGTGTGAATGTCAGAGCTCAAAGAGGGTGCGTATCCTCGGACACCCCACCGCCTGCAGGCTTGCCCATCCCAAATGTTTCTGCCGAGCAAAGAAAATGCACAGCAAATCCTACTTTGCTTTTCCGACGCTTGCATCCTCATTTGCGGAGAGAGTGAAGTCCCAGCCAGCCAAGAACAGCCTGGCTTCATTTCATACCTCCCAGCACAGGTTCAAAGGGCAAGTAAGCATGAAGGCTATGTGCAGGTGTGGTAGCGGGAGTAAGAGGAACACATGAAGAGCGATATGGGATGGGATGCATTGGTATAAGCGCAGGCTATAGATACTGCAACATCTCCTGTCACACAGACCCTACATGTCTGTATTGTGACTGGATTACAGGTATGAAAACACACCTCAAAAATATGACGACAATGCTGTTGGGTTCAGTATTCGCCATTAGTGCTTTAAAGACTAGTAAATTTTACAGGTGTATCAATAAGATGTACTAAGCCTGCAGATGTTAACATCTGACTTGGGATCTTCCCAATAAAATTAGGTATGTCAGTCTGTTAGGCATCTAGGCATGATACCAGCAGACCAGTCTCTGTGATTGCTTTACATTTGAATATTAGCCATTCACCCTCAATTGTCAGGCTGATCTCTCCAACCGTGCTTCCAACAGCATCGGCCATCCCAGTCAGAAAGCTCCAGGCATGCCCGTGTGTTCCTCAACTTACTACCGGGATCAAAACAACAGGCGTCTTGGCGTGTTCACACCAGATAAAAATCTGCCTCAGCCTCCGGAGAGAGAGTTGTGTTTTGCGCTGCATCTACTTGGCAACAAAATAAGAGAAACCCAAATGTTTAATAATACGCTCCCGGTATCTGGTGTCTTTCACAGCTGTGGGTGGTTGTGCCCACAGAAGCGCACTGAGGATGAGAAAAGTGTCCCCGTACTGCACACCGTATTGGTTGGAGCACGCAGAGGAGAAACCTTCAACTGGTGCTCAGGGCTTCACGCTGTGAGGCCGCGATGTTATTTTTAGTCATAGATCCTGCAGAAAGGCTCTTGGGCCCTTACGCCTGCGCTCAAATCGCTCAGCGCACCGGTGGGAAAAGAGGGTGCGCCTGGAAATCCAGCACCAGGTTTATGCCTCATTTAGGTCTGGCGTAGCATGGCCAAGCACGGCCGAAAAAGGGGCTCGGCTGCTCGTAAGGGTCATACGGATCTGCTGCACCAGGGTCATTACGGTCCCAGCCTGCTGGCAAGGAATGTCTGCCATAACATCCTACCTTTTCTACATTTCTACACTTAATGTTTGGAAATGCAGCGTAGGCTTAGCTCTCTGTTCTCCCGTGAAACAGTCAGGCTTGGTCAGGTGTAGCCTTTTTTGAGTTACACTAAAAAGTACACATTTGCACAAAGAATGCACTGACAAAACCAAATCACCCTCACGCTCTCGGTCTCACCCGAAATGGTGGGGACACAGTCAGCGATGCTTGGGGTACATGATCCATCCCAACTATAAACCCCCTCAGTACTATCTTTTATCATGGCAAACAAGCAACAATGAGCCGGTGTTTTAGAGAACGATACAAATCAGAAGTTAAATTAAACAGTGCTTCAGTATTCATAGTCCTAGTCTTCACCACAGTCCCTAATCAGCAATGGCAGTAACGTGGTTTGCCACTTTCTATTTTTGGAGTATGTGTATTTTAAAGCTATTCATTATAAAAAAGCCATCTTCTCGCTTAATGTTGCATTGTCAAATTATTATTTTTTAAACCATACCAAATTCAGTTCAAATCAATTGCCTCTCAATTCTATGATTCTATGATTCTACAGGTAATTCAGCAAGTACATGGTTAATCTTGAATAGTGCCATTGATTTCAACAGAGTAAAAATTACTCTCTGGGAAAATGCTGTTTTTTTGCTTGGATCATCCTTTTTTAGTACTGAACCAATGTAATATTTGAGGTTTTGTTGTTATAGTGATAGCAAGAATGTCAGATAAGCACATTTTAAAAACAGAAATACATTTGAGAGAAAACTCGAGTGGCTCTTTTATTTTGAGAAAGACAGATAAGCAAAGCAAGTTATGGTTCAAAATCTACTTTTATATATAAAGTAAATATTTAATTCCACTTAAGAATCGGTAAAGGCTTGTTTTGGCATTTAAATAGGAGGCTGCCAACTCTGTTTAAACGTGTGACTTGCTTTCCTCTGTTTTCGTGAAAGACCTGGCAAAAGTTAAAAGTCATATTTCGTTCCGCGCAGTAGAAGGAGCTGAGCGTTAGCGAGAGCTGGTTTTAACTGCTGAAATATTTATGTCCGCACGGCGCACTCATCTCCTGACTACCCAGACCTTGTGCAGATCCCAACTGAACGCATTTGAGCCAAACCTGCGCCGTAGGTGGAAGCCTGGGGTGCTGGGGCAAACAGCAGGGGAGCATCTAACTCCTGCTGGCCTTCAAAGGGTCACCCTGCCTGGGACTCCCCTGCTCCTCCCAGTAACGTCTCTTCTTCGCCTTCTTTAACTCGGAAACACCAGAAAATCCCCCCCAGAAAGCACAGCACCCTGCTAAGCTTTTATTTCAACAGATAGGGAGAAAGGCTTAGTTTGGCGGCGCGGAGGATGACAAGAGGAGGAAGGCACAGGGCTGTGGCTGCCCACCACCGGGACTGGCGGAGGGCATGGACCCTGCGGTGCGCGGGGGGAGCCAGGACCACCCTTGGTACCAGAAGAGCCGCACAGGACGGGAGAGTCCGATGCCAGGATAGTAAAGGAATGATAGATGTGGCCGGCAAGACGAATTTCCCCCATGATGCATGTACCTCAAGCCTCACTAGCCGAGGAGGTGGTTGGATGAGGAGTTCTATGTTAAGTACTACTGGGCTTGTCTGGCACATGACATGCTTAGTTTCATATCAGAAGACAAAAATCGCGAACTGATTTTCCCCACAAAGTGAGTTTTTGACAGATTTTATGCATGCCGTGTTAAAAAATTACTTAAAGGTAGACGGAAGCTACCTGCAATCACCCGTGCAAGGTTAATGTTTACCCTGTTACAGAACAGACAAGTGACATACAGTAGGTGACAGCTCCTGAAGACAGAGTAAGACACAGTGAGTATATCTGGGGCAAAATCGTGTTTTAAATCTGTTTTAAATTTCTAAGCCCACAAGCCAAAATACCAATTGCTTCTAGGAGTGTTTTCCTAGTGGAATATGGGCTGGTGGAATATGGATTAGTTTACCACACTTCAAGTTCCCCTTCTCTGCTGAGAAAGCTGCAACCAAAACATCTCAAGCATACCCTTAAATTTTCCTATTTTAGCAATGTTTGTCATTACTCTTACTCATCATCTATAGATCAACCGTATGTGAAACACAATGCTCAAAAAGTTGCAAAACTTCAGTTAAAGCACATATGACCTATCATTTTTACTGATTGAAAAAAAAAAAAAGAAAAATCATTTCAAGTTTGGAACTCAGCTTGGACTTTCCACCAAGCATCCAGACCTAACTTTTTCCAATTAAACTTAATTCATCTCTGCCAGTGTCCTCTGCCAGAACGCAGAGGTCTCACGACCTGAGAATGGCATGCCACCTCCCTGCCACATGTGCCTCTCAGCTATTGCCTATTTGGGGAATGGTGGCATTTGAAGCCCAAAACACGCACCGTTTTTCTCACAGAAAGACCTAAAATGAAAAGTCACATCAGTTCCTGCTGACCTTCCCCAGGTCTTCGTTGACCATCTAAGTCCAGTATGTAAAGTATACCACAAACGTATAAATACATTTCCTTCATGTATATATACAGACAGTAAAAGGTTTATTTTCTCTAACCTGTGAAGTTCCAATATATTTTCTTATATGTGGAAGTTTGTCTTGAGGGACTTCACTACTTGAAGAAAATCAGGATGTCAGAGCCTAACCCCCAGTAGCTTTGACTGTCTGGGACTTCTCTGACAAGCCCCTCCATTAAACCATGGCACACACTGACTTCTCGGTAGCTAAAAGAATGCAGACAGTAAAAGTATAACATCTTTCTGCTACTCTTTGCATAAATGAATGCTCATTAAATGCCCTGCATCACCTGTAACACACTTCCATGAAATAAGTGTATATTGGAGCACTACCAGTCAAGAGGCAATTGATTTTACTCTATGGTTGTCCAGCACTTGGTTTCGGTATTAAACTGGTCTCTGGGCTAACTTCCTACAGATACAGCTCCTCTTTTCCCAAAAGCGTTATATTTCCTGAGTCATCAACACTCTTCTGAAGCCAAGGAGCGTGTATGCATGCAAGGATTTCACTCGGGTTTGTGGTGGTGAGGGGGGGAACACGGACATGTGTTGGCCGCGTCACCATCACACGTGGCCGGCTGCAAGCTCTACTCACCGTTTTTGCACCACATGGGAAAGGGCTGGTACAAGTGTCTAAACTACTCTGCCACCATTTGTATTTTCAACCAATTTCCTTCCCATACATTAGTGGCTTCTTGGTGTTTTGGTTCCTTAGGGGGCTTGGGGCACTAGGGCCTTCAGAAGGAGAACCGGAGAGAAGGAGACCAGCAGGTGGAGGAAGCGGTTAAATCACCTCACTTTGGGTGGAAAAAACTGACTTTGGTGAGAGGACACATTGGTACATTGAGAGAGGAGGGGGGGCCTGAGGGCCTACTTCTGCTCTTCCCTGCAAGGAACAGAAATGCAGGGTGATGCCTGAGGGACTGCAGGAGATGCATAGCTGCTTACAGAGCTCAGGAAGAGACTAGGGAAGGGAAAAGTAAAAGAAAAAGGAATTACTAGGAAAATCACATGCCTGGGATTCTGCTCAGGGTAGAAAAAAGAAAGATAATTTTATTTATTTCTTATAAGGGTAACGAAAGGAACAAAACACAAAATATTTTAGGAGTATAACTGAGCTGTGCAGGGTTGAACCGGGAAAGCTGAGCAGATGGTGTGACAAAAAAACAAGTGTACAACCACTCTTAGAGCCCTTTGGCAGCGTGAAAAAAGCAAAGGGTGAATGGTGGAAATCACTGGGAAGTCTGAAGCAGCCGAGATACAACTGCAGGTTACGGTGGGGACCTGCTTGGGAGTCAAGGAAGTTATTCAAGAATATAGGGAAAAGGGTAGGAGCAATGGACCCAGCTGTGGACAAGCGCAGGATGGGAGAGAAGAGAAATTTTAGAAAAGCCCCCAGACCAACAAAGGGGACATGCTAGGAGGAGTGGGGAAAGCAGGAGAAAAGATGAAGGCAGCTCAGGGAGACAAAAAGATGCCGAGAGGTGTGCAGGCATCAGGAAGGAGACGCTGTGGCCTGGAGCAGGGAGACGAGTGAGACCTGCTGGAGGAGGCTGCCGGAGGAGACGCTCCTTCCCGGCACAGAGAGATGCCAGAGGGGCAGCCGGACAGGGAGAGCGAGAAAGCTTAGCTCGGGGAATAAAAACAAGAGACTTGGTAAGCTTCACATTTTTATTAACTAACAGGAAAATTGGCGGGAAAGTACTATACAAAGTCAAACATTCGTGTGCGTGTGTGTTACCTTTGTGTGTGGACTGAAGGGCACCGGGGAGACCTGTGAGGGGGCTGGTTCTCTCCCTTTGAAACTCTCTATACGTAACCAATGTTGACACGTCAGTTTTATTGAATATAGCAAACACTTGGGTGCTTGATAGGGAGGATAATGAATGTGTTTAGAGCCTACAAATTTGGCATATGTTGCAATTCCCTACCAGCATGTTCTTCCAGAAAACTGAAGAAGGAGCCGGGCCAGGCACCTTATTGGCACCGAGGCGCAGCTCCAGCGAGCCACATGTGGTGGCCCCAGCTGGCCCGAGCATCCTCACCCTCTCAGGGTTTTCAATGCTGGTTGTTGGCTGCCCTGCTTGGTTTAGCTACCTGTTGTCTTCATGGTGCCTAACCTTCAAGCAGTCCTCTCCTTGCCCTCCTGTGCTTTTCACTCCCATCATCAAACATACTGACCTCCCCTTTTCTTCTGTTTCCCGTTTTCTTTCTGACCTTGTTTCCCAGCTGTCTCTGACCTCAGATCCCATCTTTGATGCCCTGACTTTTTGCATTCGTAAAACCCCTGTACACATTATCTCAGCTCACTTCTCCACCAGCATGGCTGTCCTCCAGGCCACATGGAAGGTGTGCGTCCAAAAAATATGTGTTTCTGAGAAGCGATCATCACTTCTCTGCATCTGTGAGGTGCTCCTACGAGCCCTGGTACCTCTGGGCACCTCCCAAAGCATTCTGCACCTCTCCTGCTCCTGTGTGCCCTCCTGCCAGACGTAGTCTCCTCCCCCTGACTTTCCCCCCAACCATGACAGAACCTCGGGAAGACCCTGCCTGGGTCCTACCCGACACTTCCACCTGCTCCCTCCCAGGCATCCCTGCCTGGACCTACTCTGTAGACTCCCTTCTCTCTCCTCGGAAGGGGCGTACCTGATGGGAGGGACATGATGGGAGGATGGAGGGAGGCGGTAAGAAGAGGTATTTGCTATTTGTCCCCGTTTTGACGAGTTTCACACAAGGCTGGCTATCGTTTCCGTTTACAGCCCGCTGCAAGCTCAAGCCGCTCCCGTAACTGCTAACTGGTTTTCCCCTGCCAGCATTGGAGGCTAAATATAAGCCTGTGGAGCCGGCCCTGCGTCCCTGCCCGTATCTGGCAGCGCCTGGCATTCCACCGCGATTTCACAGAGCCGATGCTTTTCACGAACTTGGCAGCTGAAGAGAGCCGCCTCTCCCCGAATAAGCTGTAGCAGTTTCTAGAGGAATAGGAAACAGATTGCTAGTTTTCTCTTCAGTGCAAAGGGCAATACTGCAATTTTCTTTTGAGTCCCTAAGTTAAATGCTGCGCTCCACCTCTGGGAGGCAAAAGACATCATGCCAGAAACTTGTTCCGCCAGTGCTGCTTGTTGTCCAATGGTTTGTTTGGTAACACTGTGGGTTTTTTTTTTTTAGGAAACTGGTATTTTTAAAGGATTGGCAGTTATTAAACAGCACTTAATGCATAAGGGAAACTTACGATGAATACGTTAGCCTCTGTGCCAGACTGAACAGCTGTAGTTTTTAACGGAGAGGGCAACAGGAAACAAGAATTTGAATTCTGCTTTTCAGCTGACACTATAACTCAGCTATTTTAAATTCAATCAAATTGAAGAATTTATTTTTTGGTTCTTAGGGTCAAAAATGAATAGCCTTAGTTCAGCAAAGTATTCCACATGAACTAGGCATGTGAGTAATCTTGTCCTTAAATTACATTTTTACACACTGATAAATACAGATGATAGTTTTAAAAAAACACAGAGGCATATACGAATTCAAAATATGCCCAGACGAATGGTGGGAGCCTGCCAAGTTTCACAGGTTTTAGGCTTCACTTTCACATTAGAAGTACCTGTTACACATCCAGACCTGAAAAAGAAAAGTGCCCGGTTTGACTTGACAAGACATCCCCAGAGAAGAGAGCGGCTGCAGCCAGCCTGCCCTCCTCTGCCAGCTCGCCCCCGGCACAGCCCCTCCGCAGGGGCTCAGGCCAGCCCCAGGCACTGCCCCTCACAGCTGGACCTTCGGTGACCAAAGGGGACCCCCGGCTATTTTGGTACCCGCTGGGGAAGGAGGTCTCTGGCAACATCTCTCCTGGCTTCAATTTTTGCCAGTCAGTTAGCAGCTGGTGAGGGCTAAAAAAAAACCTGCTACAACATAAAAATCGTCACGGTAGTGACATGCTCAGGCTATGTACAGTCATCAATGACTGAGTTATTCTGACTCAATGAGTTACCTTTTGTGAGCTGGGTTAGAGCAACCTGCCTCAATTAAAGAGTAAAATAAATTAGAATAAACTACCGTGAAGGTGATTAAACCCAAAGCACGAAGTGTTTAAACCAGTATGTCATATTTAACAGGTGGGGTAGGCAAAAGATGTTCCTGTTTACACTTCACACAGTCTGAGCTTAAGAGTGCAACTTGGTGAGCCACGGTAGTTTAATAATGTAAAATTGTCCTAGTGATGCAAAAGCTAAGGGTTTAACACCTACAGAGGCTGGTACCCTTCACTATAGCTTGTTTGTTCTTGGAAATGGCTGATGTTGAAGGAATGTTACAGAGAACAGGATGAATGCAACCGAGTATTACAGAACACACTGAACCGAGTATTTTGCAGACATATTGCCTGAATTGTTAGAACGGGCTTGTGACTGGACAAACTATTTAAACTATTCAGAAAGCAATTCTTGAAAATATGAAAAAGCAGACAACTGCAGAACACTGCCAACCACCTTCAGTTAATGCATCTTGAAAGGGTCTCAAGATTCACTTCGTGAAGAGGAGAAATGGTGTAAGATAAACGAGCTACAATTCAGCAAGGACAAGGGCAATCGTCTATGTGTTGGTTGGAATACCTACTTGTGCAAACACGGTAGAAAGTGACATGAAGGATCTGTGAATTACCATGTGCCACCAACCAAATGCCAACCATTTCATACTGCTGAGAAAAAAAATGAATGTCATATGGGGATGTATGAGCAGGAGTGCCATATGAAAGATGTGTGAAATCATCCTCCTACTCTACATGCTGCCGAAAGCCTCAGCCTGAATCCTGCACCCAGATTTAGGCACCGCGGAAGATGTGGAGCGGCCAAAAGAAAGAAGGTTGCTGGAAGGCTGGTAAGCACAGCGTGAGGAAACCTGGGATTAAAGGGTAGAAGACTAGGCAAGTGAGATTGGTCCCAAATATGCAAAGAAAAAGAAAAAAAATTGTTTTCCAGATGCAGAGGACAAATAAAGAAGACAGCTGAGTTGCAGAAGGGGAATTTGTGTTAGACATGATGCAAATGCCGCAGCGGTAGCGCAGTGAAACACAGGGGTGAGCGGCCCAAGGAGAAGACAAAGTGCAGGACAAGAAGTATCTGTTTGGAAAGACGTAATCTTGTCCAGTGGCAGAGGGCAGATGATGTCTGGAGAGTGTGCGTCCCAGTGTGTCCCCCCACCCACCCCGGCTCTGCCATGCTGATGAAAAGTTAAAAATCCTCATTTGCTATAAAACGCAAAAACTTCATTAATGATTTATACTAGTAAAGGGGCCTTGCCTGAAATGCGTCCAGCGTAATCATTTTTTCTATCTAATTTTTGCTTTTAGCCATGAGATTATGAGTAATAGCTACAGGGCTACACCGTTAGCCAGAAATCCTTTAGCTTTCTAAAGGTCATTTAATCTATGATTTAATCTGACGGTCACTGAAATTAAGTGGAAGCAGTTCAGCGGGCTATAATGGAGGATGGTTTGTGTCTCTAGCCTTCAGTTACCTTGAGTTAAACCATCCTTTATAAGCAAAACAACTTATAGGCATGAAATACATTTTGAAACGCATCCTGAATCTTTCTGTTGTACTGCAGGGGGGAAAAAAAAAAAGGAAACCCTGCCTTTCTAGCTAGCTGCTGCTTTAAAACAGTTCTCATGACAAACTCTGGAATGTCTTTAGTACCTTCTGTTCACCTGTTGATATTCCTGTCCCTTGGAGGTTTTATGCAGCTGGGGAAGAAGGCAAGATTCACACGAATTTGGTTGCTCTGTCATGACTTGTTCACAGCGAGAACTGAGCTGCGTATTTGAAACTTACTCCTTTTAAGAGTGGAATACTTCAACTAAGCAAGACTAAAAAAAAACCCAGAAAAAAAAAAGGAAAAAAAAAAGCAGAGTTGGCTTATACAGCTAGGCAGTTAAAGGAGGACTAAAATAGAAGTGTGAAACTTTTCGTAGTTATCTGTAAGTATTAAAGAACTTCAAGTCTCAGCACAGTCACTACTAGTGAATTAAAGATCTGAAACATTGTGCCAAAGAGCAGATGCTCTGATCCCTAAACAGCAAATATTTCATATTTTTGAGTCACTTTCCCCAGGTACTTTTATTTCACATGGCTGGACTTCAGACTGTTTTTCTACTATGGCTACTCTCTTGCAACACATCTGGAAATCCTCCCCTCTGTAATAGTATAAGTAATACAAACTACTTAGTTTGAGGAACTGAATTTTACAATACAAGCATAGGCATGGAACCCCACAAAAGAACCCCCCCCTCAAGACTGAGGTGAGAAAGGTAACCTTCTTTTGACTCTGGCTTTCGTGTGCTGCATTTCCTCTAGATTATGACACAGTTCAATTTTCATGGATGTCATCTGAAAACGAGAGCCGATTTGTAATGTAGCTGAATTCTCTTTATCACTGAATATATTCTGTATGTTAACTGGTAGTGCAATGCACTGAAGCATAGTCTTTAATTAAAGTGCAACAATACCACAGCTACAGTACGGGCATGGCATAGGAACCTGGCGCTGGATATAAAAATAGCTGTGCTGAAACGTGTCATATCACTACACGATGTGACTAAGTCAGTGGAGACATTCTTACACTTGAAACCTGAAGTATTACTGAGCGCTGATTTTCAGCTGGGGAAGCTGCGAGCAAATCAATGCATGCATTATTCTCCACAAATGAATAATGGCGCGAATGAGGACGTATTAAACACCTACAGCGCACAACGCTTTTCACACCAGTTATGAACCAAACACAAACAAAGAGGCTGTGAACTCTCCAGAGCTCTCGTTTTGTCTCCCATCTAGTCCTCCTGCCTGTTTGGATACAATGCACGGCATCCCCACAAATGCCCTGGTGCCGACACTGATTTCGGGTCAGGAGTGAGCTGACCGCCCTTCTCTCCTCCTCTTTCCTACCCTCAAGGAAAACAAAACAGAATGAAATCACCTCGCACCCCACAGTGAGTGAAAACCAGGGAGATGAAGACGCCTCTGCTGGCACCAGAGCCAGGGAGCAGCTGATGCCGCCTCCTCCATAGCCCTCCACGGAGGGATGCGCTGGAGCTAACTGGACGGGTCCATCCCTGACCAGGGTAGAAAAAACTCTCCACGCCAGGGCTGAGAAACCCTCCCTATGCTCGCTCAGCCAGGAGAAACACAACCCAGAACTGATGACCTCCCTTGTCCCATGGCCAGGCACCTGCCAAGCCAGGACAGCTCTCTAAGTGCCCAACGTGCCCGGCCACTTTCATCTGCCGACGCGGCTCATGCTGCCATTGCGGCAGGGGGACCTCTGCAAAGGTTTCCCTCCAATGCTGGCCACCAAAACCAGAATCAAACGCCCACAGAAAAGCAGCAGCGAGGCTCCCCCTCGGCATTCACGCAACCTTCTTCCTCGCTCCCGCACGGACGCTGCGGCAGGGCGCTACACCACACCAGTCCCCCAGGCACGGTTTTAATGTCCCGGCACGGTACAAACAGTTTAGGAAAAGAGGCCATGTGGATTTGGGCACGGGGCAGCGTTGCAGGGAGGAGGCACCGGCAGCCATGCAGTGATGCTTCTCTGCTCGCTGGGAAATGCGTCAGGGAGGCACAAACACACAAACGAGAGAGGAGAGAGGAGATAGTTACCTAACATGACGAAGGGGATTCCCAGGAAGGTGGAATTGTATTTCCCACCAGTGAGATTGATGATCCCAGCTGCAGTCAGGGTGGCAAGGGTCACGGTCAGCAATCCCAGCAGGCCAAGCCAGGGTTTGCTGCGGACACAATCCTGCATGGAGCAGCAGAGAATGGCCAAGGTGACCACAAGGACCAAGCTTGTGATCAGGTAGCGTTCTGACACCCTGCTCGTCTTCTGGAAATCCTCCTTCAGCGAAGAAGAAGTGAAAGGATACATTTTGACTTTCCTGTTGGATTTCTGGAAAAGTTCAACAGTGTCACAAAAAATGGATTCCCACTTCTCCGCCACCATGTCATTCAAGGAGTTGATTGCCTGCAAGTAGTAGGTGAGCTGAATGGCTTCTGCAGACTTCACCCGGTCTTTGCTGTGCACAGTAACCCCACCAAGCTGATGCCCGTTATACACTTCCCTGCCATCCTTTAAGTGAGTAATCGGATAAGTGATTGCAAAATTAGTTCGATTAGAAGAACGAGCAGCCTTTAATTCCTCCAGTACATGCACTATGTCGTCCACTATGCATGTCTTGTCATTGTTCAGGATACATATATGGGCAAACGTGTAATTGAAACCAGGTCTTTGAACTTGGATCCTGGTCACAGCAGAGTGCAACTACAAGGGAAAGAGAAATCACACACGTTATTCATCAGTTCATCTCGCACAGCAGCAGCCAGAACAACAGGGGCTCCTCACCTCCGTCCCTTTCCGATTTGATCTAGGCAACAACAACAAAAGTTCTGGTGACTGCAGCACGAATAGCACACTCAATGCAAAAAAAAAAAAAAAAAAGGAAACATGCATTAAAATAGCAGTATTATTCCCCTACGTCCTTTGCTGATAACTTGGGTGTGTTGTGACCTGCATCAGTGCCATGTGCATCTGCCGTTCGGCCTGTCTAAATAAATGAACTCCAAAGGCCCAGACCTCCACTTTCAGGTGATTTGGGTGAACATAAAAGGCAGAGCTACAGCCCGACCATGTCCGGAGATACACTCGTTCTCGGGATTGCAAATTACTCTCTCGACAGATAAACTTCAGGTACAAGAAGGCAGAAAAGCAAGGTGACCAGGGGTGCCAGCCGCCCAGGATGCGCCGGCAGCTGGCAGCAGCAGGGGACTCGCACTCGCTCCCAGTAAAGGACAGGTCACGGCTCCGTGTCCCAAGTGTAGAGATTGCTGGCACAGCAGGAATAAGATAGCTGGTGTTAATTAATTTGCCCTCTTTTCCCCTCCCTCTTTCCCCCATCAAATCCTCAGCAAGTCTGAGAGCGGGAAGCAACGGCAGAGACTGACGCGTTTTCTCTTTCTCTCTCTGACAGGTTCTGTTAAACAAGGAAGGCTCCCTAGTTTTAGGGCCTGCAGGTTATTATCACTTATTGTTTGGTCTGGCAGCTCTTAAGGCATTCTCCTTCGTAAGCTGTTTTGCATCCTTCTGAAATTTGCCATGCCTGAGCTCTGACCCAAAGCGCATAATTATTTCTGAGCATCAGAAGGGCAGAAAAATTACCCTCTCTTGAAAAAATACAGAAAACTCTTGCAACCTTTTCTGAATCCTTTTTAGTAAACATAGGAGAAGCAAGAAATCTAAAAGATAGTAGGGGAACAGCCTAATAGGGTGGCGTTGCAGTATTTTTCAAAAGCAGAATATGAAGATTGCTAACGTTGGGGGCCTTAGCAAAGTGCAAGCTGGGTTTTTTTGCGCATTTTACTTGCAAAATATGCAGGCCTGGCCCATCACCATTTAACTCCTTGTGTGTCGCTCTAGTTGTGCAGAGTACATTGACCTTCCGTAAGGACGCTGCTGAGGCCGAGACTATGTTATCAACCACCAGAAGTCTGAGCACTTTCCCCGTGGCTGTGATGTCCTTCCTTCATGGTGGATAGCCACGAAGTTCAGGAAGGGGCTCCCTCTGCTCTTTCCTAGCTGGCATGGGGGGTACCCGACATCCAAAATGCTGGGGGGGACCTGCAGGCTGCTGTGTGTGTGCTTTGGCACTTTGTTCAGTGCCACGTCTCCTGCCGTGGGGGGGGGGCAGGAAATCACCAGATCTGCTCTGAAGAGCTCCATGGATTTATCCTTTGGTCCCTTGTAGAGCATGGGAAATGGTGGTGGGAGCATTGCAAAGGTGTGGTGACAAAAGCAAAGCTGATAAATGAGAAGGAGAAGCCTTCCTTCACCTGCAAAGCAGGGAGATAACAGCTCTTCCAGGGAGCTGAAGAACCAAATTAGAGTGACTCTTAATTTCTTTTCCTTAAAGGGGGAATAGTTATTTTCTGTCTTCATATTTTGAGCAAAACAGTGAAAACTGGCTACGGGGAGATGATTTTTTTTTCTACTTGCATGTGCTGCTTTCCACTGCAGTCCAAAGAAGGCAGGAGGTTCTTATGTCCAGTAAAGAGGCTGGGATTAGGTGATATTTAATGGAAGTGGCTCCTTCTGAAGACAAACATTGATTAAGAAAATAGAAGATAGGGTACATGAGAGCAGTAGAGCTTATACACTCATCTGGTGGCAATGGACAAAATGTCTAATAAACATGGCTAAAATCCTGTGCCTCTTGAAGTTAAATAGTCATAGTGACTTTCCTTTGGCATTTCAGACATATTTACAGAAAAAAACCCCACTTATATGATACCATGAATCTGACTGTTTGGTGATTACATTACATAACCTGTGATGGGTATAAATTCAGTTACGCTGCCTCCGTTCCTCAGGATGATATGACATCATATAGGCAAAGATTACAAAATTCCTATATTCTCAACTCATTTCTCTAGCAGCTCGGGGGTGTATTTTTCCACATTTGAGTAGTTTTTATTTTCTGCAGAACAACAGTTCAATATTGACATTAGAAGGACAGGTTTGAGAAGTGAACTGAACTAACAAGTCTTTCCACAGTACTGGGAGAACACGATGCTTGGCCATGGTGAGAAGCAGAATTCTCCATCGTGGTGGGAGAACAAATAACTGTCTGTGCAACAGATTAGGGGCTTTTGCACAACTTTCTTCTAGAACAAAACAAATTAAAAGATTTCCAGGGACATGCCAAATAAATGAACTGGTATGCGGAATTCTTCCCACCTTTCCAGTTTGTTTCTGCAAAGCTCGGCTTTGCAAGACTGTTTTGGGGTATGAATTCAAATGTATATCGTTACAGTTTGCCTTGATTTACCGAATCAAAGACAAATATCTGATTTTAATTTTTTTTACAATGGCAGCTACTGTATGGTTTTCATTGACAACCGTTGTGAAATCAGATGTCATATAAAGAAGTGCAGCTGAGGACAGCTAGGAGGAATAGAAGGAATTTCCTGGCTGTACGAGATTAACAATACAGCTCCTTCAGAGAGGATCCATCGAGTGACACAATGCAGAAGCAACTAAACTGTCATGCAACTTTTATCAGGCAATGTGTGTGGCTATTTACCTACCCTGCCTCACTTGCTGCATTTGTTTCCTTCTACATCTGAAGTACTTTCTTTTAATATTTAGGTTATAAAATAACCTCATCTGTCACAGCTGCTACTTCATCTTTTAGGGAAAGGCTGGAAGCTAAATGTCATACCTAAAATACTCATTTCTTCTTGGAAACGATCACTTCAGACTCAGGAGCCCGTTCTGTGGCGCTGGCCCGCGCTTCCTCCCAGGCCCTGCTGGGCTGGACCGGGCGCTGCGTGGGGGGGACCTGCCCATTGCCACCTCCCAGCCGTGGGGCTGGGGAGGAGAGGGCAGCGGGCAGCCAGCTCCGCATCCTGACACATCCCGGCAGCCGAGCAGCCCCCACAGCCAGCTACAAGCGCCTGCAGTTTAGAGCAGCTACAGGATGTCCTCCGGGCTTTGCCAGTGGCCACAACGCTTGGTTTCGAATTGGAGGGAAACGGCCAAAGAGGAGAAAAACCTGCCGTTCCCTTCATCCCGGCAAAGTATGCCGAGCACTGCCTCAGCGCGCCCAAGGATTCAGCTCTGGGAAGCCTGACTCAGACTTTCATCCTCAAGACAAACACATCGCTTTACCTGCACTTTGCTTTTTCAGACCAGATCCTAGAAAACAAATCTCTGCCGCCTCAGTGCCGGGGGCAGGGGTGTGCTGCAGCACGGCTGCAGGCTGTCTCCCTTGGCTTGCCCCTGCCAGCCCTCTTCCCCACCGAGGGAGAGCTGCGGTCCCGGCTCTGCTGCCACACTGGGGATTCAACTGCGGCCACGCAGGTTTTTCCACTCGCACCCATAGCCCCGGGGTGACTGGCTTGCACAGAGAACAGGAGGTCCGAGACGTTTACAAGGCCATGTTCAAGGGGTTACACGGTTTGCAATTTGGCTCGCCTGTGGTACACCAGGAGGTCCCCCAGGCAACTTCAGTGTCTTAACAAGAGACGGTAAAGGCTGTTGTGTGATGGGGACAACGTTAGCAATATGCTAATGCATAATGCATATTGCACTCCTCAGTGCAGCAGATTTTAGTAGCGAGTAACCATATTCTGAACAAACCTGGCACCTAGTACTGGGACAAATGACGGACCACCAGATTCTCATTTATCCAGCTGTTTTCTTATCCTTACCGATCCTATTAGGAGAAAGGGAGATTTAAAGGAATAACAAAAGCTGAATGAACGGCTTTTCTTGAAGGGAGACATGCAGTGCTTGCTCATCGCTCACAGCTTTTTCAGCTAGCTAACAGTGCAAGGAACCAAAAAAGCAGTTTACTGCTGAGATGCCAGAGCACTGCAGCACGAGTGCTGCGCGGCATCGCCTAAGCTCCCTTGCCACAGTGGCACACTGTCCCTGGAAGTGCTCAGGCATGAAATAATAACTTCCACCTCTCTCTTTCATCGTTGTTTGAAGAGTGACCACCACTTGCAATTCCCCTATCCCTTCTGAAAATGGTGTTTATGTGTGTCCCCTACCGTGCCAGAGATTTCTAGAACAGTGTTTTCTCTTCCTTCAGTCTTTAGCCATTTGCATTTGGTAACATCTTAGTCTTGGCCTTGGTTTACTCTTAAATCCCACACTCGCTCGGTTATTTATTTTAAACAGAGAGGAAAGATGTCTCCAAGCGGCAGACAAATCCCTTTCTGCAAACACCTCCAGGTGAGGGCTGTACTGGTCTCACCTCTCCACACCAAGCCACGTTTCAGCCCGTGGCACAGCTGACAGATGAGAGGTGGCAAAATCTCACTGCCCCGCCGGCTGGTTTTGCCCGTGGGCCCAGGAGGGGATGTCAGGAGGCAAAACATAAAATCCCGACACTTATCCTGACCTGAACCATTTGCTCAGAGAGCCGCGGCTGCAAAGGTTTCTTCAAGCGTTTTTTGGCTGCCGGTCCTCCTACCTCTGCCATCAGCCCAGGATGTCAGGCGCTGGAAACCAGAGCCCCCCGGTAGGCTCGGTTCGGCTGCCCTGGGATGGCCAAGCCCCACACCGGGCTCTGCCAGACGGCTCTTCCCCGTACAGAGCTTGGCACAACTATCAGCACTGGCAGCAAAGCTGAACCTGAAGGCAAAGGGGTTGTACTTAGAGATGTATACTCAGGACAGAAAGGAAAGCTTGATCTTATTCTTGCATCCAAGCAAAAGATGCAGGGAGCCACAAGAAGGGGTGAGGAAAACCTCTGGAAAACCCCTTGCTTTCTTGAGAAGACCTTTCTGTAATTGAAAAGTGAGGAGGTATTACCAGAATTTTGTCAATTTAATCAGGTAACAAAAAAGTCTGCAGCCTCCCTGCGAAGCAAACAGATCCCATCCCAGCAGGGAGGGGTTAGAAACTGCTGATTCATTTGCAAAATGGTCCAATCCCAGAAATCCTTTAAGACCACATTATATAATCTGCTGCCCGGATCAAAGCTATGGGCAAAGGGGACCAGGCACAAGGACCCAGCGATAGCCACTGTGTCCCACAAGGGTCTTGCCTGGCTGGTGGCACTGCTTTGCTCCCAGGGAAACTCCGCCATGAGAGCAACAACATGCCATGGGACACTTCAGTCTCGCCAAGCTGCTATTCCCAGCTCATGGAAAGACATCCCGACTCCCAGGGGAGCTGCATCAGAGTCACAGGCACCATTTTTAATATTAAGGACATGTACAACTGCCTTCTGCTTATCATATATACCGCAAAAATGCGTTTGGTTTTGCTGCCGAGCAGTGACGTGCAGTGTTTTATAGGGGACATCACTCATCTTAAGGACTTGACTACGCTTTGTTACTTGACATATAGCCGATGAATGGCCAACTATACAAAACTAGCCAGACACACGGATGTTCTCCTGTACTGCGAATGATCTGGCACATCGGGAGACATGTTTTTCACAGGACTAAGATCTTTGCAATGCTATATTACTTTTTTTTTTTTTGGTGATGTTGCTATTATTTGACTCTATTTAGTCTTCCAGTCTACACCTGATGGTTCAAATTAAAAACGAGCTTCACTCTAGTCAGTGTTGCCAACTCTTACAATTTTTTTACTGTCATTTTCACCAAGTCTGGTTTTTCTCTGAGCCCTGGAGCCTGAAGCATTGTGATTTTTTTTTTAAAAATATCTCAGCTTTCATTAAAAAAAAAAAAGAAATGTCTGATCTCATGCTGATGGAGGAAAGCCTGAGAAGGCTCAAAAATAAAGTGAAGAATGAACTAATTATCTATTACTGTTTAAAATCTCATCACTGTTTTGGGCTCAACACAGACTGAAAAACTAGAAAGCAGGATAAAGACAATGGTTTTACATATAGGCTTCATTTTCATGTGAAGCTGGTTTACTCTTTTGGTCATTTTTACAGGTAACTTGTGCCAAGGAAAATGAAGAGGAGAAAAAGCCTTTAATGGATTGCTATAAATTTCTCCACTTTTTCTATGATCTCAGTAATCTCTGGCATTTCCTGTCTTTGCAGAGTGCTTTTTTATTCACTTCAAGAGACAGCCTCAGTCAAAAGGTAAAAAGGAATATGAGAGGGAAAAGACTTGCACAGCTCCCAGCTTAATTCACGAAAGGAAACACCGTGGGCTCTGCAGACAGGCCGAATTAAACTACTGAGAGTCTATTTCCATCAGAAGAAGGTGCAGAGAGGGAAGGCAAAGGGAACCCTGAACGGGGCTGTCAGTCTGAGACTGTGGGTTCCAGGGCAGAGGTTCCAATGGCTGCTGGTGGGCAGCAGCCTCCTGACCAAGCCGGTCTGGCCGAGGGATAGGGAGCGTGCGCTCAGCCGACGGAGGAAGCCAACAGATCCTAATGGCTCTGGAAAAACATTACAAGTTGCAGCTGGAGAGGGTGCAGCGAGGACCACTACGGGTAGCTGGGCTCTTGTTCTAGCAGTCCTACGAGCAGGTTTCTTGAAGAGACGCTAAGATACTAATTATGCAGTGTATGTATTTTTGCAACTAATTTTTTCAGCTGTCCAAATTGGTGAACTATATTTTCTCCAAACAATTTTCATGTGAATAAAATCTAAAAATTGTTCAAACTACAAGTTCTCAATGGAGGGACAACTATTAGTGCTCAAAGTGGCAGATGTGTGTGCATTTACATTTCCATCTGCCTTCTTGGTAGCTACAGAAAATTGGTAGATATGATTTTTCTTTTCTAATCTGAAGTGGGGAAGCTTTTCTAATTACTACCGTCTTAATTCTGACAATCGCCCTGGTAATTCTGCTTGAATTTGTCCCACCGTGAGAAGCCCACTCTGCTTTTCAGGCCAACCACTCTTGGTGGACAGGACGCCTGGGCAGCAAAAACCCCTCCGTGCAGCCTAGCATGCGGCTCCAAGATGGATTTTTTATGATGGGGGAAAAAAAAAAGGTGAAAACTTCGCTCATGCAGCTGATCTTGCAGCAGCTCCACCACCGGTGGCCTTCTCCATGTGTCACAGACCTCTCCATAAACATCCCTCCATCTTTACATGGCTTCTCAGGGGGCTGGAGACACGGTGCAGGCTCTTGCCAGGGGCTCCTCCAGCAGAAGTGTGAGGAACAGTCTCTTCCTCGCTGCACGGAAACCTCAATAGCTGCAAGTTCACAGCCCACCGTGTTAATTAACGACTCGGCTCCTCCTTCTCCCTTCCAACAGGAGAGAGGGGGGGTGGTTCTCCTGCTGTAAACCCCAACTTAAAGGCAGGGCCGGTCACGGCTTTTGGGAATCCCAAACGTGGTTGCTGGGGAGCCCTGGCAACTCTCCTCGAGCCCTGTGGCACTGCCTGGGGTGCCGGTGGCCTGGCATTGGTAGCTGCAATGCACGGAGCCTCCTATGCCTGCCGTGCCTGCTTGCTGCTCTTTCCTGGAGGGTCACCTGCAGGGGCGACGTCCTCCATCAGGGTGATGTCCCCCATCACACACGTCCAGCCATCTATCGAGAAAACCTGCCCCCCGTGCGCTCCGCTAAACGGGAGGTGAGGTCTGACCTTCCAAGAGCAGGAAAGGGGACACGATGCGGGGCGCTGGGTGTCCCCAGCACGGGCTGCCCGGCTGGCAGCAGCTCGTGGTCCCAGGGGAGCATCACCCCATGTGGGAGGGAGAGCAGAGGGGTGCCGTCCCCTCCGACGCTGTTGGAGCAGGATGTGGTTGCCCTCCCAGGCATGGGCAACTTCAGGACTTCTCCAGCTGCCGGCCGGTACCTGCAGGAGAGATCAAACCCTCTCGCACGCAGGAACCATGCCGAGGAGCTGCTGCTGCTGACATCGGGACCTTGTGCGTGTGTGGGGTTTCTGCAGGCGCTTCCACGCTGTCCTTGCAGCATGCTATTTATCTTCCCTCTTCCCTGGCTGTGCCCAGATCTTACCTGCGTATCTTAATTCTCATCTGTTTTCGCATAAGATACATTTTAGCCCTGCAGCATTGTGCTGCTATGACAACAGGCTTGCACTTCTGCTGCCTTCACACCCTTGTTTTTCTTGTATTAGGACTCTTCCCCTCATCTTACAGCCTTGCTCTAAAGACATGACTTCATTCTTTAAATTTTTTTTGTTTAGCAGAATCCACTATTTGTTCTGTTGACTGTTTCCCTAGAAGTGTTTTTAGTGCCGGAGCTACCTAGCGAAGGTGGAGACCTACTATATCCATTGCTACCTCCACAGTTGACTGCCTGCGTCCAGGCATTCAGAAGTAGCCAAAGTTTTAAAATAAAGGGTACGTTGCGTTAGGCAGGATCGCTACAGACCCAGCTTTCGGATCTGCTGAACAACCAGAACTCACTTCCACCGGCTTTGAAAATAATGGCTTAAGCGTGCCATGTTTGTACAGCAAAGCAATTGGAAATACCACAGACATGGGAATATAAATATGGTTATTTCCTCCACGAGTTTCCTCATCCGTCGAAAATAAGCGAGGAAATCTGGGAAGACCGTAGACAAGAGTGTGCAGGCACACACATTAACAAGGATATAATAAAAGGAGCAGACAGAGGAAATAAAACCCCAACAAGTATGAGGTCTACAAAATTTTGAAGTTAAAACGTTTTTTTCTGCAGTAATCAGAAGTTACGCAGTTCTTAAATAAAGGTGTCCTTAAACAGAAATACCTAATTTTACTATTTGCTTGCATGTTCAAATAGATATTTAATCAGTTATCTAGATCTACTGATGGTCAGTAACATGAGAGGGGCAACGTATAAGCCCTGTCTGAAAAGATGTAGTTAGGAGAGTTTTTTTTTTTTAAAAATAAACCCTCATCTACAGATTTTCATAGAGGGAAACTGCAAATGCAATCCCCTTCAGTAAGGCACGTTACATTTCATTCCATCTTTGCGTCTTGTATCATTAACTAGAGTTTTTGCCAAAAAAATATTAGTACTGTGTTATTGTTATAAACACAATAACATAAGTGGAAGAGAGGATATCCTTCTGCAAAAAAAGGGAAACCTTTCATTAAAAAAAAAAGAGAAGCCTTTTGTAGTATAACACAGTTAACTCACTGTAAGTACAGAGGAATGAACAGGCTCAAAAGGATACCTGTCTCAAATTCTGGCTAAATCGGAATATATTTTCTGCGGTTCAAAAAATCTGCCTAGGTTCGTATGCCTTCAACCTACCAAGTTGCTAGCTGCAAGTGGAAATACCACCAGGAATTGGTAGGGGGCTGCTCTTACACTATTTTCAGGTGGGATTCTAGGCTTAGAGGATTTGTACAGACTTGACATAATCATCTGAACTTCTGCAGGATGGCCCATGCCAAATAGCCCAATTATTGTTGTTTCTCCAAGCACTTCTTGGAAATACAGGGGTAAAAGCACACGTGTTTTTACTTCCTACCTCTCCCTTTCTTGAAAGAGTGAGATCTTGAGGAAGAAAGGTCCTGCACGCCGACAGCGCGGGATGCCAGTACCCCGTGCTCTGCTATAGAGCAGGTACAGCAGCAAGTAAAATTTCGTTATTGCCCTCCCACAGTATCTGTCTCATGATGCATCTCTTACATATACCGAGGAGTTTTGGTGGATCACCTATTTAAGGCCAGAGATTCAGGATATGTTTTCACTTCTCCCTTTCTTCTGCAAATGGCTATGCTAGCTGGAAAGGTAACATTGGGATGGCAGGCCTAGGATGGTTTAAGCATCCATGGGGAGTTACAAGAACCATGGATGGAGATTTATGCAGAAATTAAAAAAAAAGGGGGCATCATCTTCAAGTCAAAACTATTATATAAGGCAGCCACATGCCTCCCTGCTAACAAGCAGGAGAGACCTTGCATGGAGCAGCTTGTACGTTCAGCAAGACCTGCCACTGCCACGTGAGCAGCCAGTGTCCTGCTGGCAGATGCAGGCTGTCAGCGGGGAGACCCACGGCAGCTCCTGCTCTGGCAGCGTCGCTTGAGACCTGGGGCCCGAGGCAGCCGTGAGGCTGGGCCCTTCCCTGAATCTCCCCCCCAGCCAGCCAACAGGGTACGGTGCAGTCGTGGTAGCAGTGGGATTTCTCAGGCTGATAATGTGCCCACAAGGAATTGCACTAAGCTAACCAGAGTACGTCAGAATGCCACCAAAATAGTTATTCCGTTAACTAGTTAATCAATTGGGATGTTAGAGTGATTAACTTTTGACAGTACCAGCTATGTTTCAATCTCAGCTGCTCAGACCCCAAAACTTTGTATCCCTTTTTATTGAAGGGACAATAATGCAAGCTGACTTCTTCCTCTGCCAAAACCAGAGGAAATCTCCTTCCCTTGCCACATTGACTAGGGCAGCCATAGCGGCTCAAGGCTCGTTCCCTTCCCTCCTTGGCTGATGAGGTGGGATAGGGCAGGTGAGGAAACTGAGAAGAGGTGCTGCAAGAAAAGCCGGTGCCTGCCTGGGGCAACCATCCTGCTGGGTCTGCCGACCTCCTGCTAGTGGGTGGAGATGCAGCAACAACCACGCGGGAGGAGCCAGTGTCCAACCTGACGCCTCTTCTGAAGCAAAACATCGCCCTCGGGGAGGACATCCTTCTCCGGAAGATACAAGCAAACGCTGCCGTATAGGTTCTCTGCCCTGACTGCGCCTACACGGCAGCATCTTCAGGAATGCAGGTGGGATTACTCTGTGGTTTCACTCAGGACACTTATTTACAAGCATGGCCCTTTGAGTTGGTTGGCCCTGGACTGGGGCTGTGGCTGCCTTTGCTTCCTTCTCCCCTTCACGCAACTGCCTATATATAGGAAAACCTTGATGGCCACCTTTCCCTTTATCCTTCCCTTGGCGAGCCCTGTTGACACAAAATGATGTCGCCCTGCATCAGCACGGATAGAACAATATTGGGAACTGGGCGCCCTCCCTCCCGTTTGGCTCTGCTTTGACCCATGGGGCCATCCACAGGGGTGGATAGGCGGCTGCCTGAGCCTGGCTCTGCCCACAAAGAGAAAAATAATTAGGACAAAGGACATCATCTATTCTGCACAAGACATACTGGAATTAATTAGATAAGTAAAGAGCTGGAAATAATGCACCAAATATGCCTGACAATGTCAGATTAACAGCAAGAGTAAACAGTCAAATGGCAATGGTGTTCATTATCTCACTAAATGAAAAATAATCATTTTGTTAGCAAATTCTGGCTATTAAAAACGAGGCAGTGTTAAGCACTGACAGAACTTTCTAAGTTACAGCTCTTCCACTGATGTGATAAATCTTATGCAGAAGTTTGCCTGCGTAAATGTTCTGAATACCATTTATTTGTGTGTCACTGTGCTATTGATAAAACTACAGACCTCTAAAGAAAGCAGTACAGAGAGAAAAAATCCATTATCATTATTATCCTATGACTGAGTAAATGTGCACATACTGGATGCGAACGCAATTCATGGGACAAGAAAATGAAGGAATGAAAATCGTCTCTCTGGAGTTTTCTGGTTCGCCAGTAACATTCTTGTTACTGTTACTTAGTGAGTCGATGCTCATTAAATCTGTTTGCTGATTACCGTTGGGTAATATGTCAACAGCAAAAAAACGAAAACATAAAATACTGAGTGGCTCTGTACTATAGTTCTGTATGTGCCTACAGTGGAAATAAAGCATAAATAAATCCACTGTAACAGTTATGTCCTTGTTTAGTAAACAGTGAGGTCTCCCCAAAGTCTCTTACGATAGGTATTTGCATCTATTTTCTCATTTTAGAAGAGACACTCCCTGAAGCGATTAAAAAAAATTGACATTGGCTTTTGTACGGGCTGACAGTTTGACATTTGGGGGGGGGGGGAAATAAAAAAGCAATGCTGAGTCTCCGGGGTTTCCACAAGGCAACAGCGAAAACGTGCAGGATTGAGCTAGCCACACCTCTGGTTATTTGTAAATGTTCCTTTCCTTTCTCTTGGCTGAACTTGACCCTCTTAACACGCAGTTCTCGCATCTGTCCTCCCTGTTTTTCCTTCCAAGACTGTTCAAAACTACCGGGGTGTAAACTAGAGTACCAGCTTCAATAAATGCAGGTTTCCGACATGTTATGACATACAGTATGGTGAGATGTCCTGTTAGATTGTGACTCGCACACTCCGCGCTGCTCAAGTGGCAGCGAAAGATGCTGCCCGCTCTAACTTGAACCGGCAGCACAGGCTGCACCATGCCTGCAAATCTACAGCTGAGCTGGATTTTTCTTCATCTCTGAAACCAGCATTTTCTGTGATGGTGGGATGGGAGCGGAGGGGAAAAAAAAAAATAATACTACCCGCTAAAAATAATCAGCGGAGTTACGTCGTTTGCCTTCACCAGCAGTGAGAAGGGGGGTTTTGCGCTACCCCTCTCCAGGCAGAAATGCAGTCCAGACACAGCAGCAGCCCCCAGCAGCATTCCCGGCAGCCTGGCAGACAGGTACCTAACTGTTTTTGAAGTTTGAGTTCATCAAAGCCCGAGTCGCCTTCACTCGGGAGCACGGTAGAGTAGAGAGGCACCGAAAAATTACTGAAAGCAAGCAGCCTGCCCTTCTCGCTCACCCGAAGCAAATAAAACCGAAACAGGGAAAAAAGGAGAAAGGCGCGGGGGAGAGAATAAAAAAAGGAGGGAGGGTGGAAGAGAGCGGATCCCGCGGCGCTGGCGGGGAGCGCGGTGCCGGGCAGGCATCCCAACTGTTGCAGGGAGGTGACCGGGTAGCTGCGGTGGCAGCGGCGGTGGCGGGTGGGCAGAGGCCGGGATGCGCGGGTGGGTCAGCGGCGGCGGCGAGGGGGTGTGTGTGTGTCAGGTGCGGGGACCGGTCTGGAGGGTGGCGGGGAGCGGGATGCGGGGCGCCGGGCCAGGCGGTGGCCGGGGCCGGGGGACCCGCCGCGGTTACCTTGAGGATGAGATCGGTGTGGTGCTGGTCCAGCATGTTGGCCTTGCGGAAGGAGGTGATGATCACCCTGCCGTACCTCCCCGGCGTCTGCAGGTCGGAGTAGAGCCGGTGCTTGGAGCGGTTCACCGGGAAGAGGCTGTCCACCAGGTTCCTCTCGATCTTGGCCAGGCTGTGCGTGGGGGCCAGGAGGTGCTCCACGCTCTCCTCCACCTGGTAGCGGCTGAAGCTGGCGCCCAGCAGGATGGAGATGAGCACGGGCGCCGAGGCGAAGAACACCGGGTGGCTGGCGACGAAGTGGCCGAGCCGGGAGAAGGACGTCCCCAGCCCCCTGTGCAAGACCTGCCGCAACATCCTAGTGCGGAGGGCGCGCAGGAGGGCGAGCGCCGCGCCGGGGCCCCCGCAGCTCCCCCACGGCCCCCGCAAGACCATGGGGCAGCCCCGCCGGGCGCCGCCTCCCCGCCGGCCGCGGCTGCGGGGGGCCGGGGGCCGCCGCCGCGCGTGTCTGTGTCGGTGCGTGTGCGCTGTGCGTGTGTGCGCGCCTGCCCGCCGGCGTGGGGCGCCTCGGGCGCTGGTCCTCCCGCAACGCCGCCGTGCCCGAGAGGAGTTTCCCAGCGCCTCCTTGCCTGACTTGCCACCAACCCACCGCCCCTCGCCGCGGCCGCGGAGCGGACCCGCCGCGGGTGGGGAGGCGGGGGGGGGGGGGGGCGGGAGCCCCGCCGCCGCCGCGGCCCCGCCGCCCCTCGCCGCGGGAAGGCGAAGGGGCAGGCGCCGCTCGCCGCTCCCCGCCCCCGCCGCGGAGTTTGCGCGGGAGCGGGGCTGCCCGCAGACTGCTGACTAATCCCCCGGCCGCGGCAGGCGGGGCGGGCGCGGATAAGCCCTCCGCGGCGCCCCCGCCGCCGCCCTCCGCCCAGGGGCGCGGGGGCCACGCCGGGCGGCGCCGAAGACGGGGCGGCGGGGCGCAGCGCGGCGCCTCCCGCCGGGGCCGCCCCGCGGGCCGCGCTTGGGACGCCGCGGCGCGCCCCGCCCCGCCCGTCTGCCGGCCGGCTCCGCCCGCCGCCGCCGGCACCGCCGCGCCGTTACATCCCCCGCCCCGCACCGGGCCGCCGCCCCCGGGGCGACCGGGTAGCGCAGGCTGCCCGCCCCCCCCCCCCCACTCCCCCACCCCCCGACGGGCGGGCACCCCCCGCGGAGGGGGAGCGCGGTGCGTGTCGTGGCGGGGGGAGGGCTTTGGCTCGGGGACCCGCCGCCAGAAGCGTGTGGCCGCCTCCCCGCGTGGGACCGGGGCGGTCCGCGTCCCGGGGTGCCCGACGGAGCGATCCCGCCGCGCTGCCTCCCGCGGGGGCGCGGCGCGGCACGGTCCGCTGGCTCCGCGCCGCCAGAATGGGCATGTGCGGGAGGCGCCGCACATGCCCATTAGGGAAGCCGGGCGCCGGCGGCGAGGTTGCCCCTGCCCGCCTCACTCTCCCCGGGCCCCCCGGCGTCGTCCCTGGGGCCGCCCCGGGCTGTCCCGGCAGCGCCCGGTGCGGGGAGACCCGTCCGGCCCCGCCGCTGCTGCCGGTGCCGTGCCGGTGCCGTGCCGGGGAGCGGCGCTCCCCGAACCACAAGCCGCTGCCCACCTTGCGTGTAGGTACAGCCCGTCCCCCCGCGGTGCGATCGGGGGTGGAGGGGACGGCCCCGTACTTTAATCACAAATTGCAATTAAATAACGGAAACGAGGAGAAACGCCGGTGTTGGCTGGGGCAGCTCTGGCTGGGTGGCACACTGGGGCACACTGATTCTCGTCGCCGTCAGCCAGCCCTGGATGGAAATTCTCAAACCAACGGTGTTGGTGTTCCCAGTCCAGTTACGGCCCAGGCCGGTGGTTTTACAAATCGGGCGGCAAGGAAGTTTCTGTTTGACAGCTGTCGGACCTGTTGCTGTGTGTAACGGCAGCAGCTCCCTGTTTTGGTTATTGATAGACTTGACAGTCATCCGTCCTTTTGCATTTCAGTGGTGTCTGACCTAAGCTAATGTTTTGTCACAGACGCTTCATGCACAAAAACCTCCTTGACATCATTCCCATCTCCTCACTTGCGGCTAGGTCACACAGCTTGAATGCTAAACTCTTCCTGTGTTTCACCGCTTCTCGGGTGGCGAGCGAGTGAATGGGCTTGGTTGAGCAGTGCCAAGTTATGGCCAGTAAGGTCCCCACGTCCCCTGGTTCTGGGGTTCGTGCCCAAGCCTGGGAATTGCTCCAGGCAGCACCCTGCCTGCGGGGCTGGTGTGGCTGCATCCAGAGTGCCCAATCCAGGGATGCTGGGGTTTGCAGGGATGCTGGGGTTTGTTATATGATCGTGCCCCTGCTTGGTTCCACTCTGGTTCATGCTGGTGGGTCCCTACTGCTTGTATTGGTCCTACATGAGTGTAAGAAAAAAAAATAATTAATTTGAATATAATATGAAGAAAACCTCAAAAACGGAAAAAGAAGCAGGAGCACAGAGATGGGAGAGGATTGGGCCCAAGTTTGCATGAAGTTTGCTATCAGGTCAGGTGGCAGAGCCCCGGTCTGTCATCTCCCAGGAGTCCAGTGCTCTCCCCTTGCTGCCTGTTTCCAGCTGTACGCGGATCACTGCATGGGCTTAGTCACATTGTCGTATATTAGGGGGAAACATGGGGATGTGCCCAGTGCTTCATGTCATTAGCAACAAGCAAAGAGCTTTTGTCATTGCTGCTGACAGCATCATCTGTGCTGATTTTTTTTTTGTTTGTCTCCATTAAAAATATTTTATCATTATTAAAAATGAGGGGAATTCTTATTTCAGTAACCATCCGGTGGCTGATTCGCGGTTCTCCAGGGTACCTCAGGAAAACTAGTTTGAGGGGGTGACATTCAGCCCAGTTCTCAGCACAATAACTTTGGGTAAGCTATAGGTGACCCCAGGAAGAATATATCCATCTTGTGGGGGCAGAGAGAGAAACCGATGTATCAGCAGTTCTGCTGGATGTTCCTCTGTCTTCCCAGACCAGTGTCTGTTTTATTGTCTCTTGTAACCAGCGTCAGGCTGCACTGTTACCTGCGGTGGAAATCATGTCTTTCCAAAGGTAGTCGTGGGTTTTCACCCCACAAAATTCTGCCTCCCCTTGGCCCAGGGAATTGCCCTATCTTTGACTGTGGTGTTGCCCACAGGGGAGGGACATGGAGGGGTGGGATGTCAGGCAGCTTGACGTGTGCTGCTAGAAACACAGCTTGTAATGTAACCCCACTAAGCGAGAATGTTACGCTGTCCTGTGGATGTTACCAAACCAGAGGGGAAACCTTCTGTGTACTCCTCACTCTGCAGATAGTGAAATCACCTGGCTACTGACCATCACTGCTCTGACGCTCCAAAAACTGCCATCAAAATGTGTTCTGTGGTAATATGGTTGCCAGGAGTGGAGCAGCTGGAGGCCTTCCATAAGCACTCTGTGAGGAGCAAAGCACGGTTGAGGTCTCCCCTCCATTGTAGGGGAAAGCTCCGGTGGCTGGAGCTCTTGTTGGTAACACGTGGTGGGCAGCATGCATTAACCTGCAAAGCATTAACCAGCTCTGCCTGTCTTTTGGAGGAAATGGAAGGGTAGGATTTCTATCACATATACGTGCTACTCTGCTCCGGCTCTGAATGGCGCTTTACAAAATAGATAATGATGTCTCATTGCTCCAGAGAGTTCCCAAACTAAATTAAGAAGAGAACGATGGGAAGAGAATCATACAATGAGGTGCAGATGCTGGGAAGAGCGATAATGAGGGGGAGGACAATATGATTATGTCCTTTCAAAGCAAACGCCTCAGGGCAGCTACTTTTGGGGACAGAGTGTAAAAGGGAGATGGGGAAGACGTGACTCATACAGACGGCATCTGCGCAGGGTTCAAGCCTGCTCTCAAGAGCAGGCCTGTCCGCTGTGAGACATTTGTTGACTCTCAGACCTGTGCAAAGAGACTGCTTCGACCCACGCTCAGGAGCTCTCGAGGCCAAACAGGTCTGGTGGTGGCTTAGCATGAGGCCATGCTGTTGTTCCCGGGATCTGCAAGGCCTGGATGTGTCAAGCACCCCGCAGCCCAGGCCACAGGGCTTTACCTTTTTGTGAGCACAAGCAGGATGCTGTGAACATCCAGAAATGAGCATTTCTCTCTGCATCTGCTCAAATCTTGTTACAATGGCAAATTTTAAAACTAATGCGAGAGGAAGAAGTGGACAAGGTTTTATTTAAAATAACCTCTGCCTCCTACCTCCCCGAAAGGGGTCCAGTGAACGAAAAAGCTGAGAGAAGTGGTGGAGGAGGGGATTCCTGATGAGTAACTTCAGATGAGTGAAGAGGGCCTAGGGGAAAGGAAAGGTGGCAGGAGCAGCTGGGATGGCTGTGGGAGGTATGCAGAGAATTAGGATTTTGCGTTGTTTAGTTAGGCATGAGGAACTAGAGAAGATATTTTAGGAGTGTGTGCAGGGGATTTAGTGCTGCGAATGGGGAATGATTTTTGCAACAGAGCACTGAGCAATGTGTGATGCAGGTTCCAGCTGGAGCTTGGAAAGAATGAGGTTACCCACAGTGAGGAGATGGGTAACAAAGACCTTTTTTTTTTTTTTTTTAAAGGGAACTAAAAAGAAAATTTTCAAGGAGAGTTTAATAATTATGGCTAGATTCTTAAGGGATGCAAAACCTTTTTCACTGAAGTTCTCTGCTCAACTACACCTGCTGAAAGTCTAGCTGGTGGTGTGCAAAGACTTTACGTTTTGTGCCAAGGGATCGAAACAACATGTAGCCAGCCCAGGACGGCTGGGAGAGCAGTAGCTCTCATTGCATCACCCAGCTGAGCTCTGCTCTGTATTTCTTGGCCATAGGTCTGGGACCTGGGCCAATGCCAATTAAACTGGTGCGGGCACAGACAAGGTTAACGATAAAGTTAATCTCCCATTGCTAATCGGTGAGGGAACCTCACAACTTGTAGCTTTGTCCATTTGCAGTTAACAGAACAGCGGAGCAGAAGGAGGCCTCTTCCTTATTTCCAGCCTGGGTTCCATCACAGTAGGAAGATTACCCAAAAGTATCTCTCTTTTCACTGATACATGCAGCACTTCTCCCACAAGGATGGCAATTTGCTTATACTGAAAAGGGCTTTCTAGAAGCAACCATGGGAAATTCTAAGCCAGTCTCAGTGCAGTTAATAGTTTGTATTTAATCAATGAAATTGTTCACGTTTCTCTTTTCGTCTCTTCAGTCCCACCTTCTCTTGGCTGGCACCAAAGAGTGGGGCATCATGGCCATGAACGGCACGATCAGAGTTTGAGAACCCTACAACTAAGGTGACTTTTTTAACTCTGCAACCAGAGAAAGCAGAAACAAAATAGAGGATCAAAGCAGAATTTTTAGCATGTGTGATCTCTCTCAGAACAAGTCCTTTGGGGCATGAAGGATGGGGCTGTCTGAACAACGGCTGCCTTCTTAACCCAATGTGCAAACCATGAAGCAATAGCCTGCCAAGGCACGGCCACACATTTTGCAGTCTGCATCCACACATTTCATTGCCAGAATTCAAGATGGCTGATTTCTTACCTCCTGAAACAGGCTACTGACGAAAATCAATTGTGTTGAAATTTTTCCTTCAGCATGCATAAGCCCCTAGTGTTCACCAAACGGAATGGAAGAGAGAGGTAAAGATGAAGAAGAGCTATGGCTGTGCACGCACTTTGGCATTGCGCTCCCCAGTGCCCTGACGTTCTGCCACCCGTGACAGGACATACATACTCTAATTGGACTTGCTAATGCAGATCTTGGGAAAAGTCACAGGAACTGAAATATCTTTTTGCATCAGCAACGAGGAAAGAAATCCTCCCTCCTGCTCGCGCACGACAACATCTCCTTTTTGCAGCCTGTCCTGTAAAATGCAAATACGTAAATGCTCCTTTTGCTGGCCTGTTCCTCTTATTGGATACAGAGATATATAAAAAGAATGTAAATCACCAGGAAATACTTTGACAGCCGGCACCCGATTCTTTCCCGAGTGCCCTGATGGTCACTCTTCAGCAGCTCTTTGCTGATTCATGAGGACTGCTAAGAGAAAGCGTGTGTGACTTATCTTTTATAGAGTGTAATAAAAAGAGGGAAGTGCCCTGTGTGGCTGGAACTGCAGTTCTGTGGTCTGTCTCTGAGATGCTCCATTAGCCTGCTGCTGGCAGCGATGACACAAAAATCGGAGATCCCCGATTGTACCATTAACATGAACAGATTGAAAAAACAAACTGGAATGTAACAGGGAGCCTGTGCTTTTTTTTCTCTGCTTGTATGAAAACTCAGTAGAGGGGAAGCATGGTTCTGTTCCCTCGCATGTTGGCACAGGCTGCACAAAACCACAGCTCTGCTTTTATTAGGGTTCTCCCATATTATGTTAGATCTAGATTTGCTTCTTAAGCTGAAGCCTTTGAACCATCTCTCTCTGGCTCTATTTTTGGCTAGGCCATCTGATATTTGTGGTTGCCCAGGTTATTAATCACGGCCTCTCACCTGTTTCTTTAAAACAGTGACTGCTGACACTTCTGTCAGCCTTAGGGAAGGGTCTTTCCTTTGCCATAAACAATAATGGCCTGAAAAAAGGTCCTTGCAGAAAGCTGGATTAAGATCTTATTTTGAAATGCAGTCTAACTGGTCCTGATGTACTGAAATGTTACAGCTAATATAAGCAGACGAGTCAATTTACAGCTTTCATACTACATTTTAAGAAACAAAACAAGCAGACAAGACAGCACAATAAATCTGCCTGGTGTCCCAGTCTGGTTGATGTTAATTGAACGCAGTTGTATCAAATGACTGGATGATGCAGCTTCCTAAAAAAAATACGAAACAATGAATTTTGTCAAGATCTTGAATTTGTCCAAAGAAGCAGAGGACAGACTTAAACAATATATTCTTTGGGAACCAAGTGTGTGAGCCAATGAAGAAGGGTAGCTGTGGATGTGCTATCCTGTGTACACAATACAAAGTTCATATGAGAATAACCCTGATGATACTAGAAAAACAATTACATTGTTCAGGATTCAAGGGAGCAAAAGAAAAAAAAGGTATAATTTGTGGATAAATTATTTTAGAAAAATAGGAATTTATAATTTATCTATCACAGGTAAGTGTAAAATGTATGACATTTTTACTTTAAGAGTAAAGCACTGCTTTAAGAGACAAATAAGTTTTAGTATAAAACAGAACATTAACTGGGAGTTTAGTAAATATGTCTGGAGACACTGGGATTTTGGCAGAGTGTAACTCCTAGAATAGTATGAATGGTTTTTTTTCTGTTTATGTGTCTTCATAAACAACTGGGCAAAACAAGTAAGCTGCAAGTGAAAGCAAAAGAAAGTACATGGAGCTATTGAAATAGGTTAGCATCTGATTTCAAATTTATGAACAAAGGCATACATATGCACACATATATACACATATATATGTGCATGTACACACACGTGTACACCATACAAATATATGGCACATATGTAAATGCTTTTTTATATATATATATTTACATAGACAGGCTTAAATGAAAGAAAGGGATATTTAAGTCAGATACTAGCAAAATTTTCTGACAGTAACATCTTTTTGATATTAATGTGGAGCACTAGAGTCACCTGGGAATGGTGTAGGCTTTCCAGTATTGGAAGATTTTAAAAGCAAGCTGGAAAAATGTGTAAGGTGTGACATAAGTATTGCTAATCCCACCTTGGGGTAGAAAAACAGACTAGGTGTCCTTGAGGTCTCTGTCAGCCAGCACTATTTCCTGTGACTGTGGGGTATAGCCAAAAGATGGGTTAGGTGTTACACGTACACATCTGATGAAGTGTAAGAAAAATAGCCTGTGATTTGCAGATGCAGAGAGGCTTATTACTGAGAGCAGAAGATGGCTCCCCGCTAGCTCACCTACAAGAACAGAAAACATGGGTTTGGTGGTACACCCTGTCAGAGCAGCTGAGCTGTACAGACAGGGCTGATCAGCCCATTTCTCCCCCGCCTTACTGCTTCACATTCTGACTTATGCCCCCTTTATAGCCTTTGGCTAGGCTTTGTGTCTCTAAAGCTGTTAGTAAAGACAATTATATAAATATAAATTACAGATGTACAGCTTTGGGACAGCACGCTCTGACTCAGAATTGACTTCATACTGCTCTGTCACGTTCTTCCACCTGCATCTAGATTGCCTATTGAGTCATATTGACAGTGTAGTTGGCTATAAAGTAAGAGACCTTCAGTAAAGGACATTAAAAAAAAAATCTTATTTTTTCTCCAGTCTTTCAGAACGTATGCATGAACTGGTTTCAGGTTGACTAGAGTTTAGACAATGCCACAGAGGTTTCTCATCATTTACAGGATGCAGCAAACAAGATGGACCAAGGAGTGAAAGCTGCATGAATCAGGTTCTACCACTGCTGCATGGTCACAGTCAATTCACTGTTAATCTGCCCTTGCCTCAGTTTCCCCATCTATAAAACTGTGATGAGAATGGTTGTCTGCCTTTCACAGGGAGTGGAATGAGCATAATCAGCAATTTAACAGCACTTAGGAAATACAGTACGATATACCAATGTGGAGTTGTATTCGGGCCAGAGAACCCCTTATTTGTAAGATCATTCTTAACGTTATACTTTGTTATGCTTATCAATGGTTATTAAATGTCAAAATGAGCCAAGTAATACAATGAAAAGTAAAGGGGAAGTGAGTTTTAGTTGCTCTTGAACCAGCCCATTTTCAGCTTCCCACAAAAATATGGATCCCATACAGCCATTGTCACAGCCCTGCTCCAGTGCTTTCTCAATGTACACCAGGCAATTGCACCAGCTATATACTTGACAAGAGTTTGGACGTACCTCCACGCTGTTTCTCTGCTGTGCCTTGAGCTGCTGCTGTTCTTTCTGTCTGCCACAAACATGTCTTTCCCCTGCATTGCTGTAAGTAGCCATGAATGAAGCCAGGGACTGGCTGCAATCAGGAGAAAATAGTAGAAGAGGACCAATTAGGACCTTCGAGTAGCAAAACAAATGAACAGAACAAACCAGCCACATTATTTTAAAGCAGGGGATTGGCCATTCATACATCCCTTATGTTACATGTGATCACTAAAAACGTACCCCAGCCATATCTCAATAGCCCTTAAAAATGTCCCATTACTTGCTTACCCCATGTTGCCGTGTAAAGAATATGCAGGAAGCTTAGAATGTCCTTGAGGATTGTGTTTAGGGTAAGCCAACAGACTGCCTGGTTTTATTTTTAAGCACTAAAATTCTCCCATGACAAAGCATGGAATGTACAGTTCCGGAAGAAACCCACTGCAGTAAGTCACAGGTGTACATTTTATGAGCAGGTGAAATGCATACAGCATTTGATAGAGAGCACTTATTCTTAAGGCGTGCAATTTCAGTTCAGAAGCATTAGATATTTAAGCAGGTGTGTATTCAAAGTAAGAAAGCATCAGATTCCTTTTTCTTTTATGTGCTTTTCATAGGAGTGGCTTGATTTTCCAATTGTTCCTGATGTTCCTGAGATAAAAACAGAAGCAGGGAATTATCCTACTGTATGATGTACATTTGATCTTTATAGGGTTTTTGGGTTTGCTTTCTATGAAAGCTGCATTCCAAACAGTGCTTTCTGCTCATGAATATAGAATTATATTATTACTGTAAATTTAACATGTTTTTTTACATTTTAATCGAGGAGCTGGTATTCTACCTGGGTAAGTGCCCATCAGCATTATATGACACACAATTAAAGCAGAGTGTCAAAACCTAATTTTCTAAGGCAAATGTTTAAAATTGCTTATGTGCCTATTTTTGGATCAAAAACCCTTATCAAGCTGTACACTGGCTTTTCTAGCAAATATGAACGTGCAGGCCATGGCAGTATGAATCATCAGCTTGCCTCTGATCAGAATTCAGGATATATTCTGGTTTGTGTATAATACTAATTGAGTTTGCGTTTGCACCTGAAAGCATACACTTTATTTTGACTGCATGGAAATATCATACGAGGAAAGATTTTTTTATATTTCAGCTAAATTTACTGTACATTTGAGGAAATCATTAAGAGTGTGGTTTGTTTTTTTTTTTTTTCCCCTCAAGGCTGCTGAAAGCTTACATTTTGGTTCATGGGAGATGAATGTTATTCCTAAGACTAAAAACAGTATTTCATTATTCTGTAATATTTATGTCACAGTAGTAGTTAGAGCCTCCTCTTGCTGTTCCTGTAAAATTCTTCCCAAATTCACTAAATCATAGTAATCTCAAAAGTCACTATTTGCACATGCTTAGCAGATGGTTCCTAAGAGATGGCTGCTTAAACCACACTGTATTTAGCATGCTCAGTTTGGGGCTTTGCAATTGCTTTTTTTGGAAGCCAGGGGCTGCTCTGGTGCCTGGCAATTCTGCTAAACTCAGGGAGGTTGTTCTCCTGTATTTTTTTCAATGCGTCCTTCTCTGATACCATGGAAGGTGAATTAGTCTGACTGGAATGGAGAGAAACAGAGGTGCATGGAAATGCAGAAATCTTAGGAAGCTGATGGGGAATCATGGTGCAGAGGGCAACTGGGACCAGGAGGTGGGATATAACAGTAAGAGAGTGAACCCCAGGCTTGGGGAACACATTCCTTAAAGGAGTGGAAAATGAACAGGGAGATGTGCCTGCCACCACCACCATACATCCCTCTCTTTGTATTCCTGGATCTCTTCTGTTGCCAGAGAAGAGTAGCACCAGTCACAGTAACGGGAGTGTTTCATCCTCCCTTGGAAAGTTTCCCTCTCGGCTTGTGAGGTCAAAGTCTGTATATTAAGAGTTCAGATCTGCCAGTGGGTCCTCTGAGACAATACTGCATGCACGAATTCATGTGGGGGAGGGGAAGCCATTTGCTTTAAAATCACCCCCCTGGCCTTTGTTCCAGAATTTACATACAGATACATATTTAAAGAGCACTCAGGTTGCAGAGTCAAGCACTGAAATGTTCAGAAACACCTAATTTGAGATGCCAATACGACCTTAATTTGGCCTCAGTGTGCACACACATTTTACTTACATGGTAGCACATTAACTTTTTTTAGGATTAAGCCCTTCCTTCTCAGGTGTCCACGATCAATTAGGGAAGGAGTCAGAGTTGCTTAAGGAATGAGTCTGTTCCCTGGAGGCCAGACCCTGCGTCATTTGCTGTAGGTGCTGGAAGGAAGCCGTGAATGAAAAGAAGAGGAAAGAGGAAAAGAAGAGGAAAGATTCATGAGTTATGTAGCTGTACACCCTCTTGCAAATCGGATTTTGTCTTTGCTTCTCACCACTATGTCTGACTGCCTGGGGACCCCAATACTTGAGAGCTGGGAATTATGACTTTGTCTGGGTAAAGGTATGGGAGGAAAGGGCTTGAGAGGGGGAAAAGCTGCAAGTAAGGTGGGTGAACTCAGCCTTAGCCTCTGAAATTTGTTATCTGTCTTCTTGTCAGGGCCGGGAGATCCTTTGAGTGAAAGAGAAAAATCAAGATAAGTGACACTAATCCCTGGCTCGCTGATCTGTAGCCAGAGGTCCAGGTGGCTTGGAACGGCCAGGACAGAGGTGAAACTGGCTGCAAGCCCGAGGGAGAAGGAAAGGGAGCGGGATAGGAGGAATGGCCAGGCTTTGGCATAACCAAGCTCACAGATGTGACAAAAAAAAGTAACGAGAACGGGAAACCTTCAGTAAGGTGGAGTCCAGGGTCGAGAGAGATTGTTGAGCTCGGCTGTTTCTGGGTAAAGCTTTGTAATTTTTCCCTGTGTGCCATTGCTGAGGCTCTGCCCGTCCCACCGCTCCCTGGGGATGCCGCCCGCCCGCGCATCGGGCTGTAAACACAGAGGATCATCCGGGAAAGAAACTCGACGAGTTCTTCTTAAGAACGCGCTGCCTTCCATTGACGCTGCCCGCCATGTTGCGGATTCCCCTCTCCCCCAGTTCTTGGAAAGAGCCTACGAAGGAGCTCGCCGCCTCCAGCCGCCTCCGCCGCCTGCGGGCCGTGCCCGCCTGCCAACCGACACCAGGGAGCCCCTCGGCTTTCCCTTCGCCGAGGGCGGGGGGGATAAAAGGGCGAAAAATGGTTGGCGGTGAGGGAAAGTGGCCGCGGCTCCTGCCCCGCCGAGGAGGAGGCGGTGGCGGGCGGCCGGGCAGCGGCGGCCGCGGGGCGGCGGTGTTGCGCAGCGCTCCCGCGGGCTCCGCGGGGCCGGGCCGGGCCGGGGTCGGGGCTGCCGCTCGGGCCAATGGTGGTGGCGTCTGGCGCAGGGGCCGGCCCCGAGGGCCCTGCTTCCCCGTCTTGCCCTGCCGGTGGATGGCACCGCGGGAGGGCTCGGCGCCAGGAGGCCTCACGGGGCACAGGCGCCATTTCGTGGCCGGGGGTGAAGGGGGGGGGGGAAGGCGAGTGGTGTCTCCTGTGGCGGCCCGGCCCCGCGACCTGGGCCAAGGTGGCGCGGCTCAGGTCAGCCATAAGCGCCTCCAGCCTGGCTCCGACTTCGCATTCACGGGTATGGAAGTTCTTTCCGATAGAGAAAGCCCTGAGGAGCTCTGGCTGGCGGGCAACGCCTGCTAAGGGCCCGCCGGAGATCGGCAGGGGACCAAGCGCAGCCTCCGCAGCAGGGCTGTGGTGCCAGCCTGGCTGCAGGACTTCTGGTGTCAGTTTGGGGAAAACCAAGTCAAAATCCCTGAACTGGACGCTTCAGCTCCTCAGCTGAAAAAGCAGATGGTGTTGCTGGTGTGAGGTGAGGTTTAGATTGGATATTAGGAAAACTTCCTTCACGGAAAGGGGTTATCGAGCATTGGCTGCCCAGGGAAGTGGTTGAGTCACCATCCCTGGAGGTGTTTAAAAGATGTGTAGATGTGGTGCTGAGGGGCATGGTTTAGTGGGAACTTGGCAGTGTTGGGTTAACAATTGGACTCGGTGATCTTAAGGGTCCCTTCCAACCTAGATGATTCTATGATTCTAGGTGAGTGTTACCCAGCCAGCATATGGAAGGTGAAACAATACAATATTTCTACCCAAAAGAAATGGCCAGTCTATTCTATTTATTTTTTTCACCTTCCAGATACTGCTGCAGAGAAAAAAAGCAAATCCAATGCCATGGAAAAACAAGACCGAAGGTGTAAGTAGCTAGGGATAACCCTGGTACGGCACTAAAGTGCAGGAAGTCAAAGCATTTCTGAGCAGCAGCAGCAGCAGAGTGTCTCTGAGCAAGTGTCAGAGTGTCTTGGCAACAGTACAAGATGTCTGCAACTTTCCTTCACTTATGCAGAAAACACGTCATGTAGGCAGTGCAGTGGTGCGTGAACACAGCAGTGTAGGCTTGGTTTTGAAATATTTGCATCGAGAGCAAAGGCTTGTTTGGTTGGTGTAGGGAGGCTGAAAATTTTGTGACAGAGGCTATGGCATTTCTCTCTCTGGCCATTAATTGGTTGTTACAAATCTGCAGTGCAGTCATGTTTTTTTTTTTTTTTTTTTCCCCCCTCCTTTCCTCTCCTTCAAATTATTTATTCTAATAGTAATATTAGTTTTACGTGGTGTAGAACATGAACTAGTTTCTTTGGTAACCAAGTTAGTTACACACCCACACAAAGTTAGAAGCTGCTAGGTGCAGACATTTTCCCTTTTAGAAAAGATGTGGGTTTTGAAAACCACAGCAGTAGGGCAGCAGTATATGTTCTCAGGGAGTCATTCCAAAAAAAGTTCCATATACCATATGCAGATTTATATCTAAGTCCTGATTTTTTGTTTATACACACATATGGAACTTGAATATATTACCTATATATTGATTTCTCCAGTGACTTCAGGATTATATACTTCTTTCTCGTCCCGGTATTTCATCCTTTTCACTTTCTCCCTCACTCCTCCCCACTTGTAGAGAATAACTAGCTGTGGAAAGAGCACGCAGTAGGAATACAGTGTAGGTGAATAAGCTTGCAAATACATGCTGCATTGCTTCTTACTTTATTTGGTGTAAGTAAAAATTTGTGCTGTTCCTTAATTTTCCCCCTGAAATTATAGTAGTGAACTGCAGTGGCTTTCGTAGATGGCTTCTGTTTAGAGATTTAAATATAAAAGTGGCCTTTGTGTTCTTGGTAGTTTTTTGAAAGCATATAGGTACATGCAGGATTAAAATTAATTTGTGAATACGAATTGTAACAATATGACTAATAATCCCTGTCATATTGTCTTGATCATGATCAGTAGTTTAGTCTATAGGAGAAGCAGAAGCCTGGAGACTTTTATTGCACTTTCTCGAGTGACACGTCAAATCCCCACAAAATTAAAACATGTAAATTTTTAAACATACTTCCCTTGTTCCTGCATGTGAGGCAGGATGGCACCAGTACCTGAGAACCGAAAGGTAGCCATAAACAGAGGCTGAGCCTGACAAGGCCATTTCATTGTTCTTGTCCAAAGTGTTAAAAAGGAAACAAACAATAAATAGGGAAGAATGAATTAGAAGGTTTGACTTTCTTTCCTTTCCTGTTCTGAATCATCAGCCATAAAACAGCGAAGTAGGTATGTTTTTAGTTGAATATGTTTTTTATGCTAATGCGATGCCTTTTAACTGCAGTTCTTCCAGAGTGGGAAAAGCCTGACACAAATACAGCACCTGAAAGTACTCTTATGCAGTACTTGTTATTTCGTAACACCCTTTCCTGCGCTACAACAAAGTACCTGAAGTGCTGTGCAATTCTGCACTAGAAAGCTGGAAAGGTTGCCTTTCCTACTTTAGAGGAGCCTGACGAAGATTGAGCTGGGTGATGTGCAGTAAGCACTTTTTATAGTACCGCATAGTTAAAATTTAATCCATTATAAATAAAAAGTAATGAAAATATTAGTTGGAAGAAAAGCCTGACTTGAAGAAAACAAGACACGTATTGCTATCCGCCTCTGGGTCACTTATGTCATCCTGTGGCCACATCACTTTCTTCAGCCTGCGGGGAACATTTCCCTCTGGGCTTCTGCACATTCTGCCGTCTCCTCCTGGTGCCAGACACAGCCCTTTCTGCAGCATCTTTCTCAGGCGCTTCCTCTCTCTCATTGCCATAGAGACAGCGTCTGCCTATGAGAGGACACCGCAGAGATGTGCTCACTGGAACGTGGGGATGGCTGGAGAAGGCAGACCACGAGCAGACCTGTAGGCTTAAGGTGCTGCGGAGAGGATTGTGTGGCCAGGTCCTGCTCTGTTTCAGTACAGAAGGGCAACAGGCTCCAGAAATCCTCAGCAGGTGAAACGAACTCGTGGGGTACAGCCCAAAGGCTTAAGGAACTCATTCCCAACGCCCTGGGTTATCTGAACCGTGGCCTAACACTATTTCTGTTAAAGACGATGCACAGCATTATTTCATATTCTCAGTAATAACCAGAACACTGCGTAGAGCAGGAAGGCTGGGCTTGTAATACAAGAGCAAAGCAAGGACTGAAGAGAGCCCTGATTCCCCCCTCTGGCCCAGTGTTTCTGTGTGGTCCTGACCAAACTGTCTTCCTCAGTTTCTTCTCTTCAGAATATGGGTATTGTTTTCTTTTCCCCCTTTGCAGGGTAAGTGGGAGCCTGTGCCCATCATCCAATCTAGTCTCCATGCACATACACACTGTCCCGTCACCTCCACGTTTGCTCCGGGACAGGCTTATTACAGCCCCAGAGTGATTTGGCAAGCTTGAGTACCTTTGGTGCCTTGCCATGGGCATGTACTCTCCTGCATCCATTTTGGAGAGGCAGGCTCCAGGCAAGGTACCTCACCAGGTATCCTAAAGTCCAGCTCGTGCTAAGTAACATTGGCACTTTGGGTCTAAACTGCAGTTGGAGTAACAGGAGTGTGGGTGCAAAATGCATAGTGACAGTGTTTACTGGGTGTAAGCCTATGCTTAGTCCCAAACTTGAAGCAGCTCCACCACTGTGATAGGAGTGTATATGGTTACTCTTACGGTGAGCAGCAGCTATAGGGCAGAACGTTGTTTCTGCTGAGCTGGTGCATGCCCTCTCCCATGCCTGCAGGGGAGGGTAGTGGGAAGGAAATGGGGAGCAGAGTGAATCACGCCCCCTCTTCCCCCAGCTGGCCACTGCCCTGGGGAAACTGGAGCAGCACGCTGCATCAGGGACAGACCCAGAACATGCGGCGTGTCTATGTGCAGGCACCTGGTGCAAAGACCCTTGGCCCTGCTGGCCAAGCAGTGTCCCCGAATGGTAAGACAAGGTTAACAAACATGCACTCAGGCTAATAAAGCTTGACTCTCAGTGGGGCTAATTAGCTTCTATACGGCGACACGGCAAAATGAGTGGCAGCTCTGCAGCTAAATCGCTGGGCACAGTCCCATGCAGAGCTGCTCTGCTTTCCTTGTCTCCTTGGGAGAATCTTCTCCTCATGCGGCAGTGGTAAAGCCACAAGGACAAGGGATGCAGCTGCCTGTAAGGAGTCGAGATACAAAGGTGGTATCCATCATTACTGTTGTTTTTGTAATGATAGCTAAAAATAGCAAAGGCCATCATTTACAGATACAGTTTCCTATTGATATTCTAACACTTTCAGACCTGGTTAGCCCAATTTTCCTGCTCTTCTTTTCTCTGTCTCTTCACGAAACACATCTTAGTCCACAGCAGCCCTTAAAAATGTGTAAGAATATGTTAGCATGTGGGCTGCAGTAAGCACTGCTGTTATTGACTGTGAAGACAAACCAGCTTGTAAGAAAACTTGGTGTTATCTGTACACAGAAGCTCGAGAGAGCCTGTGCTCTACAAGGTGAATGAGTATGCAAACTTCTGAGGGGTGTCTGGGGAGGGAATAAGTTGCCCAAGAAAGGAGGTGATGGGGGGCAGTTCCCTGGTTTTTACGCTCCCAGCCTTCCATTGTGAATTAGCAACTGAAACTCATCATTGGGCCCTCATTTAGAAAAGCTCCACTGTGTGCATTTATTACTTTTGGGTTTGTGTGTACGTGCTTTCCTTGGTTTATTTACTCAGGCTGCAGCTGTTGTCCCCACCTTGAGTGGAGGGGATGTAGGAGGTGGCTCAGCTACCCGCAGCGCGTGGAAATCCTTCTGCATATCTGGTCCCTGGGTCAGGCCCGGGTTTGCTTTTACGTGGAGTGTCCCAGTGTTTAGGTTGCCAAACAACCCCAGCTCTGAAGTGAAAGTGCCTCATGTCGCAAAGGCCTTATCAGAGCTTTACATTGCTTTCGTTGTAGCTTGGGCTGAGCTCATAATAACGGCCTTCGTGTGCTGCAAATACATTAACACACTTCTCTGAGACAGAGCCTGCTTCCATAACGCTGGCTCCTGTGGCACACAGGAATTATTGCCTACCAGAGAAGTGTTAAGTGAAATGTCGCCAGGGGATTATCACCTCCCTGCCCTGCATGTTTTTGCTAAACTGAGCAGGAGAAGAGGAGCTCCCACCACCCTGCTAGGAAGCCTTGAGGAAGAACCCTGGTTTCTGCTTTGTTTTTAAGTCTTTCTTTTTCAAGAAGGAGGGAAGAAACATTGTTTTGCTCGTGGTTTCTTTTTTCTAGTGTGAAGACCTGTCCTTCCACAGCTCATTTCCAACACTTCGAGCTGCCTTTGTGGAAAACACGGACTGGCCCAGAAAGATTCACCTAATGTGAGGCTCTCCTGCTCCCCATTTTTCTGCATGCTCTAAACACGTCTCCGATGGGGTTTTGCTGTCCATACGTTGCTTACAAGAACCAACTGTAAGTTTAGTTGCTTGTGCCTTTTGAGTTCATTGTATTCCTCATCTGCCAGCCTTTGCTGGCAAAGGTTTTGTGACCTTAGTGTCTTTTTCTTACCCTGGTCACTCTCATCTTCCCTAAGATTAATGTGCTGTACTGCGAACTCTGGTTATTATTCACTGTGATTGTTGCCTAATTGTGATTTATGCAAACCGGTGTCGCCTCGACGAGGTGTACGTACTCCCTAGCTTGTGTACATGCGCAGTTGACGTCAAAATGAAAATTGTTTGACATGTTGGTATTTTATGATGTTAGATGGGTGCATCCTGGAACGTATTTCAGTTGTGTAATGCTGTAGTAGCAGGCGATTGTAAGACATTTTCTACAGCAAATATAATGCCTGGGACAAAAATACACGGATTTAGGCAGTGATAGATTAAAAACTAATTGTGGTGCAATGCTGATGCCAGTTTAAAAGGTTAAACATTGAAAACAGCCTTTGAGGTTTTCAAGCTTCTGTCATAGCAGTCCCGTCTTGTCCAAGCTGAAGGGCTCGCCTCCTCTTTATTTTGCATTTTTCCCTGTGTTCCCAAGCACAGAAGTCACCTGAAGCAAAGGCACAGCCCCTGCCCGGGGAGGGCAGTCATGGCCCGGGGCTGGGGAGGTGACTGCGCCTCCACTCATGCCTGACAAATACGGTCCCTCTCCTTGCCCAGAGAAAGTATTATCTAATCTTTGTGAGAGAAATAAAAATCATAAGCAGGCAAATAGGAGTGAGAGAGGAGAGAAAGGGAGGTGGGGGAAAGCAAGGATAACACCATTTCTCACTGTAGCATGAATGTATCTCAGGGTCCATTTAATTGCAGCCTTTCCTCCTCCCTGTCTTTACCCTCCCACCCCCTCTCCAGACAACTTGTGTGGGAATTGGAGTGAGCTGAGGGAGATACTTTGGGAGTGAACTGAATACAAAGAAGCACGTGGAGCAAAATGCAAGAGTTTGGGAAGCGGCACCAGGCATAGGGACACAATCAGGCAGATGTCCTGGGGCAGGTCTGCAGCTGAAGGTGACTTTCAAGCAGAGCACATACAACCCTCCATCCAGACCTTTCCAGAATTATGGCTGAGCATACTTTTTTGAGAAAAATTAGGGATATTTAAGTTGGAGGTGTTGACAAAGCAGTGACGGTGGGGGCTGCAGAAAAAATCCATGTCACAGAGGTGGCAAGGAGGTGACATGCATGACCCACATCGCTGAGGGTACAGCTGGGGACCTTGAACTCGGCACCAGTGGGGTGGAGGAAATCATCTGCTTGTCAAGTTGCAGAACCAACACTTAGAAAACTTTGGCTTCTTGCAAGGCCTCCTGTGAGAGAATTTATTTTCTGTGACTCAGCTTCCATAACTGCTAAACAGAACAACAGTGTATTTGTCATTGTCATGGGAGTCAGCGCGTCAGTGCTGGAAAATTGCTGTGAGGTCTTTGGATGGACAGTACCATGAAAAGCACTTTAGTCAAAGGGTCGTTGTAAAAACACTTAGCCTGGTATCTTACCATTTCTGTTTTAAAATAGATATTCTTAATACTGTGCTCTGCAGAATGAGCTAGTGTTGCTGTTAATTTAAAAGTGACTTGCAATATCTTTTCTGGTTTTGTAATTTAAAAAAAAAATGCCTGCTTTGTTTTGCTTGCTGACTCCTTTTTTAAAAAAAGGAAAAATTTATCTTTCTTTTTTTGATTTCATGTTTGGGAGAAGTAAGGTTAGAGCTGGATGAAAATTGGAGGTTTTTTTTCCTAACACTGACTTTTATCCAGCCAAGAAAAAACTGTTGAATTCTCAAATTTTAAAAAAAAAATAAATTCTGATAGGGAAACAATGAAATGGGCAGATAAAATGGCTTCTGAAGTACATTTTTTCTAAATTTTTTAGGCTATTGAAAATGTTACTGTCATTATTTTGCCCCAGTCGGAGCCAAATGTAGGTCTTGCGGGTGGTGGGAAAAGGCAATTTTGCAACAGGGGAGTCTGCTCAGGGAAAGTGGCCCAACCAAAGGCGGGGCATGGACCTATAGCTCACAGCAGGGAAACGTGCCATTACAATGAAATCCAGCTGAACTGCTTGGAAACGTAAGAATTTTGTGATAAAATAAAATATTTGCATCTGAATGGGACTACCTAAAACAAGATACTTTTAAAGGTTTTTATGGTTAGTGAAAACAAAAAGTGACATCAGATATCCTCCTCCGGACAGTATTTCGTTATGGGGGGTATGCACTATCCGCTGAAAAATCTTTCCAATGTAAAGTTTCTAGACCAAGTCTATGTAGGCTGAATTCAAAATACAGTGACTGTAGTGACTCTTTCTTAACGCCTCCCATACTTTAACGTATTTGTTAGTCGCTACTGAGATTAAGCATGTTCTAAAGTGTTAGTTATCTGATAACAGGGAAGGATAATGTTATGAGAAGCATTTTGCTAAATTAGTAACTGTGTATTTCAGTAGAAGTACCATTTTAATATGGTACTTTACTTTTTCTATAATTTCTTCAAATTAAGTTGAATTTAATGTTGTCTGGCATGATAAAACTGTCAAGTTAGGCCTATACAACAAGATGTGAGAGTTCAGATACATACATATGTGGTATACTATGATATACTATATAAACTATGATATACTCCTATATTTAAGAGAATTCTGTTAAATTTAAGATTCAGATTTTAGCCACCTGGTATGATACTACACACTAAAAAAATCTGAATTCTAATTCTACCTCCATGTCGTTGCTGAAAAACCAGAAGGAAAAAGCAGTATGACACCTAGAGTACACCTATAATGATTTCATTTGCTGCAGAGTCATCCATCAGCAAAATGATAACTAGCCAACCCTTTTGTCAACAGAGCACTATTAAATTTATCATTTAAGTTGGTAGGTAAACAAGAGAGTTAATGAACCAGAGACAAGATGGTTGTGATGGACAAGAAATATAGGGATTCTGCATTGCTATCTCCCTTGTTCATCCTTTCCTACCTGTGCTATGTTGATTTGGCACCACTTTTGCTCCTGTTTTACATTTGTCTTGCACTGCAGTAAATAATTACACAAAGATGAAGACAATTGCAAATCAGGCTTGACATATTTCACAGACCAAATTGCAGGAACCATAGTTAGGACTCCTTAGGTCTTGCCCTGGTTTTGCAAATCACTTGCTGTGTAACCTTGGACAATTAACCTTTCTGTGTTTCTGTTTATCTAACTGTACTACCTCCTGAGGTTTTATTAGGCTTAATTTATCAATCACTCAATATGCTCTTATAAAATATTTTGAAATATGTGCTGAAAGACACCAGGTAAGTGCAGAATAGGATTTAGAAGGATAATTCACCTATTAATTCACCTATTTGAAGGATAATTCACCTATTTGATTTTCTAGGTTTTATCAACAAAATCTGATCCAAAATATTTAGTAAGTAGAGATGGAGAAAACCAGGAGAGGGTTATCAAGATCATGGATGTTTAAAAAGAGGAAAGATTTCAAGAAGCAGTTAATGGGTCTCTTTAGGCATGATATGACGCTAAGTCGTTCGAACAAGCTTAAATAAATTAATATTTGCATTAATATGCATTACTCAGCAAGGTATTCTCAACGTTTTTAACTTGCAAGCCAACCATGAAAAAGTAGGAAGATTTTAAAAAAAAGATCTGTAAATAAAGCTAGTCAGAGAAGACAATTTCCAGGTTTTCTTCTTATCTTTTCAATGAAAGTTTCAGTCACCTCAGAGGGAAGCAGAATTTACAAGAGACTTGTCTGAGCTCATGTATTTCTGTGACTGTATGGTTTAAGATGGCAACTCTGCACTTGAAGCACGCAGAAAAGCTTTCTTGCCAGAAATTCCTTCTTGAATGTAGGAGACCGCCTTCACAGAATCGGATTTTTTAATGAAGATGATTACTTTTGGTCAGAAAATTTCTTGTCTAGACAACTCTGTAAAAAACAATATCCTATAAACCCTTTCTGAAGTTTCATCCACTGGAGACTATCCTTTACTCTCCTGACACCAGCACAACCTGGGAGGGTTTTGCAGTGGTTGCATCAAGGTTTATACCAGAGGAGGTGAGAGCAGACGGAAAACTAACCCCAAACTCCCAGGTGCCACAGGGAAACACATCAGAAACCGGAGACGTGACGAATGTATGAAGCAAGGTGCAGGTGTAAATGCCCATTTTTCTGTTTAATGGAGGAGCACCCCAGCATTAGTGGGGGAGGAAAAGAGCGGAGCACCCTGCAGACAGCCTGTTGGACACATTACCTTGTAAACAGATAACGAGGAAGGAAAAACAGAAAGAAAAACAGATCAGGGAAGGTAGCCATAGAAGTTGAAAGAACTAATATTTTATAATGAAGAAAGGTCCAGAGATGTATGTGTTGCACATAAAATGACTCAAGACATAATGTTAAGACTGCATGTTTTTTCATTTAGAAATCAATCCTGCATGCTAAATAGCTGTGGTAACATCATTTCTTTCCTGATTAACGGGACATTTCTCCCTCTTCTGAAGGCAAGGCACTGAAAAAAAAAAAAAAGAAAATAGCTTATTTTGCTTATTGCAATGTATATTCTAGGATTTGGAGAACTTGCTTCTCCACCCAGGGAGAATAGCCGGGAGCCCCGCTCGGTGCCAGGCTCAGGCTGCTGACTTTGCTTTTCTTCAGTGAGCACTGCAGCCCTTTTGCCTCCTACTCCCATCCCGAGCTGCAAACTAATAAGGTTTTTTTCTCCCGCCGGCTGCAAAGAAAGCAAGCAATTGAAAGAGTGTCGTACCTACACTGAAATACTTGGGAAGGGCTGGCATATTATGGGATAGGAGGGTCATAACAGTGCATACCTATAAGAGGATAATTAAATTGATGTGAGAGTGATTTTTGCAGTTTGCTCATTCTTAAGCTGAAGGCACATCTTTATCTTTACATCTGTTCTGGAAACACCGTGATTTATTTGTCTTTAGCAGGAGTTTAATTTTGTCTGATTTCAAGTGAATGTTTTCAAGCCCAGGAGATCAATGTCTGATTCGCCACCACCTCGTGCTCTGAGTAGTCACTCAAGTTTGCAGAAGCAACCCTCTGTGTTGCCAAATCTGACCCTGCCTTTCACCTTCGTGGCAGCATTTCTGGTTTGATTATGGTCACCATCTCGTTTTTCATTCTGCAAGGCAAAGGAGGCTCAGACCAGGGTACAGGAGCCACAGTTACATTGCTGCTCTGTCCTCAGTATGGCATATCTTCATGTTTTTCATCTTTTTCCTCTAAGCTGGGTAAAAAGTGGTTCAACTCTATGTTCAACCATCACTAAATCTGGTTTAGGAGGTACAAGTTAGTGTCTCTCATGCTTTCTTTGGGGGTGCAAGCTTATTAGGGACAGGTGCTGATTTGACTGTCGTTACAAATTAGAAGCTTCTGAGTGATGTTGCTACTGGTCTGCCACATTGACCTTCTTAGAGTGCCTGGTATTATCATACCTGGGTGACTGCTTATCGTATCTTGAGTGATCAGCATATCTTGAGTGGTTGAACACAGGCAATTTCTTTTATTATATGGCCGTTCAATATAGGAGATAGCAGAGGCATGAATTTCCACGGAACGAATGCACTTTTACCTCTATTTTCAGACTCAGAATGAGATAACTTTGACGGTAGATCAATGGTGTCCGGGAGCACAGTGTCAGGCCTGATGAGTCACCCTCCTCTCACTAAGTGGCTTACGCACCGTTCCAGTTTCCCTTACACAGGGTTAATAACACTAGCACAGGGGAGGCTGCTCTCTTGCTGGCTAACACTCCACTTTCTATTCAGGACTGGGCTCATCATTATGTCAGTTTTTTTATCAGCCAAGAAGTTGTAGTAAGCAAAAACCCTTTGAAAAACCAAAACCATTCATCAATAGTTTATACATTGGTTGTTGAATAAATTATTTGTGAGCATCGCTGCACTGCTCTGTGTGGAAGAGTTATAAGCCCCTGGCTTTGCTTACTAAGTCCTAGCCAAGCTTTCCTTGGTCGTTTCTACTCTCTCTGGCATTTCTTTTTTCCATTGCTTTATTCATAAGGTGGTGATTTTTATCGCTCTCTGCTCAGTAATAATGTGGTTCCTATCCTTCCTGCAAGAAGAAATTTCTTATTCTTTTTATTACGTATAATCATTCTTTCCTTAATTTATAGCATGTCATGTATTATTCAGTGACATCTCTTGGCTCTGATTACAGGTTCTATATAATCTTACACACTTCAAAAATGATTGTTTAAATTACAATAAAATAATATCCAGCTCATTTATCTGGTGAATTTGTCTTTCATTTGCAGTTATCGGGGCCAATGTTTTATACAAAAGAACTTTCTTCAGGAGCCTTGCAGAGAGGTGGAGCTAATGTGCTGGGACTCCTTGAGAAAGAGAAAGAAACAGCCCTGGGGAGCTCTACCTGCCTCAAGGGAAACATGTTGAGGTTTGGAGAGAAGTGGCACAGAATCTGTAAATCACTGGAGGCCTGAACCACAGCACATTGAAATTGGTGGGAGTGATGTCAACTGATGGCAAATTGTGGTCTCAGCAGGTTTTTAAATTCTTCCAAAGATGGAAAAGTGAATAAAGCTTTCCTGTCCTCCTCACCACCTACAGGCAGACTCAGAGCTCATCCTAAGGGACATGTGAACGCTGGGACCCTTGTGTCTCCATCCCTCTGCTCTCCTCTTGTGGAATGAGCAGCAAGAGCCAAGTGTGGTTTGGTTTGATTTGAGATGGGAAGACGACTCGTACAGGAGGTAGGGTCAATGGAGGGGACCTGCTTTTAGGAAGTGGAGAAATGAGGAGAGGTTTGAAAAGTTGCTCTTCCTTGACCCTGATGAAATTAATTTTCACACTGTTTCTCAAGATCAATGAAATCATCTGTGCTGTGGTATTTTCCCATCAATCCAGATACAAATTGCTTCTATTAATAGTTAAGTACTGTGGTAGTGTTATGCAAACCCTATTGGAAATTGGGCTTCTGTTGTTTTTAGCAGCGGACACACACAGAGGACGGCATACCTGCTCTTTTTAACTGCGAGTTTCAGCCAAAACTTGCTGGTCCTTCTATTTCCCCTTTTCCCGTGTATTTAGAATATCTCTGGTCCTCTCCTTTATCTCAGCTACCTGCTTTCTGTCTAAGAGAGAGGCATTTTCTTGCTGTGCTGTTGAACAAACAATAAACCACAGTGCAATCACGCCTGGGCTAAAGCATGGAATAAAGCTTCTAGAAGTATCCAGACTTTTCCCTTTCTTTGTGAAGACCACTGACTCAAGGGAGGAGACCTGTTAGTGTTTTTTCACAGTGCTGTTAGGACTGAGTGCAGTTGACAGCAGGTATAGGTCTAAGGTGGCTACCCCTTCAACTCCCTGGTCATGAAATAATGCAAGATGTCCATTTGAACTCACCGTATTTCCCAGAAAGATCGATTTTTTCTTGCTCCTTCAATCTACCTTCACTTCAGAAGAGGCTGCTGGATGCTCCTGTAGCTGGTGCAGCTCCTATGGCCAACTCTATGTTTGGTGGGGGCCATTTCATAGGGAAATCACTCCTACACGCCTCAGCCCTCTTCCCAGCCAGCTCCAAGTCTGGTTGCCTTGAAAGGAACACAAATCCTGCCCAGGAATTTATTTTGTCTAACTTCATCTTCTCAAGCTAGTGGTACATCTAGGTCCTGATGCACTGGGCAGGCCAAATTGATATCAATATTTTGTATCATGGGCCAATTTCTAACCATTTCTGAAATATAAATCTATTTATATTTCAACCCTCATGTTTCCTTGTTTTCCCCAATTCCCCTTTGCAGGTGGGCAGGGGTCATCGGGTGATCGAATGATTGTCTAAACGACAGTAAATTGTTATGGGTTTCTCAGACCATAACACAGGGTTACTTCAATCTGCTACAAAGATATTGCTGCTGTGTGATTTCTGGCCAGATGTCCAGCTTTCAACTTCATCTTTCTCCCTTTTGAGGGAGCGGGAAGGTGCTGGTTATTTGTGCCTGGTCTGAGCCCCTTAGCTTATCCTTTTTGTACCTTTGGGTTGGGTGCGGGGTCAGCTGCAATGGGCGACTCCTCGCCGGCTAGCATTCCCAGGATGGCACAGAAACCATTTCTAACATGAAATCAGTTCCTATTAGCAAAAGTGCCCACTGGAAGCTTTCATTTACACTCCCAATGCCAGGAAAAATAACGGGTTTCTTACCCTCCTCACACAGATGGTTCTTACAAGCTCTTTTATCAAATAGAAGCAAGGGAGGTTTTCTTTTTGTTGTTGCTTTTTGTTGAAGATTCCTGACTGAAAACCCGCAGTACCCCCTATTCTCTCTGGTTAGGATCCAGCACTGCAGAAACTCATTTTTGCTACAGTTCAGCTGAAAACTTTAAAGACTGCGGACAGGAGTTGGAGCAGTCTCTGGGTGCTGATTCTTGTCAGGTTTATAGATGTATTCCTAAGCAAGTCGTTTCTGTTCTCTGCAGGATGTTGCTTCTATCTCTAAGGGCTAGGTTATGTAAAAATAATGGCAGAAGCCTGCCTTAACCTGGCAAAAACTGGAAACCTTGATTGTTCAATGAAATGCTGCCTTTTCAATCAATCCACCTCCCTAATTAGTGCTGCATGGTGAAGCTGATCTTGTAATAATAATGAAAAAAAAAAAAAAGGAGTAATTTGGTTGATGTGGTTGATGATTGATGGGAGAAACCCTGAATACGTTATTAAAAGTACCAATCAGCTGCATTTAGAGGGGGTTTAATAAAATCATATTTGACAAAAATCATGAGACAAATTTTTCAATATGAATCACTTGAGTGTCTCCCCCATGTAGGCATTATATCTAATGTAGTTTGGTGTGACTTGGAGGGAGAAGTTGCCCCCACCAGCTTCACTTCATGCACTGGGAAAAGTTACTGTGGAGCTCAGCAGGCCTTACTGGGAAAAAATGCATTTCACTGGGGTAATCTGACTGTGCAGAGGAACAGAGTGGGCCAAGTCAGGCACGAGATGTGGTTTTACAACACCAGGAATGAACATGAAGCTGAGTTGATAGACCTTAATACAAAGAGTGGTTGTGGCTAATAATTGCTTTTTGGTCTGACACCGTCCTTTTTTTTCATCCGTTCCATTTTGAGGATTGGTACAAACCAGGCTGAAATTGTAGGCCTAAAATGTTATACTAGCTTGGTGCGGGAAGTATTTCCTGGGTTAAAATTCTCATACTTTACTGCAATATTAACTCAAGCAAATAGCTTGAAGGGATATGGTCTTTTGTTACTGACCTGTATTTGAGGAAACAGAGCTAATAAAAGTCATGCACTTATATCCCACAGACCTCGGTATGGAAATACACAAGAAGCCAGAAAAATCAATTCCTTTCATCTAGAAGAAAAAGACAAGAAAAATTGGAAAGGCTTTTCTTAGGTAGTTAGATTGCTTCAGTCTTATAATGTCTTAGGAAACACAACATTATCAAAAATACTTTACAAAGGTATGAGTTTATGCTCTCTTGTAGCTCCTCCTACTATAACTTCCCTTATTAGGAGGTATTAGAGGTTCCCCGAAAAAACCCAACCCAAACCCGTGAAGTCTCTTACCCAGCTTTCATTGCTGTGGTATGGCCTGGCCAGTTAGTGGTGGCAGCTGGGTTGCTGGGAGCGAGGATCAAAAGGAAACAGATCTGAACCGTGCTATTGGGAATAGGGTTGCGTTAAAGGTAGAAACTTCCCTATGCCCGTTCTGAGGCACAAAGGGCTGGTGGGTGTGGGTCGCGTGCTATCCTTTTGCACTACTCTCTGTGAGTTCGGAGGTATTGACTCCATCCAGCTTTAACTATTTTAACATGAGTGAGGGGGTCACGCTCCCTGCTGAGGACAGGCTCCTTCAGTGGGCAATCCAGCATGCCCAAATTGAACTCTGAATTACCCGCTGTGGGAGCTTACATCTCTCCATGGACAATACAAGGAGACTATCCTCCTGTTTTAGGTAGCTGAGTTGGTTGATGTAAATACCCCTGTAGTGCTGTATATGTAATCTCACATCACAGCCGTGGGTCCCCTCAGGGTGAGCCAGGGCAGAAGCTAACTGATCGCAACCAGGCTTTAAAAAGAAATGTAATTAGATGTAGGTCACCATTTCAGAGCAGTTGTGCTGACAGCTAGGGGATTAATTCTGCTCTTACTTATTAAGCATATGCTCCAGATTTTTGATATAATTTAAGTTGAAGAGAATATTACATGACAGGCATCCCTTTAAACTTTTACAACTTCTTGGATCTCCTTCCGACGTTAATTGTAATCCCAAGCGATGAGCCTACCCATTTAATGTGAAGTCAGTAAAGTGTTTTGCCTCTGGTGAAGTGGTTGCTGGGTGTGGGGAGTCGTTCTGCTGCTCCTGTCCGCGGATGCAGTCAAGGCTGGTTAAGGGACTCAGTCCCACAGTGGCTGGCGTAAGCTCTCTGGTCACAAGGAAAACAAAACCTCTCGTCTTGTAAACTGCTTGGTCTTCCCCTCTGCTCTGCTCTGCTGTTCCTGGCTCTTCCCCTCCTCTGCTTCTTGTGGAAGAAACCTTGGAGCTTCCTGATCCCTTGGAGCTGTGGCACCTGTCACCCTGACACGCATTGCAGACTGTGCTTACGAACTGTAAGACAAAAAGACGTCTCTTAACTATGACAAGCAAGTGTTAATGCAACATGCTGCTGCAACACTGGGAGTACTGCAGCCCTGAGGCATGGGTTTTCAAAGGGCTGGACAAGCCTTAAAGATCCCAAAAAACTCATGTTAGCAGCTGATTTTCAGCAAAGCATGCTCTATAGTGCTCATGGGACCAGGACAAGCTAGGTTAGAGAGGGAGATGACAACACGGGGATTTCCCTGGGTGGTTTTGGAGTTGGAGCCTCTGTTTCTCTTTAAGATATAAGAACATAGGTGTTAGTTACCCTGCTGAGGGAGGCTGAGGGGGTCACAGGTGGCACCCAAGCTGTGGCCCTCAGTGAACCACTGGGGCTTGAGAGATGCTAGCGGTGTTGGGGCAAGCATGGGCAAGCAGTCACCTTTGTGGGTATGGCGGTCTCTCCTGTGAGCGGCTCTGTGACTATTTCCCCATTCAGGCAGCTGTCCCACATTTGTAAATATTCAAAAATGATAGTCGTGCTGCTGGGTGAGATAAGCATAATAAGGAACTTGAAGCAGGCAAGAGAACTGCATTAGGAAAAGAAGCCTTGGCTTTTTCCCTCAGCAAGATGCTCAGCTAGTTAATGCTGGTGTAGCTGAATCTGAGCTGTGTCACCCACCTCGATATTGTATTATTAATTATATAAGAATTGTGTTGCTATTCTGTACCACGGATGGGGATTTTAACTGTTTCATTAGCTCAGTGGGAATGGTACACAGAAACGGTTTAATTCTCTAGGACTATACTGAGTCACAAGACTCAAAAGGAGCAAATTCCAGGATACTAGAATAAATTTGGACACCACCAGCCTCCTCACAGCACAGGCTTCGGCTAAGATCACTCTGACTAAAATATGCAGCTAAGGCACAGCTGAACGTGACTCATAGGAAATAGTACGCTGACCTGAACACACATGCTGAGTGCATGCCGTGGGTGGGCAGCTTAAGCACTTTGTAAAGCCATTTCTCTTAGTCCTATTTTTTCATCCTCCTGATCAACGGTGAAAACCGAACTTGAATAATTGGAGTTTCCCCTTTGCCCTGCAACAGCAATAAATACGCTGTCCCCTCCCTCCCGACGATGTCGGGGGCTCCTCTGCTTGTGTAGAAAGGCTTCTGGCAAATCCAGCGCGAGGCTTGCTGATGAGCAGTGGGAAGGGTTTGCAGGGAGTGGGTCCGGGTGAAGCCATGGGCGGCCAGGGTGGCTCTGCGGGGGCTGCTACAGCCGCAGGGGGAGGCACCAGCAGGTCCCTGCACAGGCACATGTGCTGCACTGGCTGGATGCCGGGCTTCGGTGTATTGTCTAAGGCAGTGCTCAATGAAAGCACTCACCAATGCAAAAATACAAATGGTGATAGGATTATAATGCCTGTTAGTTTACAATGGGAAAAAAAGTTCACAATTCCTAATCCCTACCTTGGGCTAAAAGAAGGGCAAACGGTGATGAAACTTCTTTTCTTCATCCACTCAGGTCTTAAGCAGCATGAGCATCAGGCAGCTGGTGTGATTACAGCCTCATATAGCAATTCCCACAGACTGCATTTAGGCACACATTCCACTACCGGCAAAACCTGCCTCTGTAAGGGGAATTCAGGAAAAAAGAGGAGCTTATGTTTTCTTGACATTAATGAGAAGGATCTGGCATTAACTGAAAGTAATTGACAACATTAGGGCAATGATAAAGGGCTGGTCTTGTTGCCAGAAAGACAGATTAGAGGGGGAGATATTTTTGGAGTCCAGGAATTATTCCAGAGGCAAGGAAGTGCATCCTCTCTAAATCCATAGGGATATATAATGGATCTACTTAAATTTTCATATTGCTGCACAAAAACTTTTCGTTTTTGAAACAGCGAACCCACTTTTTCCCACTGTGCAAAAATATAGATCAGGATTATACTGATCTATTGGTAACTGTTCCACGGTCTTTAGCTCTTGCTAAAGAAAGTGAATGCATGAACATGTTCCCATGACACTCTAAGTTACGGCCTGCCAGCTGAAATGTGCTAACTGTGAGAGAAGATTGCACCAATGGATGAAACATTTTATTTTTTCAAATTTGTTTTTCTTCCATGTGCTTTTGTGAAAAATACTTACAGAGGATGATAGTACTGCGTGAACTGTAATTCATTGGTGTTCACCTGCACCAGCGTTGCTGCTATGTTGGGACATTCGGTTATATTGCATCGACTGAACAATCCTAAATGTAACAGGACTGCAGATAATTGAGTGCCTTAAGACAAGGGCAGAGCTATGCAGCTGCGGCTTCATCACTGTTCAAGTACGGAGTGTGCGTATAGCAACAGGTCTGCGTGGATGGATACTTTAATTTAGAAAATAGTTATGCCTATGGAGATGATGTAGCTCATCTAAAGACATCACGTTCATAAATGTTCTCTTTCTTACAAAGAGGAATGAGATATTTAAACAGCTTTAGAATATAATACGCTTTGGACCCAGCTCAACTTTGAACTTTTGAGTCACCAAAAGTGTGTGACTGATTTTGACAAAATGGATTAGAACAAAATAAGGAAAATATGTAAAATTCTGTACAGAAAAAAAAAAAAATTGATCTAACTCTGGTCTTTTTGGCATCTGTATTAAAACCCACACTGACTTCAGTGCAAATGGAATTTAGATCAGTATCGGTGATCATTTTAGAACAAAGAGACAAAATGAACATCAGCGAGTTACTGGGACGAGATCGTATTCGTCCCGGCATCCCAGAGGAATGTGGGGATAAAGCAGCTGAGCTATGAGCTCTGATGTAAAGCTTCTCTTGCAGGACTCCTTGTTTTCTGCAGTTTGTGAGGAAGTAAATAGGATGCTGATTTTTAAGGGGACTCTCTCTGGTGAGAGACAGACATCTGTACCGAGCAGATCTGCTGAAACAGGAATGGAGTAGAATCTGTGGAAAGAAGAATGAATATTATGTTTGGAGGAAGAGTCGCTATGCTTTTTTGTAGTGGGAAGGTGTGCCTCCTATTGGTCTTCTTTTCATGTAGCTCCAGCAGACTGTGTTGATACCATCCACATAAATTTCCAAGCCTTTTGACAAAGTTTACGATAGAATAGAATTTGCAATAGAATAGTTGAGTTTGAAGAGACCTACGAGGATCATCTAGTCCAACTGCTGGACTACTTCAGGGCCGACCAAAAGTTAAAGCATGTTATCATGTTATTGTCCAAATGCCAGGCAAGGGGCATTGACCACCTCTCTAGGAAGCCTGTTCCAGCGTTTGAACACCCTCTCAGTAAAGAAATGCTTCCTAATATCAAGTCTGAATCTCCCCCGATGCAGCTTTGAGCCATTCCCACACATCCTGTCACTGGATACCAGGGAGAAGAGATCAGCACCTCCTTTTGTTGAGTTCCCACAAAATGGTCCCTTTAGGAAACCAGGCAGCTGAGGATAAGAGGAAAGGCCCTCGAAAGGGTAAGCAATTGTTTAAAAGATAGGTAACAGGGTAAAAATCATCAGTTCTCCCAGGGGAGAGAGGTTACTAATAAAGCTCCGGAATGCTTTGTGCTGGGACCTGTGCAATTCAACCTATGAAGTTATGAATTCATTTATGAATAATCCTCTGTAAAATTGGGTGAATATAGACTATTGACAAACTTGTATGGATGATACTAAAATCTTCAGAGTAGTAAAGGTGAAAGCTCATTGTGCAGAAATGCAGAAAGATATTGCATGGCTGAGGAACTGTGTAGTAAAAGAGGAAAAAAGAAAATTTGATCCCAAATGGTGCATAACAGAAATCAGCAGTCCTGACTTCATACATAAGAATAATGGACCAAGCTGGCCAGTAGCACTCAGCAATCTATGGAGGTTACTGACTACACAGAAAGCACCTCAAGCTCAGAAAGTGCCTGCGCTGCAAATTGGTGGAGGCTGGAGGAGTATTCAGGGTAAGTAGCTTATATACCTCCCTGTTACACTCCACTTCAGATGCCTGCTTCTGGCTGCTGTTGAAGGCAGGATCCTAGCATCGCTGGACCATCAGGCAGAGACAGGACTGCTGTATTCTTACTTTCTTAGGCTTTCAAAAACCTCTCTCTTTATAGTGTTTACTGTCTGAGCTATGAGAAATACTTCTCAGTTTGGACAAAGAGTTCTTAGGAAATAGAAAAAGATATCCAAATGTATTGACTAAATCCAAAACATTTAATGGGTTTTCTTCATGTGTGTTTAGAGAAAAAGAAATGAGATATATTGTGCCTGTGACACTTTGAAAAGTACCGCTGTTACGAACAAGTTGATGTGTCCTTAGGTCAAGCTACATGAAACTGAGTTATGGGTTTATTATAATCCGTCTGTGGAAGCAAAAAGATTTATTTTTAATTACTTTCTTGAATTGTCTAGTGTAATGCTTGCCTATATTTTTCTCTTCTATAATTTTAGAGGTATAGTCATGTATGAACATATATTCAGACTTAGTGGTTTGGAGGAAAAAATATTCTAAGGGAAAATACCATTAGGTATCTCAGCATCAGTAAAAGCAAATGGTGTTTGCCTGCTAGTATTTCTCATTTTGATGACAGAGAACACAGTTAAAATAGAAAAAGGAAATTTTAGAACCTGCATACTGCTTAAGACCCAGGAATTTCTGTATATGCAAATGAGAACATCCATATGCAAATGTCACCAGAAAATGCCTTGACAAAGTCTGCCAAAGATTTATGTGCATTTAAATCCGTTGTATACAGAATCATGCAGTCATAGAGTTATGTAGGCTGAAAGGGACTTTTTGGAGATTGTCTGATCTCAACTCCCCTTCCTCAAAAAGGGCCAAATTCAAAGTTAAGGCTAGGTTGCTCATGGCCTTGTCCAGTTGAGTTTTGAATATTTCCAAGACTGGAGGTCCCATGAGCTTTCTGGGCACTGGTTCCAGTGTCTGACCACTCTTATGGAGAAGTGTTCTCCATATGTCTAATTGCTGTAAGTTGTGCCCATTGCCTCTTGTCCTTTTGCTGTGCACCCCTGAGAAAAGCCTGTCTCTGTCTTCTCTGTAACCACTAGCTGTGGACAACGACGGCATCCCCTTTGAGCCTTCCCTTGCCAGGCTGAGCAGCCCCAGCTCTCCCACCTTCCCCTCAAACATCCTGTGCTGCGACCCCCAGGCCATTGTAGTGGCCCTCCATTGGATTTGATCCAGTACGTCAGGCTTTCTTCCACCCCAAACTACACCCCTCTCCACCACCCCACCTACAAAGCCACTGGGCATGAAAACCTCGGGATAAGCTGAAATAGGTGTTTCATGTCAAATTTACTGAGTACCAATCTACAGTAGTAGTACTACCAATCTACCCGTCTACCTTGACATGTGCAATTTTTAGCACTTATTTACCAGCTGAAAGATGGTCACAGATCATATATATCAATATAGTTTAAACATAAGAACATGTGAATATTATGGAAAGAATATCGGGTCACCTAAAAGTAGTGATGAAAAAGTGTGCATGGATGTGGCATATTTTCAAACCAGTTTGGCATCCGTGTGGCCACCTTTTCAGAACTGCCTGTGGTAATGCTTTAAGTGTTGCAATAAGGAGCCGGCTTCTAAACCCTTATGAAAAACTAGTCCTCTTTCACACCCTGCATTGGGAGTCAACCTGGTTTTTAGCCCCAAAATACAGAAACTAATGAGGGCTTTCTTTGAACATTTATTTCCCAAATCCCTTTTATTGCTGTTTACTTGTGTGATCAAATTGTTCGAAAAATCAGCCTTGGGCTTACTGAAGTGCTGAAACATATGCCTAATGTAGAAGGTATCCTACTGAAGCCATCTACTTGAAGTCAGGAATGCGTTTGTACTCTGGGAAGAACTGGTCTTCATCCTTCATATTTAATGAGAATAGGAACATGTACAGAGAATAACAGCCCTTTGCTTTTAAAATATTTGGGCTTTTTGTCCCTTGATATAGCCATTTCCTCAGTCTTAGCAGGATATTCCCTTCCAGAAGTAAATTGTGGCATATTTTTGCACCAATATTCAAGCAAGATTTCTTGTTTTAAATGTCATTTAATTTGTCAACTTTATTGCAGAATGGGGAAATGGTGCTGCTTGCAGCTGTCATGTGCTCAGTGCTTGGCCTTGGCAGGTTTTCCAGCAAGAATGAATCTTACAGCTTGTCTACCCTCCAGCCTTTATTTAGCTGGAACTGCTTTTTACCATTATAGCTGCTCAGCTGCAATTAAGAGGGCATCTGAGTATTTGGGAATTCCTTGGACCATTAGTTTGAGCAACTCTAATTACGCTAGGAAAGTTTTTTTTTTTATTCTGTCCTTTTAATTACGTAGAAGCAGTTTGTTTGAGAGGAAATTGTATCCCGATTGTTGAGAAATTTGCTATTTTGTAAACCCAGTATCTGAGCAACACAACTATAGCTTTTACTTAGAGCTGTGCAAAACCAATTAGTTTAGTTTCAGTGGACCATTTGTGAGAATTTCCACCATTTCGTGCAACTCAACGTTTCTCTGTTTGTTTGGGTTTTTTAAAAATTTATTTAGAGCTACCACAAAATACCTGTATTTATACCACATACAGGCAGACAAACATGCACCCACAAAGCCAAGGAGCCTGTGGCCCAGCTCTATGTACCTGAAGCTTCTCGCTTTTTCTCATCCACATCCAGCCCAAACCGTGTTGCTGGCCACAGACCCCACCTCTTCTCACCAATCCAAGGCTACACAAGTTGAAAGGAAATTCCTGCTGTTCAGAAGAGACCATCTTGCTTTGATTTTTATTACGTGGTTTTTGTATTCTGCCAAGCTGTTTCTGTCCAAAGGCAAGACTTTCCTTTTGATTCTGATGACTGTAAAGAGTTTCTAAGCCTCCAAAAGACTACTTAGAGGAGCCTTCCCATTGACATCAAATAGTTTTAGATCCAGGGAGGCTCATTCTGAAGACACTGAAAACAATTCTGAATTTTTTTCAAACTCTACATTGCAATATTGATGTTTGCAACTTATCTGCTCCTTCCAAACTGTTTTTCCCCAGTTGAATTTAGAATTACTAGATTCTTCAGCTATAGTATACATATATCTATTAAAAAATGGATGCTCTTGAATAACTTGTGGGAACATTTTGTCTCAATATGCTTAATAGCTCTAAATATTGTCAATAAAATTCCTTGTAGATAATCATACTGAGACCATTTAGCACACATTTGTCTTGAACATTATTTATTATAAGTTCTGAGTCTTAAAATCGCAGGTTTCTATTAGAAGTCATTAGCCTCTCCGTAGAATGGCTTTTTCTGACAGTAGAATTTCCTGCAAGTCCTGAGTCATTTGTCACCATTTTGGTGATAATGGAATTTGCAAAAGCAGTTCATTCTGTGCTTTTTCAATGTACAGGTGTCAGCCAGATGTCATCTGGACAGAGTGCTAAAGAAGCAGTATTATGAAAAAGAAGAAAGAAAACTTTGACAGCAAATGCAAGCAGCCCCTGCTTATCGGTCTGGTTGCAGCAGGTCAGTCTGCAGCCACAGCTGCTGCCCAGTCACTGCGTAACCACACCAGTGGAAAACTCTGGGGCTGGGAAAAGGAAGCCAGACGTGCTTTTTGCACTGTACCCAGGTCAGTTTTTTATCAGTCCTGTTCTTGGTCTGTCCTTGATGAGTCTAGCCTCTGTGGCAGCGCACGAGTGGAGATGAGGGTTTGTAGCTTGAAACTGGAATGCAGTGATTTAGGAGGGATGTTTGCATGTTGCATGTTGTGACTACAGAGTCAACAGCTTTTTGATCAACATAATGATCCCGCAAAATGATAGTTCTGCTCTCCCAACTCCAGAATGAATGTTTGAAACATTCCTATAATTTACTGGGTTCCATGTGTCTGGATAGTCAGCTGTGGCTGATGACATGGGCTGTGCAGCAGCAAGAACAATGGAGAATACAAGAGGATCTCCATCTTTACTATAGGGGCAGCCCTGGTGCTTAGTAGTGATAGAGGATGTGAAAGGCAGGCAGCAGTTTAGCAGTAAATTTGCCCCTACAATGCTGGCGTAGGTGTCAGAGAAACTCAAGTCATGGATGCATTGCAGGTGGAAGAGAGTTAGGTCCCTTTCCTACCTGATCGGCCAGTCAGAAGATAGACAGAAATCTGGCGTATTTCATCTCAGTGACAGGTCAGCTGGACTTGTTCCCCAAAGGAGAAAGCCTGCATTGCTCAGTCTTTGAAGTGTGAAGAAAAAGACCCGAGTCATGGTTGTGTTGGCAGAGAAAATCTGAAATGCACCTTCTTTCCTAGATCAGGAAGCTCATGCCTACCTGGTCATCAGTGAAACAGTGTACTATAACCACAAGATGGTCCAGATATATCCATGGTCCAAGCAATGGCATCTCATGGGCTTAGAATCACAACCTGTGTTGTGCTCGTGCTGCTCAGTTACTTTAACCCCTGCTCAAAGCACTGAGTGTCAGACTTCAAATGAAGCCAGGTCTTTGCTTGGAAAAGAATTTAAGTATTTTTTTTTTTTTTTGCAGATAATTTTTATTGCTAAATCTAAGCCATTGCAAAGCTAGATGTGTATTCTAAAACGGCAATTTGGGGAGACATTTCATGTATTTCCGTCATCTGTTTCAGGAAAAAATATGTTGCCCTCTGAAGTGCACCCATCGATCTCAGTTGACTACACAGGGACAAAGCCTGCTGAGTTTAGACTAGACTCTTAGACAGCTTCATGGGATGAATCTTACCCATAGTGTACTGGCTCTCAGTTTCAAGAAAATGGTGATACGGCAGGCAGGGACAAGAAAACGTCTAATATCTACTGGGCTTATCCAGAACACAACACAAAAATAATTATCACTACGACCTTTTTCTTTTTTGGGAAGGACTCACTCTTGCAGAGAGCTAATTCTCCCCAGTTGCTAAATGCTTTCAGCAGCAGTTGGAGTTTTTGTGCAGCTGACAGGGAGTATCCAGGCCTTTCCAGGATTAGGACTTTCGTGATCTCATGCTGCTTCTGACAGCTCAAAGCATCTCTTGTAATGAAGGGCCAGAAAAGTCTGTAATTGATATATGACCAGGTGGAGCGTGTAGGCACACTTCTGAGAGCAAGGCCTGTTGTTATGGCTGTAAACTAGCCAATTAAACATTAATCCTAACCACGTAGGACCTGGCTCACCACAGGTGTAATTATTTAATTTGTAAATGTAACGGCTTTGGATATATGAAGAACTGCACATTTAGTTATAGACAGATTATGCAAACTACAGTGGCAAATTTACGCTGTGAATGTAGCCTATGTAACGAGTCCCATTACAACGGACTAGATGTTCATTTGTACATCTTGCATTGTCCCTAGTAGATGACACATGTGTTCTTAAAATTGAGCAGAGAGAAATGGTAACACACATCTATGCAGCTAAATAACATGACCTCTAGATGCCATCTGCAAGTTGGGGCAACAATATCAAAAGCCTATTCAGTTAACGACAACCAGTCAAAGAATGGGAAAAATTTTTGTGGTGAAAATGGGCCCCTTTTTTATGTGAACAGGTGAATTTTGCATTTTTCAGCAAGCTCTTTCAATTTCTGCTTACAAATGTAACTTCTTCTGGCCCTTTATGACTATGCTATAAAACTTAAAACTTAATTCATTTGCAGAAAGAGGAGAAATCAGCTGATTTTGTGCCTTGCATTGTAGCTTGCTGTCTCTCTTCTGGGCTTAAAAAATATAGGAGTGGTCTGTCAATAGGAATGAGTTATTTTCTTCTGTTCTATTTAGGGCAATTTTCAAAAAGATTTTTCTCTTTCTCTCTCTCTTTCCCTTCTAGCTTTAACTTAATTTTACCTATCTTAACCAACTTAATGACACAAATATTAATTTACAGGCAGTCTTGTTCTATCTGAGTCTGTAGTATTTCCTGCATAGGAAGGGAAATGCACCCCAAAATATCACAGTTTGATATAGATGTACAGAAAGAAACTGGATGGGGAAGAAGGCAGCAAACTTCAGAGGCAACTGCAGAGCAAGGGAGCAGTCTCTTTTCCAAGTATGTGGTGGACTTGACAAGAAGTAATGAGCTTAGCTTGTAAGAAGACGATAAGATAACATTTCTAAACATAGACAAAGTGAAAGAGTGGGCTACGTTGCCTGATGATGATATTACTGGAGATTTGTGAGAAGAAATTAGATGGGCACCTGCTAACGATAAGTGTGATTAGTTGGAGATGAGGGGCTGAGGTCCCTTCCAGCTCAGTTCTTTGGGTTCTGTGATGTAGAGCTTGTTCTTTGCCATAAAATCATTACTAGGTGGATAGGGCCAAATGAGTGGAACCTATTGATTGGACTTCCCTTTGTGGTACAGTGACCTGTTTGGGAACAGCCAATAGAAATTAGGATGATGGTGATATGCTGGGCAGCCTGTTGGCGTTGCAGGAGGAGTTTGCTTGGAGTTTGCAGGAAGAGTTTTTGCTCTCACAGCTCCAGATGTGGCTGTGGCTTCTCTTGGTCTCTACAGCACCCTCTCAGACCTGTCCCCGAGGGTTAGGGGATGAGGAATTACATGTTACTGTGTGGGTAAGTCCCCATTTATCAAGCAACTTGTTTACTGGCTATCAGTGAGCATATCGCAAAAATGTTTATTTTTTCTGAGGTGGCCTACTTCTGAATTTTCTTCAGCTTAGATCCTATATTGCTAAATCAGCAGATCTGATAGAGGAAATCTGCACAATTAAGATGATTAATTTTCCATGCCACCTGTCTTAAAGTATATAAAGTATACCTGTTCTGCCATGAGTGATTACTACAGATGATGAATCAGCAAGGATGGGCCCATGTTTAACACTTTGGTTTGTGATTTTTGTTATAATCTCTGACATGACTGATTATGTTATGGCCTGGAGCAATTTATTGAATTAATGAATTACTTACTAATACATGAGTGTGATTAATTGAGATGCCTGTTTGGATCCTATTCTGAGTAATGAAGCTTGAGCACTGACAGTTGCAACCTGTGGGCCCGATCCTGTCTTCATCGGAAAATGATGGGGAGTCACAGGAATAATCCACACCAGCAAAGGCTGCAGGACCGTGTTGAGTAAACACCCATGGAGAAGGTAACAGGCACCTCTTAATTCAGTGAGTGGAAGATTTACAGCCATGCAGTTCGCATGAGTAAAAACATGCTATCCTTTCCCAACACTTTTCTGCCTTTTCCTCCTTCAGCTCTCACTTTTCTATCTACTTACTGTGATTTACTGCCACCACCTGCAATGGCAAGTCAAGAGTGGCGGGAGCTGGCTTGCCTCTGGCAAGCTGGTGTGAAATTAGGACACACTTTCCTGAACTTCAGGTGCTGAAAAGAGAGACCTTGTAGTGCCTGATCGAGTCGCTATAAATGCTTCACTAGGCCTTGTCCTCGAACGTGGGTGTTTTCAAGACTGATACATTAATATTATAAGTATAAACAGCACCTGGTCAACTGTTGGATGGTGACCCCTTCTGAGATAAGTTTAAGCAGTGGACCCAAATATGAAACCCTCTCCTCACCTCTGACAGCAGGTAGAGGAGGAAAGGAAATCTCAGTTGTGTCAGTTGTGGTGTTTTTGTCTGTAACATCGCTTGCCCTGAGTGTGCAGCAGGAGACCTGGTGGCTGGACAGACAGAGGGGATGGCAAGGTAGTATGTCCCAGAATGGTCCCCACTGTGTTCCTCCTTCTCAGCCTGACCCGCCGGGCTCAGGATTTGCCACCATGTGGGTGGCAGGTGGCTGTGAATGAGAAGCCTTCGCCCAGCTAAACTGCTCCCCCCATTGTTAGGATGAACCATGGAGGAGCTAATCCGAGAAGGTCAGCAAACTGGGCTGTATGAAAGGAAAATTGTAGGCTTGATACCTTCCCTCTCAGAGGGGTAATTTATGCCTGCCTTTGTCGAGGTGAATGGTGTAAAGCTGTTTGAAGGAGGAATCAGGTGTCTGCATACTTTGCTTGTCTGGCTTCTGGGAACTGAAGAGTAAGAAAGGGGGGGACAAAAGGCTCCCTAGCCTAATTTTTGTGCCAGTGAGGAGGATATGTGTATGGATCAGTGCTGTTTTGCTGAGGAGCCAAGTTCTGATAATGACTAGAAAGCCACAGAGCTTATTGCTCCACAGAGCAATATACCTTTTTCTACAAAATGGGCTATTAGCACTTGTGGCACAATAAAATGACTGTCTTTTCTAGTCCCTCATTACAATAGCTTAACTTCTCTTTTACTCTTTTTAGAGTTAGCAAGCTAACTCTAGTAGAGCTAGCTCTAATTGAGGAAAGGATGCCAGCAGGGCCACTGGAGAGGTGATACAGAGTGAGGCTGGGGGTAAAGCAGCAAGCCCAGCCCAAACCATGACAAGGGCGTAAGAGTTGGTTCAGTGGGCAAGTGGGTTTTCATTTAAATTGAGAAAGCTTCTCTTCTACTGAACATCTTTTCTTAGGGGGCTTCTGGTGATCCATTTTCATGGCAGAGCTGTTTCAAGCCTTCCTGAGGCTCTGGCCTTGGTGTTCCAGGCATAGCTCCTCTGTGCAGTGGTGTTTGTCTTCCTGTGCTGGCAACACAGACCCTCAAATACATGTGTCATGCCTGAGCAGCGGGTTTGGCACATTTTGGCATTACAGCTTGTACAAAGTGGTTGTGAAGGTCCTTTCAGGCCAGGACCCCAGTTGCTGAACATAATTCCCAGACAACTACACCAGGAGTTTCTGCTCAGCACCCCCTTTCTCCTACTCTTCTACTCTTTCTGAAGCCACAGCTCTGTAAGACTGAACGGTCTTTGAAGGAGAAACACAGTGAAAGGGGATTGGAAATGTCGGGGACAACATGCAGAGTAGCTCAGTGAGGAGCCCTCCAAATCGCCCCCCAGCGCAGCTGGGATTCACTCAGGATAAGGTAAGCCTGAGACATCCATGTGATTCACAGTGGCGGTTTGGGTTCCTGTATGGATATCAGGACCAAAAAATTCAGATTGTGCAGCTGTTAATGAAATGATCTCTTGAGAGCAGCTTTGCATGTGAGGGATGCTTATTTTGTGTGTGTAATTTGTAAGGCCATCATTAGCTTTTTTCTTGACCCCTATTCCCAGGATGGTGAAAAACAATTTCATTTGCAAATAGTAGATTTCAAGGTCTATGATTTGAAAAATCTTCTTGAAATGGTAATGCAAATACTGTGCACTGTCTCTGTGGCCCAGGGCTTGCGCGGTAGCTTTCTTATTGTATTAGTGCCTTTGAGTATTCTCCTCTTGTACTGATTACCCGCAATAGAGATATTGACAGAAGGATTCCTTTGAGTCTTAAGTTTGTCTGACTGTGAGAAAGAGTAGAGAAAGGTATTTGGAGAAGAAGAGTGGGAATATTTTTTTTTCTATTGGTGCAATGTATTGAACGACATAACTTTTTCACACTTATCCATGTGAAATAGACATTCTGTAAATTTTTGGGCTAAACAAAGGTTCAGCTAGTCAGAAAAAGCAAACCCAAAGGGCATAATCTGGAGGAAAATGAGCAATGATAACCAAAGGTATGCAGTGGAGTAGGATGGTAGTGAACTGCATGAAGCATGTGGCCATCTGTGTTTACAGGGGCTTATATGTCCTTTGAAATGGATGCATGTCTAAGTGTAATCACTTAGTATGTGTGGGTGACCAAAGAACTTGGTCAAAAGAAGTTCAAAGTCCTAACGTCCTTCAGCTAAAATGAAATACTCTGTTAAGATTTTTAAAGATCTGTCGTGAAACAGAAGCATCATTTTGAATAGAAGTGTTTTGTTTAAATAAGATCACATAATATCTGTGATTTGGACCATATCTGCTTGTTGGACCATTAAATGACTACTTCCCATTAAATCACATAATATTTCAAAATTTTGCCAAGCTCGAACACAGGTGAAATTTGTGGGATGGAGTTCAGGAAACAAAGTATATGTGAGAGGATATGGAGAAGGAGAAGAGGAAATGTTTGGGGACAAGTAGTTCTCTAAACTTTGTTTATACCTAAAAGACCTGTCCATGAAGCATGGTTGGGCCTGGATTTTGAAGGCTGCGTTGCCTCGAAGGAGCCATTTTGGAGTTTCTATTAGGAAGCTGTTGGATGAGGAGTATGGAGTTGGTCTGAATGAAGATCGGGCTTTCTGGATCATGTTTCTGAAGAACAGTTGTGGTGGGATCTAGGCTGTACTAGGACAGTTTCAAAACGTCCCACACATCAGAAATTCTGAGAAATTAATGTTTTAGAAACCCGGTGCTTCTGAAATGAGTGAAATTCAGTCATGCTCTCAGCTGCTCAGAGTAGGTGACATCCTTGTCAGGTTTACTGCTGTCACCCATCGGCACCTGGGAATCTACTTGGAGCTTGCCTCCCTGGGCTCTGGGGCTTCTGCATCTACAGCAAAAAGCCTGAAATGCTGACCTGGCTCATTACTCCAGAGCTGGAGAGCCTGGAAAGCAACACATCTCCTCTCCTGGGGCTGTCCACATCTGGGGTTTGTCTCAAGACCTTCAGTGGGAGTCCTGACTATTTGCCAAAAGTTCATCATCCTGAGATATTGCAGCTACAGGACTTTGGCCCAGTGGGATGGTATTTACATTTTGAAACCTCTCCAGAGTGTAGTCTGTGTAAGTGCCGTGTTACCAGCTGCTCCAGCACATTCAGTGCTAGATGCCATTGTAAAGCCTGATGGCCACATAAGAGGTGTATGAGAAAAAAACTTTCGATTTCTACTGCTTGGACATGGAAAAACACTTAAGTGCACAAATAAGAAGACACAAATTATGATTTGTGGTGCTGTTGTTCTGTTGCATTTCTCATACATTAGGCACAGATTCAAAGCACGCATAGCGTTGCAGTTTGACTTCTTGGATCCTCATCCCACTGGAACAGCTGATAAATTGCAGAAAAGCCACTGAAACATGTGGCTTGACCTATCTTAGCTAAAGTCACCAAAAATGGCAAGAGAGAGAGGGAGAGGGAGAGCTGAGACCTCTCCGAAGGTGACTCCTAGGTTCTGGTCCCTCTGCTCTCCTGGGGCTTTCCTCAGCATTGTGTTTTTTGCAAGCTCTGAAGTACGTCTATGCTATAAAAGCACTACAGAGCCGGAGGCATTTTTTTCCCTTGCTTTTATTGATTTTACTTGACAAGCTGATGTTGCTTTGCAGAAAGAGGTTCTGTGTTGTGGCCTGTATCGTAAGGGGGAGTGAGAGCCGGTGTCAGCTGCAGCATCTGGACCGAGCGCTCGAGAATCAAGTTCACTTTGCTTTCATGAGCGATCCTGCTGCGTGGGCAAGTGGGTTATATTACTCCCGATGGTCGCAGGTTACGCACACCAGAGTCATGGCACAGAGAAGCTGTGAAATAGCTTTCTGTATGATCAAATACTGTTAAAGATCAGAAAAACTAATGGAAACCAGGGTGCTCAGGCTCACAGTCAGATTTCTCCTTTCAACCCTGCCTGCCCCCTGTGGTGCTCAGAAGCCTACTGGATCTCTGAGCAGCAAAACACTTCCTTCCCTTTCCCCCTTTTACTCTGGTTGTGTGGTGTGTAACAGGGTGGGTCGTGGGTGTCTCTTTGTTCAAGTTTTCCTCCCCCCCTGCCCTGGCAGGGAGGGTAAGTCATGGACCTTTTCACTGCCTGAGAGAGGACCCTTCCCCACAGGCCAGGGGAGGACACCTGGCTGAGGTAGTGAACAACGTCCACTTGTCATCTGAATCCTGACATTTACTCACAGAACTCAGGATACCTGACCGAGAGAAATCCCAGCCCAGATCTGCCGACCCCATTGGTCTCGCACAAGGCTGTGAACGTCCATGTCCTCTCAGAGATTCATGGGAACCCTGTTTGGTGAGAAAAGAACATCTCATCACAGCACCTGATTGTGCTGCATAATGACAATATCCTGTGCTGCAGGGAATTCCCTTCTTCCTAAAGCTCTGCAAAATGACTCAAGGAACTAAAAAGGCTGTGTTGCAATCAGCTGGGGATCACTGACGTCTGATAGCTGTGTAGCATCTGCTCTGATTTTCTGTAGCACCCTTGATCTCTGCAGGTAAGCACGGAAAGAGAGTAACAGACGTGGAGCAGAGGAAACAACCTTAGTAGAAGAGGTGGCTTTCTGTGATGACAAGTACAACCCAAATGTGAAGATTTAAGGCGGGGGGTGGGGGGTGGAGCGCTGAGACTTCTTCTTCCCCCCCAGGTAGGCCATGTTTCAGGGATGGGATGGGATGGGAACCCTCAGCCAAGGGATGGTGGAAGCTTGGCTACACTGGCTGAAAATATGCTGCAGAATAATGCACAGCATCTTTGAGCGCTGGCTCCCTGATTGCCCATGCTGCTTAAATACCAGCACATTCCCTGACTGGTTTGACCTGTGCCAGTTAGTGCTCTCTGAGATGCTGCCCAGTCAGTTTGTGAGACATCTGGTAGCAGTCGCCATGCCCAAAAAGCTGCAGGGTTGTGATTGCACCAAGGTTGTCTTTCTGCACGTGAAGCAGCCCTCCACTGCTATTCCAGAGGGCTTTGCACCTTCAGACACCCTGCTACGCCCTTGCACTCTCCCCCAGGCATGCAGGTGGTACTTTCAGCTTTATGGCATAGGAGGGGCACTCTGATTTCACACCAAACTTCACACCCACAGGTTATGCACCAGTCTGTGTTCCCAGTGCACTGCTCTGGCTTTAATTCCTCTCATCCCAGTACGTCTGAATCTCCTCTGTTTTCAGAGTCGTGATGGTCCAATTCAGTCGGTTGCTCTCTTACTGACCTGTATTTAGAGACTGGAAAAAGTGGAGTGGTTTTGAACTGATGGATGGTAGTCCTCTCATACTTGAATCTTTTCATCCTAGAGAGCTTTCACTCCACCTTTACTGGAGCAAATGAAACATTTACCTTTTCCCCGACCAGGGTCAAGTAAGCACAATACCCCTGACTGAATCTATAGCCTGGGTGAAGAAAAATACAATTCATGACACCCTCACCGTGCTGCTTCTCGCTGCGTGTGCAATACTTTTCTCACATTTACACTGAAAATTTTCTTGGGGTCTTCTTTCTGGTGCTGCTACAGGTAACAGGTAAGTAAAATGCCATTGCAGAACATAAGGACAGCACATGAAGTGGTGATGAGTTTTTGTAGCGACTTCTTTCAGAGGAGTGCACGTCACTTTCTGAACTCCTCACCAAGTACAGAGGAACTCAGAAGTGCAAGTATCCTCTTGAGTGTGGTTCCTTTAAATTTGGTTTAATCTTTGCAGTCTTCATTTCCTATTGTCATCATTCCTGGCTTACAGGGCAATGCAAGAAAAGAGGGACCTTTCTCAATGGCCAGCTTGCATGTTTACTTGTGAAACTTTTGTCCTCTCTGGCTGGCAGTGCTGTAAAGAAACATGTGGTACCCTGGGACCTTGTCTGAGAGGTACCGCTGTGTCCTGCTGGCTCTGTCTCTGCAAGGTACCCGTCCTTCTGTGGTGACAGCAGCAGGCACTGGGGCTCTGTGGGGCCCCCCCACTGCTGGATCTGAGGGGCTGATTCAACATCTGACTCATTAATTTCCTTTTATGCTGAGATATACTTGCAAGTATAATTTATTGAGAAGGGACAGATGAGCATTAGCAGGGACAGGTTTTGCTTTAAGTCCATAAGTGGCAAGACCAGTTTTGCTATTTAATTCCTATTCTTTAAGAAGAACTCGCGGGATACTCTTTGTGTGGCAATGCCCCATGTCTCATTCTCTTCTTCGAGAGAACAGCTTGTTTTTGGAAAGATTTATCCACAAGGACTAACAAATCAGTCCAAAATGCACCTACTGCTTCACTGATTAGTTGCAGCACCAGGAGGGCGTCCTGCAGCATCTCCACCCAAACTGTGCTGCCCAAGGTAGTGAGCACAACTTGTTACCAGCTCCTCCTTCACTTGAAGTTATCAGTCTGACCTTTTTATCACCTTTACTAGCAGACATTTGGCTGCTCGCTGCTGACTCAGAAGCTGCTGTCTCAGCTGAGAATACCCTGCTTTGTGAGTCATGCACCGTTCTCTACAGGCGAACCGCTTAAAGGGCATGGTTGAATGGTGGTTGTTTCTGTGCTCCTTGAGCATCATGCTGCCAAGCGGATTGGAAAGTGTCAGCAGATGTTACGTTGTATATACTTATTTTCCTGGGTATCCTTCTGAAGCCACCCTAGTTCCATACGTCAATTAACATTGCTGTGATTCCAGTTCATATATGTCGTTGATGAAGAGGTGGGTAAGTCTTCCTTCCCAGCTGATCTTGCGATGGGTACCACTGATGTGTCAGACAGTGAGTCATCAAAAATTTGTTTGATTTTGTTAGGTTAGGCTGCATTTTTCTAAGCCCTCCAAGTGGCCATAGCTGCTTCCTTGAGCGACTGACTTCAGGGGAATGTCAAGATCCATAAATAAGCATCGCAGATGAGCAGCACATAAGTAATGCCTGCCTATTCCGTGTGTTAACATCTGAGTTCTGCTACTCATTAGTAGTCAAAATGTAATAGCATTCAGTAATGGGAAAGGTCACATCTCTGTCAAACTGTTAGTGGAAACATTTTTATCTGGAAATATATACCTATGGATAAAATACGTATGTGTGTATATATATTTTTTTTTTTTCTGTTATGATAAACTGATGTCCTGGGTATATCAATCCTAAATATTCATGGCAAGGGTGGACTTTGCAGCTACCAAGCTGAAATCAGAAATATTTTAGAAAGTCTGATGAAGCAAACAGCTTACAACCCAGTGATGCAATTTTCCAAAACTATGTAGAGGAAACAGTGAAGGATCGTATAATCACATGAACACGCGTGCTTCTTGGAATTAGCTCCTGGAATAAGGTGCAGTTTCTTCTATCATGTAATTGCCAGACACCTAATTTTTCAATACTTCACGTGTAATTATAAAAATTAGTCTGCTGTAACCTTTGCGTGCAAGCAAGGTGATTAGTCTGACGCCAGTCATGGTGGTCTTTGTTATAGAACTACACATGACAGATTTGTTGACTAAAACATTTTGCGTTCCTGCTAAGAAACATTGGCTGTTACTTCAGGATGTGATTTGCTAAACCATATTTCACAGAGATCTGGTTGTGCACTGGATATGAATTGTTTGCTGGTTTGGTAAAATTTTTAAGTTTTTTTTTTTTTTTTTTCCTGGAGAGGGATTCATTTTTTTGGTTTTGATTTGTTTTGCAAATATGTCCAAAATTGTGATGGTTCATTCCTTGAATTTCAAACTTAAATTGGCAATATCTTTTGGCAACAGCAAATGTTAACAGTGCAGAAAAAGGCAAATATTTGTAAAGATACATAAAGAATTACTGTTCTTTAAAAAATGTGAAGGATTTGTAGGGAGTACTGCCACTGAAGACACGTGAGGCTATTTTCCATGGTGGTACCCTGAAGAGGTCATGTCTCCCTTCTTCTAAGCTTATTTGGGATCCAATTGATTCTTGCTGTTCCATCAAATATTCCTAGTAAGCTCTGCCTTTGTATGAAATAAACTCTCCTACAGCAGGAGCAACTAGAAAGTAACAATGTCCTTTTTAACTATATGACCAATGTCGCTAAAATGGATGTTCTTCCCCAGCGCTGAGGGGAACCTGGCCCAAAGCTGGGTGAGGAGCAGAGTGCAGGTTGAGTAGAACTTGTCTGGTGACTCTCTGGTGCGACGTGAGTCTGGAGGGAGAGCAGGTAGAGGGGCACTGCCACTGGACTCGCTCCCTGCCTTCCTCCTGCACCTCCAAGGAGGGAGCAGGGCAGGGAGGGAAAAGCCGTGACATATGGGCGTCTTGCTGTTTTCTTGATGAAAAGCTTATCTTCAGTTTTTTGGAGTTTAAACTTGGTTACAAATGACCTTAGCTGTGCAAAGTGGCTCTTCAGAGCATGCAAGTTTGTCCCCTGCAGTACATTACTGTCTGGAGAAGACTCACTGTCTCCTTTGGCTGTAGAGTGAAGCTAGGCATATCTAAGTTTAGACAGTATGAATATCCTCCAGAGATTTTTAAGCCTGAATAGTGCATTATGGTTATTAAGCCTGTGCCCTGCAGTAGGGGCAGAGCAAAAGGGCTTGGCCAATGCGCTGGGGCCCTGACTCTTGTTTGGGACCTGGCATGTCTTCTTTTAAAAAGAAATCCAGTGTCTATTTAAAGACCGCAAGTGATGAAGAATACTCCACATCCCTGAGTAAGCTGTTTCAATGATTAATTACCTGCTCTGTTAAAAATTCACACCTCATTTCTAATCTGAATCTGTCTAGCTTCAGCTTCCCAGCGTTGGCTGTTTAATAGCTGGGAGAAAAAAAGACATGAGATCCATCTGTGTCTTGGTGCAGCCCCTTGTAAATTGTGATCAAGCCACCTTTTAACTTTCTCTTAGATGAACTGCACATACAAAGATGTCTTTCACTGCAAGGAAAGCTTTTTTTTTTTTTTTTTTTTTTCATAACTCCAGTCATTTTTGTGGTTCTTTCTTGGGTTATTATCCCCGGAAAGGTGACTTGGGTGTATGCAGTAGCTTTGCACACTGTCCTTGGTGATTCTAGAATCCCTCCCCTGGGGGATGGAAGCCAGGTACCTGAAGGATCCCCTTGGGATCCAGGAGCCCAGCCCCAGAGCACAGATTCTGGGACTCCCCAGAAGAATGGCTTAGACCTCGGCAATCCCATGGAGATGGAGACAAACAGTTTTTCCCTCTGCCATGTGGGAATGACGAAAGTTTCCTTTTGTTCCCCCCCAGCCCCAAATAGCTTTTCATGGGGAGTTTATAAAATAATTGTTGTTCCCCTTCACAGCAGAAAACATTTGCCATAGAGCTGGCTTTGATGGGTTCATGCAGGCATTTTCTCTGCTGCGTTTTTACTTATAGGTGGGGGAAAACCTTCTCAAAGGTTTTCTGGACAGCGGAAAAATGCTGATAAAGTCCTTAATGTGCTCTCCAAAAATGTGTATGATGTGGAGAGACAGATAGATTTATGAGTAATTGGGGAAAATGGGAACGTCAATCCTTTTCACACCCAGACTTGTCAGATAATTGAATGTCTTCAAGCAGACACCATCAACGTAAAGATGCAAATTAGCTTTCTTTTGGTCTGACAGATATTTAGGTGGGTTGATAGCCTCCCGGGGCTTTGGTGGCTGTGACTTTAGCTGAAAAGAGCCAGATGATCATTTTATCTAATACATTTTGACTAAAGCACACTAGAAGCTTGTAGGCAATTGTGAAGGTTGCCCCCTGTTACGGGGCCATGCAGGTCTGGATGCTGGCACCGTGCGTGGGTTTGCACTGTCCTTCACTTGGGCTTTGCCAGCAATGGCCTGAAAGAAGAAAGATGTTATTCAGGCTTCAGCCATCACATGCTGCACCAGGCTGCATTTTTAATGGTGTTGCGACCTCAGCTCAGTAGGTCCAAGGTGGCTGGGGCATGGCTGCAGGCTCCCCGGGGGTCTGCGGTGAGCGCACACACGTCTCAGGCAGAAAATGCGCTCTGCCGAGCGGCACCGCTGTGCAATTTTGGAGCTGTCTCCTGGGTGAGATACATCTAGTGGACCGGGTACGCACTGACATTAGCACTTCTTCGACTCCTGGGAGTAGGTAGTTACATAGCTGTGATGTTACCCTCAGCTTCATGTCACTGATTATGCAAATTATGCCTGAGTTAGTTCACATTTGGCAAGTAATTTGCACAGGTTAATGAACTTCAGGTAAGAAACCCATGTGCTTTAGTGCAGGTAGGAAGCTGTCAGCCTCACTAAATGTCTTTATGCAGCTGGGTCGCTCCCAGGTTCCGTGCCCTGATCTCAGTGGCTGCTGTGCTTCGAGCAATCAGGTAACGCTTTATCCATCCTTTCCCCACTCATGTCTTGGCACTTATAGTTTATTGGCCAGTGCCAAGTGTCTTGATGGAAATAGGAAAGAGATGCACAGGCTTAGGCTGATAAAACTCATGTCATGTTAGGGCTCTAAACATACATTATTTGTGGGATTTAAATCTGTGATTTGCAATTTGTAATTTGTAAGCCTGTTGATTTACTGGCCGTGTTCTGATGTAAAAGGTGCTTAGCTCTGCTTGTACATACTCGGTTCTTAGTCCCGTTTTTTGTTTTAAAGCTGAGGTATCCAGCCTTTCAGTAAGTGCTACTTAACAGTGGATCATTAACACAGCTCTATTTTGCAGTCCAGGAATAAGTAACCTGTAGGCAGAAGCAGCCGCTACCGATTGACCTATTACTTGCTGTACCGGTGAGTTCCAGAGGACTTTTAAAACAGCATTAGATATTGGCCCGATTTATCTTGATTTGTTGAGCAGGCTGGGGGTGAAGCGTTGATTTTATATAGCAGAACCAACCACGAGTTGGATACTTTTCGCTCTGAAAGTCATTGTGACAGAGGGCATTAGATTCGACCTGCCATGATGAAGCCCTGACTTCTGTTCCCAGGCAGGTGTGAAAAGCCCTCTGGTAACGCTTGCAAATTGCAAAATATGAAGCGCTGCCTGGGGAAAAGGCAAATACTAAAGTCATGTTCTCCTGACTGGCAATTTGGTACCTAAGCCAAATGGTTTTCATTCCCTTGTCAGTGCCTGAGATTGTATCTGAGCCTCGTGGAGAGGTGACACACCTGTCAAATGCACAAATCAGGAAAGGTATTTGAAGTCTGGCAGCCCTGCAAGGCCTACACCGTTAGAGAAGCTGGAGCTGATCATGTCATTGCTGAATTCACCCATGGGTGAGGGAGGAGGGACCTCTGGG